>NW_026086604.1:38498839-39120964 GCF_022539395.1 Myiozetetes cayanensis | reverse complement strand
AACTCAGAAAGAAAGCTTGCTTTCTGATGCCTGCATATCTCATATTTACTGAGGTAGGATAGGGAAAACATTGCTGAGATGCAGACAACTTTAAAAATGTGGAAAAAATAAAAGAAAATATTAAATTTTACTTCAGTTTGTTTACTTCGCTATTCCATTCTCTAAGTTGGAATTATTGGGAAATACAGAAGAAGATATAACTGCAGATATACCTAATATATACTGAATTTCAGCAAACTGGGATACTATATAGGCGAACACAGTTTTTTGCATATGTACACTTTTTATATAAATATGCACACACAGATTCCTATACATGCATGTGCACATACCCCTTTGCAAGGAATCATCAAATGTATATGTTCAAATGTCACATTTTCTCCTTCTGTAAACTGCGGTGATAATTCTATTGCCCTGGGTAAGTGTCATATCGTAATGAACTGACTTCTGCAACCTGTGAAAGAGTTTTAATTAAGTGAACAGGTTATTCTGATATGTCTAAATACACATATATTAACCAGGGTTTTTCCTGAATTAAATAACTGCACCAAAGCAAAACAAACAAACAAACAAACAAAAGAAAAACAACCGAAAGACCCAATAAGAGATCAACTGTAATGCAGACTGATATCTAAACCCCACTTCTTTAACTGTCTGTATTTGAGAAAACGTTCTTAAAACATACGGTTTTAGTGGTTTCTGAGGGTAGCAGAGGAGAAGCATTACTTAATTCACACAGGCATCTTGCAATAACATCATGTTGTTTCGAGCCTAACATCCCCTGAGCCTCCAAAGTGCAAAGCAGACAGAAACATTTTAGCAGTGCAAACAAGACTTTCCGGCAACTTCCTGTTGCCATTTTTCAGCAAAATAACGGGTCCTGAGATATTAAACTGAAACAGTGCTAGAAAAGATTTTATCATCGGTTACATAGGCAGGCACCTGCTATTCTAAGATATCAGCTGAATAATGTGCTGCTGTGCAAAGAAAATAAGTAATGATTGTGCAACTGTTTAACAGCAATCTTCAACTCTTTAATTTCATCTCATGTAAAAGACAACACTGAGAAAGACATCATGTAAAAATTTGTTTTAAAAAGTATCCCCAAATTATAGCAGCAACTTCATTGTAAAAACTGTATCAAGCATTTAGGGGTGTAGAGTAGCTGCCTAGTGGCTTGAAATGTATATCCATATATATATAGCACATTTTCAGCAGATTTTTACAGAGAAGTAAAAAGAAACTTTCTGTCTGTAAAGTTCATCAGACATAATGTACATCTGAGGCAATGCTTACTGTGTGGCAGTTCCTACAAAGAATATTTATTTCACTAGACTATAATTGAAATATCCAGTTCACAAAACATACTGTTTCACCTTACTTTCGGAATTCCAGAAACTTTTGAAATCTGGCAAATCAGACTGAGAGAAAAGGAAACAAACAAACAAGAAACAAACCCAATCTTGATTCCAGAGACATTTTTCTCCCCTTCCTGAAGTGACAGGGGGGGAAAAAAATCCCTTCATTATGACCTACTTGTCTAGAATAGGACTTTCAACCCCATGGTTAGGCTAAGATTTGCTCTACTTTCTCCCTAGGGCATAATTGTCAGACTGACTTACCGTGTGCCTTTTAGCCTTTGTTCTGCCTCTCACGCTGACATCAGGGAAGCAGTGATGTAGAATAAAGCAGGGGTGGGCTAGGTTAGTCCACTGTTTGTGTCGTTGTGTGGTGTGCAGGGACACTCTGTGATACTCTAGTGAGCTGCTAAGCTTTTTTTGTAGGCTTTGTGTCATTTACTTAACGACCAATCTCATTAGCTGCCAGGGTACAATGGGCTGATGCATTTTCTATGTACATACTCTACACAGTGACCCTCAAGGTTGCCGAAGGTCTATTTAATCAGTCAAAATGCTGAATATATTTGCAGTAAATCACTAAAAAAAAAAATACGGGACCACAGAGGTATCTCATGAGTGTTTACTCTTTCCTGGGAGTTATTTGCAGGTAATAAAGTGATAGGAGTTGTAGGCAAAAGCAAGGGCAAAGAATAGAAAAGGGCACTTACTGAGTTTACACTGGTCACCTTTAATTTAGGGAACCTTGGGGGCCCTGCATATCACTGTGTCTCTCTGCTTGTTAATTTCTCCATGCAGTTCATGCTTCAGTGTAATCATGTTATCACAATTAAACCCCTTTAAATAAGAGCAGCACTAACAAAAACCACAGCCTTTCGCACATCGGAGAGGGGATGTGTTTGTGTGTGTGTGTGTGTGTGTGATATTTATTTATTAACTTCCTTACTACAGGCAACCTCAGGGCTGGCATTTTTGCATTTCTAACCTCTCGTCAGTTACAAGGTAAAACCCTTTTAACTCTTATGAAAAATGAAATGCTGAAAAGCCCTATGAATCACGACAGCTGTCCATAAGTAACAAGGAGAGTTCTATTGTCCAACTTGTCCCTGGATAAAATGAATACTTTACAGCAGAGGCTGTTCAGCTTGGCTAAAGAGTATGGGGAGAAGGGGAGGAGGTCACTGGAGATTTCGCACACTAATTTAATCTGGGAAAAGGACAGGCACTGCATCTCACTTGAACAGACTGGCGGCAATCTGGGCTCCCACAGAACTATCTCCTTTTGCCTGTGCTCTATTTATTCCTTATCTCTGTTTACCAACCGCTAGGTCCCTTTCATTCACACCACGAGGCCGTTCTCCTACTATCAGTCAGCAGCTGACACTGTGGAAGAGCCTCAAAGGCAAAAAAAAAGGGATCAAAACTAAACCAAAGCTGTATAAACAAAGCAACAGTAGAAGTAAATGCATAAATCCTAATTCTTAACCCAACCCACAGGGTGCGAACAGAACCTTTATAGTAAATCCAACAAACCCACCACAGTGAGCTATGGGCTACAGAGGAAATGGGAAAAGCCAAATATCATTCATGAAATCACCATCTCAAGCAGAAACACTGAAAATAGGCATTGGCAGACATTTAGCTGGTCTCAGGATAACAGGTTCATCAGTCCTGTGTATTCCTCTGCAAGTAATGAGGCATAGGTTTACCTGTGTGCCTGGTATAAGATGAACAAGACCCTTTGCCACTTGACCACCTCACTGTTCAAAAGCTTGAACTAACTCTGCACTCATTGCTTGTGATTTAGATTAAAGTAAGTAGAAACCACCACTTAAAAAAAAAAATATATGGAGGTTGTGATAATTTGGATAACTTTATAGCTAGAATTTAAATGTCAATTTATTACTGAAGAATTCGTGCAATTAATTTTGCCTTTAGGACTTTGGATTTTTAAAAATCACCCTTTCTCAGTTGTTAACTTATATTTTTCACCCACATTCCAAGTTTTAGTGCTTACCAGGAAAAACAGGAAAGAAGAGATGAAGCTTGTGACTCTAATATAAAAATTAAGTATTAAACTCTTTACATTAAACGTTCTAGATTTGGATTATTATAGTGACTCAACTGTGCATAAGTCTGTTTTCCAATTTCAGTGGTACTGTATTTTGTATTCTTAAACTGAGTTAATAGGAAAGAAGTTGCAAATATTCATAGAAAGAACAGCAATATTGTTTCAGTGAAATGACCTGACTATTTAAACCTACACAATCTGTAACTCACAAAGTAGGGATGTTCCTCCCAGAAGAGGAGTTATGCTTTCAGAACTGTTCTCAACTTTTTGAGACATACGAATACTGGTTAACAGCATATATCAATATACTGTCAACTGCCTGATCAAGATAATTATAACAATTACAAAGAAAATGTCCCTCATTATCAAAGGTGATCAACTGGACCTAATTTCAGTTTTGATTTTCACCTATGTGCATTATGAGCAGTGAAGTCTTTACTACTTGGATCCTTTTTTCCAAATGAATTAATGAATTAAATTTATCCTTTCACCAGCTGCTAGGCAGCAGATGGAACCATTTCTGAAGCCTTGTTGAATTCAATCCATAAAACTCATTTCCTAGGATTAGCAGTCCAAAGTTTCTTTTAATGTTTATATACCGCTTGGGATTTTGAATTTCATGATGTTAAACTTTCAATTTAACTATTTTTTTTTCATTTCATATCAAACAAATATGAGCGTTTGGATTTCTATAGCTTTATAACCACACATTTCAGGTCACATAAGGACAAGAATTCATTTCAAAAGCAATCAAGTAATGCAAGATTGGGATCTGGTTTTTTTTTTTTTTTCTTTGTTTTGTTTACATTACAGCACTACCATAGAAACCGTTTGTGTTATGCTCATGGATTAATTTAGACCAGAAAAGTTTTATTGTCTGTAAGTTTGGCAAAAATCTTTGAATAAAATTTTAAACTTAGTAAGCAATTTTTGAAAGTTAGTGTGATATGAGGGTGTATTTGCTGTTCACAGAATGATGACATGCTCCTGAATCAAGTTTTTCCTACACATGGCTTTGATATAGTTATCTTCATTATAGGTTTGGGGAATTTTTTTATATCTTTGAGAGGAAAACAAGAAGTAACAAATGGTGGAAGTTTTGTGAACACTTCAATAAAGATTTTTTTCGGTGCAGTAATAGGAAATATTGGTCAACTGCAGTACCCTGGACAGCTCCTCGTCTTTCATTCTCGGTTTTCTCACCTCTGCTACACACCTCTGTCTCAATAACCAGAGATCAGGGGGATTGGACTGCCATTTCGTTCACAAAGGTCCCTGTTCATAGATATCTGAATGAATTAATTTGTAATTTAACCAAAGTTTCTACTTATTAGAAATCTACAAAAGAAAAAGCAAAACAAAGAGACACACTCTCCGCTCAGCTTTCAAATATATATTAAAAGTCTTAAGAATAAAATCTCGTAATGTCAAAGTCTTCCTGTTATTCAACAAAGTAAATAAAACTTAAAAAAAAAAAAAAAAAAAGTGATTCGTTGTTGTGTATAACAGTGATTTCCGCTAATTTGGCACAAGAAATCTATATTAATCTAATAATGCAGTAAGCCAAGAAGGCCACATAATAATAATTACCATTGAGTAATTGAATATTTAGAAGGAGGAGGAAAAAAAGGAAGACTGGTAATCTTAGCCTGCAGGCATGAAAGTACTGTAATACACAGATGATATTTACAAGTAAAAATAAAATGCTCCAAAGTAGGAAGTTAAAAGGCAAAGCCTATATTTAGAAATTCCTCATTCCAAATCTGTATTATTTGCTAGTCACCTTATAGCAGAAATATATTATTGTCTCAGAGAAAGCTTTCATCACAAATGCTGTAATTTTCCCCAAGAATTACAAAACCATGGCACAGCCAAACCAAAGAAGACACATCTACGCAATTAACTTAACTAATTTAATTGAGAAAAGACGTAATAAATGGTCATTTTGAATCCTACAAAGATCCTTAGCTGACAAAGTTCACCCCATACAGTTTTACAGTTTAAGGATAAAATCTGGGATTTGTGTTTTTATAATCTCTTAAATGAAAAATGCACAGCACCTTGCACAAGATTGTCTTGCTATTTACATATGAAGGAAGACAAACATCTGAACTAAGTGCTTTGTTAAAGACAAAAGAAAGTCAGAGAGAGAGAGAGAGCGCTATTGCTGATCAGAGTGTTAAACAGAGTTTCTCTAGCATCAAATGCTATTTCATAAAAATTATCCTCCTGCAAAACGTTGTCCCAGAAGGTCCATTTCATTCTTCAACCTTGCCTGATATTGCTGTCATTTAACTTTCTAAAGATTTTCCTGACACATATATTCATTCTGCATTCTGAAGTACAGTATTCGCTTTTTTAATCAGAAGCTCTCAATTCACTCTCTGAATCCCAAATCATTTAAAGGACTGAAATTCCCTGCTTTGAAAAACTCTTATTTCCCTTAGAGTAAAGCTAACAAGCATATTGATCAATAATCTTAATTTTAAAAACATTAGGCATGATTTTAAAGCATTCTAAAAGATCATGGGAAAGCTCTTTGGTCTGTAATATGTATCTGCAAGTGAACCTGCTGCTATCGAACAGTTCCTACAAATACACTGGTCTCACTCTCTCCCTCTCCCGCCTCATTATTTTCTCTCTCTTTTTTTAAAAGCTAGTATTTAAGTTCAGTAACTTTTCAAAATGAGAGGAAAAGTGTCCTTGTGATCATTTCCTCAAATCAAATAGCTAGAGCTGCAAATTTGCACAATTGTAAAATGTATATGAACAAAGGCTTTACTGAGGCAGTATAAATGCAATTACACCATGACATTTTATTCAGAAAGCTTTCTCAAAGCAGTTACAAGTATCTATTTTTTAATTGAGGCCCAAAATAGCATTTAAGATAATGACCAAGTATACATTGTAGAAGAAACAGCATTAGTGTCATTTAAAAGAAAAAGTTTGCAGAGAGCATTTTAAACGTGGATTAAACCCCCTCAAACTTCTTAATACAAATCTCTCAAGCTTTCAACATCAATATATGGACAGGATTTTTTGCTTTTTGCAAACTAAAAGCACAAACAAGAAAAAAGACAGAAAGTTACTAACAGTACAAGTTGCTTAAACATCAATGGGTTCAGAGTAGTGTGAAAAAGTTGTTAAACTTACTTTATTTTTGTTTCCAAAACTTATATGTTTCTCCTCCCTTGTGTGCTGAACTGTGCACTAAAGCTGTGTCTTTCAAAGGTAGTTCCCATGATATGACATCCAGCGCCTTTGACTGCCTAGAGATAAGCACCTGCGTTTGTGTCCCCTCTTTACGTCACACCTCCCTATTCAAACCTTCTCAATATGATTCACATTTGCACATCAACAGCCTCATGCGCATACACAGATTTTTTTCGGCTCTGGGCCCAAAACTTTCACTTTAATTTTCATCACATGATTGCTGTGGCATATGTCCTTCCAAACCTCCCATATATCAGTCATCATGCAAATGAGATGGAATATCACTCCTCTGCAGCAGATGGCCAGGGATGATAACAATGGCTCAACAGAGGAGATTCAATGTCCCTGACTTTATCGCCACGGCAACAACAACCTAAAATATATGTAATGGAAGTGGTGCTTATTAATTTTGCAGGCTCGAGTGTTCTGATTTTGTGAGTGAATGGGCTGAGTTAAAAAGGGGGCTGTGTCCTCCTGCCTCTAGAAGACTATCTATAAAAGCCAGGGACCTGGAAATTATTTTCAGTGACTAAGAAGGCAACAGCCTAGCAATTATTTGAGTAATTAGGTGTAATTCCTCCCTGTAGGCCTTGTACCCTCCTGTGCTTGTTTCACAGAAGCTCGTGAATTAGACAGGCACAGATACTGAAAAGAAAAGTGCCTCAAGATATAGCAGGAGAGCTTGCAGGAACTAAGCTTCAGTGATATGACACTTGGCCTCCACCAGGCTTGGTAAACACAAGCCCCAAGCCATAAGTAAATAGAGGCCCCACTCCACAAACATAGACCAATTAAAATTACAAAGCCAGCCACACTTCTGGGTGGGGCTGGGGAAAGCTTTATTCTGCCGCGGTCTCACTATGAGTTGCACACATAATGGTCTCTTAGTTCGGAGCACTAAGTACCGTACTCCATTGCTATCTGTCACTATCAAACTCAAGCACAGGGCTCTCTCTGGGCTGTGAATTCTGCCTAGGGATTGATCATGCACCTTTTAGGGAATGTTTCAAACTGAATTTTCTGTGTGTTTTCTTCTGAATGCAAACAAGAGTGAGGAAAAAATGGATCACCCTTTTACCTCTGAGCAAGAAAAATATCCTCAAAATTTCTTTACCTCATTAATGCCATAATTTTCACATGCTTTAATATTTTGACTGTCAGAGTAACCATTTGATTCCTCAGAAATAAAGTTCAGCTATCAACTATATAACTAGGAAAATATACTTACACAAACTGTGTGTCTTTTGTTCTTCTCCTTAGGGAAGACCGTAGAAAAATGGAGAATCCTTTATTTCCCTCTGTGGTAGAGGGGAGGACGTTTAAGTAAACCTGACAAAACACCTGTAAAAGTGGTGGCTCCATCATGTGCTGGAGATTTAGTGCAGGATTGGACCAAGGAAGCTTGCTACCCCTCACACGAGAGAATTCCTCAAAATTGGTAAGATTGTTGAAAGTAATTTTCAATCCTCTCCTAGGAGACCACATACCCTGAGCCTCCAATTTCAAACCAAAAAAAAGACACCAAGTGGCATTACCTGGAGGAGAAGTTGAATGCAAAATGCTTTCTTGATGCAAGTGATAGGAAACTCCAGAGGCAGTGCTGGGCCTATGGATCCTTCTCCTGTTTTGTCAGGCTCAACATCCCCTCAACACTGTTGCTTGATCTGTATCAGCATTCCCAATCACCAATTTTTAAGAAATTTAACTTCCATCTAAAAAATTCATAGGCACGTTCTGTTGAGCACCAATTTCGTAAACTTCCAGAACATTTATTTATTTATCATACGACTGTACAACACCCAGCACTCTCACCTTCCGACCTAGTAACAGATGCTACCAAATGTTCAGTACTGAATGACCTCTCCTTTTCCACTGTGAAAAACATCTTATGAATCTGAAAAAATGAATGGTTGTTTTAACCCAGTAAAAGCAAGAAGTGTTTCTTTTCTGTCTTTAGTATTGCCACCTACTTATTAGCTCCCAACAGAATTATTTGAAATACAATTGTAAAGTAAAGCTGCTTAGTCCTCTTTTACCTCACATTGTGGCGTGGAGTTTGCAACTCCATTTTCCAAATATAATGTTGCTGAAGAGTTTTACTTTCCAGTTTCAGAAAAGCTCAGTTGAAATGAAAACCCAGAATTTTTCTTTTTGTGTGTGTGTGTGTGAGTTTTGTGTGTCTATGTGTTTGTATGTGAGTCTGAGTATATGTGCATATGAAATAGGATTCTAGAGTTTTATATGTTTTATATATGTTTATATTCTTTACTTCTGTACATTTTATTCTTCACCTTGTTAATTTGGGAATAACTCACGAATGTGTCACTTGTGGTGAGATGAAGAAATAAGTTTGGTCCAAGCCTATGCAAAGATTTGAAACTCCTTTTAGTGGATCTGCAGTTGGACAAAAAGCCAATACACAGAGTACTATAAGAATGATGTTTTCCTGACAGCTTGTGTTATTTATGGGACTGGCCACTGTCTTCTGAACCAGATGGAGCTTTTTTACAAGTCTTTTTTTTTTTTTTTTTTTTTTTTTAATGATCTGCTGTGTATGGCCTTAATTGACCATAGAGTGAGATGGTTATTTAGGTCACTGTCTTTATTTTTTTCCGGTGTTAAGTATAGTCCTGGGTTTTGAACCATCTCATTTATCTTAAAGGTGCAGTTTGTTTATCAAAGCTATTCAGATCCTCTGAATCATGGGAAGAACATGGGATGAAAGGACGAATAAAATTTGTAGATACAGATTATTATTTCCTGTACACTTACTGTCTATGTAGTTGTAGTGCCATTTATATTGAAAACTCTTTACTTAAAATAGGGTTTGTCTTTCGCTGAGACACATAAGTAAGAAAGAAAAAGTCTTTGTCATTAAATCCATTCTAAATTCAGATTTAACACAACTTTGTATTTGGCATGGTTTGCAATCCAGTAAGTTATGGAAAACTGGCAAAGATTGGATTGTAATGAGAGTCCCTTTAAAAACCAAAAAATATGTACTTAGGATATAAGTGCTTAAAAGTTAGCAAAACTTTAGGTTGCAAGTGTCATCCTATTAATTTAATCCTCTAAGCAACAGGATGTTCAAAGTTTTCAAGAATAATAAGAAAAAGGTGAAAATGTTAAATTATCTCTTAAACTACTACTTAGGAAAAAATGAAATGTAATAGGAGAGTGATGTCTTATTGCAGAAACAAAAATGAAACAAATGTACATTCCAATATGCAGCAATTGCTGTTCAGACTTGTAATGATAAGAAATTGTGCAGGTCTAATATGAATGCTTAGGTACAAGACTTTATAGTCATCAACTGATAAATAAAATACCCTTCAAACACCACAGACCACATTGTAAATTAGGGGTGGCAGTATATTTGATAAACCAGACTGATAGAGAAAACTTTCTGGTAGAACTGTACAGCAATTACCTGACTGCTATTCAAGTTCAGCGAAAACTTCAAAAAGTGCACTTTAAATAAGTACTATGAATATTGTATTAAATATTAATAGAATTTTCAGTCTTTTAACCTGAATTTAGTTTATCTTTGCAGTTACAAAGGAGATACTGATACAATAAATTAAAAAAAAAAAAAAAGAAGAATTTTCCTTCCTCTGCAGAAATAGAGGTACTCTGTGTATTCCTGAATCTTACCAAATGATATTCCAGATCTATTTTAAAAAGACAAAACTTGTTTACAATACAACCTCCTGAACAAAGTAGAGATCACCAACAAGAGATGTCATGAGAGGAAAAAAAAAGTGACAATAATTATACAGAAATTTCAACATAAGATATATACAAGACATATTTCTACTTCTATGAACAGCTATTAACTCAGAAGAATCATAACTAAACATTCTGGAAGTGAAAAGGTATCAAAGAAATCAGAGAGATTACATGAGAGGTATTGAATAGCAAGCAATATGCAAGATGAAGCTTGATTCTTCACAAAGAGATAAGGGAATGAAATATTCTCTGCTGGTGCCAGTAAATTCATTGCACACATTGGCATCATCAAGCACCAAGTGCAGAGTCATTATAGACAATAACGCTGCCAAAGTTGCCAAACCCATGAAACACCTGGTTGAATAAAAATAATAAATCAGCCTGGAGTGAGTTATGTTGGCTTATGTTGAGGAAAGCTGCCAGATATATACATAGCAGAAAAAGTACAAATCATTAAGCATTCAACTTAGAAATGACATTTAGAAAATGTTTGTACAACATGTTACTTCAAAAGTATCAGTTTAAAGGAATAAAAAAGGAGGAAGAAGAAAGGATACCTGAACTAATATTAACAAGGGAACAATTATCCTGTTAAAATTATATATTGGCTCATGGTAAGGTTTTCAGCATGTTCTCTATGAAATACTTCATTTACTGAAATAACAGAAAGATTTCATCTTCTCTCTAGCCAATTTCTTTCTTAAATGTTTACTCAACAGTATCCTAGAGAAAGCCAGCAAATTTTGAAGTACTCCTTTCCTGCCAAAAAAATCTGTCACAGAAAGCTGGAAACAGATATTTCAGGTGAGTTTTCTCGAAGCCTCTGAGTGCAGGCATGCACCCAGTTCTATTAGTCTTTCTATAAAAATACTCAAAGGACTGTGGAAAACTCTCCATGCAAAAGGAGTAAAAAAGTAATCTTTAATGGGACTTTTGGATGGGCTTGTACCTCACTGAAAGTGAGAGTAGAATATTGCTGATTTGAGTGGCAGTTTTATGAAATTCAGGCTGATCTAAAACTAGGGAAAAAAGATATTTGTCTCTTTGTATTCTTATTTAGTTTAATATATAGCCTTAATAAGTAACCGAAAGCAGTTATTTAATAAGCACAGAAAATTAGGTGTAGGTGATGTCAAATATGGATTAAGCCTTCCAAAAACTCTCATAATAAGGCTAAATATTGAGTAACAAATATTCTCAGCTCTTGCTGCTAATTAAAAAAAGCCTCAAACACATTTTTCTCCCAATCATTGTATTATTAAATACATAAATAAAAAAACAATAATCTTTAACTTTCTATCATAGATACTATCAAATTTTCATTTGCAATTTAGATAACTGATCAGTTGGAAAAATTCTTTTGAGTCACAATGTTGGATCATGTCATAAATTAGTACTTTTAAAGTCTTGATTTAAAAGTGAAATTATTCTGTTTATGTCAACTTTAGTGAACTTTTGACTTCTAAATTATTGCTCTGTTTAATATTTTAAGCATTTGTCTCCATGTTTGCCATTCCTACCTTTCACAGACAATCACAGATGATGTAAGAAGTAGGGATGAAACCTCTAATACCTCCAGCATTAGCCTCTGAAACTTTCCTCATGAGTATTTGCAGCATCAGACTAAATCTTGCTTGGGAAACTAATTATTTTTGACAGAGCAAATTAGCCCTGAAAATATTCACACAAAGTTCACTTAATCTCACAGTCCACATAGTCCTGAGAAGTACAAAACTCAACAAAGCTGTATAAATATCCTGAGCTCTGACAACTGCATCTTTCCTTCAATTCCCTCCAAATTTTTCCTTACATATATTTTCCTGAAGCCTACCTATGGCCCTCCAAGTAGGAGAATTACAGTTTCTGTTTGGGAAACATTCCTTCTTTGATTTGGACTTGCCTGCAGGCAAGAGCCTGATTTTGTTTCTGTTGTCCACATTCCACAGTTTTCCAGGTTAGAGAAATGAACAGGTAAACACTCATCTGCTGAACACCTGTCTTTCAGCCTAAATTCTTGTCCTCAGATCTTCCTAGGCTTCCAGCTGTGGCTCTTCAGAGTTTTTTAGTTGATAGCCATGTCTTGAGAAAGTGCCTAGGCAAACTTTTCTGCTGCTCTCTCAGCAACACACAAAACTCCAACAGCTATTACCAGCAGCGTCTTACTTGATTCCTGACTGCTGCTTCCTTCAGGGAAATTGTGCACACAATTTTCTTTTCTCCTTGTTGCTTGTGTGAAGAACATACTTATTATCCAAAGAAAACCCTAATGACATTGTATAAACAGTGATCTTAGTGTTCCTGGGTTTTAAGAATTCTGAATGCTGAAGGAAAATTCAAATGGGTCTCAACTTTAATTATTATGATGAAAACAGCCAGTTAAAAGAAGAATTTTAAAAAATATCTTATGTGGCTATAAAGAGAGAAAATATTGGCATGTTTTCCCTACTTTCACTCTCCAGTATTTTGGCACAGGATTAATAGTTTTCCTTCTGCTTCTAAATTTTTAGAATTTATTTTGTAGGTATATCCTACTCAAACCTGTCTGATTGTTCAGTGGAACCATCTTCCTAGAACAGAGGAACAGGTCACATTGTTTGTTAAACTCTCTAAATTTGTAGGGTTTTTTTTTAAATAACATTAGAATAATATTGCTGAACTTTGAATAACTTTAGTTCAAAGACTTAAGTTATACCATAAGACACAGTGATCTCACAAGGACATCTAAAGCATTGCATGAAAATAATCCAAAGTCAGATTCATCCTTGTATGCAATATTGTGTGTATATGACCACAATAGCATCTAATTTTATATTCTGATGTATCTTGTCAGGACTTTAAAATACCATACTAATGCACTAAACAATTATAATACTTATTGTTACAACTTATTGTTATAACAGAGTACATGACAAACTTTGATTGTCCAAACCCCTGTAAATAGGTGTAAATATGTAAAATAATCTCTGGTTTCAAGTCTCTACATGGAGGTGCATATTTTATATAAACATGTAAACATATATATGCCACACAATATGATTAAGATTTCAGGGCAAAAAAGTCTTCTTTCTAACACCGAAGAGATAGTTTTAATAGAATGGAAATAGTACTATAAACCTTTTCTAAACAGTTTACACGAAAGTAAAGGAGAACCATATAAGGGACTTTTTTTTTCTTTTTTTTTCTTTTTTCCTTTTCTTTTTTTTCTTTTTTTTTTTTCCTTTTTTTTTTCCCCCTCAGTGAATCGATGAAATCCACAAGAATTCCAGGTCTTTAATCGTAAATAATTTAAAATGCTTAGATACAGACAGGGATAACAACTACCTGAAAAAAAGAGGGAACTATGTTTCCATGGACTAGGCTTACTTTCTTTTCTTACACAGTTTGTTGAACACCCTATATGGCCAGAGGCTATTCTGGACCTAATCCTAGGAAATGAGCCAGGGTGACAAATAAGGCTGAATGCTGGGAGTGGCTAGTGTAAACCACAGTGTCATTAGGCAGTCTCTAGATTGAAGTCACTAGCCCTCAGTAACTAAGTATATGTTTTCTTCTGGCATTTCTAAAAGCAGTCTTTTAATTTAATACTTAGTCATTCCCTCTGTGATGAAAACGCCAATCAACATGGTGCAAAGAGCTCCAGAAACTAATCACTTGTCAAAAACTCCAGGTAGATCAACACATGCCTTATACTTCACTTTGAGATATATACCACATTCCCAGATGTGACTTGCTTTTGAAAGTATTGATCAGATTGCCTAATCATATATTCATTAAAGTCACCAGCAAAATATTCTTACTGTTATCATACACAGAAAAAATTTGGTCCATCCTTCCTAACTGAGAAAGGAATGGGTCTGGTTTATTAAATTATTTGAAAATAATTTCCACTAATAAGGGCAGACGTGACACCACCACCATCACCAAAAAACTAAGTAAAAATTTAAACAGGTTTTTTTTTTCCTTGCTGACTTAAACTTTGTAACAGTTAAACTATTTTTCCTCAAATTGTCCCCCCACCAAGCACCACTCAAACCAAACTAACCAAACAAGCAGCCCCCACCAAAAAAACCCTGATCTCCCCATCTCACCAAATAAACAAAAATCCTCAGCAACTCTTCTTCTCTTTTGGAGAAAATATGGTAATTTGTATTCCAGTTTTTCAAGCCAAAGTTACAGGGGGCTAAAATAGGGCTTTATAATGGAAGTTGATTGCAACCCTTAGTATAGAGAGGCTACTGCCTTTCCATAATAAAGAGCTACACATTTCCAGTGAGGGGAGGAGAATACTGCTCTGCATGCCTTCTTGTAATTTTGTTTCTTTAAATTGAGGTTGTGTCTTGAGAACTTTCTTAGTTCTTTTGAGCCTAAAGTTTGATATTTCACTTCATGTGGTTTTAATTTTGATCTAACACACTGGCATTTTGTAGTTGATACATTTTAGAAAGAGGGGAAAATAGGAAGCTTTGCACTTTTTCAGACCTGTGATCTCAATTTCGTTTGGGGTTTATTTTCTTTTTTTTTCCTTTCTTTTTTTTGTATTTTGTTTTGGTGTGAATCATGTGAAAAGGCTGTAGAGGATAAAGCAGCAATTTAAACATATTTGGATTCAGCTTCCTTGTGTTGTATTGTCTTCTTGCTTAATGGTAGAATGATTTTTGGCTGTTTAAATTTCAGTCTGGAATGTGTGCTGGCAGTTTTTCTTTTTTCTGGGCATAAAATGGGGGAGACCACAGAGACGGTGTCAGGATTGTAAATTGTGATCATAGTAACCAGTGCCCAGGTATGAGATTATTAGCCTCAGTTTCTATCGCAGAAAGGTTTGACTAGATTTATTTTTTCAATCAGGTGGATGTTTCATCACAGTTAAAGGCTGCTGCAAACCAACAAATAGCAACTAAAAGAATGAGATTATGCAAACATCAGTGTGGATTGTTTTTAAATAATTAAAAGTCTGATTGGGATATGGTTTTTTCAGTGTCTTCAAGGGAGGGCACAAGAGGATGTCCTTGGAGGAAATATTTAGGTGCATTTAAATCCAGACATATGGCCTGGTCTCCAAAACTTTGATGCAAATTCAATTCCATTCCTATCAATTGTTCCAGTGCTACTAATATCTGCAAAAAAAACACTGAGCAAGTGTTTGTGTTATGTCTATGATTAGTGAACCCAACATTTCCAAATATTTTCATTACGGTGATAGGCCAGAGCGTCTTCCAAATTAGAGCCTTGCATTAGGACATAAGGCATGTAATTTAAGAGCCTACTACACTTACTAGCACTCCTCCTGGGTATAAGGGCTCTCACATTTTTAAAGACAGTAGGCAAAAAACTTCACTGGTTCAAAAGAGGGTTTTTTTCCTCATAGATTGAAAACTCTTTGGAGCAGAACTATAAGGTACCAATGAGCATTGCTAAAAGATTTATGCATTTTAATTCTTTTCTGCAGTATTAAAATCTTAAGTGACCATGGAGGAAATTAGTTTAAAAATTTAATTCTCACACTCACTTATTAATTGAAATGATGGAATAAAGAACTGTATTTAAAGACGGAATTTACATTTCACATTTGCAAAATGTCTCCTAATATTACTGCCTAAGCAGAGTACATGTATTTAGTTACCATGTATTCATGACTAGTCTTTCATGTTAAAATTATCTTTTCCAAATATTAATGAAAACAGTAATATTGTTTTTCAAAAGTATTATCCATAAAACAAGAGTGTGGCATTTCACACTTGAGAAGGGTATTATTATATTACTAGCAAAGAAAACTGGAATCATGGGTTTTTTTGGATATCCAGGAAGAATATTTTCTTTCTGGACTCAAAGTGGGAAAAAAATTAATTATCAGGTCTTGAAGAATCAGTAGCACTTTTTTTCTCTTCAAGTCTATGTGTGAATAAACATGTGAAAGACCATTTGCTAGTTATAAAACAAAGCATACATGGACCACATAATACCTTTTTTTGTTTTACGAACCAGTTCTAAATGCAGAATGTTTCTGCACTTGTTATAATGTACCTAAACCATAATTTTTTGTAGCAAATGTAAAAGCAATCTCTGATTGTATATGTACCACATTGAATTCCCATTTCCACAGAGAAAGAGTGACCCACATTATAAGGGTTAAAATTTAAGTACCTTAAATAAAAAATGTAATTTTCCCTTTTCAAACAAAATACACAAAATAGGTAATTGAAGAAATGTACTTTCAGAGGATTTTATTAAAATGTGAAGCTAGTTTATTTTCCAGGTTGTCAAAAAGAAGCAGCAAATGTGGTGTGATTCATGCTAGTTGAAAATCTACATCTCTGTAGTTCAACCTTGCATTAAGAAAATAAGTACAAAGTAAATTCTTTGAATTAATCTTTATTGCTCATTTATTCAAATAATAGTAAGAACTAGATATTTAAATCCCCATGATTTGCATCTATCTTTACTCATCTGGATTCTGCAAGAGTTGACTAAAATATTATTATATAAACTCTGTAGACCTCTACCTCCATAGAATCCACTGATTTTAAACTAAAACTAAATAAGTCCAGAAAGAAACACCAAACTGTGAATGGATCAACTGATATTTTTAATTCTGCTTAGTGGGTACCATCGACTGAAAACCAAAATGCAATCATAAGTGCACCAGGAATGCAGTAAAAATAAAATGTTTGATAGTTTTCCTAATTAACTTGCCAAAGATATGACTAATTTTATAATGTTTTAAAGCATCTGTATGCATTAACTTGCACACCGCTGTATCTAGAAAGTCAGTTAAGGACAGACATTCTGGTAGAGTAAGCACCGTCAAACACAGGACAGGAACCAAGTAGCCTGTAGGTCCCAGTATAATGTCTTCTTCACAAAAAGTCATCTTAAAATAAGTCCATGATCAGAGTTAAATCTATTAAAGCCAGAATACTGAAATTTAGGACTTTAATATATTACTCACTTAATTATGCATTTCTGTTGAAGTTATTTCATTCTTTGTCTTGGAGGCTCAAACTTTCCATAAGTAAACAGTACATCTGAGAGTTTAAGACACACCAAACTCAGTCATACAAACCATCAGACCTTCTATCACTAAGAAAAGGCCTGTCGCTGAGACATTAAAAATGTCAGTGTGTCTGACAGCATTCCTGGGAAAAAAAGTGCCATTCATTGGAGGTATTGAGCGGGAACGGCACACCACTAGTTCTTAATGCCTAGTTTGAGTGACATAAACAGTCAGAAATTATGTTCCCAAAGAGTAATAAACACAAAGTAGTCACTTATATTAAAAGAACAAAATAATTAAGACAGCAACAAATCTTAATAGTGTTTTTTGTTTCACAAATCAGCTGATAGTCACTGTTTGTTGAAGAGAGCCAGTTTAGTGCTGCAGCTCTGAGACTAACGATTTAGTGGTTGTTCATTTTCAAGTTCCTACATGGAGCATTGCAAAGAGTTACCTTACACACTATTTAGATAGCAATGCTGAGACGCAGTGCAGAACTGTTACCTAACAAGCTCAGAATTTATCTTTTTTTTTTGTTAACTGTAGACCTTAAACATAATATGACAATTTTTGTGGCTTAAAAGTATATAAGCATCTGTTAGCAGAAGGCCTTTATTTCATATAACAAGAGAATTCTGTTTATAATGTGTCACCAGCTGCTCAGTCAAAATGGGTTCTATTAGAACTAATTTAATTTTACATAAGTTGATCTATTTGCATTCTGAGTCTCCAGTTAAATGACTAGGTACTATTTTGTAGACTGATCCCGCTTCAAGCCTCAGTGTATGGACAATGTTTAATCAGTGTGTACATCAGGAAATAAACATAATCAGCAAGTGCACTAATTAAGCCAGGAAAATTTTGCAACATGCATACACTGTATGGATTAACAAGGCAATTCATTAGAAATCTTAATTATGGAATATTATATTTTCCGTACATTTTATTTTATGATGCTTCAGATGAGTTTTCTCTAAATACAGAAGCCATCTACACTTCTCAAAGTAGACAGTGAGATGCTTTTAACTCAGGCACATCTGTGTAGCCTCTAGTCTGGAAGCCTCTATGGAAAACATGCTTTGTTATCTCCAGCCAGATAACCTGACATGCTCTCTTAAACAAGCAGTTGCTAATCAGAAGTTAAGATGAAGATGATTGAAAAATAAATACAAAATAAAACATACAGATAAAAACTTCACATGGAGCCTTTTCTCATCCTTTAAACAGGTTTTAACATGTTTATTTCTGAAAAGTCAACAAATAGACACCTTAGAGACACCTGAGGCACAGCACCCAGGTTTTAATGAAAAAAGCTTCCATTGAACTCAGCATGCTTCAAGCTTTTAGTATTAACTGGTGGCAAGACTCCAGTCTGAAGCAGGGATGTCAATAAATTCCAAACATTCATGGTGGTAAATACGCGGGCCCCTCTTCTTTGGGAAAAATCATTGCTTCTTTAACTCCCTGTCTAACAAAAGATCACATCCTAGGATAGAGCTTCATGTAAACTTCTTGCTGAAGGAATTTTACTCGTGGAATAAAGGAGATTATTCTGCTTGGTTTTACAGGGAATCAATCAAGCAGTTTGTATCAGCGTAAGTGGACTTTAAATAAAGCACTTTATCTATCAAACAGAAGTATTATAACTGACTTCTCTGGAAGTTATCCTGTACCAATAGGAGGACTCAGAATGTCAGCATAGCTTTCTTCTCTGTAGCCAAGAAACAGGCTATTTCAGAGCTGCACATGAATAAGATCATTGTATCACTTCTAAGCCTTGCACATAGAGCTTTCATTTTAGAGGGAAGACTACCATGACGTTAAATAATGGTGAAGTGGTTCCTGCAGCATGTTCTGAAGATGGAGACTGCCTCCTTTAGACAGTAAAAGGACATGTAATTATGCTTAGGAAATAAGAAATGTTTAATGGGATAGAAAGTTTATGTATAGCTATTCATCTGTCAAGTGCTCCATGTCCAGATAGTCCCAACAACATCTCTTGCAGCAGATGCTCATCATTTCAGTGATGAATGGGATAAAAAAAAAAGAGTTGAAAGTCCCCTAGCATATTCGTTTTATACCTTAGTTTAGAATACTGGGAAAAGAAGTTTCTACATAGGCCCAAAACACAGGTCATGCCTCTCTAACATGATATAAAGTATCCTTCTTGCCCTTTTAGTAATTCATTCTTTGCTCCGTTTCCATCTTTATCTCAAAATCACTCGTGGGAGGTGCACATATATTTTCAGCTCTATAGATGCAATCTGCATAAACCATCAGCAGATTCACAGTTGGGGAATATTCTAGCCATCACAAGAATGGGTGAAATGATGTTATGAGTCTTTGCTGTTATCAAAGCCAAGCTTATTTTGTAGAAAAAAGTTGGGATTGAATTCCAGTGTTAATTCAGTTTAGGTCTGTCTGAATAGTGGCAAATGTGCACATTTACATGTCTTCCTTTTACCACACTACAGGACAAATTTTGTTTTTCTTTCTACTGTGCCAGTGTTGCCTGCCCCTTGGTATCTCCCATATTAAGTGGAATAAGTCAGTTGTAACTTAAACATTACTTTACATTAAGATGAGCAAAGTTTACAGGCTTTGACTGTAAACTTGAAAAATACTGTCAAATAAGAGTTACACTCTGATCTGTTGCTAGCAGAAATGCCAAGCAGTGCCCATATTAGGATGGTCCCTTGGCATCCGCATGAGTCATAAACGTGTCTTTTGGCCACTGCTTCATTTATTGCTCATTATGTTTGCTGTGGACTGGTAAAGGCAGATATAAATAGAAAAATGCTTACGTAATATGATGGACAGATTTTGTTTAAACATTTTCAATAGCCCAGCCAAAACCTAAAAAAGTACCTGTTATTGGCATCTGAAAATTCCTATTCCATAAAGGATTATTTATGTATATTTAGGCCACACTTACCACTTTATTTGTTGCAACAGGCATGACCAAAAAAAGAAGGAAAAAAAAAAAAAGGGATAGGGGAAACCAGGGGCTAATATATTCAGTGAAAGTACTTAGATATATGAAATATTCATGTGTGGGATACAGGGCTTAACAGCACAATAAAAATGCATTCCCAAAACAGAGGCCAGATCACTTAAATGAGATGGAAAAGGACATGTGACAGCACCAAACCCTTGTCCAGAGTTCTGGCCTAAAGGCAATGAAATAAGTGAATTGACAATCTGGGTAAAGCTTTTGTTGTTGAGAGCAATAATTCACATATTCTTTGTATGAACATGACAAGTGGAAATTACTTTTACATCAAGTTCTTCCTTCTGTCCTAAATCAGCCTATGATACAGCTTAAGTTTTTCAAAAGGACATTGGTCGTCATCATAGTCCAACAGTATAGAAAATAAAAGATTAAAGTTCTGAAACTTCCCTAATCCTATAGTAATACTTCTTTTCACATCACAGATTGCACTTATTGCTTTCTTGAGACCACTAAATTATGATAGTGTCTGGTTTTTAATTTGAGTTTAAAAATAAACTAAGATGTCTTTTTATAAAGTTCACTTGAAGTATAAATTAATTTGCATTAGTTTATCAGTTACAAAGTATATTTGCCTTTGAGCAATGACTTTGTCACATCATCAAGTCATGGAAAATTCAATCTGTCATAGGCTGAAGGGCCAAACTATAATAACTTCATTACAGCATCACAAAGGGAGACACAGGAAATTATATTGACGGTAAATTATTCTTCTCAAATCTCAACAGTTAGAGGACTTTTCTAATAATATCAATTTAGAAGAATGCAATCCTATGTCATTGCGGATTTCACGAAGTGCAGAGGTCATACTGTGCAAGTGTGGACAAAACTGTTTTTCCATTTGACTGTATGCTATAAAGTATGAGTTATCCCAGACTCGTTTCAGGGACCCCTTTTCTACCAGTATTATCTTAGGTCTCAGACATCAGCAATGGTGATAAACAGCAGTTTCTTACATCTAAACAATGCAAATTGTCAGATTCTCAAATTCTGCAAAGCTCTCTAGAAATAATTGTTAGCATAAGCCCTCATCGGGCCCAAAGACTTTGTTCAGAACTATGATATTGCTACCTGGGTTAATTTACTAGATTCAATAATTAATTTAATAGGTATTATCCTGAGCTACACAGCTAGGGGATTGTACTGCCTTAGTAAAATGATACAGACAGGTGGAAATTGCTATCAATGCAGTTGTGAATTGAATAGTAGTGGAACTGATTTAAATCAGTTCACCTGGTTTAAGCCTGTGCCTCAATTTAACTCAAATAGTTAATAGGTGAATTTTTCAAACCCAACAGATTAGCTATCTTACTTACAAAAACTTCCTGTAACCATCAATATTTACACATATAAATAAATATTTTGACCATACAAGATACAGGGTTACCAGATGCCAAGTACTGACATTTGAAAATATGGTCCTGAGTGTCATACTACCCTTGATTGATGCACACAGATCACAATGACTTCAGAGAGACTTCTACACACAGATTGAGGGTAAGATACGGTGGTAATAAAATGAACATTAATCTATGAACAGAGTTGTTCTCCACCATAGGGCAATGATAGATTCACTGTAAACCTTTTCCATCTGTCAAGTGCACTGCAGTTCTTATGCTTACACTAATATTCTTTCATGTTTATAGCAGTGATTTTTGAACACTGTGTCAGACTGAATTCAAAATATTCCAAATAAAAATAGTGTTATAAAAACCCAAAACTGGCTTGGAAAGAAAAAAAAAGACTGTAACTTGCAAATGAATCTGCCTTCAGGCTGAACAATGAATTCCAACTAATAACATCACTAAAATACAAATATTGGGAGTCTATTTATTAAAATAGTTATCTATAGTTCTTCATATGGGAGAAAAAAAAAAAAGCTAAACCACTGGCAGGGGAAATGACCAACCTCCATATCAACAGTGGAGAAGTGAGAACTGCAGTACTTTTCCAGTATGTTAGGTTTACTCCTCAGTCTGAGTCTATATTAGTGGTACATGTGAACATACAAAGGATTTTATTTTTACAGGAAACATTTCAAAGCAGGTTCATTGCATAGGTAAATGATTGAGGCAAAGAATGAGAACAATACTCTAATACTCATTGCATTATTTGCTAATAGCAATTGAATTTAACTTAATAATATTATTTGATCATTTAAAAAGCTGACTGAATAATGAAAATAATTAATTGTGAGTATTTTAGTGTCAATTTACAGAAAAATGTGAATAGGTCACATAATTAACCATTATTTGACTATCTATACAACTAATTGAATAATGGAAACATCTATTCACCAGTAACACATTCATCTAGTACAGAAGAAAGGAAACAAACAATTTGCAAATCAGACCTACATTAAAAGGATCTGGTGAATATTTGTAATATTGTCCAAAATTTTTGTTATTGTTACAAAGAATGTGAAAGCTTACTGAAATAATATTGTAATTTACAATGACAGAACTTCAAAAGGGAAACAATTTGGCTAGAACACACTGATATCATTAATCCACTGTATATTTAACTTGATGAATGGGATGACATTTCAAAGCACAGAAGGAAGAATAATCTCATATTTTAGGTACAGGACCAAGAACCAGATGACCCGTTTTCTACTTCTAGTCTTATCATCAATTATTTTCACAAGATTTTCACCTCTGTAGCTGGAAATTACTTGTCTCTGAGCTAATTACTTTCACCTAAGGCAAAGCTATGAGCTTTATTCACAGTCCAGTGAATAACTAAGTAGCCTTAACTACCTTTGAGTTAGGGCAACTGTAGTAACATGGGTATAATTAACTGAGGCTCAGAAGAATAGAATACTTGAAAGAAACATTATTCTTACAAGGTATCTCACTTCAGCTTCCTCAAGGGTTCCTGTGAGGGGATCTTTCATCAGTCAATGAAATCAATGATTAAGTGTGAATAACTATCATTGTTGATGTTACTCGACACTTAAAAAAAATAATCTGCCTGAAACACACGAAAACAAAGCAGTTGGAAGCACAAACACAAAACTGTGAAAAACCACCTCCAACTGGTGATTTATGCAGTATTCAAGTTCACTTAACCAGTGCAGGGACCGATGAATAAATACCTTTCGTCAAGAATCTCAGTTTATTGAAAATGTCAAGTTCCCAGTGTCCTTATCTATGAGAAAACACCAGTCTTTGGAAGATGCAGTGTGCTTTCATTACAGAATCTGTAGGGTCTTGGAAAGCAGTGAGCAACTTCACCTCAGATGAGCAACATTCAGCTCTTCTCTCTGTGCTTCATCTCTAATTATTATTGGACAGCTGGCATAGTACTGGATTTTATAAAGAATCTTTGGCTGATTCACTTCATCAACCTCAGTTCTATTGTCTGTGTTCTCTGCTCCTGAGCAGAAAGCAGACTTAAAAGGTGCAAGGTATCTGCTCTTACTCAGCAGAAACAAGATACTGGTACCACAGCAGGAAAACAGAATTAAGAAATAAAATAATAAAATAAGAAAAATAATAAAAATTGTTTCTTAGGCCTTGAGAAAGAGTCTAATTTTATCCTTGTAAGGTCAGATATCTGTTTATTTTAATCCGAAAAGGACTCTAAAACTATGTAAACAAGTTTAAGACTGTAAGTACAGCTCTTTTCCAAACCAAAACAAAGGCTAACACAATCAAAAACTCAAATGCTAATTTCTGATTATTCAGAATTCAGTAGCAACTGTGTTATTTTGTATTGAGGCACAATACCAAATGTCAACAAGAAAAATCAGCTTAAAGTTAATGTTTTAACCTTTTTTGTTCTGACAGAAATGAAATTTCCCCCCACACCTTTCCCTTTCAAACAGAATTCATGCAAAGCTGGCCACTTCAGTGAAGCATTTTGACTTTGACAGAACAGCACATTCTCTGAGCACCAATAGTGGTCAGCCCTTAGCTATAAAGCTGCATATTAATTAATGACTTGAACAAGCTTGCAAAGCCAAAACCTGAATTTTTATATGGACCTGTACCTTTTTCTGTATCTTCCTCTTCAGAGTACAGTATAACATAGTACAGATGATGAATATTTATTCAACCCTGATTATACTTGAGCTGCATTAGTGTACTTCAGATTAAAGCTTTGTTGTTTCTACTGCCAATTCTCATGTATAGTAATATTTTACATTTTAGATCTTTTGATTTATACGTAAAAATACACTTAGTATAATGTCTGCCTTATTAACCCTCTTTTCTGTTCTACATTGTATTCATGGCAGTATTGTATTCATCTAGTGGGTTATTATATTTACAAACTTCCTTATTTACTGCAAATGTAGAAATTAGTATTATTAACTATACATTCAGAACAAAACTTAGACATCCAGACTTAAAGTAAGATCTTATTCTGCTTAAAATATTTCACTATCAAGAACATGGACATGTTTATTTTTCACTTTGAATTAATATAGAGATGAAGCTGTTGTGTAGTAAAAAGTGATGGCACCTCCACAAACAACACATGATCCTACAAGATACCAACAACAGGAAACCTGACCATACAGCACCTTTAGATGCCAAGAATGTGGCTCACTGAAGCTGTAAATTTAGTAATGCATCTGGAAGGGCCACCCAGATGTCGCCTGTACCCTCCAGGACATTATTTCCTTAACTAGTCCTCTCAGAGTCCAGCTGACTTTGGTATGACTAGGTGGAAGGCATGAAGTGCACAACCGTGTAGCTGCTGTGCCAGGTAATGCCTCATGAGCAGGTGCTACAGGGAAAGCTGACTTATGAGGGTTCTTTTGATTTTTCTTCTTTTTTTTTTTAATGGCACTATAGAAAAAGGAACAAGCATCTTGGATAATCACTTTCAACTACTATTCTGAACTTAACACAACTAAGCCCTATCGAAAAGAGTAGACTCATCTACATTGAAAAGTTCAACACTGAGGGAAACATTTCTTCCCAACCCCGAACAACAAATAGTGCAATTGTCAAGAGTAAGCATAAAGCTCACTATAAAGTGGGTAAGAACAGAACAGCGCAAAAGTATTGTCTCCACCCAATTACAATGGACAAAAAAAAAAACCCACACTGAAAAATTTATTTCTCTTACTGGTTTTATCTGTGCTCTTTACTCTTCTTTCCATTTCTCTTCCTTTCTCCTCCCATGGAGATTTTACAAGACTTTTAACATATACGAACAGTGACAACAGAACTGGACACATAAAGAAAAGTCTAGGTAAGCATCCTGCAACATAAATAGCATGTCAGAATCTGATAATCCTCAAAGATCTTACTTTCAGTACATGCAATATATTGTTTTCAAGGTACAAGCACATCTCTGCCTATGCAAAAACACATATGTGTTTGGTATATTGCCATTGCAAATATGGAACATTTTGTTATGGTTGTGCATCTGCCAGTACCAGTTCCTTCAAACAAAATTATCATGGTGCGCTATAGTACAAATGAAAGAAAATAGCAATGTTAAAAAACCACGATATCCGAAAATGCAATTATGTGATA
Organism: Myiozetetes cayanensis; assembly: GCF_022539395.1. Taxonomy (NCBI): domain Eukaryota; kingdom Metazoa; phylum Chordata; class Aves; order Passeriformes; family Tyrannidae; genus Myiozetetes; species Myiozetetes cayanensis. The sequence goes on along the minus strand of NW_026086604.1, from coordinate 39,095,100 downwards.
AATGAAATAATGTATGAAATAATGAAAGGATTGAAGAGAGAAAGTAAGTAGGTCATTATTCATAATTTGGACTTTTATATTAATAACATCTATTTGTCTCTATATGAGAATATCTTATAATGTCAGTAAATCTGTTTACAACATACAGCAAAACACACAAATTTCCTAATCTAAGGAATTAAGAGATAGTCAAAGCAAAAGAAAGAACAAAACTGTGGCAAAGCAAGTGATGCAGCCCAACAAAGGCAGACAGTACCAATAACACAACCATCTAAAAAAAAAGCTTAGAATATTCGCAAACTATTTTTACCTATGTACGTGTAGAAGGCAATCACATTCTCAGTTACTTAATGAGATGGTCTAGAGACAAAGTGAGCAAGTACCTCGCTACCAAAAGCTCTATTTCTGATCAACATTCCCTCAAGAGGGCTGTCACCTCACTGCATCTGAACATCTTAAGAGCACAAGTACAGGTCCATTTGGACACTCAACTTGTCTTGGAATAGCAAAAAATACAGAGACACAAAAGACAGTTAAAAAGAACTTACAAGACCTTCAACATCCTCAGACACCAATCTAAGTAGTCTATTATCATCCCCCAAGAGACATTTTCCTTTATGAGAAAAAATGTAGAGTAATCAGATTCGTGGTATTGTAACATAGCTGCAAAGAACTTCAGAAACTCATCATAAATGAAATATCAGTGAGGCAGTGGATCCTAGAGAACTCAAACAGTATGCACTACCAGAAATTAAATTGTTAAATATTTTGGCTAACTGCCATTTCAGTGATCATTAGTCTGAAATAGTTGGCTAGTAAATTCAGTATCTTTAATTTTAATCAGATTTGAGTGTTTGTAAATGATGCAGCTGTTGCTATAAAGATAATTAAATAACCAAATAACCAACAACTTTAATTTTAGGGGTTTTTCTTGAGAGATTTGAAGATTAGAGTTATTTGCAAACTCCTCAGACCCCACTGCTCTCAGCACGGAGAAAGAAATAATCTGAATGCATAGTCCATGTGAAACATATTTGCTGTCTTAGCCCAGTTGCTAAGTATGACAGACTTCACAAACCCCACCATCATAACAGGCATCTTTGTTCTCAGCCTCAGCAAAAAGCCAAAAGAAACCACAGAGATGTAATTATGCACCTCTCCTCCTTACAATTGGTCCCACTATGTGAAAAGCAAGCTGATGGCATGTATCAGGGAGAATGAATTCACAGTTCTCGCTGTTTGCACTGACTTGTTTTCTTTGTCTGTTAGTAGTTGTGGAATTCCACCAAGTTTTGGAATTACAAATAGATTACTCTTCTTATTTTGAATATGAAGATTTTACTGAGTAACAACTGATCTCACTGCAAATCAATATATATTCAAAGAAAATCAACAGACTCCAACAGAATTACCCAAGATTTGTCTTGACACAGTAGTTATGACTGGCTCTACAGGCTACTACTGGTCTTTGGCTTGGGAGGCAAAATCAGGTTTAGTCTTTAATATCAGAAGCAGCAAAAGTTTATCAGAAAATAATGCAAAGTACAGCTCTCTATTCAAATTTACAGCATGTTGCTCTGATTATACTTAAATATAGGACCTTGAAACAAGAGTGTCATAAAGGACTGTAGCTTACAGGTAGTATCCTCCAGGATTATTCTATCAGGGAGAACTTCAGGAAGCATTAAATCCTATGGAAAACAATAGTTGTTTATGCAATTCTGGGTAGTGTTTCTATTCTCCAAGTACAGTTGCCTGGTTTGCATATGTGTATACACAATACCTGCCCAGAGAAGGTCAAATCCCTAAACATTCTTCGGTATCAATATTCCAGGAAGTAAAGACATAACCTGACTCAGTCATGATGATATTTTGATTCAAGAGAAACAGAAGTTTTTAATTAAAGACTCACCTTCAAAATCACAGAATCTCTCACTAACACTGACATGAAAGTCAAAAACACATCCTAGGTGTCATCAGGGTAGCCACATATTTTTTTGTTGCATTTGTATGCTAATCACATAAGAAGCAAAAATAGGCTTAGATTGGAAATCAAAGATTGGTTGTATACAGGTAATAGAGTGCTCAAATGCCTTATTTAAAGATAGAAGGCTCTTGAACCAGGCTTTATTATTGAACTAAGACTATCTATCCTTTTTGACACTTTTTAAATTAAGTTCTTCCTCTAATTTATGTTTTTGTCAGCTTTCCTCCCTTACCTGGCTTTAAACTGATTTTTTTTCTCTCAAAGTAATAAACTACTTCAGAGAGGAGAGAAAAAAATTTTAATGACCCTAGGAATTCAGATTAACAAAATGGATCATTTGTATACAGCTACAGAATTATGAAACCTTTTGAAGAGAGAGAGAGTCTCCAGCAATACAACGTTTCTACACGTTGCCACAAAATTCTTGTTAGTGCTCCCTACATTCTCAATTCTTTGCATGTTTTAGCAGTACCTCACCCCTTGGGTGCAAAATTAGGAGGACAAAGTTAAACCAAAGGGATAATGTTAAGGTCAAGACCATCAATGTACTCTCTCTGTTTTTTGGGATTTTTTAATGCTGTGATGGGTAAACCCACAAACCCTTGTACCAAAACACCAAACAAAATGCTGGGTGAGCTTGGATTTGCACCACCAGTCATGTTTGACTTTTTACTGATGGCACAGTCTGACTTATTATTGCTAATCCAGCCTGCTTCTGAGCATGGTCTGCACCCCGTCTGACTTCAGCAGAGATACACGGAGCTGGTGCAGAAAAGCAGAACAGGGTAGCAGCTGCAGCCTGATGAGTGGTGGCAGCCAGATAATCTATTGTGATGTCTTGTTGGAGAAAATTTGGGACAATGCAATTTCCTCAGTTTGACATGAAACCCTTGTCAGAGCAACACGAGGCTCAACATAGTACACCCAGCCTTCAGATGCTGTAAGCAATATTTGTTTCTCTATTACAAGAATTAAGATTGCATATAGATGCTCCTAAGGTGTCTTCCAATTTTCAATAGTTTAAGCGTCAAAGATATGAATACAGATTGAAAAAAGAACTATCAATTCAAGAGGAAAATTATAGTAGCTCACACTTTTTCCCTGCTTCCTTTCTCTCTGTTTCCCTGTTTCCAATGTGATCTTAATTCTTCCCATCAGTGGGTCATGCTGCAGGCATTTTTTGAGATTCCTTTTGAAGTAAATAAAGGCAAAATGGTTTTTTAAAAAAGAGTTACTGATGTGAAAAGTGATCTGGGTTTCCTCCATTAGAGTCGCGTTCACGAAATTGTAGAAACATCCAGCTCTCATAGTCAGTCAGGTTTCAAAGTGGTATCTTACTTTGGCACATCTCGCATAGTTCCTGATTTAGCATGAGAAAGAATTATAGGCCTTAAGAGCTCTGAATTCCTACATAATAAGGTTTCATTAAGGCAGTTTCACTCAGAGAAACATCCAATAATAACTTTAACGGAAATACTATTTCCAACCAGGTCCCTCTGTGGACATTCTCTTTCCACATTAGGATATATTTTCAGCACAAACTAAGTATACTCAACTAAAATTAAACCAGCAATTAGACAGGCTCTTAACTTGCCTACAGAACCTCAGTGTGTCCTTTTAACTTTAAATAAAGTTACTATGACTGGCTGAAATTGACATTCCCTCCCTAAATTCTAAATCAGATGTTGATTCAAGTACATTTTTCAGATTTATTTTGTACTGATAACCATATGTTGGTTTTGTACACATTTTCATCAATTATGGCTTTCAGAATTTAGATAAATATAAAACAAAACCTCAAGTGAAGAATATGAATGTCCTGTATACTTCACAAATTGCATTTATGTTCCAGATTATTTTAGAAGTCTCTATGTGAGTATACATCCTAAGGTACAACTCTAATACTAATATTTTTTTATTTTCTAATGTTGAAGCAACACTATCTGACTCTGGTATGGCCTTCTATAGAAATTGAATCATAAGAATGGACGGTAGAGCTGAAGCCCACTGTGGTTAAGCAAGCACTACCAGATCTGATGATATAGAAGTAGGCTAAATTCACCATTCTCATTTCTCTGTCCATACATACAAATAGAGGCCTAAGTATTCAGAGAATAATCCTTAAATGCCAGACACAGAAATAATGATCAAGTAATCTGTGTGCATAGCTTAATTTGAAAAAAAAAATGCTGAAAGCATGCAATGCCCATTACAACTAATGAAAATTCAGTGAATGAAAATTAAACATAGTTTAGGTACTTTAATTTAAAACTTAAGTAACTAACATCAATTTGTGAAAGTTGTGCAAGCTTAAAAAAGAGTACAGTAAAGTTCTCTGTTTATCTGTAGATTGCAGAAGTTGCCCAAGCTTTTCCAGCCTATATGCTTCAAGTGTGTTTTACTAGCATATTACTCAGCTCTTCCCTGGTTTGAATTTGATGATTGAGACTTCTCCATACGTGGATGCTATCATTTTGTGAGAAACAGGGACGTGGAAGTAAACTAATATTGAGTGTGACTGTATTTGTAGTGTTAAACAAAAAATAGAAAGCATTGTACATTCCCAGTGGTCATTACAGTGAATAAGAGAGAGTAGAAAGAAAAATGAACAAATGTAACTTACTTTGTTGATATATAGCTATTAGTTACATAATTGTTTTGTCTAAACCAAATTCATTAACTTTTAACTACATTTGTCATTAGATTCTCCCTGAAATACCCAAGTATGGAGTCAAGCCAAGGGGAGCTCTGACTCACATTTTTGCTGCAGAAAAGGTTATAATTGAGAAGAAAAGATTGGAACACACTATGGCTTCAAAAGTTGTAACAGCAATTTAGATAACTAAGTATTTACAAAGAAAGGACCATGAAACATATTTAAGCATGATAGAGGCCACTCTCAGTCTCCCCATGAGTGCTGACTTCTGAATGAAATCAAAGAGTCTGATGCTACTGAAGCAATTGAATTAATACTTTTGGGGCTGAACAGATCTGTCAGGAAGAGAGATAATGCCATAGAGTGTCATTGTCTTTTCCACTTCATTATTGATTCTCTGTCAGCATACAGTGCCCCTGCCTCACTCCATGGTGCCTACCAGTGTCATGTGCCATGTTTAACACCTGGGCTCATGATAACTGAAGAAATGCAGCTCGACAGTCCTTGTCACTGTGGTATCTGGACCAGAAATATAATTTTTTCTTTCCTTAAAAAGAAAAAAAAAGAAAAGGAGGAGAGGGGAATAAAATGCTTTCTTGGTGGGTTCTTTTTGAGCCTTTACAGTAGTTAACTACAGATATGATCAGTTTGCTTAATTAACATTGACTTCTAAAATGACTAATAGCAAATTCTACTACGAATAGCATGCTATGCTGTATGCTGTATTATGTTGTATTGCACCTATATTCTATGCAGAAAAGGAAACTCTCTGTTGAATTTTTGAGGCAGATTGTGTTTCGTACTCACATACACAAACGCAAAGTGCAAAGGTATTATTACTGAGCAGCAAATATGATCTGTTACAATGGCAGGAAAAGTTACATCAAGTGTCATGCATATAGAATGCCCAGTGAAGTCAAGAGAAATTACGTGTCTGAATGTAAACAACAAAGTGTGTGCCTTAGCATTATAACTGCCAGGCAGCCTTACTGTGTGACTTGGGGTGTTAGTTACTAGACATGCATGTGCTTTTAAAGTAGGTAATAGCGTATTTTCAGAGTAATACGACATACAGTTAGTAAATGTACTAGAGTAGGTATTTTAAAAATGTTAATTTTTTTTTTCCAAGCTAGATGGGCAATACCTATGATACATCACTAAATACGCCATACCTGCAGATTATCACAATCTCATTCATGTCTGTGTTGCTGGGCAAAGTGAGTTTGAAAATAAAAGTGTGTTTTGCTCAGATCATGTACAAGTCGTCACAGAGGACATCCTCATCAGCACATGAAGGAGCTGTGCTTATGTCATTGAGCTCTTGATTTGTATTCTGTTCAATATGTTTTCTCAGTTCCACAGTTATGCTTCATGTTCATGGTACTGTGATGCCTGGAAAGTAGAAAGGCTAAGGCCTCATTTTTCTTTCATATAGTATAATGGGAGTGGTGATGGTAAGGTAATTATGCTTCTGGATTGTCATCTAGATATCATTAGCATTGGTAACAGAGATACGATGTGTAAAGCTGCTGAGGTATTTAATGCCACCTTTGTTATTGACAGCAAAACAGCAATACAGTTGCATTCAGTTTGTTCACACACCCAATTATTCCAATATAGTGTGTGTCAAAGCACATTAGAGTAGTTCAGGATTTTCATTAAGTTTTCTTTTTTCAGTGTGTTGCAAGGTGATCTTAATCACTTACTTTGTTCTCAAAGCAGATACATGAAATCTCACTTCAAATGTGAATTTCATTTGTGTGGGAGAGTGTTTGCCAGAATAATAATAAAGAAAAAAAGGTAGATACCACTTGCTTTCCTGCTTTAACTAATAGGTATCTTTAAGAATATTTCTCCAGTGAATTTTCCAATGTTAGATCACCTTAGGCAAATTTGGATGTGAGGAACAGCACCAGAAAGGAGGTATGACTCAAAGGAGTCACAATTCCCTGGCCAGCCATGCATGTATGGGGACAAAAAAGGGTTGGCAACTTGTAAGGGCCTGTTGCTGTACAATTCTGATCAACTCTGCCATATGGAGGAGAATGCAGCCACAGACCTCGGTACTTACAGGTAAACACCTCTTGGTGGAACAAAGTGTAGGCCAGTGGGAAAACATATGGTGCCAAATACACTGTTTGCTCTTCCTCCTGTGTTCAAGACACAGCCTGACATCTGCTACCTGAGTCAGGAAGTTAGAAGAGCTTTGGATTTTACAAACCTGTATTTTCACTGTATGACCGGCCAAAATCTAGGATAATGAGACTGGAAGGTTTTGAAGAAAACTCCTTGCAGAGTCCACATCCACATTTTTTATAACCACTTAGAAACATAACTTGTGGGTGTTTAACATTTTAATTTGTGTTTTTTATAGATTTTTCATATGGATATGTGGTTAAGTCAGAGTAATAGAAGTGGTCACTTTGATTAGAGCTAACTTGATTTCCTTAAAAGTATGAATTACAGTGTATTCTTCACTCATAAAAAGGCAAAATACATTTTAAAAATACATATTTACAAAAAACCCAACAAACAACCATAAAAGACTAGTGAAATCACTTAAGTGTCTTGAAAACTTCTGAATGACTTTGAACAAATACTCCCTTTAGTATTTTCTCTCTTTTTAAAGGTGAAATCAATCATTCTACTGGTTCAGAAGGAAACATAGTTACACACCTATCTTGTTCATCCTCCTATGGGTAGCTTCATCTTTAGAGAGGTTCAAACTAATTTCACCATCTTTTATACACCAAAAGTGTAAGATCACCTGTTACTTGCTGCTACATGAGTTTTAAAATGTATGTTATAAAATGTGGTACAATGATTTTTAAGCAGATGTTAACTGCTTTACATGTGATTTTTGAAGGTTTTTTTCAGTTGGCATTAATTTAAAAAGCAACAAAAATTTTTACCTGTGCATTAAACCCCAAAATTGTACCAGAAATGAAGCCTTAATAAAATATGTGAAGGGTTTCATTCTAAGAGATTTTTCAAGAAATTATTAGATGCAAATTTAATAATTGACAAATGCAAATTTAATAATTAACAAGGAATTGTTAAATGCAATTGTGTGCAGAATCATTTGTTCTAAAAAAACCCAAAAATATCATAAGATATGTGTGACTGACTATATGAGACTAAAGTATTGATCTACTGATATATGATACCCTGCTTTATCTGTGACCTATAGGGTCACCCAAAAGGGCTCAAAGATTTCTATAATTTTTCTTCTGGAAAATGTAAAATATATCATCAAGGAAAATCTTTTTGAACCCTGATAAAGTACGTAAAGGTAAAGAAACTAAAGGATAAGAAACTATTAAGTCCAAGCTACTACAATAACTTCCACAGCAAGAAGTGCCATTAAATCTCTACAAACAACTCAGTATTCTCTTAGACCTCTTTCACAGAACATATGCCACGTAGGGTTTCACACCGGGTTTTAGAGGAATCACTGTCCTGGTCCCAGTAAAACCATAGAATCATAAAATCATAGAATCACTAGGGTTAGAAAAGACCTCCAAGATCACTGAACCCAATCTTTGACTGAATACCACCATCCCAACTAAACCATACACAAAGTGCCATGTCCACTCATTTCATGGTGACTCCACCATCTCCCCGGGCATCACATTCAAATGCTTGAACACCCTTTCAGTGAAAAAAATTCTTCCTGATATCGAGCTGCAACCTCCTCTGATGCAGAGTGAGGCCATTTCCTCTTGTCCTGTTGCTAATTCATAGAATCATAGAATCACAGAATGTCCTGAGTTGAAAGGGACCCATCAGGATCATCAAAGTCCAACTCCTGACCTGCAGAGGACAGCCCCAAGAATCACATTGTGTGCCTGAGAGAATTGTCCAAATAATTCTAACTCTGTCAGGTTTGGTGCTGTGACCACTTCTGTGGGGAGCCTGTTCTGGCACACAACCACCCTCTGCATGAGAATTTTTTTCTAATATCTAATCTAAACTTCCCCTGACACAGTTTCATACCATTCCCTCAGGTCCTTTAACTGGTCACTAGAGAGAGATCAGTGTCTGCTCCTTTACTTGCTCTCATGAAGAAGGGATATCCTGAAATGAGGTCTCCTCTCAGTCTGCTCCAGCTGAACAAACCAAGGGGCCTCAGCTACTCCTCATATGGCTTTCCCTCAAGGCCCTTCATCATCTTTGTAGCCCTCCTTTGGGTGCTCTCTAATAACTTTGTATCTTATTATATCTTATTATATTGTAGTGCCCACAACCGCACTAAATATTCAAGGTGAGGCTGCACCAGTGCAGAGCAGAGTGGGACAATCCCTGCCTTGAACAGCTGGTGATGCTTTGCCTGATGCCCTCCAGGACAAAGTTGACCCTCCTGGCTGTCTCATAGAAGAGGCTGACCTCCTATCATGTAGCTGTAGAGAATGATAAGGTCCCTCCCTTTGAGCCTCCTTTATTCCAGTAAACAACCCCATTTCCCTCACCTGCTTCTTGTAAGACCTGTGCTCCAGACCATTCACCAACTTTGTTGCCCTTCTCTGGGACATGCTCCACCCCCTCAATGTCTTTTTTGAAGTGAGAGGCCCAGAACTGGACACAGAATTCGAGGCACGGCCTCACCAGTGCTGAATACAGGGGGATACTCATTCCCTTGTCCTGCTGGCCGCACTATTCTTTCTACAAGCCCCAGGATGCCCTTGGACTTCTTGGCCAATTGATCACACTTCTGACACGTTCAGCTGGCTGACGACCAACATCCCAAGGTCCTTTTCTGCTGGGCTTCTTTCCAACCACTCATCCCCAAGCCTGTAGCATCACCTGTGGTTGTTGTTGTGAGCCAAGTGTAAGACCCACTACTCGGCCTTGTTGAACCTCATACTATTGGCCTTAGCCCATCAATCCAACCTGGACAGATCCCTCTCCAGAGTCTTCCTATCCTCCAGCAGGAGAAGCCAAAATTCCAGCAATGACACCAGCCTTTAGACCACGTATTTATCATGTGGGTTCTCCTGTTCCTCAAATTTCTATGTTCCTGACAACATTTCATTGCAATCTTATTTCAATAAAGGGTAATCCTACAACCCTTACATGAATTAAATTTCTTCAGAAAAAGGTTAAATTTCTTCAGAGTAAGTACAAGATGGTCATTATTTGACCCAATATTTCACTCAAAAACTAACCTAAAAATTAAGTGCAAAGAAATGCCGTATAAAGAGTGAGCAAGCTGATATTTGTAGCCTGAAGACAGTTGAAGGTAATAGGTAAAGTGAGAAATGAAAGGATGAGGTAAAATAGATTCAACCATTATGATCACCTTTGATTAAAATCTGATAAGAACTGTTTAGCATTAACACAACACAAAAACCTGGAGCATGAATTTGGATTTTCTTGGTATTCACATGAAAATTAAAGAAAAAAAAATTGATGTGAAAGATATTACATAAAACCCCTACCGAATCAGTAAAACCTAACATGAAAAGAGACCTCAGGGTATGCCTGCACAAGAGTCCAACAGACAAAACATGTATTTTGCCCTGTGTTAAAAAGGGGGAAAAATGGTTGACTAGAGGTAGAATATGTGCATTATCTTTGTTTAACAGGTTAGAATATCTCCTGGCTGGAAGCTCCCTGGCATATGTGAGGGTGAATCAGGACATGTAATTCTCAGCAGTTTCACAACTTGGTGGCATGCTGCCAGAAGAGCCAGCAGGTCATTGATTGTTATTGGGGAATCCCCTGACAGTTCCAACCCCCAGGAAAAGAGAGAGAAGGCTGGGCAGCCAGCCAGGACTTCACTCCTGAAAAAATCCTAAATGCCGCTCCCTGACTAGTTATGCAAGAACCACATAAAGCTTTAGTACTGCTGCCGCCCATGAAATTCATGATAAAACACTAAGACAACATAGAGTTTACTTAAGGCTTGAACTGTGGCTGCTGTTGACATTTTTACTTGACTCAGAGCCATAATTCATTGCACTAACAACGCTACCTGAAAGGGGCATAATAATACCTCTTAGTACACACCTTCTATAGCACGATTATATAGTGTTATATGCTATCTGAACTCCCAAACCAAATTACTGAATGAGTATGTTAATGTGACAGTCGTACAAGTGATGAAGTCAGAGGTTGTCACTCTGATCACTCCAGTGCTATGTGATACACCCAATGGGCATGTGAAATGTATTTGACTGATGCAGGTGGATGTATAGGTTACCGTGCATTTTGATATTCCATCCAAATGAATGAACTATTTATTCAAAGCTGTTGCCATTGCTAGGATGGACTTCTATCCTCTCAGCACTGCAGAGGTTAACAGTTGATTTTTCATAAGAACTTCTGCACCATAGAAATACAGTACAACACAGTGAAGAAAATACAGTCCCCACCTAAACATCAGCAATGACAAAAGTCAGTAATTATTTTAAAACATGACCAATTAAAGAGAGCATTTCCTGGTTTGCATAACACCTTGTTTTCTCCGTGACTGCAAAGGAAGAAAGAATTATGCTATCAAACTGTGTTCTTCAGTCTAATTTCTTTGTCTTGTCCTTTTAACACACTTGATTTTCTGAACACATTCAGATTTCCAGAGGCACAGAGATCTCCATGCAGGACTCAGAATATAATGCTAAAAATTTCCATATAGTAAGTTTTCAAGGTACATCTCCAAGAACAAAGATGGGAATTATAAGAAGAAAATAAACTGGCTATATATTTATGAGATCGACATTTGGGATTTTTTTTTAGGGATAGTGTTGCCTTCCAATGTGGTTCATAAAGTATTTGCTAAGGAAAGAATGAAAGCAGAAAATGAGATGAATTATATTTTTTAAGACTCCTTGAAGTCACTGAGTGCCTATTTACAGTCCTGGAGTATCTTGGGAGAGAAGGTCTTCTCATGAGGTTGTTAGTACCACTGTCTAAACCAGCCAGTTGATTGGTCTTTGGACTTGTAAACTACCCAGTAATGAATGGACTGGAAACACTGAACTATGTGCATCAGTTAAATCTTCAGGGAAATGTAGAAATACGAAGGAAAACTGTTACTCAACACTGAAAAGTTATCGGTTGCTATCGCATATTGCTGTGGAAACAGACTAATCAGCAATTTCTTGCAGCTAAAAATCAATACCCAGCATAAGAGCATATGTTTCAGCTCAACAATTCATTCCATTTAGCTCCCCATTGTAAGTAAGCCAATATTTCATTTGAGGTGTTGTAACAATATTCATCTGCAAGGCTAGTGATAGGCAACCAGTGGTAACAGGGTAGTAGTAGCTTCTTCACCTGGAGGCAGCTGCAGCCAGTGGATAGTAACTAGATTTTGGCTATTCAGAATCATAGAATCATGGAATTGTTTAGGTTGGAAAAAGCCCTGAGATCACTGAGTCCAACCATTAACCCAGCACTGCCAAGTCCACCACTAAACCATGTCCCTAAGTGCCACATCCACATGTCTTTAAGTATCTTTAAGGATAGCGACTCCACCGTTCCTTGGGCAGTCTGTTCCATTACTTCACAACCCCTTCTATGAAGAAATTTTTCCTGATATCTAATCTAAGCCTTCTGTGGTGCAACTTGAGGCCATTTTCTCTTGTCCCATTATTTGTTACTTGGGAGAAGAGAACGATCTCCACCTCTCTACAATCTCAGTGCAGGTAGTTATAGAGTGCTAAGATACCCCCTGAGCCTCATTTTCTCCAGGCTAAACAACCCCATGTCCCTCAGCTGCTCCTCATAATTCCTGTGCTCTGGACCCTTCCCCAGCTTTGTTGCCCATCTCTGGACAAGCTCTATCACCTGTCTTTCCTGTAGTGAGGGGCCTGAACAAAGGATTCCACGTGAAACCTCACTAATACTGAGATCACTGCCCTGGTCCTGCTGGCCACACTATTTCTGATACAGGTCAGAATGCCATTGACGTTCCTGGCCACCGGGGCACACTGTTGGCTCATGTTCAGTCAACTGTTGACCAGTATCCCCAGGTCTTTTTCTGCTGGGCAGGTTTCCAGCCACTCATCCCCAAGCCTGTAGCACTACATGGGATTATTGTGACCCAAGTGCAGGACCTGGCACTTCACCTTGTTGAACCCCATACAATTGACCTCAACCCATCGATCCAGTCTGTCCAAATCCTTCTTCAAAGCCTTCCTACCCTCCAGCAGTTCAACATTCCCACCCAGCATGGTGTCACTGAGAACTGACTGAGGTTGAACTTGATCACCTCATCCATATTGTCAATAAAGATATTAAACAGGACTGGACCCAATACACTGAGCCCTGGGGAACACCACTAATGACTGTCTGCCAATTGGATGTAACTCCTTTCACCACCATTCTCTGGGCCAGTCAGTTTTTTTTACACCATGAAAAGTGTACCTGTCCAAGCCATGAGCAGCTAGTTTCTCCAGGAGAATGCTGTGGGAAGTGATGTCAAAGGCTTTACTGAGACCAGGTAGATAACATCCACAGCTTTTCCCTCGTTCACTAGGCAGGTCACCTTGTCATAGAAGAAGATCAGGCTGGTCAAGCAGGGCCCATAAACCCGTGTTGTCTGGGCCTGATCCCCTGATTTTCCTGCACATGTTGTGTGAGGGCATTCAAGATGATTTGTTCCATGACCTTCCCTGGCACTAAGGTCTGACAGGCCTGTAGTGATATATTTTCAGGATAAAAGAATCAGAGAACTTTTGAATAAACAAGCCTTGTATTTAAGCTTTATATAAGTTACTCTCCTGAATTCTTGCTATTAGATCAGCATCCAAATAAATCCCCCTCCAGTTTATTACAGTTGTGTGTAACACGGAAAGAGTGACCTCTGGCTGTACATTTCTGAAGATGACTACGTGTAATTCTACTTCAGAACTTTACACTGAGGATCTATTAAATGTTTATTATAGGCATTAAAAGTAAATGCAAACTCTGTCTTTGAATTCATCTTCAACATCGATATCAGAATTTGCAGGTCTACTTTTGTCTTCACAGAAACTGTAGCAGCAACACGGTTGTTAGCCTTACTGCTTCAGAAACACTGAGCAGAAGAAAAATCTCAGTAACACACTTTGCAACATCAGTGTTGGAACTAAGTGGCCAAATAGAAAAAGATATATTCTTAGTTCTTAATTCTTTCCCATTAAGCAGTTAGCACACAAAGACATGTCCCAGTCCCCTCCTCTTTCTCAAACCTTTTGGGTTTGCATTGAAGTGATATCAAAACTGATGGCATCACCTTAGCAGCTGGTTTGAGTATGCTTGAGTACATACAGCAAAAGAGATGTCAGACCACAGTTCCAGGTACAGCTGCAGATAGTGAATCAGGCCCATTCTAGAAGAGCATTTAGTGCCAGCGAAATAACACAATCAAGTAATAGAACTTCTGCAGATTTACTGAGAATTGTCTAAATTCGCTGATGAAGTAACAAAATCAGCTATCAATCACAAACTAAACTCCCTGAGTGAAATATGAGGGAGAAACCTAGAAAAGCATCCTTAGAAGGGATGAACAGAAAGTGATACCGCAGAAAAAAAATGAGAACCTGGAAATGTAAAATATCCTACCGACAGCTCCATGTAGCTAGCCCTATTTACAATGGTGTGCAAGCACAAAAAAAACCATGTAGCCCACTTATGCAATTAAGGCTTGGCAATTTGATGAAAATATCATGGAACAGAATTGATGTGAATTTGAGCACCCTGCCAGCTCATTGGGATGGAATTGGCAGTCAGGGAAAGAGACGGGTGGTGTGATGTGCACGCATGAGCCTGCAAAGGCAAACTCTGGGCTCCAGGGCATTTGCCAGGAGTTGGTTATCCTGCAGGAAAGCAGGGATTTTAACAACAGTTAAGCTCTCAAGGGAGGTAGGTTTTTTCAGGCTTCAGATAATTGAAGGAAAAATAGTAGGGAATAGATATATTACCAACCTCTAATAGTCACAGTGACCAGACAAAATTAAAAACATTGTCATCACATAGGTGGTGGCAAATTATGTGATTTTTCTCCTAGACAAAACTGCATTTAATTGCAAAACTTTATGCATTTCACGGTAATGTTTACATCTACAGTGGTTAAATTTTTCTTCAGATTAGTTCAATACTAAACAAAACCAAAATGTGTCACACAGCACTTTACATATGAATGATTTTCTTCAGTGATTTCAAATTTATGCTACATGTTAAAGGAACTACTGAAGTGATTAAATCATTTTCATGTTTAAACATTTGCAAAAATTTCAGCAAAAATATTATATTGCAAGAGCTCAGCAGGATTTATTAAATGCTACTTTAAGATTTAAAGTTAGAGCACTGTGTTTCAGAAAGAACAAAGAAGTCTCCCCAGTTACAGAATAATTATTACAGTTATATAATAATATTTTCTAAAAAATCCTTTCTTCACTAGGACACTTTTTGCTCCACCAAGAAGCAACAACTGACCATTCCTGTAACAGATTTGGCACAGAACACAAAGACAATGAAAAGTTAATTATATACTAATGTAATAAATGTTCAAGCATCCTGAAAAATAGTGTTGTACTACATTTCATTTCAAAAAAGGCATCTATTTTATAAGGATATTTTTTACTTGTGTTCATTATTTACTGTCAGACAGCAAGCACTTACTGTCAGGTCTCACATTGTGCATATTACTGTATGATAGCAGAATGGTCACAATTCTGCAAAAGCTTATAAATTGTGCCAATAACTGGACTTGCTAGTCAAACCCAATTAAC
Organism: Myiozetetes cayanensis; assembly: GCF_022539395.1. Taxonomy (NCBI): domain Eukaryota; kingdom Metazoa; phylum Chordata; class Aves; order Passeriformes; family Tyrannidae; genus Myiozetetes; species Myiozetetes cayanensis. The sequence continues at coordinate 39,079,742 of NW_026086604.1, read as the reverse complement.
TTCTAACACCAGTTTGCCTGGTAAAGCATCCACTTAGTCAGAACTCATTTATGCTTTAAATCTGATGCATTATACATTTTTTTGAAAAGATTTTTTTTTCAACACGGCATTAGAATTGAAAAAAATGTATACATACAGATGATTAGAAATCCCAAAGTTAAAAATAAATTCAAGCTGAATACTTATGGTTTACAACATTTGAATGTGCTGTAAGTACTCGGTATTTTGAAGCATCAAGCAGTTCTCAGCTTCCTGCTGTGTCCCATATAGAGTCTCCATCACTATCATCAGTCATGCATAAAATAATTGTTTTTCTGCTCTTACAATAGGACCAAGAAAACCCTGCATTCTGGTTGAAATGAAAATGAAGGCAACATGAGTAATCACATCATGATGGGTCAGCTGTTGTGTACCGAACATCCTTAAAAGCAGTTTAATAATGGTACCTTTAACTAAATGTTTATTTACATAATCACATAGGTAAAAATGTACAAATAATTTTTTAACAAAATCAATTTAATTTTAAAAGACATTTTGAATAAAATATTCAGAAAATCAGTGATCAAAAGAAAAGCTTTTTAAAAAAACTTTATAAAAATGATAACAGGGTATTTACAAAAAAAAAAAAAAAGACACCTGAGATAACATGAATGATGAAACGAACAATTAGTATTAAAGTTTCTTTTACCTACTGAATAATATTGTGACAAAATCAAAGTAAGTTGACCACCAGATATTATTTTGACTTTTTTTCTGAAACATATTTGAAATAAACACATTTTATTTGAGCAATCAATTGTTGCTTAATCTATTAAGAGAATATGAGAAGCATTTCTGTAAATTTTTTAATTGGTAAACTCTTTTCACTCTGGCTAGTATCTTAATAAAGCCTTGCAAGCCAGTGAATCAAAATATATTCCAGTTACTTAAAAAGTAGACTGAAACTGGATTAGAAATAATGTAATTCCCCAGTAGATCTGGGATGCAGAATATTATTATTAGAGTTTTTACTTCTTTGTACCATGGTACAATTGGATTCCCCATAAGTGCAGATCAGAAAAGATTTAATTACATTAAAGAACTCTGCTATTGGCTTAGTGTGTGTTTGACTAAAATCGGCTGTTCAATTTGTTTTGTAATAACTCATTTACAGGAATATTTGGCCTTAACCCTTAAAATGCTTAACACACCTTAATTGCCCCCTTAAACTCAAGTCAATTTAAGCATATGAGTAAGTGTTGGGAACATAAGAGATGAACAGGTTTTTAAAAGTACCTCAACGGTGTGAAGAAAAAAGCAAACACCATACTGTGATATATAAATACAACAATGGAGAGACAGTGTACAAATAGGAGTGTCATGTTAGATTCGTGAAGTCATCCTTCCACTCTACTTGGTTCTGGCTGTATCACATGGAGTTTTTGGCAGGGAGATGTGAATCAACTGGAAACAGTCCAGAGGAAAGCAACAGCAACGAATTAGGTTTAGAAAACAAGATTTAGAAATAAAGACTGAAGAAACTGAGTTTGCTTATCTTGACAAGTGAGAAATTTTGGAGAATGAAGGTTGTTTTGTGGAGTTTTACAGGCATTATGTGAGAAAATACTCTCAGAACTTCAGTGCAGGTCATTGATGTGTAGGTTCGTAGCTACAAAGTTAGGTGTCATATCTCCTAAACCCTTCTCTATACACTGTATGAGGTCCACCAAAAAAAAAATCCCACTTACGTTCTCAATAGATGAAAATAAAAGTGCCCAAATAGTTTTTGATTCTGATTTTGACTCATCAAAATTCTATAATCTCTTGATTTCTCCTTTGTGATGGAATTAATTTAAATGCCCAAATAAAATTCAGAACTGCACTTTTTTGGGGGTTTTTTGGGTTTTTTTTTTTTGTTTGGTTTGGTTTGGTTTGGTTTGGTTTGGTTTGGTGTTTTTGTTTTTGGTTTTGGTTTTTGTTTTTGTTTTTGTTTTTGTTACAAATAGCTGTTTTTCAGAAAGACTGTGGGGGTCCAGAGGGGAAACAAAGCAGTTATTTTATTTTCCTTTTCTGGATTGTCTTTCTCATTTGTAGGAAAAGAAATGCCTCTGAGCATGCCTCTGAGAAATGCCTCTGAGGTAACTAATTTGATCACAGTACACAACTGTGGTAAGTCACTCCCACCATATTATCTATGGATTACTGGAGTTTAATATTCTTACTTACAGAGATTAGGAGGAGATCAAAAATGAACAGAATGGGGATGCTCATCCCTAATTATCTTTATTATGACAGAGAATCATTGTTTTAAGTTGCAAGGTTATTGCTTATGAATCGGTTGTGTATAAAATATTGATATTACAGTAATACTGTATTTTGACTGTTAGCATGGTGCATGCCGTCTGTATGAAACATAAGATCTGGCAAAAAAAATGTTTTTCGAGGAGATTTACAAAGTGACAAGTTTTTTTATTATTTAAACAATCCTAAAGATTGAATAAATACATATTTTTCTTGTAACTGTATTCCAAGAGTGAATGCCTCAGTAGCAACATTAATCAGGAAAAAAATCTGTAATCTGTAGCATTTGTCATGTAATTAAAATGATAAAAAGCCGGTAAATAGGAGGGAAATGGCTGTCTGAAAGGAGCTACAAGTAGGCAGACATCCAACACATGCTCCTGTAATGGAAATCATAAAGCAAAGATATTGCATTTAATAATTTGTAAAATTCCAAAAGCAAAAGCTCCTCAAACAGCAAATGTCCATAGAAATATCCCAGGAGTTCCAGCTCTTTATTTTTCCTTTTGAAATTCCTTCAGTGTTCTTGGATGCTACCCGGGATTTGTTCAAGCCTCTACAAAAATCACAGTGCTCTATATACAGTGCTGTCTTTCTTCTGATTTTGTGTTCCTGCTTTAGCTCAGCCTACATTGTAGGTCATCCTATTGTCCTATAGCAGCTCACAGTTCACCTTTTACACGTTGTGGTAGGAAGGTATTCACATTTAACCTAGATTCATCAAGCGTTCTGAACTTCAAAATAGAGTTGCTCTTCCCCAGGCAACTACTGGAGAGTGGTCAGACTCCACAAGGTGACTTGAGTAGTTCTTACATCTGGTATGATGTAATATGAGGACTATATTTGGTATTGTCTACCTGGAAAATGAAAATTATCTTTGGTATCTAATGATATCATGTTATTATTTTCAACCAGACAAAGAATCAAAGAAAAAAAAAATGTTTTTGAGAGGAGACAGACAGAGAAAACAGGAAAATATTTTGGGGAACATGAAATTTCTATCTGATTTGGGCTAAGTTGAAACTATATCTTTTACAGGCCAGGCATTAAACACACTTCCTAGAAAGCTTCTCTCTGAGTGACTGAACATTTAACTATTTATATCACATTTATAACTCTAGCTTGGTAATGATGGGTGGGAGGGTGGCAGAGTAGATATTTCTGACACAGGCATACAGGACCTTTTTACACTGATATATGCACACGAATGTCTGTCTTAGGAATTTCGCTGCTACCATAGCTCTCTATAAGAGCTAGAATGGTTATATCTTCACTCATACATTGGCAAACAGGCAGAGGAGCTCTCATCTTTTTATAACTTTTTATATAGATATAATTTCCTGTCAGTAACATGCTTGAAACACAGAACTACCCACGTTCCAGTCCCCAGTCAAAATCAGCCAAAAGGGTAACCTAAACCTGGTACTACACACTCATAAGGAACTTGTCAATTTGGAGGATATTAGGTATTTCAGGTGGAAGATCTGCTGCATCCCCACTTTCTATTCCTGACAAAGGTATTTATGAATTTTCCTCACAGTAGAAATTTTGGTAACATCAAACCTATTTGCCAGTTAATGCATTCTTGAGAAATCCTGATGGTCTCTAGATATGGTCCTGCTAATGTTCAATGAACTTTGCTGTGAGAGACCGTGATTCAGGTGAAGACCCAATGGAGTCAGTTGTTGACATTGCAACCCAATATAGTCAACGACAGAATTCCTTGTTTTTAATGCTATGCAGTCAGTTGTCAAAGCCATAATTATGAGGGATGTTATATTGAGTCATGGGTGGATTCAGCACAGACTTAAAACATTTTCTTCTCAAAGTTCTAAAGTTCCTTAAAAAAGTTCTTTTGAGTATCTTACTGTTAATTTCCTTTCTTCCACTGAAATCCAAATGGTTTATTTGAGCTTGACTTTTGAAAATCTAACTGTAGGAGACCCTACATATCAAGGAAACATTCAATGTTTCCTTAAGATTATATTACAAATTACAATATAAATGCAAGCAACATACACTATAAGCAAACAGGAAACTTTAAGAATTATATTAATTCATGAAAATAACAACCTATTGATCTGCTGAATCTAATGAAAGAGACTAACAATTGACTAAACATTTGGTATCCCATTTTAATCTTTTTATGAACAGAGTTTTCAGTAAGACTTATTTACATGTACTTCATTTCAATATGTACTGTATAGTTAAATAAGAATGACTATTTCTAGGGAGAAAATGGAAAAAAATATATGTTTCATGCTCACTTAAATGGAATAAAATAGCAATATAATGTGGGAAACATAGATCTTTGTGCATATGTTCCCATAATTGCAAATGACTTCCCTCTTCAGACTGTACCACAGATTTTTTTGGGGTTTGTGAGGGTTTTTTGGTTGCATGTTGTTTGTTTGTTTGTTTGTTTTCTGTGTGTGGGTGGGTTTTTTTAGGAGAGGAACAGAAAAATGTTGGCTGCCAGAGAATTATAGCCAAGACATGAACCACAAGAAACCACTCTTATTCTTAAGCAGTATGTAGGAAGTGTTTGTATACTCAAGCATGCATTAGTTTAAATGAAAAATCTAGTTTTACTGATCTGTACAAGACCAAAAAGACAAAATCACTGCTTAGTTATGAATTGAAAAGCTTAAAGCAATGTGAAGGCACTAGTTGCTTGCAGTAAGAGTACAACATGGTGCTTGTTTTTTAATAAGTAGGTATCTGCTTGATAGTACATCTACCCATGTGCTTCTAAGATAAAAGTTATTGTAAGAATCTAAAACTGTTTTCACTAATTAAATCCCTCCATCTAACATTGGCCTAGGGATACATACTTGATGTGGATATATTACATGAAGAATTGAAATGATCTTTTATATTTAAACTGCCAAATAAAGCTTCAGGGAAGTCTAGTTTTATTATCACGTTTTACAAAGCACCATGGCTTAAACTAGCCCCAGATGTACAGTTGAGGTCCATGCACCTCATCTCTCTTACTTACTTTATATGAGGTGATAATATCTTTTATTCACAAAGCTGCGAAAGATGTCCTTGAATGTACCAACCATAGGCATTTATATCGTTAAGATGATTATAAAATTCTCCCCTAAGATCTGATAGATAGGGACCAATCCAGATTTATAAAAGTTTTATTAGCTCTGGAGAAAGTGTCTCCACCTTAGCAGCTAAAATAACTTATTTAGAACCTCTGCACTAGGACACTATTTATTAACTATAACGTAAAGGGTAGATTTGATCTGTCAACTGTTACTAGACATATTAAAACCAGGAACTGAAAAGAATTATTTTTGGATCGTAGTGGAGATTAGAGAACTCATTGTGGGTGATGAGTCTGAGAGAAGCCCACTTAATGAGGCACTGTTCACACCATTAAAGGACAATCCCTGTCTCCAAAAGTTTGTTGTGTAGCGACCCCATCGACAGCACATTGTACTCTAACAAGGCTTTGCCCTCCATTTTCTATGAAGTTTTTCTGGATACCTATCTGTATTGGGTTTCTGTGGCCAGGTTTAGATAGTGGGGGGGCTAAAGGGGTGGCTTCTGTGAGAAGCTGCTGGAAGATTCCCCCATGTCTGGCAGAGCCAGTGCCAGCTGGCCCTGGGATGGACCTGCCAACGGCCAAGGCCAAGACAATCAGAAATTATAGTAATGCCTCTGTGACAACATATTTAAGAACGATAAAAAAGTTATTTTGTAGAAGAAAATTGCTGCCAAAGAGCGGAGTGAGAACATGTGAATAACTCTGCAGACACCAAGGTCAGTGGAGAAGGAGCCGAAAGAGGTGCTCCAGGCATCAGAGCTGAGGTTCCCCTGAAGAGCATGGTACAGCCCATGGTGAGGCAGTTGTGTCCCTGCAGCCCACACAGGATCATGGGAGTGCAGAGACCCACCTGCAGCCCACAGAAGAGACCTACACTGGAGCAGATGGATGTCTGACGGAGGCTGTGACCCCATGGAAGGCCCATGTTGGAGCAGGGTCCTGCCAGGGACCTGCTAACTCCTGGGAAGAGGAGCCCACACTGGAGCAGGTTTCCCTGGTAGGACTTGTGGCCCTGTGGGCCACTGTACACTGGAGCAAACTGTGCCTGAAGGACTGCACCCTATGGAAAAGTGACCTGCACTGCAGCAGTTTGTGAAGAACTGTTGCCTGTAGGATGGACTAGCACTGGAGAAGTTCATGGAGGGATGTCTCCTCTGGGAAGGACCCACACTGCAGCAGGGGAAGGACTTCTCTCTCTGACCAGCAGCAGAAACAACCTTTGATGAACTGACTTTAACCTCCATTACACGTCTCCCTGCACCACTCAGGGGCAGGAGGTAGAACTTGGAAGGAGGGAGGGGTGAGGGGGGGGAAAGTGCTTTTAAGGTTTGTTTTACTTCTCATTCTCCTGTTCTGATTCTGTTAGTAATAAATTTAATTAATATCCCCATTTGGACTCTGTTTTGCCCATGATGGTGATTGGTAAGTGATCTCTCCTGGTCCTTATCTCAACTCATGAATCCTTTGTTACACTTCTCTCTCTGTCTGATTGCAGAGGGGAGTGAGAGAGAGGCTTTAGTGGGTACCTTGTGTCCAGCCAGGGTCAATCCACTGCACTATCTAACTGAATATAGGGAGAAGACAGAACTACACTTACACCTAGAGCAAGAGATATTGTGGCGATGAGACAGACAGATGGGGGAGCACTGTGCACCAGGGAGATTCATGACAAGTGTAACATGAAGTAATTAATCGCTTGAACATACATTTCTGGGGGAAAAAAAATGTTAATAGCAAATTTTCAGCAGTACAGTCCAGCTTTTCCAACCTGCTTAAATACTCATCATTTAAAATTAGCAATCTGGTTGCATTCATAAAGGTCACAAAAATATTTATAGTTCAGGCCTCTTCACATTAACTGCAAGGCAACTTGGCACTGCCATCAGGAGTTCTTTCATACCAATAAGGGACTCTTAGGTGCTACTACTAGAGAAGTATGATTGTGCTAATGAAGTATCTGCAGGAGGGGAAAAAACTGCCATTTCATATAGATTATACTATAATGTTTCTGCTTAAGCCAGTGAAATCATTTCCTCATTTATTACAATAGCTGTAATTATAATAGCTGTATCATCATTAATAGCAGTATAATGGCTGTGCAGTTATTAATACTGAGGTACAAAATCAATTTAAATTGTCAGAACTTTTGTTATTATCCAGCAGTTACTAAGATGCCTTTTACCTACAACTTTTATTTGCCTCCTAAGAATACTGAGGAGTTAGGCTTGAGGATATAGAATGAAAGATGATAAAACCAGTGAAGTAATTTCTAATTTTCCAGAAAAATTAAAAATAACCTCAGCAAGTAATTTTCAACACCCTTTTTATTAAAAATTCACATCAGTTCAGCAAACCTGCCTGTCTAGTCCTTAACAAAGACAGAAAGGACTCCTGTGATTGTCCTGATGGCTACACCCATGCTCTACACTGTTCTGCTATTCTTCCTTCTCCCTTTGTACCTCCCTCCTTTACTGGAGCTCTTAGGGTCTTTTATTCTGGTAAGTGAAATCTAATGAGCTATATACAAACTGATTTTCTTGAAGCAGTTTACCATGCAAGACCTGATGTCTTATGCTTCTTTCAGAGGAGGAACACGACGTTGTGGAATTGTGCTGAACAATCAACCTATCTCCTTAAGCAAAATGGCTCCAGTGTCTCCTATGAAGGCACTGAATGCTCAAGCTTTTCACCTGTCATACGACCATGAATCCATCAGTCTTTGGGCACAGTGTTGTTACTCAGTGTTATTACTGAAAGAGAATATGTCCAGTGATGCTGTAAAAAGGGTCAGTATTTTTGTCAGATGAAGGTTGCATTCAGCTGCATGTGGAAGAACATGGTTCCAGAAATGACAACACAGCACCACTACATATCAGGAACTCTTCTTTGAATGAAGAGCATGTAGATGGGTCACATGAGGAACATACCTAATATTCATGTGTATGGGAAGGCATCAAGAACTTGGGAAAAAGGAGGTCAGAAGCAAACAGCCATAAAAGTTCATGTAGACAACAACTGACTCTCTTTCCCTATCTGAAGAGATTCAAGGAAAGAGAATGATGATTAATAAGTTGCGAGTCAAATGAATTTATAATTTCTAGTGGCCTGTATTCAGTATAGGTGGGACATTTTCCCAAGAAACAGAACTTTCATACAGACAATATTTTAGATATCAGAACTGGAGCAAAGGACATAAATATCCCCTATCACTGTTGTATATTTAGATGTTACTTTCAGATTGTGACTCTAAGTAAAATTGACAAATGAGATTTTTTATGAATCAGAAGTCAAGATTGCTGCCTTTATATCAATTTCTATTCTAAGACTGTGTAGTGAGCATGTCTTGGAAAAAACATTATCTTTAACATATCTCAAGGACAGTACAATTTTATGCTTATATATATTAAAGCAGGAACAGACAAGTGCCATGTGGTTGAGACTGAGCCCATGAATTATGGGGCCTAAACTGAAGGGAAGGATTATCTGCTATCTCACACCAGAAGAAAGAAGCAAGAAACAGCAGTGCAGGTCAGAGAGTTTTGCCCAGGGTAGAAAAATTTGCCATGTTGGGGGATGCTATTCTGGCAATTTAGTTTGTGTTTTATTTAATTCACTCTAGTTGCCTTGTCTTTTGCCTTTTGACATCCAAGATTCACAGGCCCATAATGACATGCATTAGTTAATTAGTTAATGTTTCTAAAGCACTTTGAAAATGTAAAGCACTGTGTTAAGCACTACATATGAGAAATTGATATGAGGATACATTCAGCTGTGGGAGTAGGAAATACACTTTTCAGATATGGTAATAGGGGAGAGATAAATATTTTTGCATAATTAAACTAGACTGTACTCTGCTTCCTGTAAATATACAAGAGATACATTTGTGTCATACCATGCAGCTACAGCATCACTTAGATTATGTAAGTAGAAAAAAAACTATTCACATGTTCATTGAAAAGAGCACCACAAATCTCTGCTTATGTGTAAAAGATACACAGCTTTATGCAGAAAATTAGAGCAGAAAATTTTAAGAGACCCAAATACCCATATGAGTATACCCATATACTACACATAAGATATATCAACATGATATTGCCAGCCATTTCCTTTTGACTCCTGTAAGATAGCACCTGCCATCCATTTTGTGGTGCAGAGAGGGCTAAAGGGGAGCAAGAATAAAAAGGAAGTTTTGTATAGGTTTATGTTGCCTGAGTGTAATAGCTTTTAAGTTACAGAGACTTTTCAGGGACATCTGAAAACTATCACCTGAGCCAAGGTGCTCCAAGGTGCAGGAGCATTTAAGAGGTAGGCATCTGTACGGGAACCTGCTGCAATATAGACTTACACATATTGCACAGTTCACTGATGTGCCTGAGTTAGATATGGAAATTGTAAATGAGGGTGTGACCAGCAGGTACATGAAAAAACATGAACACAGCTATCAGCTGTCATCAGTCACACCAGTATAGGGCAGCTCATATTCAGTCCAGATTCTATCATTAGAAAGTTTTGGTAGTTTTATGCAGGATAGCAGCATGTCATGCAGGCATTTGAAAAAAGAATTAAGGGACCAACTGAACACTTATGGGTGTTTCCAGTACAGAAGCCGGCCCATTATCATGCATGTTTCCCAAGCAACAATCTCTGTATTCTAGATGTATCAGGCACTGATGAGACCAGACAAAGAATTCTTCTTTATGTTATCACTGTAGATAAAAAATGCAACTGGTGGGAAACTGGTAAACAATTTGTAGCAGCTGCAGTATAACAAGGTCACATCCTATGTCAAAACCACATAGGTTACCCAATCTTATGTTCTAGCTGAAGGTCCATGAAATAAACTAAAGATGAATGCCTGCATTCACAGAAAATAGGTTCAATACAGTCTTCTAAGAGAGACATGAGAACTCTTTAAACTCAGAAACTGGATTATCAGAAAACTTGTAGTTTCCTTTTAAGTCAACAAAGACAGGAACAACAGAAATCTAACTAGGAAAAATTAAAAGAGAAAGAAGAGGCAAATTCAAAACCAATAATATCTGGAAAATGTAAAAAATATTAAAATAGACTTTTTCATTACAATTAACTATTTTGGCTTTATTTTTGTGAAGTACTATCTAGGAATTTGGAAAAGAAAATATTGTGTAGGTGCAATTCAATGTCTTGAATTAGATAAATATAGCTGGTATGTATCTGTCCATCCCCACAATATACCTCAATTTTACTAAATGAGAATCTTCTGCTGGAAAAATATTTGAATTTTTTTTTTCTAACAGATTCTAAACCCATAAAAACCACTGTATCTTGTTAAAAGATGAAAGTATATCACAGAGTTGTATTTTCAATAATTAACAATGCTAGGTTCATTTAGTGGTTTTTTGATCTTTAGGGTTCTTCATCATCAAAGTGAATGTAAGAACTGTGCTGACTCATGCTACACCCTTCTATATATCATTAGTTGTACCATCTCATGCACAATACCTTGCACAGTTAAGGACTGATTTTTATGGCAGTATATTCAGTCCTCATTTTCTTTAAATACTAAAGATGACCAGATCTTTGTCAAGAAGCGAATCAAGTCCTGTCAATATTTTTGGTTGAGTTTTTGCTAATGAGAGAGAAAAATCAGACTTTACAGCTACCAGTGGCTAGGTTTCCAAAACCTTTAGTGGGGTCAGGATTTTTTCCTATGGACTTTCGGAATTATTATTACTTTTTCCAGAAGTATCTAAGCCTTCCTTTGGGCTTTTCGTAGAACTTGATTTTTACATTTGGTAAAGGACAGGACCTGTTAATCTAGTGGGAACAAGGAAGGACATATTTCAGAAGCTATAGATACCCCTGTGCATTAGTTATCCTTGGACAGATATCCACTTTAAATATGTTTCCTTGGTTTTCAAAGATATTCTGTAAACATATGTGAAACAAATGAAAGACCTTCTTTTCTGGATGCAACCACTTTCTCTGTCTTAAAAAAGGCTACCCAAGCTCAGTTTTACTCATAACTTTCCTAGAAGCTATTAGGATGCAAAGCACTGTCCTGAATGTTTTTGATGTACCTTTTTGATGTGAAGCTGACACAGGGAATAAGCAGGTCACTTAACGGTGGCAAACACTTCAGCATGTGTCTGTGCAATAATGAGCAAGGGGGTCAGTGTAAAAGAAGTAATAACAGTTGGGCATCACAGACTAGTGATACTAAAGCCTGTATTGTACAAGAATGATACTACCATTATGAATTATGAGAATCTGTGACACTCCTGACACACGTTTAAGTGGCAAACACTGTAGCAGGTGCTCTTTAGTTCAGCATTAGAGACAATGGTAAAGAAAAAAGATCTTAAAAAAAACAAACAGTGGCCAACTAGTTGTAAGACAAATAACATTTTGGAATCTACATTATCAGACAGGCAACAATAAAAAAAAGTGTATTACTAATAAAACAAAATCTATTAATCTCTTTTCTAGACAATTCTTCACTCACTCTAGAGTTCCCTACTAAGCCCCATTTTTCTCAGTGTAACCAGTAATTCCCTGTACTCCTTTGAAGTCCAGACAAATTAGATTGCCTTTTACTTCTCTTAGAAAAAAAATTCATTTTCTTACCTGAGATTAATCTGACATGAACTTGAAGAACTTTATTTTATGCTGTTTTCTTCCATTTCTTCTGTATCATCAATATTTTCTAACTTTTCTCCTGATTGAGTCACACGTAAAAATCCATATTAATCTGTTAGCTATTTTTTTTCTTGTCTTAAATGTTGTTAGCATTTATATTACTACACAGTTTTATAGTGTCACTCATATTTCTTAACACTTTTTGTCTGATTGAGATTTTATGTTACAATATTTTGGGAAGGACGTAATCTTTTTCTCTCCCCATCTCCTGCACACAACATACATTAAGGTTAGTGAGATTTATTTTAGGAAGCCTGCCCTTGCTTTTGTACTCAGGATTGGTCCCATTAATAAGTGAAACACATATAATTTTGAATCTGTTCTGGGTAAAAGATAATTTCAAGCACATGGCAACCATCTGCCTTTTTTGTGACCTGTTAAGAAAGGAAGAATCTTCTTTCTACAGCAAAGGCACTGGTTGATTTTAAGTCTGGCTTTATCCAAATGGTTTTATTCACCAAAGCACAGGTTTCTTTTTTGTTTTATCTTTCTCCCATTTTTTATAGTTTTCTGCTTAAGCTTATTACTCTTTTAAAATTCATTATTCAGAATAGAATTTGGGAGCATTCCCAACAGTTTTTTTGTCTTAGACTGGAGCATGAATTCCAGGGATTTTTTTGCACCTTCGAGGAAACTTTGACTTCTTGGAGACATAAGTTTCTAAACTCTTGATTTCAGTGGATTTATCTTAATTTCTTTAAGTTTTCCCTTTGTAATTGAAAACCCATGAAAACATGCATAATAGGGCTAAGCTAAAATTTTAAGAGTTGTTCCAAATTTCTGAATAGTTTTTTAGAAAGTTTACACTTTTAATGTTTAATACTTATCATAAAAATAAGATATTAGCTGTAACTTTCCTTGTTCACAAGAAATTGAAATATTGATAGTACTTTTTTTTTTTCTATTGTATCTTACTTCAACAACTCCTTGAGGAATTATCTTACTGTCACAGCTGGCTCATAGTGAAGACAGGGGTGTGTGTGTTTTGCCTTTGAATCAGAGTCAGCCATAGATGTAATAGAAATCAAAATCTTTCATTTGCAACTTGATCTAATAAAATACAATTACAGTACCATCAGCATGGAGAAATCTTCCACGCAGCCTGGTAAGCACCCTGGGGGGTATGTTTTTAGTGTGGTGCACAGTAAATTAACCACTAAGCACCCATTAATGCTAATGAGAGCTCCATGGTTAATTTCCTGAGCACTGTGCTGAAAAGATACCTGTAGGTATTGGTTTTAAGCCTGGCTACCATACATTTAGTCTAATAAAATGTACTGTAAAAAGTGAGCAGACCCACTAATTCACCTATTAAAGCTATCCTTACAGTCCAACTTACACAAAGCGAGTTAGTCAATCTGCTAAAGAAAATAAGATTGATGCAGATTAATAGGAGGCATTTTCAAATATGGAAGAAATATATTTGCATAAAAGAGGCAAATCAAGTATGCAAAAGGAAGTACAAAATATATTTTAAGTCTGTGGTTATAGATCTTCTCTCCTGCCTTGAAAACTGTAGTCATCAGACTCAATGGGACAAATTCCTAACGTGCAGCACAAAGCTGTTATAACAGTCTGTCAGTTCAATCAAAGTTGTATATGCACCATTATTTTTGGTAATTCTATTTCAGTGGTGAAAGTCACTTAGCTGAAGTTTCGATTCTATTTTAAACTGTATTTTGAATGTTTATACTTCAAGATATAATAACAAATTTTAAGTAGAAATTGTAGCTGTTGCATTCTTAATGACGTATTTCCAATTCATGCTACAACAGCCATCTCTGATTACACCATTAGCTAAGTTGTCCATAAAATGAGACAATGCTATTAAGCAACAGGATCAGATCTCAAGAAAATGTTTTATAATTTCATTAAAATGGAATATAATTTTTCCTTCCATACATTGCTCAGGACATGTAGGACACCAGTCCCACAACCCCTACAATTTAAATAGATTTAACTTAATAAAAAATGAAACACATTTTAAAATATCTTGTTCAGGTATAGATAAACATTGATTACATTTATATTTGTACAATGGTCACATGAATGTAGTAGCTTTGCCAACTTTCACTCATCTCTCTGTGATTAAACTCTTAATTAATATATGTTCTTTTTAATCCTCAGTGTTAAATGTACAAGATCAGAAACCTTCAAATGTGATGTTCCTTTCTATGGACAGTTCCATCACCATTCAACACTTATGGTGGTTTGGAACTGGTACCCCTATCCTTTAGCTCCCAGAAAATTTCTCAACAGAGAAAGAGAGAAGGAAGTTTTTAACATTTTACTTTCATTTTTCTATTCTGTATTTCTGTAGCTACATACATTATAAATAGGTTGTATCTGTTTTCCTCTGGATTATCATGACCACATTTTCTCAATGCAGAAAAGAAGTACTACTGGATAATCTTCAGCAGTTGTCCAAAGTACAAGCAAATCCATACATTTTTTTATCTAATTTTTATAGCATAGCTCTAATCAGAACCACTGTGCAGGTAGAGTATAAATGAAGAGTCTCCTCCAAAAAACTTACAGCATAACCTCAACATAAACAACTATTTGGAAGGTTTTTTGGAAGAATCTTTGACATAGCTTCGCTAGTGGGTTTCAGTGATTACATATATCACTCTGTGCTTGCTCAAACAGTGATAGTTCTGCAGCCTACACAAAGTCTAGAGTAAAAATACTGAATAGACAGATTCACTCAGATGTAAATTTGGAAAATTAAATCATCATCTCAAAGCAGTTTTAAAAACCTCTAATTATGTTTAAATACATTAAAAACTGTACAACTTCTCTATTAGGTACTAAGTAAAGATGTAGTAATTTCAAAGATATGTTGGTGTGCTGGTTTTGGCTGGGAGGGTGTTCATTTTCTTCACAGTATCTGGTATGGGGCTATGGTTTGGATCTATGCTGAAAACAGTGTTGGTGCCACAGTGATGTTTTTGTTATTGATGAACAGGTGTTACACAGCGTCAAGGCCTTTTCGGCTTCTCAACCCACCCCACCAGCGAGTGGGCTGGGGGTGCACAAGTAGTTGGGACAGGGTACAGCTGGGACAGGTGACTCCAACTGACCACATGGATATTCCATACCACATGGTGTCATGCTCAGCTTATAGAGCTGGGAGAAGAAGAAGGAGGAAGGGAGAGGATACTTGAGAGTTGGCATTTGTCTTCCCAGGTCACTGTCACACAAGACGGAGCCCAGCTTTCCTGGGGATGGCTCAACACCTGCCTGCCAACAGGAAGTGGTGAATTAATTCTTTGTTTTGCTTTACTTGCATGTGTGGCTTTTACTTTACCTGTTACATTGTCTTCAACTCAACCACTGAGTTTTCTCAGTTCTTCTGATTCTTTCCCCAGTCCCAGTCAAGGGGAGTGAGTAAGTGGCTGTGTAGGGCTAAGGTGCTGGCTGGGGTTAAACTATATCAGTTGGATATACAATTAATATGCTATTGGGTCCCAAAGAGACATTTGGATTACCCTTTAACATGTATTTGGAGATGCCCTATTTTTGAAAATTCAGTGTACAAATCCTGCAGTGAGAGTGTGAGCTCTTCATTTTCAGTGTCGCCTCCAAAAGGCTTTTTAAAAGGCTTATTGGCTAGCAGCTGTTAATGGAGTGAACCATCATGGTTTTATGCACATAAAGAATCCTTAGACTTCACATTAATGTCACCCCTTTTAAACTCAGTCATGCTTTTCAGTTTCTCTAATGCGCAAACTTAGGGAAGCATAAAAACTACAGGTCTCTCTCTCGTGGTAGGAGAGACACACATACAAATACTGAGCATGCAATTCTCCTTACAGGTTCCATCCCCCACCCCCAAGTCACATCTCTACTTAAGCTATTTCAATTGCAAATGAATATTTCCTAAATAAGTGGGTACTGAAATGCTAGCTTGAGACACCTTTATCTACACTACCATCTAATTGCTTACATAGTTTTCAGATAGGTTCTCTTCACTTTTTTAAATGTTTCCTCTGTCATGTTCTTTCCCATATTACCTGATTTCTAGTAAGTCAAGCACAAATTAGCCAATTTTCCTTCCCTTAAGTGTGGTCAGATCAGCTCTGGAATCTTATTTTAAATTGTCTTAAAATGATTTAAACTGGGGATTCAAGGGACTGATCAAAGCTACTAACTTTAGTCTTAAAACACTAAAACAACTATTTATCAGATTTTTTGCTTTCAGATCAAAGTGATACAGTACACAAAGCATTTCAGCTACAGTAATGCAAAGGTGCCCTCTGGGAAAAAAAGCCCAGATTTTCCATGTTAATGCTCATCCATTCTCTAGATTATGTTGCAAAGCAAAAATTCAGGATGTTAGTCACACTTCAGGTTTCTCACACCAGGTTGGATTTTTCCATGCCTGCATGGAGGGAATGTCAGTTATATACCTAATCCACATATAAAGCTGATTCTCTAGATTTGCAATAACAAGTATATGTGATCAAATAGAATTCTGTGGGAATAAACACCAAGAAAAGTCAACATTTCTTGTCTGAAACTGTATCTATTTCTTAAGACTCTTCAGATCTGTATCAGTAAAGCACAAGTATTTTAAAAAACATACGGTAAACAGATGCTGAAACACAAGCTTATGAAAAATATATTTGGGTGTAAGGGGTAAAACATAGATTATTCTTTCTAAAACAATATATTTCCATAATGCTCTATAGAGAATGCTGAACAGTTTATTTTGTTCAGAAGAATAAAAGGCAAAATAAAGATGTAGCAATTTTCCTTCAGGAAACATAAACTTACTGAAGGCTTGACTATTTCATACCAATACGTGCATTTGATAGCAGAAGCGAAAAAAAATGCTGGCACTTAAAACTGGCAGTGTAGCTATCCATTTAAAACCCTGTATCAGATTACCAATACCATGTGATGTCTTATATAAAGCTGGATAACATTCATGATCAGTTTGTATCCAGTACAAAGCTCCTCATAAATAAATAGGGCTAGAGGCATGTTTTGATGGCAGAGGGCATCATACTGCTCTGCTCTTATTGAAAGATGGCCCTGGTTTAGTAAAGATATGTTTTGTTGGCAAAAAGTCTGCTATCATCTGGTTAAGTGGAAGGATGTTCTGACATGAAGCTGAAGCAAACATTTAAGCTTAATCTTGAAGGCAAGTGATTTACTTTGTAGCATTTCAAGGCTATTTATTTTACAGTACAGCAGCTTGTTTGCCTGGAATCAGTGTGACTCACAAAATCTTGTTAAAATGGAATATTAGGAGGAGGAAAGAGAAAAAATAAAAAGAAAAAGGAAGAAACAGAGAAAGAGTTAGGAGTTAGAAATATAAGTCGAAGAAGAAATAAGGATTTAAACAAAATGAATGTTAGTGGATGAGAATATACCAAGTAAACATAAATTTATCTTCCATTTGAACCTCTTAATGGAGCCCTTGCTTATTCTGGCCAGCAGTTTCTCTTGCAAATAGCTTCATAGGCATCAGTGGGACAATTTCTGAGAGTTACTGCATTTTTATGTCCCTAAGAAGTGGACTACATAGTCTTTCAGATGATAATTAACAGAAATTACTACAGAGGAGTCAGAAGGAAGAGAATGTATGTTCTGTAAACTCAAATATCAGAGTACCAAAAAGAGAGAGTAGTATTAACCACTGGGAACTTAGCATTAATCAGTCTTTTAATACATTTGCATTTATTTCACACACAAACACACAAATCTTATTTTGCGTGCTATTTCACCCATTATTTTTCTATAATGATGTTGATTAATTAAAGGAAATTCTAAGTCTTAGATGGTCCCTTCCCTCATGTTCCCCCCAAGTACACCTCAGGTTTTTTTACATTAGTGAAGTGAAAACATAATATAGCTAACATTTTAAACGGGAGTAACTATAAATCTATGAAGATAGTACTGAACATAAATACAAGCAGTCAATTCTGCAGCTTTTATCGATGCTTTGATCTGCTAGTCCTTGCAGCAACCTGATCAGCTACGTATTTTTATGTTTACACAAATACGGCTAAGTCTTTATCTACAAGTTTAGCCTATCATTTTGTGAAGTCATCTTTACTGAATTATCTAGATACTCATAAAACTTGTCAGTAATATTACAAAGAATCTGACTTTCATATCAGCTTCAGTTAAGGAAACATTAGGTAGTCATTTATTCTCAAAGTCAGATTTTTGGCAATATAAATATATATCAATGAACAGCTTAAAATTTATCTCACTTGAAAGGTATGTTTCATTTCAGATTTCTATATTAATATTAGGTGTCACAAGACACTTTCAATATGCACTATGCACCTCCCTAGTCTCACACATTTTTCTTGGTTTAGCTTGTTTTATGCAATAGTTTTGTTGTGTAAATGACTTGCTGTTGTAACACAGTGAATCAATGGAAGAGTAGATGACAGCTGAGGATCTGTTTTATTCCATTTTCAGCAACTGGTGATAGTGAGATTATCCTTAGAAAGGGCTCCTTTGATGTACAAGTTAAAGATGCGTCTGTCACTGCAAGTCAATGGCCAGCAGCCATCATCTCTTCATCATTTGTATGTAGGTGTGACAATCTCCATCTGTCTCTGTTGCTAGTTCCAGAGGAATCACAGGGTTTAGAGAAAACATGTAGGTAGAGGGAAGAAAGACATAAGACCTGTACAAAGGGTGAATTACTCTCTCATCCTCACTGACTGCAGTATTAACTGGTGGAATGGAAATACAACTAACAGACAGAAGGAAAAGAATCAGGGCGGTGAGGGGGACAAATGAAATAATCCCACACAGAGTCCATTGCTGGCCATACTGATATGAGTCACATGCAAAAGCCGTGCTGTGAGGTTCATATGTGAGACTGTCAAATACATGAAAAACTACTTTTCCTAACACTGAAGATTACCACAAGAACAGATTTTAAAAGAAGTTGTTGGAATTCTTACTGAGTTGGTTTAGCTAAAGAAACTAATCAAACTCTGTCTGAGAACCCAGTACAGAGAAACAACTGATTCCAACTAGTTCACAGTCTTTCCCTCCACATTATTCAATGCTTGAGCTCCCCACTGTTAGTGAAGAAAGAAGGTAAACATAGGAGGGTTTTTGTGCAGAGGGTTGGTTTCTTTTTAGGCAGGATCTGATGATATCTAACAAAATGAGAAACATACCAATGAAAACTTGAGGTCTTTATATAGAAAGACCTTTAAAAAACCAAAATAACATTAAACAAATCCCTGACAAAAACTTTCTATAAATACATTAATTTTACTCTCTTAACATTTGTTAGTCCAATATTTGCAGTTCCTTGATATTTGCTTTTCTAATTTTTCAAACAATTTCATTATAATTTAAATATTTTTAATGTTTACTGTCATCTGTATATACCAGTCTATAAGGAAAAAGAATGAAATAGAAGGAACAAAATATATTATTTCCAAAATAGTATAAAGGGGCACAAATTACATTAGCTTACACTGTTTACTCATAAATGAAATGAAATTTTGAATTTTTATTTCAACTAGGAACAGATATTCAGAATTTAAGTATGCTTCCTGAGAGCACAAACAGATTAACCTTTAGACTAAAGCAACTGCAGCACTACTTTATACTTGTAAAAAACCCCTTTGAGTTCTTTTGTGCCTACCTCATTTGATGAATTTATCACTGCATCCTTTTGTTTACTGTTCAACATTGAAGAAATTATTTGATTTTGTAAGGAGCAGATATGAAGACTGATTCAATTACAACACAAATGTGACCAAGTCATTTCAACATCTAGGTATAAAGCATCAGACATGCATTAACAATAAAAATAACTTGCAAAGATAGAATGATGTAATGGCATTAAATAGTATGTGCAGACATACTAGAATACAAAACTACTGAGGAAGCAGAAAGCTGCACTTCATCCATCAGTCAACACTCAGAATCAGTCCAGGAGATGCCAGGTGTGACTCACGGTAACCTGAAGGGTCTTTTTTCCTGTGGGATCTTAACAGTGAATGACACATCAGTGAAATCCACCAGCGGGTTAGGGCTCATGGGATTGGTCTTCCTAAAGATCAAAGTCAAACACGCTTAGAGACATCAGGAAGTTAGTGGCTAAATCTATTGGTCAAACCCTGGAAAGTCATGGACAGGGGAAGCCAGTTTATCTGCTTGCAGATGACTGCAGTCTCTTGCCTCATGTCCCCAAGCACTTATTGCCCAGTTTGAAAGTTCTGCAAAGCTCTTCAGACTTACAGCACCTCCAACAGAAGTGTGAATTCAGTTAAGGCCAGCTAAGGCTGACTGTAATGCTCAGGGTATTGAAAAATCCCCTTGGTTGCGCGCATTTCAGATGCAACCCTGCAGATGCCAGGGTAGATGATGACAGTTTGGTATATTGGCTTGGCTAGTAATCAGGTACTGTCTAGGGAAGGGATATGATGATGATCCACAAGGGAGGGCCGTCACATAACACTTGTCTCTACTGTACCTCACAGTTGAGAGATTTAGGCTGCATATCCTTGATAGGCATAACCTTGCTATTATGTGCTTCCATCAGCTCAGTCCCCGGGCTCTTCCGTGATTAACTGAATAATTCCATTTGCAGGACATGATACCTAGCTCCGCAGTTCTGGGGCACTGTACATTACTGGCACTGAAGTTAGGATAATCACAGCTGAATGGTCATGTAGCTTGTCTACATGATGACACAGCCCCTCAGGTTATTATTTGCAGAGGGCTCCAATCAGAAACTCAAACACTGCAATAACCTTAAAGCTAATCTTATCATGTAACAAACAGACTTTAGTGGGAGAAGATTACTTCTCTGTTCTGGAAAACTTGGATAATATCTCTATTGTTGTCCTGAATTTTGGCTATGAACTCTATAAAGCAAAAGAGAAAAAAAAGCAAATAAAAAAATAGTACTCAATAATATCCTGTCTCCTCTGTGATATACTTCTGTACCAGTCTCTGCTCTCACCTTAAAATTTATAAATAGTCTTTTACAAAAAAAGGGATACTAAAGCTTTTATGGTAGTTTTGAGAAGATACTGCATCCTCACAATGACTGGCAGCAGTGAAAAGAAACTTAGAAAACAGCTTTTTCATAGAGTAGATGAGCAATAATCTATTAGCAACAAATTGTGCCACTACCACAGCAAATGGAGGGAAAAAAAAATCAGAACCGTCACACAGCTAATTCAAATTGAAGGGTATTAAACAGGATTTGCCCACAACTAGCTTGCACATTTTTTACACTGCATTCTTGAAAATATTCTTTCAAGATGTGCAACTAAGGCTAAATTGATGAAACTCTTTCCAATATCACAAAAAGAAAGAAATGTAAGTTGCTTGGGGTGTGAAAGACGATTGCAAAACATGCTGCCATGAGATTTTCAAATTTCAATCTTGTTTCAATATTAAATTCAGAGTTGAAAATATAAACATCCCTTCTCAAAAAATGCCTATGCGGAGTTCCACCATTGCAATTTGGGTACCTGATCTTCAAAAGTGGTAAGTATTCAACAGAATTAAAGGTGATATACAAAAAAAGAGGCAGATACACAAACCACAAGTCGGATTTGTATATAGAGTTCTACCTACTTTCTTCTCAGGCCCAAGCTCACAAGTAATGTATTCTGGACATATATTTTATAGTTTGAGCTTTTACAGCAAACCAGAAATGCCAGCTTTAAAGGGGCTGAATGGAAAAAATAAAATCCTGCCTACTTCTCAGTCATGAATATGCCATCATAATTTCTTTTCTTTTTTACTATACAGTTTTACTTCAATATTATAAAGAAACCTTTTCTAGTCATTAAACTGTTGCCGATAATTTCTTTTTTGTTTATGAAATGATAAATTCTCCATCCCAGACCTTCATTCTTATCCTACAGAAATATGATTGGCAAGTATATCCACGCCAGAAATTATCTATCCCTGTTATCCCAGGTGTCTGATGCAGAATATGGTTCCTTTTTTCATGATCATGATAATATGAGCACAGACTCCATACTCTTGCTATATGTGATAAGTTATATAGGTGATTTATTTTTCCATAGAGGGTTTACAGGGGCATGATTACTTTCTACAGAAATACTTGAAAAATCCTTTTTAAGTGTTAGGATTATATATGTTGAAAAAAGGTATATTTTCAGAAAAGAGTGGGTTTGATTCTCAAATGTCTGTTTGAAATTTGCCACTACTTTGATGAGACTACTCCTCAACTGTGAGATTCATTCATTGTTTTCTGTAGCAGGCTCACAAATTTGAGAGGTAACCTCATGATTTCATGAGATAAATGATGAATCCTGAATTGTTCTTTGTTTTCGTGATATCACATCTGTGGATTGTTAACTCCACAAATGTTCAAAGGACTTTAAAGATTGCAAGTGCCCCAGTGTTGCATTTGTTTTGCTGCCCCGTTGATAAAGAAGGCAAAATTTCTTTTTCAACAGTAGTCTGTCCTTTTTCCCCCATCACACAGCGCCGATGAAGTCAGCAGGAATGGGATGCGCCTCCCAGCTCCAGGCTGCAGGCCATGGGCCAGCCTGCAGCCTCCTGCAGCCAAGGCTATGTTTATGGCACCCTGTTTTACAGGGGCCATTGCTTTACTGGGAACAACTTCTGCTTTCAGTAGAACAGGAGCTCAGGTAGTGAGAGAGATGATATTTTTCAGAGGAAATGGTTCTCCTTTTTAATCAAGTATGTTGATACTAGCAAACAAAGCTAGCAAGCTTGTTCCAAAATGAAGCTTGCAGGCTGAAAGAAGAGGAAGAACATTTACAATATGGAATTGATCCATTTTAAGCATTCTAGCTGGCAAATGTGTTAAAAAAAAAAAAAAAAAAAAAGAAAAAAAAGAAATCAGAGCCTGCAACAGATAATCTGGCATGAATCAGAAACAATATTTTGTAGGTGGGCCCAGCACAAAGCAAGGTCCATTAGGCTCAAAGGACACTGCAACAGAACAATGGAAGCAGACAGGAAGTCTGCACTAATAAATATGCCCATTGGGCCAGTGCCACTGCCTAGCATGGCATAGATACATACAGAAGGATTATACACTAAATGGTGCAAACACAGTCCAGTCCATCTGTCATAAACATTAAGTCCAAAGGCCACAGGTGCAGATGGCACTAAAAAGTAAAAATTACACCCAGACAGAGACCACTTCGTATAATATGGAGAAGAAAAAAACAATCCAGCAAAACAAAACAAAACAAAACAAAACAAAAAAAATCCAGTGATTTTTTTCCAATCAATAAATGTTCTCAGAATGGCCTTGGCAATCTCTGCTTCCTCCTTTCCCACTGTCATTGTACATGTGTAACATACTTTTTATTTCACAGAAATACTTTGAGCATTCAGGTTCATTTTTTTTATTCAGTTAAATAGATCTACCCGTTATTTTGGTAAAAAGGCAAATAGTTTAAAGCAAGATTCAATTCTTCATTCTAGTGTGTTGAGAATAGAATGTGTTTTCCCTTCAGAGATGGAATATTAGGCTTCGGGTATATCCTGTTCGAGGAATGTTCCCATACAGCTATAAAACTGTACAAACAGGTGAATGGGATGTGCTGCATTTTCTCTTTCTTCTGGACAGAGTTTTTCTAAGTGGGCAGCAGACACTATGATCACAGAAACGATTACGCACTTGCAGCCAAGTACTGTAAAGATCTAATAATACACAAATGAGTCAACTGATTGTTATTTCCAAAATATTAAAGAATAATTAAAAAAAAAACACCTAAGCTGTACAGTTTTTAAGAGGTAAATACCCACTAAACAAGAGTTTGACTATGGTCTCTGAAAGAGGTAACAATGGTCATTTTCCTAAAGTTTCAAATTAAAACCATTCAGAAAAGGTTGTTTGAGGTTTTTTTTGGTTTGGTTTTGTTTGTTTGTTTGTTTGTTTTTAAGATCAAAAAGTTTCAACACTGACTTTGAAAATCTGTTTCTTTACCAAATACCAGATGATTATAGTATTTCAGTTCTGGGTTTTGCCTTCCAGCTGTGGTGGGGTCCAGTGTCTCATAACCAGAGCACATTCCCATTTGATTCAGCTGACTACCTGAAGTTATCTGGGTTAGCCATGGATTAGAACTAGATCAGCATCCAGTTTCTAAGTGTTTATTCTCACACTGATGCTCCATCAACAGCTTTGACTACAGCTGCTCCTACCTGTTCTACTTCCCCCTGTTCTCAGTGACCAGGAATGACAAGAAGTTCCTCTCTCGTTGACAAGGTCTGCTGGTGCAACTGTGAGCAGACGAGACCTTGCTCTGCCATATATCAAGCCAGCCAAGTCTTGTAAACCCATCACAGAAATAAATAAATAAATGTATCACCATACCCAGCCTTCCAACAAGGCTTAGTTATCTTGGTCACTGTGGTGATACACACAGTATTAAATTACACATTTCCTGTTAGCTCAGAAATTAGGCAGAGTTTGCTCCCACTTCCATTTACACACTGTAACTCCCAAGTAGCCCTGACAGATGGATTCCTGTGCCAAGATGTATGGAATGAACCTAAAGAGGTTTCAACCATCCGTCACTAGCCATTATTGCCCATGCCCTTATTTTCTTGTCTTCTTTTGAGCTACTGTGCACCAGTAGCAACACCAAGAGCATTCTCTTGCTGTTAGGGCTCAGTAAAGCAATGAGGCTTCTGCCTGCGCCTCACCTGGAGTTAAACTAACTGAACAGGACATACTGCAACCATCCATGCAAACATGAACAGAAAATAAGAAACTATTGAGAGATAACAAGGTGAGGAGCTAATAAACTGTATAGATAGGGCAGTGAAGAATGGTTGGATTTCACAGGCAGTAGAGAGACAATTTATGTGATCATTGGCCAGACTCTATAGAGAGGTGAGGGAGGACCCCTGGGGACCTTCTGATGAGTGTAGTCATGTAAGGCCAACAGTGACCATGGAACTGCAGCAGAAATTCCATGCAAGGCTGTGAGTACATTGACAATGGTTTGAGAAATACTGAACTGGCAAAGTGATCTAGCCAACATGGAATCAGTAGGGAGAAAGAGGATGAGGTAGGTTTTTTTGGTGAGGAGACTGTAGCAGGAAACAGTTAACCGCAGAGGTGAAAAAGGACATCTAAAAATAGAAAGGGAAAAATATAAGAAATAGAAAAAGTTATGAGAAGTCGCACAAGTCCTGTGAGCAGTGCTGCCTGCTGGGTAGTCCTGCATTTGATCAGCCCAGTGTGGGTCAGGACTACAAACCAAACTTGTAAACATACAAACCACATATCAAACTTGCTTCTGCAATAAGGAGGAACTGAGTGGGGCAGAAGTATTTTCCCTGGCCTAACAGGAGAACATCTGGATGAGGTAGACTGAACATTCTGGCACAGCTCCAGCACTGACTACCTTGGTATCTTCCCAATAAAATTTGCCACTTCCTAGTATGTTTCAGATATCCATACAGATATCCATACAGTAAGATTGATTACAATGTATTTACGTTCCCATACAGAGTGTTTTCTACCAATGACCCAAGAGAGCTTGTGGTTCCTTTCCTTTTACTTCTAGCTCCCAGTCCTCACTGTTAATCATGATGATTCGGTATTAGGAAAAGGTAGACTTACAAATATCTGTTAATCACTGCCTTTGTTCTATTATTTTCACTTCCAGGCAAAATACATCAGATTTCTTATGCATTTGACATGACACAGTTCTTTCTTCTTGAGCAAAAATATTCTCGTCAAATTTCAGGGAAAAATAACAAAAACAGGGTATAAGCACAACCAAATCAAACCAAGGCACAGTTCGGAATCCATAGGCCATCGCTTCCCTAGAAACAGCATTCATCACCCTTGTCAAACACCTGTGCTCAGTAAATTTCCAACATCCCAGAAGCAACAGCAAGAACTCCTCTGCAGGAAGAATCCTTCCAGCAGACCTAGGAGGTTCAGAGACCTGGATAAGCCAAGAGATTACATCTAAATGCCAACTCTTTATATTTTTCATTATTACCCATATGAAAACAATACTTTGCCCTTACAAAGTAGTAAAGCACTACATCTACTGGCTAACTTCAAGGAAATCTCTTGCAATATCTAGGGATTCATTAGAGCTCCTTAACCTAAGCTCATCTGATGCATATGAAAGGGTGATCTTCCTTAGGAGGTAGGAGGCACTATTCATTGACAAGAAAAATGATCCATCCAGTTTCCTACTCATGTACCAGTCCATCCATCTAGTCCAGAATTACACTGCATCAATATGAGGATGTTGTGGGAGACTGTGATGAAAAACTTGCTTAAGTCATAGCAAATGACATCCACTGCTCCCCCTAAACATGAATGAATCCAGTCAACCCAGTCATCTCATTGTAGAATGTTACCAAGTTGCTCAAGAATTAAAATCTCTGCTATTCCAGATCACTTTTTTTGTAAGAGAACTTGGTATAAGCATACCAGGTAAAAGTACTCATATTCTCTGTGGTCATCTTTACCAGAAACATTAACCTACCAGAAAGTCTTTACTCATATATTTTCTCTGAAGTAGCATGAATCTGCTAGCAAAATGGAATATTTTTGACACATGCAATCACATGATTAACACTTCTATAGAAGCACTGCTAATAAAATTATTACCGAGAAAAATAGATGAAATATTTCTGTGAGTCAGGTTCATGGGTAATATGTTTCAGTTTCTTTTCATCTAATTTTAATTAAACATTTTCTGAAGTTTAACATCTTAATTCCTGGAAAAAATTAATGTTCACATTAACTTACTGAGATTATAAAATTTAATAATGAAATCTTAATATTTTTTTCTGCAGAAATTTCATAATGTTCTGCATATATTCATATATATAAATAGATACAAAATATGAGAGCATCAATAAAAATACAATATGTATAAAAACAAAAAAAAATCTCAGAAAAGCACACTTTTTTTTCTGGAACAACATAAACCCCCCAAAGAATGGTCAAATAATGTATTCAAATAACATTGCTATTTATTCTATTTTTACAGTGTTGAGAAAACCCAATGCATACAATCAAAACTGAGATGTGCTATTAAGTAAAAAAGGAAAAAGTAAAATTTTTTACTTGTTTAATATTTTCTATTCTGTGAAGCCTATTCTTAATAACCTCTTGCACTATATTGACTGATGACAAATGTACACTGTAGAAGACCTTGATGTGTTACAAAGTGTCCACAGAAGACATTCTATCCAGTAAAACCAAACATAAGATTCACTTTTAGAAGAGATGTTAAAAATATAAAGATATTCTGAAGTGACTTTGCTTATAAACATAAACATGAATATGTACTTCAAAAACTGAATTCACATTTATTTCATTTATTATTTATATATATATTATATATATATTTATTATTCATTAACAACATTTCCTAGTTGTTAATGTGAATATTAACCTCTTAGAAAAATAGGTGTAAGAGAAAAAACTGAGAGGTTTTCTAGGAAAAAGGAGTGATTTTCAGAGTTTCTAGAAAGCCTTAAAGCCACATATACCTCAGATTTAATGTTGACATCATTAAGGCTACAGTTCCTCAGCTTTAGTCATACTGGTTGGGGTTTTTTTCTGTTCCCAGGATATGTAAGACACTCAAGACTTGTTTCAGCACCTTATTGATGTCAGTGGGAGGCAAAGACTACCAAGAAGAAATTGGAGTCTAAAGTTTTCTCTTGAAGTATGAAAAAGTGAGAAAATGAAAAAGAGCCCAGTATTGACTTGAGCTACACAGTGAAAAGGACAGGTAACAAACTTGCAACAGAATAAAGTGAAAACCACCCAAACCCAGCTATACTATCCAGTCTAATATAGTCAGGGAAAATCACCATTTCTGATCCCTAAAGCACATGAGAAGTAAAATTGCCTTGTAGATGTGTTTCAGTAAAGTGATAAAACCACCGAAAAGGAAACTGTTATATTGACATTTTCTAAAGATATATGTTCACATTTTCCAGAATTGTACCAATTCCTTAGACCCCTTAATTCCCAAAATGGGTGAAGAAATCTGTATTCTTTGCCCCTACTGAATGTTTTAAATTACTATTTATTAGTCTACATTTATCATTCTAATTTATCGACTCTAATTTATTTAAGTTTATTTTGCAATCTACAGATTGATAACATAATTATCTACAGATTGATAATTGGCAAGGAGTCTGAATTTATTCAATTGCTGGTGCAAATGCCACAGTTTCCTTGTTTATCTGAGGAGATTGTCACTAGTGCTGCTATCTCAGTCACTGATCACTGATCATCACTGACTGAAGCAGTACTATTCCCATCTGGACACAAGCTCACTTTTTTTTTGATCCCTGCTTAAACAGAATACACAGCTTTATAGTTAAATGACAGACATCTCCATATCAGATAAAATAAAAATGTTGGAAATCACCCCTGTACACATATACACTAAGAATTAATAAATTATCCCTGAATTAAACAAACAAAAAACATAGCTCTGTAGTGGCAGGATATTTTAACCACAGATAATTTAACCAACCCTACAAAACCAACATCAAAGACATCCAAAGAACAAAATGAGAACATAATGTTACTATACCTCTATGTATGAATGTAATGCCACAGTCAAGGAAATATCAAACATTAATCTATGGGAGACCAGGAACTTCAGTGGTAAGATATACCCTCTGTTTCTTAGTGATGAACAGCTCTGCTACAATCTTGTCTCTTTGGTCAGGATACAGATAAGGACAGCAAACTTCTAGCGTAGCTTTATACTTGACTAAACTACACATTTTCAGCAACATTATTTTGGTCTCTGAATTTTGCAGGGTTGTATTTCACACATTATTGGGGAGGGAAAAATAAAATAAAATAAAAAAGCAGACCAGAAGTTAGTGGAATTTAGCACACAGGCAAACTTAACTGAAGCAAGAGAAATACTTGGACTTGCGGACTTCAACATTGACTGGCTAAAACCTGAGCACTGGGTATTATAAGAAGCACCTTTACTTCTAACTCTACACTACTTTTCAGGAAAAGCATTTGAGGAGGAGGGCTCCCTCCCAACACCAGCTAATGAAGAGAATTGGTTACTGTAAATGAGCACTTCCACTGTGACTCAGCTAAACACAACTTCTCATATCCTTTTTAACAGACAAAAAATGAGAACAATATGTAGAAGGCAATTGGAAAATATTGTATAACAAAATAGTATGGACAACAGAGGTTTACATGGGGAAAGAAGATGGATTTTAATTTTACCTCCAAGCTTATTTTTTTAAATCACAATCAAAGTCGACAGTGAAATCGGTACTGAGTCTTGTTTCTCAGTTTAAATGAAGAACTGAACTGGACTGAACAGAATTAAGTTCAAGCTTTTGGTAAAAATTTGGACTCTTAATGGAAGTTGCCATTTAACATACCATCACTTGAATGCCACACTATTAGATTGGATCTTGTGTTATGAAACAAATGAGATTATTGCTAAGTTTCCTTTGTCCCAGGGGAAAAATGAATGTTGAAATAAACCTGTAGAGCTCCTGATCTCACCACCGATTCAAACGTCAGGACTTCAGTGCCTTCACCAAATTCAGGACTTTATGCTACATGTACAAGGGGAGTTATTTGCATGAAAATCTGGTTGTACTGGATTGGAAGACCTATGTGTGGTATCACAGAGACAGAAGTGTAGTAAAAATGCATGACAGGTCAGATATGCAACAGCAGTTTATAACATCTCTGTCTCCTTCCCTCTTGAATTTATACTGCTGATAGATGCTACAGGTATTAGGGAATCCCTCCCCTGCAGTAATCCTCCCTTTAAAGCCCTTGGAGTTTCCTTCACGCTTACCCAGCTGACTCTAATGACTCCACAGAACAAGTGCCTGGGAGAAAATGTTGTAGAGTCTCTATGTAGTTCTTGTCACTTCTAAGAGCATGATAAAGGAAATAAAAAGGAAGTATGATTTTCAGAGCTGATGGATTCTCTCCAGTGCCTCCATAATCAATTTAAAGAACTACATAAAAGGTAAGCAGAACGAGTGAAGAGGACTTCCAATAATATTTACTGTTTGTATAACTCTAAAGGTATGGGAAACTTTTCCCTAAACTCATAGACAGCATATATAAGTTGGTACTAGAATCAATGTAGAACACGACCCATTTTATCTGATGATAATTTTTTTCAATTTCTTAATATTCAACGATCACAATTTAATAGCAAGCTACTTTTCAAAGTACTTAGTTAAAGTGCAAAGTAACAGAATGGGTACAGGCTCTTTCTAGATCCATAGAAAGCAGCTTGAACAGAAGCTTTTCAGAGAGCTTTTGCAGCTAATATATGTTGGAGGATCTTTTCATGCCCAGACTATACAGGGTGATTCTTTTCCTTGCTTTAAATCACAAAAGGAAACCACGAGCAAACAATGGCTTTAAAAAGTGAAACAAAAGATAATTCAACTTTATATACAGAGTTTATTTGCCTCCCTACCGTGCATATATGTGTATATACTGAAAAAAAAAGACTTTTAAAACAACACATACTGAAAATTATCCCAACTTGCTAGTAAAAATGACAAAAAATTGGTTGTTACTTTAAGCATCTGAAAACCTGTTTCCTAAAAATTATCCTTTCTTCAATTTTTTTTTTTCTTCTACATAGCCATCAGGTAGATGTATTTATCACTGCAATGTCTGTAATAAATATTATACATGGGTTTCGATAATGATTCCACAAAATAAGGTTTCCAGTATCTCCATGCAAGCCATTACATGCAATGAAATGTCTGTTGCTGCTTAAATTGCTTTGTTTAAGCAGTGTGACATTATCATATTATCACAAGTGTGTTTAATCTGTCTTTCAAGAAGATGGGAATATTGGCTGTAAGACACTGTGAGCCTTTACCTCATTTTAAAGGAAAAGTTAAAGATCAAAAGTACAGAGCATAAATACACAAAGCTTTGGCACTTTGCTTCCATTTCAGCACTCTGCACTGACCTCTACCGGTTTCTCTATTGTGGCTTTCATAAATATTAAGCAACCCACTTTTATTAACCTTTTGCATTCTTTTCTTCAAATTCAGGGGTAAAGTAAACTGTATACAGCCCTGCTAACTTTTCCCTGACTGAAGGTCAAAAAAAAAATCAAGCTTCCAACTACTGTTGGCAGTTTATCTGTAGTGGATGAGACACTCTGAAAAATAATCTGTTAAGAAAAAACCCACTTAACAATACATATACAGTTGTAGAAAGATACTAAAATCAGAAAACTCTCTTAACACATTTCTTATTATGACTAACATGTCTCATTTTTTTATTCAACTGCTATCTCATGTTTCATGTCACATTAGATGTTTGCTTTACAAAATCTTGTTATGTATTGTACAACACCAAGCATCTGAGCAGAAGTATTAGTGCAACACAAATACCAAAGCTGTGAATATAATTTTACCATATTCAATCATCCCCATTTGACAGTCTTCTGCTTCACAGAATACGCTTCTCTCTAGAAGGTTCTTCAGGTGAAATATTTACTTTGATTAGGAGGGAGCTTGCAGCTTTTTTACCCCACACCAGTGGATAGAATACAGCAGCAAGTTCGACATTATGAAAGTACCACTGTAAATGTTTTGTCAAACCAAAGTCATTACCCTGTCTTACTAAGAACAGTGATGCACTCACCACTTATTTTATACCACTAAATGCAGTTCAAACCATCCATTTTCTAGCTGATCACAATAAGAACTAGTTCTTTATGTGCCTTACAGTAAAAAGCAACTCTAGTTAGTCATGAGTAAATGAGTAAACTTTTCCATCCTCCTCTACCAAAGAACACTTCGCTGTCAACAACACCCAAAACTTTCCAAGTTTAAATTATATTTTTAGATTTCTTTGTTATGCAAGCCTATAAGTATGAATAACAGTTTTACATATCATGAGAACTTAATTTCCTCTCACTGCTCTACCAGTGACTCCAAAAAAATTTTTTAATTTTTTTTTGAGTCACCTGTACTGGCCGGAAAAAAACAATGACTATTGACCACAAAAACAATGAATCTGTTCATACAGACAGTAAAGCAGATCACGTATTGTTACTTCAAATTCAGAACAGCAAGATGTCTATTATTCATGAAGTTATTTTGTGTAATAACTTATTTTTCTTTCATTTTTCATGAAAACCTCTTTAGATCCTGAACATAAAAAAATTACTTAGATATTCAGTATGAATCTATAATATTTTATACTGTATAAGCAAACATCTGAATCTGACCTTTTTTTTTTTTTTTTTTTTTTTTTTTTTAAATCATCTTTTCCGACTTGTGGAAAAGATGAAACTCCTCGCATCACTCCACCCTGAGACTGCCAGTGCGTAGAACCACGAGCAGCACACCAGGGCAGCCCTGGGGATCCCCTGGGGCTCAGGGCTCCCCCCAGGCAGCCTCGGCAGAGGTGCCGGTCCCCCCGTGCCCGCCCCGCGCCGCCCCGGCGCTGGCCAGCAGAGGGAGAAGAGTGGGTGCCCGCACCGCCCCGCATCCCCCGGGCACCCCAGCCCCCTCTGCTCTACCTCCAAGCACAACGACAAGCGGCAGCCTCAGCTTCAGTGTCTGTGATGAAAACCCACCTCTCCTACCCGGCAAGTGCAGTGATTCTGGTTTTCGTCTTTTTTTACTTCTTACCTTCGCCCAGTGATTGAGGATGGGTGTTCACAAGGTTGCTGCCGCCTGGTCTTGCTGGGTTTGCCACCGCTCCGACTCTCGCACTGCTGCTTCTAGGACTTGGATGAACAACTGGATTTGATCTGCTTATTCTGTTCTGTGTTAGAAAGAAAACATTTTGATGTTCTGTCACTAGAACTGGGCCTTTGCTCAGTGAGCAAATACATAAACGTCTGAGATCTGCAAATCAGCATCTTTTTCTGTAAGTGGGAACTAGAAAATCTTGATAAGACTTCCTATAACTTACAAAGTAGTAAAAGACATTGATTTTTACTGAACAAGGTGTTGACTGGATCACCACGAAACCATCTTCTGTCCAAGAGACATTTTAAAGCAGTGTTTTCAGTCAGCTCTGTGCAAAATATTCCACAACAACCCCAATAACTTTTTTCCTTACCTCTGGTATCCCAGTGAGGTCACATTCTGTTAAAAACATCCTGTCAAGCTTGGTACAAAAGGGCTCCAAAGAATCAGAATGCAGAAGCTATGCAACTTGCTGACTAACTTTGCTCTGTGTTATTTACCAACCACACAAAGAAAATGCTGTCTATTCAAAACACAGTTCAAAACTCTCTTCACAGAAAGTGAGTGAACAAACAGTCCCATGTCCGATGCTGCAGTCACATCTCCCATGAGGCCCGGTGATAGCTCTGGGGCATGGGACGGAGTGACACCACCAGCAGTCACTACAAGGCACTTTTGTAAACAAGTTGTGTATGTGTGCAGAGGAGGAGGAGGAGGAGGAGGAGGGTGTTACTTTTTCTCTGTCTTAACATTAGGCTTTATTAGCTTCATCATGTTGAAGCAGAACTTCAGTCTTGTTTAGTCTACTGGGTATATTTTCTATAGTCCTTGCACAAGATTTCCCTCACTATAACTTCTGTATTCTTCTAGAAGGGATCTGAAATGAACACATGGAATTTGTGCAGGATCTAGATTTGGAACCCTCTAGCCAGGTTAAACAGCAGAAGCTAGTTCAGACTCTTCCAGACTCATCACAGAAACAGAGAGAAACTCTGTGACTTACTCTACTTTCATGCCCATCAAATTTCCAAACACGTCACATCTTTTGCAATGATTTGTAAAGAAATAATTCTCAGTTATAAAAGCTGTACACAAGATTCAAGTGTTCAGTATTCCCATAACTCAAAGTGACAATTCTGACCCAACTTTATTACTTTGTTTCATTGTAGAACTGAGTTCTTAAAACAATTTGAGATTTCTCTAAATATCAGAGGAACTTCACCGTTTCAATTTGGTAATTTCAAGTGTTCCCAAAATCATAAATCTGCTACACCCACTTTTGTTATTTTTAACTCATCTATTCTTTGTAAACTCTTACCCCACTATTTACAAAGTCACACCTTGGCAGAGAAGTAGATATGTCTTTTTCAGGTCCCTCTGGGAAAAGGATCACTGTATAGACCCAGCACTCCCAGTACTGACCATTGGCCTCTACTCACACCAAGCCACTCCAATGCTTTTCTTCACACTCACAACAAATCACAAACAACTGTTTCCAGGTTTAGAAAAATAAGTAATTGTTCTTGTTATTCTCTTTGTAATTTCAATCTTTAACTGTCAGACCATCATCTTTCTGCCACACAATCCAAACCATCCTCACTTCTTGTCTACAAGGCACCCTCTGCTGTGTTTTATTTTTTTCCCCTTAAAAATTCCCTAGTAAATAATTTTCTTATGTTTTCAAAGGTCTAAAAGGCAGGTGTTATTAAACACCTGTGGTGTATGTTTGTGAGAAGAAAATACTAGACATGGTGACATTATGTCGTAAAACATGAGTGTGCATTTCCTTTTGTGTGATCTGGATCTGCACCTTTATAAGCTTTCACAGGTTTGTGATGTAGGTTCTTCCAAACCTATGTTCCAGGAATAAGGATTATTCTAGATATGACATAAAGCACAGTCAACTGCTGATGTACTTCAACAGCTGAATGGCTCATGATCAATAACCAGATGCCAAAAGTATAGCTTTTAAAATACTAAAGTTTTCTAGAAATACACAAAACCTTAAAACATCTAGCTATATTTCTTTTATCAATAGCTGAAAACATTGCCTTTAAATTAAGAATAGTGCACAAGTAAAATTGTCTAACTCACTCTCAGGATTTTTAAAACAAATATGACTGTTTCTCAACAGCCAGCAAACAACCAGTCCTTGGTCAGTCTGCTGTTGTGCTTTGTCAAGCAATACCATTCTTCAAAAGCAATCACTTACATAACACACCAGTTGCTATTATTTTTAATGTAGACTTTAAATAACAGTGAAACCAATAGGAAGTTTTCCACTGATTTTTGTATATATTTTTTAAATCTTTAGTCCAAGTTTACCTTACAAGCTCTTCTCATCTCATTAAAATTAGTAGTAAATTATAGAACAGTATGCATATATATATATTCTTCCTTTTCCCCAAAATCTCACTTTTCCACTTAATTATCTGTATCTCAGGAACACATACCCTGCCTACTAAAATACTGCAGTATACAGTCGGTTGATTATTTTCACAGTATGACTATGAGGTCAAAAAATTTATAATCCCTGTTTTATATACTGGGAAAACCTGGGTTAGGTCTTCCTCTTAAGCTTTTTCTGAGCCCTAGTACTTATTTTTAAATAGGTCAAGTGTACAAAGATCTCATGTACAGAAGACTGTACACAAGAGCCAGGTCTATAAAACATCAAGCCTCATAAGTCCAAGTATCTGACTGACTTTTTCTTCTCTGTTACTGATCCTGTAACAAAATTTTGAAAGCTACACCTTGATTTTATAGGGAAATCTACCAAACTGTGTGAGTCAAAGGAATTTAGCAATTAAAATGTGTTCAGATCACTCTCCTTATTTCCTATTATTACTTTGAGGATCCTTGTGGGTGCCTTTCAACTCAGGATATTCCATAATTCTGGAAAAATCATCAATACTATTGTAAGATAGGAAAAAGAGAAAATGTCACTGTATTATAGAGACAGTTCCATGTTTTCTTGTTTTGTGCTGTGGATTTCTGCCCTTTGATGCATCTGAGGTTATGTGTGCTAGAAACTCTTTTTGTCAATTGTAACCTGACATTCTATGTCCCACACATAAAATGGTACTAACTGAAGGCACTGTCCTTCCTTTGGAGCCTGACTACTGACAGACACCTGTCCCCTTAACTTTTAAGATCTGGACTATTATTGACTCAATTCAACTGCACAAGGAGTATCAGGTTGTTTTATTTATGAGTCTCAAAACTGAGACAGGAAAGTCAGGTTCAGATTCTCAGAAGTTCCTCCTATCTACCTCTTGCAATCTACTAATTTAATGAAACCAGCTGCAGTCTATATGTGTGCTTTTCAAAAACTACTATATAGTTCAATCTCATGGGGAAAGAGGGTTAGAAAGTTTAAGTTGTGATGTTGATTTGCCAAATATAGGTCACATGGGAGCTAAAATGTGAATCTAATAATGCATTTAATGGCAAAGACTCTTCTCTCTCTCCCCAACAGCCCCACCAGGGAACTGAGACGAAGCAAGATTGATACCAATTCTGCACACAGAGGAGACCTAGCTGCAGTCACCAGCCTGATGCAGAATTCTCTGGGGATAACAAGCAAACAAAAATGGAAGGGGTTAGAAAGAAAGGAACAAAATGCTTTTTCTGGCTATTCACAACATATACCCATCAATTCAAAAAATAAATTGAAAAACACAAAAAAAAAATTCAGGCAAGTCATGGAAAAAAGATTTAGTGAGGTGCACAATAACTCCAGGAGCAATGTTGGATACCAACCACTCACATGTTCCCATCAGGTGGTTTAAAAAAATAAAACAAAAGAAGATTCAAAAAAATCCCATGCTTTCTCCTTTTCCACATAATCACCATGAGTTACAGTTTGGAGGGATGCTGTAGAGAGGGGTGGGGGCAGTGAGGTGAATTTGAAACAGATAAAAGCTGGGTAAGCCACTCCAGCAGTCAGGTTCATGCAGAAGTGCTTTACCAGAAACAATGCTGGTGATGCTTTTGTTCTGGTCTTTTACTAAAGCTTATTCTGGCCTTCTGATGTGCCTCCTATAGGTTGCCTTTGCCAGGCAACTGTGTATGTGCTCACAGTCCCAACTGCTAGCATCACATTTATTTATTTATTTTCAACCCAAATAAACTCTTAATGG
This sequence comes from Myiozetetes cayanensis, assembly GCF_022539395.1. Taxonomy (NCBI): domain Eukaryota; kingdom Metazoa; phylum Chordata; class Aves; order Passeriformes; family Tyrannidae; genus Myiozetetes; species Myiozetetes cayanensis. The sequence goes on along the minus strand of NW_026086604.1, from coordinate 39,042,887 downwards.
CTTAACATAAAACATTTGGATTTTTTTTTTTTTGAAGCACACTAAATAATAAAAAAGCCAGAAGCACAATAGGCCATAAGGGACTGAAAGGGATGATTGTTCAAAGCCTATTAAAAGGTTTGTTGCTTTATTTATATATTTTTTTAACAACACAATTTCAGAGCCTTTTAAAGAAGACTCCTCCTCCACAGTTGCCTGCCAAGATAGTACTTAGCTGAGGGAGGGAGTGCCTGCTCTTTAAAAGATGATGGTATCTATTAGAGAGAAGGGAAAGAGAGATATATAAAAAGGCTTTTCCAAAAACAGTTGTCCAGAAGGGTCAGTGAAAAGAAACAAAAGGTAAGAGAAGAGAATTAAATGGAAAGAAGATGAAGTAACATTAAAACAGAAAGCACTGAGAAAGAGGAGAGGGTTTTAAAGCACAAATAGTTTTATAAAGGTCGTTTTAGTTACTCTATCATATTAACCATGGTCTGTATTTAGGCATCTGTCAAGATAGTAATTGTGAAGCACTTCACAGAAATCAACTGTGAAAGTCCTCTTTCATGAGGTAGGTGAGAGACAGAGACCGACTTCCATGCAGGCAGAAACCAGGTTGCTTCCACAGAAGACCAGAAGACTCTTTGACAGAATACTATGTTGCAAAGCAACAGACACAGAAAGGTTGGTCTACCTCTTGGTGTGCTGCATTATTTCATTGCAGGCCTTAAGTAATTTGTCTGGGTGGAAGACATGTCAAGTGCAGCCAAAATATGTGGAGATGCAGCTGAGGTCCTTGTTCATTCTCCTTTTTCTTAGAAGCAAATATTACAGTCTAGGTCTCACTCTTTAAAATGTACCTCCAAAAACTATAATTGTTTGAAAGCCTGTTCTCTCAAAATGCTGTCAGCATGTGATCACAGATGTGATCACAAAACCCCCAGGTAACTCATGCCAATCTCAGTAAAACCTGCCAAATGAGCTTCTGCATTCACAGTAGGGGGTCAGTGCAATTGCCATTGGTGGCATGTCCATGGTGACCTCTGGTGCTAGAGGATGTCTGCAGTTTGTTCTGACTGGATTTTTTTCCACAGCTCATGAAACCACTCCTGGAAGTTAAAAATTATGTATCTCTGTTTTGGGTATAAGAAATTCCTCTGCAGCTAGGGAATGAGTGTGAAGAGCTTTACCTTTCCTGGTGGGCTACAATCAGATACATCAGCTTGCACTGTCAGAGCCGTTGGGCTCTGAGGCAGCCTACATCACAGCTTCCCATCTGTTAAGAGCAAGAGAGAAACTAATGCAAGAGGATGTTTTCATTGTAGCTTGGATGCAGCAAAAAAACCCCAAATCCAACTCCCAAGGGCAGTTTTATTAGAAACACTTCTGCTTCAGAACTGACATTTCATTCTGTGAAACTAAAAATAACTTTAATTGCCCTTTGTATGTTTTCTGATATGAAACACTCATTTCAGTAGGAATCTCCAAATAAACTCTGCTGAATACATTTGAAGATGTCAAACCAAGGTACTAATCTGTAAGGTAAATCTTATAGATTGAGGTACAGATAAATTCTCCAAAGATTATCCTTTTACTTAACAAGTTATTTTGGTCTAGGTTTGATTTTGTAAATATCCCAGATTCTGTGTTTCAGTATGGGAGAAGCAAAAGTCTTTGAAAAGTGGTGTACAATGCATCTTTTTGCATGACACAGCTCTGAAGCTGCTAGCACAGATCTCAGTTCTGAGATCAAACCAGGGCAAACTCCAAAGCTGGTGTGTTATTTCAGTTTACTAGGTCTGTCCACAGGGAAAAAAAAAAAGGATCCATTAAGTTATTTGTACACTGGAGGCAAACAGTGTAATCTTTCCTAAAGGAATCTTTGAAAGTGTTTGAAATAATCCAAGGTTAAACTAATCTATTTAAAAGAATGTGTCTTGTACACCAGAGTAATGTAAAATTTTCTGTCTTGTATTATGCTGGTTTTTGGTGGAAGAGTGACTAAACTGTGGTATATGGTGTGAGGCCAAGCAACTCTTTGAAAAATCCATTAAAATTAGTGAAAAGAGAGAAAAATGAAACTGCATCCAACAGAAAGTAAAGAAAGATCTCCAGTCCCTAAAGGAAATCTATGTTTTATGTGGCACGGTCAGGACACTGCAATTGTCTTTTCACCATCCTGAAAAGACAATGGGATCCTTGTCACCTGAAGCTGTTGTGACCTTTGTTTCTTGCCAGCTGGAAGGAAAGAATCCTAGCAATGCATCCCTACACCAGTGTCACAGGAGGCAGAACAGGAGAGGTACATCACCTGAGAGACTTAGGAAGACTACAGCTGAACAGACAACAGTGATGACTGCAGTCACAACTCTCCTTTGATCCTAAGCAGAGGATCAAAGTTGCTATCTCTCAGTGCTGTAAAGATTCACTTTGTTCAGTGGTGCTTCAGCATGCTTTAAAGTATAAGGCTGTGTGGAGAACACAGCTCATGGTTTTCCCCGTAATTTCGAGACAGGCTACTTAAATCCATTACATATCTCCAGTGAATTCTGTGAGTAGAGAGCGTTCATGGTGAAGATGTTAATTTCAGAATCCTCGTTTTGAAAAAACAGTTTGTGTGAAGTAATCACAATTTAATTAAACACAATATAGGAACTGCCTTTTGAAGTGCCATTAGCAGGAGAGAGACCATCTTGCTATGAAGTAATTGGAGAGTCCCTGAGGATGAAGGGTCCAACACCTGACCCACTAGATGCACAGAAATGTCTCATACAGAAAGTCTCATGAGTTTTACAGTGCTAAGATGTGAGGATGATGCTGGTTTTTTCAACTAAAGAAAAATCTCTCCCTTTTGGGTTTGAGAAAAGCTTGGGCTGCCACCCAGTGGAGACAGGTACCAATTTTGTACTGATTTGGCTTCCTAGTCACAGTAGGATAGTCAGCTCTCTAGCCCTCCAATAGTAGAAAAAGGAACAACTTAATGATGTTATTTCTTAGTGCACACCAGTTATTCTGGATCAATATATTCCATCTAGAAGTTCAAACAAACATGACTTTTCTAAATGCCAACCTAGGATCTTAGAGTCAGACTGAAATTTTGCCTTGCATATCTGCAGTAGGGCAAAAATTGATTCTTGAATAAACTTCCTAAAGAAATTATGCAAAATACTTTTTATATTATTTTTTTCAGCCATAATATAATCTTTATTCTACATTTTATTTGGCATTTTCATTGCTATTTATGAACAAATATATAGCTTTTACACGGACAGGATCATTGCAATGTAATTTTACTAGCAAAATATGTACTATAGAAATATACATTAAGAATGGAGGAAATTCCTTTAAAACATCTAATCTGACCTTGTCAGAACAGATAAGAAAGAAATGTTAACCCCATGTATTGACAAGCAAAATTTAGTCACAGTTCAACATATATACTGACTTATAGAGATGGTTTATAATTTTTTTCTCTATTAACTCTAATCTGACATTTTGCTATGCCCCAAGAGCTATCATAAGCCCACTTTCTGACTTTTCTTTTTAAGTATTTCAAATAGTATTTCAAACATCCTTCTTGTATACAAGAATCTACCAGGGACAAAATAAAAGGAACTGGTCTCTTATAATAGTTATTGAGTATTCAGGCTTGCAAAAGCACTGAGATAACTATAATATCCTCAAAAAAGGAGAGCTCTGATCCCAAAATACCTAAACTGCTCACAGCATAAGTCACAGCTACTCCATGGTCTCATACTAATTTAGATATTATTCTGTCTCTCACACCTACAGTGCCAAATCACTGAAATCCCAATTCTCTGACCAGGTATATCATCAGATTTTACAGAAAGTCTCTGGAAACTTGGAAATATTTTCCCCTCTTTTTTTTGACAGGTGTGCAAATCCTTCATGTATGACTGCAAATAAATAATTTTCCTTGTAGCCAGTGCTCTTGTTTTCAAATCTGTACTTCATCTGACTTAGAGAAAGTGTTTCTTAGATTTCTGAAATGCCCTCAACCACCAGACTGGGAATCCTGTACTTGCTCATTAGCAGCCTCTTCTGCAAAAAATTATCCTATTTATGATAATGACAAGTGACATTTGTCTATTTTAGGGTACGGTTAAGGCATTCACCTGAGACACACAAACTTCAGACTCTTGTTTCTGTTTAATAAGGTGTTTTGAAGCCCATCTTTCCTTTTTCAGAGGTTGCCGCTTATCTCATGTAGTTGACAAAAAAACCCCAAAACACAATGCCACAAATCCAGAAGAGGTTCCCAGGAGCATCCTTTCTGTGTCAGGTTACAGAATATAAAGATACAGCTTTACTCAGGCTGTAAGAATACAAGTGAGATCCTAGGACTACAGCTACAGAAACACAGATAGAAGAGTCTTTGACTCAAAGTCAAAGGGCATTTTTCCTTATTTACTGCGTTGTTTCTAAAGTCCAGAACAAAAGAGCACCTCAAAGACTTTCTTTTTTGTTTTTAAATGGGAGACTAAAACTCTGTGACTGTGCTGACCATCCTGTGGGAGTGTGCTTCTTCTGTCCCAATTACTGACCTACAAGGACTGAAGTAATTTAGTGGTTTAAGGATTTGCTGCTGATTAGTTCTGTTCATGCTTACCCACCTCATGTTTGAATGACAGGTCTGTGTCTTCACTTCCCTTTGAACTATAATTCCTATTGCACAACAGCTTCAGTTGACTTTGTGCTTGCAAATATTCGATTACTTTTGGGCACACTTCATAGTCAGCTACATAGCAGTGATTTCTAAAGAAATCTGGCCAAAATTTTAACTTGAAACTTTCACTGCACCTCAAGGAGAATTCTTAACAGTTCAATTAAAAGAGCACACAAATGGGACATAAGAAAATTCACAGCAATGGAAGATGAAATGCTGTGCTCTTTTCCAATGGTTCTGTTACGATTAACAGCTTCGGGTCAAATATCTTCATGCCACAAGAGGGAGACACAGGCACATAATTTCTTCATTGAAAATTAAGCAAAAGCCTTAACATCCTGTAAATTACATATCTCAGGGAGAAGAGCTCATTTGCTCTCTCATGTACATAACACTAGTTCGAACAGGCTGGCATAGAGGAGTTTCTACTCCACACCGCATTATAGAAAAAAGAGCTAAAATTCAGGGATTTTAGGCTTTCACTGATGTAGAAGGAAGAAAATATGCAAGAAAATTCTAAGTAACCTTACAAGGAGATAATACAAATCTTGAACTTCTAAGCTTTTCTCTGAGAAGAAGAGTTTGTCCTAGGAAATTAGAAGTGGAAAAGATGAATTCGTTCCCACTAAATTAATCTTGCTGTTGTATAAATTAGGTTAGTTATGGGAAAAGTATTTTATTTAAGGGAAGGTATTTGTAGCTGTTATGATAAGAAAGAATGCTTCTATAACTTTCAAACAAAAGAAATTCAGCTAGAATGGTGATGATGTTTTATGTTAGCATAGGGATCAAATTTCATAGTTAGTCATTCGTACATAAACTTCTGTTAACAGAACAACTTACAGTGTTCAAGAATAAGGAATATCCACTCGGCGTGCGGATATTTCCAGATTTGGGTTGGTTCAGAGCAATTCCTCAAAATTCATTTCTCCATCACTTTTGTAGCTGGGCTGCTCTGAGCTGCCAGTCAAATAAACTTCAGTATTCTTTGTTCTCCAGCACTGCAGTATGGCTCGGTTTGGCTAAACACTTCACAGACTGGACTAAAAGATGCACTACATCTTGAAGCATTTGCAAACCGGTATCAATAATTTATAAACCAAGGTAAGACTGGAGTGTTGGACAGCTGTGTTGACAGCAACACATGAATTCGAACAATTAATTCAGCACTGGCACTTGACAAGGGTGAACCAGAGACTGCACTTGCTCTGGCAGCTGTTGAAACTCATACCTGCGTAATTTCTAACAACCTCAGCTTAACAACACAGGAAAGAAAGAAGAATGCAAGACAGAAAACAGAAAAGATAGAAAGCAAAAAAAGCACTGCAGATTTGAATTATTCAGAAACTTCCTTATAGTGACCACATTGAGCTTAATAATCTAAACATTCTTTTTATATTTTCCAATTCTTCAAGAGAATTAAACTCTCTATAAAAATTAGTACACAGACAACACTGGGAAATGGTCAATAATTTTATGTTTGAAGACATAACAAAATCAGTTTGTCTTGTATATTATTACAATACAGAAACTCCCCCTTAATTTTGTAGGTCAAATGGAACAGATCTGTGTTTCTTTAAGAAGGAACACAAACTCTGGAGTTGTTCAGCTTGTTCTCAGAGGCCCTTAACAAAATATGTTGCGCTGCCTTGCAAAAGCATTTTTTAACAGTTGAATAAATTAGCCTCTTGAAAGAAATCCTTGCAGAATTTTGAGATATTTGCACACCAGGATATGTAGTATTTTTGCAATGCATTTTGAAGCAGCCAATAATTGTTCAAAGCTGAATTTGAGTTACTCAGAGGCCTGAATATGATGACGTTTTGTCTTGACAGAAATACGTTAAGGGGAAGGGGAGAAAGAAAACAGCACAATGCAGCCCCACCAGGACCAGCTCTTGTTTAATGGGAGTGGCTGGTTTTGAAACCACTGAAACACTTCATTTTGAAACTGAAGCCAGTAATAGTAAAGAGGGCAGAGAAAACTACTTCATATAATGTAAGTTTTCAATATCTCTATTTGCAATAAAGAACTTTTTTACATTATAAACTTGAAATACTGATGTGATGAGAAAAATTATTTCTGACTAGCTCTACAGTGCTTTTGCAGGCATATACTTACTATGTTATTGTGTTAGAGAATTTGACAAATAAGGTGGAGCCCTGAAATACAAACAATAAGATATTTATGAAAGTTCTGTAAAAAAAATTCACTTTCTGAACACTACACTTGTAGTGTGGAAATTTCTTGTAGTGTTTAAAATAGTGTAAACAATGCAGTGGAAACACTACAAGGTGCATATTACAATGGTAATTATAAAGAATACAGAATTTATTTCAGTCTGAAAGAGAGAGGATGGATGGGTTATGATTAAAAGCCCAAGGCTGTGCGTAACCTAAATTTGAGGGTGAGTTTCACAAATGTATGCTGCCTCTAAAAAGGAAAAACAATGTAGAACAGCAACGAATTTAAATATTTTTTTGAGGTCAGTAAGTAGATATTACAGACAAATTATATCCATAATCCCTAATGACTGTTGCCCTTCATTTCAATACTTTTTCTTACTGTTTTACCACCATAGAATATTGACATTTACTGCAAGTGTCAAACACAACCTCTCTAAGATGTGATAGAATGAAGGGAAGAACTGTGAATAAATAAAAAGGTAACATTTTTCTTGAAAGAGAACTTTCATGAAATAGATAATATCCCTTTTGCATAACATTAATTCCCTACTGATCCTAGAAATTGCTTTTATTTCTTTATGAAGAACCTGAATATGTTGGTTTGGCTATGTTTTCCACAGTAAGTTTAGCTTGGTTTCTATAATATAGTTCCAAATCCATAGATCACCCTTAAATTTGTCTGTGGTTCATTTCACTAGAAAGAGTCACTTCATATTCCTTTCCAACTCCCTTCCAACCTACATCACCTTTATTTTACACAAAATCTCTGAGCCTTTCGTCACCTGTAGATGCACTAAGGTAGATAGGGTAGGTATCCTTCAATCTGCAGTTAGGAGCTGATAACACCACCAGCACAAGTGGAACCAAATATTATTGCCAAGAAGCTACCAAGTACATAAGCTCATCTGAATAGAAGAAATGGATTAGAAAAGTAGAAACATATTGAATGCTGCAAAAAAGACATGACAAAACCACAGTTTTGAAGGGTTAGCTAGCAGATTTGTCATAGCTTATGTAAATTTATTATTACCCAACTGTACCTGTATTTCAGACATGGATTCCATGCATCTGCTGTAGGTGCCATTGGCTTCCTTCCTCTTCTGTTGAGATTGAAAAAAAATGTCAGAGGCCTCCTCAAAAAGTGTCTCTTCAAAATCTGGATCTGAGAGAACAGAAAGAATGAAACATTTATAATGCTTGCTTTCAGCGCAGACTGATTAATTAATCATCACAGACTGATTAATTAAAAGTTTTCCTGAGTCATGTCTGTTTTGCTCATGCCAGTAATAAGAAAAGGATCTTACCTGTGTTTATCTCATGGACTCATGAGCTCATGGGCTGTTATCTCACCAGTGCATAGACCCTAGATTGTTGGGAGCTGCAGAAAGCTGGAGCAAACCCACCTCCATCAGGGCAGCCAATTAGGGAAACCCAAAAATAGTGGGCATGCCAGTAACAATTCATATAAGATTTGCACACAGAAAGAAATGTGTGCAAGATTAAAAATTTTTTGACATTACTTTTAAAAAGGGTATTTAGAACCTTGTAAGTATTCATTAACGTTTTGTAAGTATGGAGTGAGGCATGTGTGTTGTACTGCTAGCGTTAGGCTGGAATTAGTCAATTTATTTTCAGTTAACTCTATGTCATTAATTTATCAGAAAATGTTTAAATCCTGATTTGGTGTAAACCACATGAGTTGATAATTTTATATGATAACTTCCTACAAGAGAAGAAACTGAATGGAATTTCTGGACAAGATCCGTTTATTAAATGATTTACATGTGATTCAGCTGCTCCATGCACATATCTAAACTGATTTAGTTAAAAGATAACAATGTTAAGGGACCTGGAACTGTGGGATGGATGATGTCAGGCTGAGTCAAAAGAGTAGAAATGGAAATGCTGCAGCATTTGTTTATATTTCTGTGGTCAGCACAAAATCTAAGACCTTGAACAGACTTACCCAGAAATTTCAGGCTCCTTAGTCACCTTCTGTCTCAGTTCTCTTTGGCAACCTTGTCTTGTGATGTGAAGCTAGAAGATGTTGTATTTCTTACCAAGATCAAGTATATAACCTGATCTTGACCTTGACTACAGATCTCTTGCTCTGTTTTAATATCTTACCAGAAGACTGTCAGTTCTGAACATTCACTGAGCAGATGTTTGCCATCTTCAAGACACTCAGCAAAACTCTCAACCCTTTGCCCTCATAGGCCTGAAAAGTATTGAAAAAAAGAAAACAGGTAACAGGAACTAAAGCATAACCCAATGACAGAACAGTGTGGGAGGAGAGGGAGAAAAAAAATGAAAGGGTATTTCAAGAGTAAATTATTTTCTACTAATAAATGCCATCAGAAACTACAAGTGCTTTAGAAAGTGCTTCAGCTCTCAGATATTCAGGGACAGTAAGAGTATGTGTATGCAAATTTAAAATATAAAATGAATACATAATCCATATATGGAAAATCTATTTGAGTTCGAAAAAGAGCTGTAGGGTAGAGCAGACTCTATAACCAATGTGGATACTCCTTCCTCTTGTGTGGTGACTAGTAGTACTTTTATCTCTGAAGAAGTACTCCAAGGAATCAACTGAATCCATATTCATGCACCTCTCACATTCCACAACAGAGAAGTGAAACCCCTCAGAGTTATGTTCTCAGTAGCAAAATAAAAATGCAGGATTCTAGTGCCCTTTGGGGGTGGAGCGAGAAAAGCTGTCTTACCTCCTTACTACTGATCATAGTCAGCCAGTCTACTAATAGGTACTAGTAAATCTCTTATAACAATTTCAAAATTGACAAATTTACCATATGTAGCAAGAGTGGGTAGAGCCCTTCTCAAATCTTTGTTCGCGAAGCCTAGCCATGAGATCTGCTAATGCAGAAGCTCTGAGTCAGTTTAATTTTGAGCTGACAGGTTGTGACAGTGACTAGAGCCTTACTAATAACTCCCAATAAACAAGTTACTGTCAGTGAGTAATGAAATGTTTTGAAAGGGGTTAGGGCTGAACCTAAGAATAACAGCTGAGGGAGGGAATTAGCCTCTTTTTTACCATGACCCCCAACTGCAACTCAAAACAAATCATATCCTTTATAACAACACCAAGTGGCAAATGTGGCCACTTCATATTTCACCCTCAAAGGACTTAGCAATGATTTCTGGATTTCGGATTTTTGTTACTGCTTTCTTCTCTTATGGTGATCTTTTTTGAGGTTGAGACACTACAAAGACCTTTTACATTAATATGGGTAGGTAATAAAAGCCCTTCTGCCAGTGAGAACACCTTAACAGATATAGAAAACATACTGGAGTGTGTTGGTTTAATACATTATTATGTCCAATGTTTTATAAATATGCAGGATATTTTCTTTGGCACATTTATACACAGAGACACACACAACACAAGTAACTAACAGCACTGTCTCCAGGTACTGTAGTACCTCAACATAGTTTTCTTATTTTTTCCTGCATTTCTGGACTTTGGTTTTCTTGTGAAAATTAGATTACTTGCTCAGGCAGAATCAATCCTTTAAAGACAAAAGAGACTTAGCCTTTGGCAGAAACCTTATATGCATTTCTATGTGACAACGGTTTGGTCACTACTTTTCAGGTCAAGTTCTATTGCTTAAAGCAAAATATCAGTGATTTTTATTTTCCTGCCACCCAAGATCCCAAATCTTATATTCTCTATCACGGTTTAGCAGCTTTGTTGAAAGCATCTGGCATATCAGACCTGTCAGTATTGAGTTCATTGTATCATAAGATAAAACTTCTGTGTATGCACAAATTATTTTTGAAAGCATACAGCCAAATCATTCAGAACCATGGATGTTCAGGGCATGAGGTAGTAGATTTCCTTCAAAAGTAATGTGCAGACTCCAAAGAACATTGGGTTTAGGCCACAGTTTACAGTCTGTGTCACAATCATCTTCAATAACTGACGCACATGAGTGAGAGGTTTTGGTTCAGTCTAATACCAAAAGCACATATGAATATGTATAATTATCTCCTTTCACATACAAAAGCTTTCAGAAATTTACTATTCCTTAGATAGCTGTCTCAAAATTATTGTTATAGATTGGTCTTGTTACAATGATGTGTTATGTATAAACACACGTGGGATACTTTAAAACCAAATATTAAGGAAAAATTCACAAAAAGTTTCTGTTTAAGTGTTACTGAATTCACAGAGCAAGAAGTAAGGCTAATTGCATGCCTAAGATTAGTGATACTAGATATTGTCTGGACGTGCTTTAAGACTAATTACTTCTATTCATAGTAAAGCACTGAAAAGAAACCAATGTCTTTTCCATTCTCAGACAGAACTTAAAACTGAGTGAACAAGAGATGTCTCTAAAGAACAAGATGCAGGTCCTGAAAGGGTCCAGAAAAAAAAAAAAAAAAAAAAAGGAACTTAGCTAAATTTCAGTTGAACAGAACACAAAAAAACTGGTTATATTCAGAAAACTATAGATATTTTTGCTCTGCCAAGATAAGCTAGAGAGATTTACATGTCATGTGATTCTGTTTTACTTGTTCCTGTCCTTCTGATCATCTCTCTGAGTTGTCATGAAGGAAGAACAACAAGCAAAGAAGTCTGGTATGGAAATATAGGGTTTTGTTTTATTTTATTTCACTTAAGAAAATCCTTTAAGGTTGTTTTGCCTCTGCTAACCCTACTTGGAGAACTAGAGGAAAATGAAGGAATTAGAATGTTCAGGAAGAGAATAGCAAAGAAAACAGTGAAGCATTCCTTTTTTAAAGGCACAAAAAAATATTCCCTTTCAGAGGTTGCAGGGGGCTGAACAACCATTTTAACCCAGGTAGCCTAGTTTACTGGTTCACCTTTTAGGCATACTTGAGTTTTACACGCACAAACCTACCTCATCCTGCTGCTCTCAAATGTCAGGGAAAACTGAATTTCCTGACTGCTCCCTTCAAACACCTGCTAAGAAAAATGGCATTTTAAATAATCATTTAGGGTTTGGGGATTTGGCCTCAGATGGAAGAGGTGGATCTACCCATAACATGGCAGGCTACTGTCTCAAAACTGTATAATCCTGAACAGGGTGGTGAAACCTTGTAGGATGACACTGATTCCAGCTGACTCAGCTCCACTTAACAGTCAGGAGAAGACAGTTGTCTCAGTAGAATGGGTTCTCTTTAGAAAGAGAACATCTACAAGAATATTAGCTCTGCAAATAGAATAGCACATTTGCTATTCTTGCAAATTTTCATGGGTTTTGGGATTACTTAGAGAAGCTAAACTTTCTAAAGGTGCTGATTTTAAACTCTTGCATTAGTTAGTTTATTATTACTTAGCATAAATTCTGTCTATTAACATTCTGTTGGCATGGTTATTTAGAGAGAAAAAAGCAATAATGGAATGTGAAGCAGAGAGAAGGCTCTACATAAATGGGTGAGTGGTGTGAGTGGAGTCATGTCATGAGAGAGACAATAAGAGAGTTGAAAAATTTATCTAAGGGTATAATTACAAAGATAGTAATTCCTCCACTTCTTGGACACCAGTAGAATGGATAGGGAAGGTGCTTTTATTTTAGCCCCTTTTATTCTCTACCAAAAGTAAATTAATAAAAAGGTTATCGCATGGATCTGTCTAGGGAGGGAATAGAGACATGCTTCACATTAAAATAATTATTATGGCTGTTTTTAAAATCAAAAATCAGTGCCCACTATTCCCCTTCAGGGTCCTGAAGAATTTTTAATCTGCAGGTAAAATTAAATTTTTTTGAGGTTCTGAATGATATGATGAGGAATATTTTACCGGGCAAAATGTTAATAAACAAAAATAACAGATAAATTTCCATCTTTGTAGAACTGGTAGTTTCTCCTTAGCCTCTTACTTTATTTAATCAAAATACTACCTCTCTGGGCAAATAAATTAACATCTAGCCTATTCCTGTAAAGGCAGCTTGAACAATAGAAAAGGAAAAATACTGAACACTTGTTTAACAGTGTTACAGATGTGGTTTTATTGTAATGATGTAAAATCTGTAAAGTAGACTTTGTCAATGTAATGAATATAGTTTTATCCCTGTTTATAGTGTAAGGAGGAGAGTCAATAACTCAGAATCCATTGGGGACAAACAAACAAAACCAAACCAAACCAAACCAAAACAAACAAAACAAACCCAGGAAGAAAAAAAGCAACAAATAAAAAAACCCCAAGGTATAATTTGCTTTGCAAAACATTGCTGCCATGCCAACCCCACACCAGATATCTCTGATCCAGTTTTATTTGGACTTGAAGTTTTGGACTCTCCTGTGTAACTAAACTGTCCTCTTCACAAAACTGGAGAAAACTGAATATAAACCATACCTGCCTCTTTATGGTTCTTAGTAGCCACTATGTATTGCCAGAAGAGGTATCTTCAGCTAGTCACAAAATCACAAGTGTTTTGGACACATATAAGTCATTCCTGAGAAGATTCACCATCCTCATATTTTGGATGTGATAATAAGAATGAACTCCTCAACAGTTCCAATCATTTGCTATGATATATTTAAAAAAAAATATTAAGAACTCTGCTGACAGCTGATTAAAATATTAGAAGAGCACAATCTATGAATACTCTTTATGACAAAGGATTTGACAATAGGATAGTTTTCTCTGAAAGACATTCTGGACATTTTTCTGAAGGTATCCACAAATGAAAGTTGTACCTTGAGTGTGAGAAAAATCTTTTTAATTTCTCAAACCATTTGAAAGAAATGGAGACTGGGAGGCAACCCCCCCACCTCAGGTATTCACAATTTTTCTTGTGGGACTGCAGCATATTGACAGAAGCAAAAGTCATTCATTTCACTTTTGAAAATCCTTTTGTATTTCAGTTCACACTGTCTGAATCACTACCTCCCACTAAACTTAAAAATGAAAACAAGAACAGCTTTCCTTCATTTATAGCCAAAGAGGAAGTTGCCACTCTAGCACCATAGGTCATGTGTTCATATTTTATTATCTAATACAACCCAGATCCCATTCATTCTGTAAACATGAAATTTCCTATCTGGATCTGCATAACAGCTTTTAGTAACAATTACAAAACCAAAAGACAAGTGTTAAAGTTTCTGTCTTATACATACACAATCACCAGCTTGCTATGTTTCATATTAACTTTTCCCATTCTGTCTTTAACATTTTCCCCTGGATCCCACCTTCTTTAAACACCTATAGCAACATCATTTCACACTAAATTTATTTTCCTTTAAAAAGAAAAGAAAAACAACTCTTACTTGTTAGAAGTTAGAAAAACAGCTCCAAGGGCACGGTGGTACTTTGCAAAAGGGAAGCTTATAGTGACAAACTTTGAAGAACTCTGATCTTAAAACCTGACCCTTACACAGACACACAAGTTTCCACAAACTTTGAGCTCATGTGACCAACTTTATCCTCAGCAGCAGCTTCTTCTTTTCTCATGTACTCATATTCAAAACTTCCACTCCAATGTACATAGATTTACTTACTGACTGCAGGTTACTTTGCATTTACTTCCTCTTTGTGATCCTTATTATTTACTTCCAGTCTTTCAGCCCTGCAAATGCTTATATATCTCAATGCACTTCACTCCTTACTGATAATTTTCTCTCAAACAACTGTTGCCTTTTGGAGAAAACATCTTCAGAAAATAAACGCAGTACTACTAAACTTATATTACCTAATTAAAAATTGGTTTTCTATTGAACTCAATGATCTTAAATGTCTTCTCCAAGCTAGACGATTTCCTTGAAAACTGCTCTAAAACTGGAGTTTGAAATCTGAAAGTCAAGTGTAAATGTCTCCTTTAGTATTATCTTAAATTTAATATGAATTATGTTTTCAAAATTAACATTTTAACAGTTCATAGTTGATTTTATACTTGGTTTATGCAAGATACAAATCTTCTTTCAGAAAACCCTCTTAGTTTATGTTCTTCAGAACTTCCTCATACTGTCTTTTTTTGTCAAGCCCATTTTGATTATTTTACACTCTTCAGAGGAGAAGGTTAATGAACTGCAAATCTAAAATGCTATTTTGCATATGTTGAGTGCATTTTTTTATGCATAGAACCATAGTCTGCTTTCAGCTGCTTGGTTTTAGTGTCCATGCCTGTCTGTCAATCAGCACAAAATTCCTGTCTCACATATTCTGTTGTGGGGAACTTTGTTTATGTCCAAACGGGTCTACACCAGAACATAAACAACAGTGCAGCACATCATATGAGTATACAGTAACCAAAGCTAGATGGGGGAAAAAAGATACTCTCATACACTCTAATTCATATAACATTAACTAGAATTGCCTTAATCAATTTTTTTTTAATCAAGCAATGACTAAAACTAGTCTAATATAAAATTGAATTTAACAAATAAGACCAAAACCAATTTCTCTAAGATCTACAAGTGCTCAGAAGGATTTAGGAGTGACTTATCTTCTATAGTTTAACATCAAATCTATCTAAATAGGAGTTTCTCCAATGACAATGCTGGAAAAAGCTCCATGTGAAGAGTTTCCCTTTTCAGAAATATAAAGAAATAAAGGACATTAATCACTTTGCATAATACAGCACTAGTAGCTAGACCTACTGAAGCCTTGGGCCATCAGCTGTGAACTTTCACCAAGATATGCTCAACTTTTACCTGCTTAAGGTGGCTCCAAAGTTGGTTTACACTGGAAAATAAGGAAGCAAGGAAGGCCAAAGCTGCAACCTGAGAGATAAGAAAACAAACAGCCTGTCTAGAGACAATGAAGAGATACAACAAAGAATATGAAGACTGTTAAACCAAATATAATTATTGGGATGAACTGTCACTTACAGAGGCAGAAAACTTAGACTGTAAGAGTATAAATGTCACAGTTCTTCGTTCTGGATCCCTCTCTGGAAGCATCCTGCTCAGAGATGCATTTTGTCATAAATTAATTAGTTAAATTCTGCCTGAGGCTCTGCTCAGGGAAAGTTAGAGTCAAACCAGAAGGGAAAACATCTACATTAGTGTGTGTGTGGGTCTGAAGTCAACACGGGTCACCTGTCAGTTCAGAGGAGCCACCCACCATGGTGGGACTGGGACTACAGAGTCCTGGTGCTTACAGTCTCGAGTGGTATGGATGATTGAGTATGGGATGACTTTCACTTTCCCTAACAAGAAAACTTCACTTCTGTGTTGAAAGTGGCCGGGAACAAGTTTCAGCACTTTGATCTTACGAATCTTAGGCACCCTCCTTATAAAAGTAATGCAAATTTGTCATAGAAGAATTAAAAAACATTTGCTTTCCTGAGAGTGACATCTATGAAAGAGCAGAATTGGAAGAATAATGTCTTAAACTCTGTATTACCTTCTCCTCAACCCAGCATTCTGATTATATTTAGTGTCCATGAGTCCTATTGAACACAAACTCTGCGTAGATTTTACACATCAAGAGAGTATCAAAAAGTCATTATTTTTTTAGTGGGTGGAATCTTGGAACAAATTCCAAACAAAGATAGTAAATTTAGAAGGTTTTGCACTCTCCCTCATTCCAACACTCAAAGATTTTAATTTATAGTGTTTCCTTATGGATAAAATATGGGAAATAATCTTTAACTGTTGATGGATGTCAGCATTTAATCTCTAAAATTATCACAGAATCCCAAATATTTAGGTGATCCTGCAGTATCAACCATAACCCCAATCGGGTATTCTGAGTGTATTTTTAATGAAATGCAAAGTAAGCAATAACACAATTAAGAAAAATAAATTATAGCTTCTCCTGTTTTGGTAAAAGCTCTAGGCTGCCAGCAACTTAGAGCTTGTTGTTACCTCAGGCAAGCATCTATGTGTTTGCTTATCTCAAGCACAAATAAAAGATGTCACAAGTTAGGGGATAGATTAGAGACTTTGCACAGCATCCTCAGTAAAACCATAAGCACAAGCAAAACTTAGCATAAATACATGCCCTTGTACCACAATCATTCTGTCAACAAACAGAAAAATGCAACAAACATTTCAGCTACTGAGAAATATCAAAGGCTAGAAAAGACTTTTAATCTGAAATTTTCTAATTTTGTCACAGGTAGGAAAGTATTAAAAGGGATTTGATGTCTACAGTAGTGGGGGAAGGGGAAGCCTAAAGTTAAAACTGGGGCCAGCAAACCAGCCCAAGGAACAGCACACTTCATTGATGGAGCAAACTTCTGTTTTGAATGCAACTGGGGGGAGAAAACTGGTCAAACAAACTTTCCAGTCTTCAGCACTGGGGTTCTTTGAATGGAAGATGAACCCATAGGATAATGAGAGGAACATTTTGGAAGCCTGAACATCAGGACCAGAGTGGGTCAGTGTATAATGAACGTACTGAGATCCATTCACTTGGTAGGTTTGGGAAAGAGATTAAATATACAATAAAATTTATGACAATCAGGAATGAGGAAATACTCCTTTATGTAACAGCTGATGCATTCATTTGCTCTCTAGGCTATTTGCATGAAGAGTTTTGCATTGATCGGGATTAAGTGTTCAGTGTTTGCTTCCCCAAAGCTTGTTAAAAAGTCATTATTGCAGTCCTGGTGTACTGCTGGCTATGAGCAAACGATCACTGACACAACATTCAGTGGAAAGAACTTGGAGGGGAGGAGGGTGGAAATTCAATGTTCTGAGTAATGCTGCTGGGAAAGACTGACAGAATAAGACATATTCACATTACTGGCAGAAGGGAACTAGTCAGATAATATCTCTTCCAACCTTCACCCACCAAAATTCCAAGCTCCCTGTAGATTTATACTGTGGGTATAGTGTTGGCATAGATCAGCCTGATTACCCTATGTCACATGCAGTAGTGAGTGTCCTGAAGTGATAAACAGGAACAAGAATAACAGGTCTCACTGTGTAGTGATCACAGTGTACTGATAACCACATAATTAAGGTGTTAGAAGTCATGGCAAAGAGAGGGTAGAACTTTAAACTCTGTATTAAGTCAAAGTTCCTTAAGGGACACTTAAAAATAACAGTAAAAATAGCAGCTGCAGAAATAGATGAACAAAGGAAAAAAAAAACTAGCAATCATAAATGAGTAAAATGGAACAGTGAAAAACAAGAAGAGGAGCAAGTATTTTAGTGAAATAAAAACATGTCCATACAGTAGTGAAAGATAAAAATGAGGAAACAAGAATAAATGTAAATCAACTGTGGATTTTTCTTTTAGAAAGGACATGGGAGAAACCAAGAACTATCAGAAGATTAAAGTTGAAACCCCATGTGTTTGTCTATAAATGGCACACATCTCTTGAAATGGAATTAAAGAGAATTTTTTTTTGTAAAGTAGGCAGCCTATACTCACTTTTTAAGGTGAAGCACAATAAATAGTTACTAGTAATAGTGTGCAACTGAGGTGCATGTTAATATGAAAATGAATACAAGCTGTAAAGATTAAGCTTTGGATCAAAAGTGAATTTGTTGATCAAAATACACCACACATATACAAATTTCATTAAAATCACTCATAAATTTGCTTAGGAAAAGCTCATCTTTTAAAGCTGTGAGATAAACAAAAAGGCCTGCATGCCTAATTTTTTCTGTTCTCCTCTGATGTTCCTGTAGATTTTTTGTTGTGGTGAACTAAAGCATTTCTTTGTAAGTAACTTCACAGTAAAGACAGCTCCTGAAATGTCTAAGCTTTTGTGGACGTTGGAGAGAGAAGGAAGTGAAATGCTATTCTGGGAGGAAGTGGCTCTTTTTCAGCAGCAGATTGCATTGTTACCCTCACTACCTGTGTTCAGTCATAAAATGAAAAAACTGTGACAGATTCTCCAGCCTGTTACAGCTACTCCAGAACTCCTTCTCAAAAGTCCCAAAAGAAGTCATTTGTGATAAGTGAGGGACAAAATATGACCATTCTTTCCAGTCTTTAAAAAAAAAAATAGTAGTAAGATACATCAGCTTAAAAAAAAGACACCCTAGGATGATAGGACAAGAAGTACAATATCCTCCAGAGTTCTTCAGGAAAAGGTCTTTCAGATTCTGCAAAAGAATGTAACTGTCAGAGATCAGAAGCAGGAACTGTCAAGTCATTAGCTAGAAGAGAGAAGAGAATAGGAGAAATACACGGGTATAAATCTCCTTTCTTGCAGATGGTAAAATATCCCACATAGTCCAGAAAACAGAACCACTGATAACTGGATGGATTTGAACACAGAGTCTTGGTTTCAAAATGACATCCCAGAATTACACGACCAGAATCATATGTGGAATTAAACATGCATTATTATATTTTCTAACTGAAGCACCACAGAACACCTTGGTAGCATTAATCATTTCCTACAGGCACATTGTTTTCTTTTGAGGGGAAGGAGTTGCCAAAACTTCATGGAAATGGAGTAGTGGAAAGGTCAAACAACTGACAAGATTTTCTGTATCTCCAATTTAATTTATCTAGCCCTCCAAAATACTAATTAGATACATTAACTAGACATTAAAAATTCAATTTACTCCATTAAAATTATTAAATTAAAAAATAAAATTTACTAGAGGAGATAAAAGATTCTATTTCCTGTGGCTAAAATTAACACACAACTCTCTTCACAATCACTCACTATTAATACTTTACAAGGAGGAAGGAGAGATTCATCCTTCTGCTTACCTATCTGACAACAATGTTGCAGCAGTCTTGCTCTGTTGTCAGACTTACTCAAACATGTAAAAGGGAGAAGTATCTGTACACCTCCTTCTTTTTATATATGCACTTTGAGTTAATATTCTCAAATATGACCTCCACTCTACCTTATCAGAGGCTGCTGGTTCTGCTATTTTCTCAGCTCTGCATCCAAAGAGGGGTCTAAACCCCAATGCCTCTGTTGTAGCCCTCGAGAGACCACGTAGGTAGACAGAAAAACGAAGACATTAAATATATGGTTGGTCATCCCTTCCCCGTCACAATTTCATAATCTTACTTCAGTTAAAGCTATATTTTCAGATATTATAAAATTTTAAAAAACGAACAGATACTCCTTCTATTACTTTGCCCCATTACACCATGAAAGAAGGGCAACTTTTCCAATACAAAACAGATTTAGTACAGTTAGGAAAACACACTTTTATGCCACTTTTGTCCTGACAAATTTTTTGCTTGCCTGGTGAGTCAATGGAAGTCCTAGCCCTTGTGGGCTGTTCTGCTAATTCATGGCATGTTAATCTGAGTTGTTTATGGAATAGTAGAGATGTAGATTTTCTTCTCTGGGACATAAATTCTTGTAACTCTAAATTGTTTCCCTTAGTAAAATATCACATAGAACTCCTTAGTTTAGTTTAATAACCAAACACTCTGAAGTTCCTGATTTGGGTTTGAGATAAAAGTAAAGCAAGTCTTCATATTGGTGTTTTGAGAATTGAATTTTAATTTCTTCCACACTCTACAAATTATCGATTACAGTTCAAGGATCACAGTAATCAGAAGAAGCTTGGAGTAAGCCAGAAGAGTCGAAAATAAGGCTAGCATGAAGTCTACTGGTTCTTAAAGATATTACACATATATATCAAGACTCCATGTGAACAGAGTTCTTTTTTACTAAACTTGGAGAGAGACTAAATTCATCAGTTATACAAAAGAAATATAAAATATAAACTTTTACTTAGAAAATTAATCAGGAAAAGATATTATTTTGAGATACTGGAAACATTCAAAATACTAAAGAGAAAAGAAATGGTCTTGTATTTTCTTGGTTTTAAATCAGAATAAAGCTAAGGGTTACTTGACAGATATGCATAATGTATACCATTCTAATATGTGTTTACTTTTAAAATTAAGGAATTATGCATTTCCTTCTGTCAGCAAAGAAATCAGCATCATAAACCTTTAAATAGTGAATACTGACTTTTTATGTGTCCCTTAAGGACACCACAAGCCTCTCTTACTAACAAACAATATCTTGTAGCAACAGTTTCTAAGGGACATTTTATGGAATTTTCCAACATTTTTGTTGTACATTTAAAAATTTCATAGTTCTCAAATGGAGTACTCTGTGAGGCAATTATTTCCTTTTTTCAATTACTGGAGATCTGTCTTTTGTTCTCTGAAATCTTTACATCATAATACTAACACATCATAGTACTAACACCATGTCACTCAGTTTCTGCTTTTTAGGGTAGGATTTGTGGGTTTCTGAATTTTTTAAGATGACTGCTGTTAGTGCTCACAAAGTATGAGCCTGAGGCCTAGTTCCAACTCATTTCTTCCTCCATCTAATTTTCTGTAATGTTTCTTGTTACTTGTTTCTGTCACTCCAGCACTTGGATACACTCAATAAAGAGTGACATTAGGTCATGGAGTCATTACCACAATGATGAAGGGTGTGTGCATTTGAATAGGAGAATTTTGGGCACTGAAACTTGATGGAGCTAAATTATATTGAGGAAATTCAACTTTTATTTTTAATGAGGACCAACCAACAACTAACGTGAAAATAAGCAACACGACCGAAAAAAATAGAATAATGATGGGAATGAATACTTATAACCTTTATCTACTGGGCTGGGCAATTCTGAAATTAAGAGGTGAACTCTAACTCTTGAGAGAGGGTGGGGGATACTTCACTTTTCTTTAGTCATTCCTCTTTGAATGTTCAGTGCGTATTTAGTTCCATTTAGAGTATTTAGGAACTGGAGTCTGATTGCCATCAAAGAGTGCTATTATATAAGGTGCTCTAGGCTCACTTTCTCAGAATGTTACTGTTAAATGCCCTCTGACAAAATTCTGCAGCACTACTCGGCCAGTGTAAGCTCCTTGGGGGAAGCTATGAGAAACAGCAAGGGTGCCTTGCTCCCAGCATCAGTCTTCCCAGTTAGAGTTGGTGGCTGAGGTTGCAAAGGTAGCTGTGGTGTCTGGAACAACATTTTGGATCATACAATGTTTTTAAGAACTGGTACGTACAGCTTGAAAAAGCAAGTATCATTAAAAATATGAGTACTTCCACCTAACTGCATTCTTGTGCTGCCATCAGTAATACACAAGTTGTATCAACATTTCATGTTGCTCGCAAGATATTTACATTCTGTGGATGTCCAGCAAATGTTTGCACTTTTAAGCAGGCTGCAAATCTATCATTTGTAACTCCAGCAGCCTTTTCCATACACAGATGCTACTAATTCTGGGTTGGTGGGGTAGAAAGAAGGTGAGGTAGAAACTTCTGCATTGTGAATAGAAGTCTCCTAGAGAAAAATCTCAAATTTAAAAAAAAAAAAAAAGTGCTCTTTAAAAGAGAGAATGCCCTGCTCAAATGTGCCTTAAATGCTAATGTGCTGGACAAAACAGAGAGTTTTAGGAATATCAAAGTTATATTTATTGGATGAAAATCACTTTGGAGTTATATAGAAGTGAAAGTTAATCACAGTTCTCTCAGTCTATAAAACATTATTATTATTTACTTACATAGGCTTATTGAAGGCAAGACACTCCTTAATGGCTTCCACAGTAAAATAAATAAACTCCACCATTTAAATATAAAGAAATAATTTATGATTGACTGCATGAACAGACCATACCTCACAGGTAGTATAAAGATTGTTGTGCAAACGGAAAAAAATTATAAAACTGTAGAAAAACTTCCTCAGATGGAAAGTAGAAGAAGCTTAAAGTAATAGTTTCTAAGTGAAGGTTATTTTTTGACTTTAACATTGCCTAAAATTATGTAATTCATTTTAATGGGCTTCATGAAAAGGTGAAGTACTTGAAGTAAGTATACAAGTGGAAAGGTGAGTTTCTCTTCGAGCAGTGGAAGGTCTATGGAATGCAAAATGTAATCCTCCTCAGTAAAATGACTACATAAAGTAGTAGCACTTTCTTACCCATTTATCCTGAACCACTTAAAAATTACTTAACACATTTAGCTCTTGGTTAGACCAAGGTTCAATTGCCTGTTCAGTCTGAGAAGATTTGTAACATCATCTTCTAAGTGGACACATTGATGACAGGACTCTGTTTGAATGACAAAATAATAACATACAAGCAAAAGTTCTGAACCCTATGTGTCTTCTCTATGGGAACATCTTATACGTACAATTTTTTAAATTATCTTCATTTTTAACAATTAAATTCTTCTTGTGTAAGTGACATTAATCTTGTTAAATCTTCTAAAAATGAACAGCTTCAGCACAGAAATTGAAATCACACTGTCCTAGAATATTTTCTAACACAGGAATTCTCCTGGGTCAGAACACAGAGGCCTATGGAAAAGTATCTTCTTAAATGATCAAAAATAAGTGTGGGTTATAATAAATCATAAAAATTCTGAAGGCTTTTCATTCCCAGTGTTTCATTTCTGTTCCAGTAATCTATAACTGACTGATAATGCCTACAATTATATCCTTTAGTGGGTTAGCTCCTTCAGAGGATAACTGCATGCTTTGTCCCAGCTTTTGCTTAAGAATCTAATCGCAGTTCCCAAAAGTTGGTAGTCTCCATACTGTAACAAAATGTCAGGACGAAGAATCTTGTATCTGTGTAATACATAGATTTATTTTGCAAAATATGATATTTAAAAGTAAAGGTAGATCTGCTTTTATTCAGCTATTGCCTTGTTTTCTCTATACATAGCAGCAGACTTGGATTTCAATTTTCTTAATAAGGTGAATTATCCTTTTTTGAAATCATAACTTTATGCTTGTGACCTAACTGCTCCCACAGTAATAAATCAAAACCTTGCAGGGAATACAAGCACCACAGAAGGCACAATGAACACATTCTTCATACAGAGACTACGAGTAATAATAAGAAAGGAGAAACTAAGACATTACACATAAGAAGCCTTGTCTGAATAGAACTGTCATCATTTCCATGAACTACTGGCAGGCCTTCAACAGATTGTTAGTTCATATTTCCCTGTCTCTAGGAAATTAGTGTGATGTACTATTATTGGAGACTATGCATCACAACACTTGAAATGTCTTCATACCAAGTATCCAAGTCAGGAGAGAACATATAACCTTGTTAGATGTAGATCGTTCTCAGCAGACTGCTTTGTGTGCTCATCCCTTTCAAATCAACGTAAAAGTATTTCCACTGATGTCAGAAACAATTTGAGTGGAAGGAAGTCACAAGAACTGAGTTTAATTTCAATTATTTCTAAGGAGTAAATCCACAATTAATTTGTAGTTGCAAACACATATGTGAAGGAACCTTTTATTAGATTATGGTAATTATGTAATATTTGCCATGAGATTTTTAGATTATTTTATACATAACAAAATTCATAACTAATATTAAAGGAATAGATGTTTGAGAAAGCAGGATTTCACTTCGCAATTTTAGAATGAAAGTAAAACAATAGGAAGAATTGCAAAATGTTTTTTTACTAGTGTTTTTTTCTTTGATTTTCAATATTATACTTGATGTGGAATAGTAAATCGTACTATGAGGGAAGCACGAGAGTTTAGTGCAAAATTTGAACTGATAGTAAAAATTTATCTTCATATTTTGATCTGCTGTGAATGAATAACAGAAAACAGTGTTTCCACTATCTGATGATTTGCTTCTTTGAGTCACTCTAAGTACACCTCAGCCACAAAGTTACCTATCAGGATTCTCTTGAGGAGACAGGGGGAGAGGGAGGACACATACTATAACTTTCACATAAACTCAGGATGATTTTTTTTTCAGGAAACTGCTTTATCATTTGTCCAGTTTGTTGGTTTGCCTTGCAATCACGAATAGTTATAATTTTCTTCTAAATGAAGTTTATCTGAAAGCTCTCTCAGATGAACTTTTTGCCATAAGAGTAAATCAAGGATTAAAAATGTTTTACAGCTGAAAGTGTACTTAAGAATATTAAAGTGTATTAAGAGTATTTCATGTGTAGCACCACAAGTCATTTCACTTTGGCACAGAGGGTTCTTCTTCATGAAAATGTTTTGACTTTTGCCTATATGCAAAACCTGAGGGCTCACTCTTTCACTGGTTTTGCATATCCGGCTGCTGTTTAAGAGCCAAAAACAATAGTCATCAAGCATCTGGCAACTGTCTGTTATGAATACTTTTCATAGTATCTGTAAACTCAATGAGGGTGAAGTTCTACTATTAAACATGACATCTCTATTCTTATTAATGGGAAATATTTAGTCTGTTTTACATTGTGAGTCTGTTTTTCTTGAGAGCCATTCTTTGATGGTGAGAGTAGGGAGATACTGTATTTTCCTAAAAATTGTGTATATGTTTATACAGGTCAAAATTTACATGAAAAATACATGGAAAGTGTTTACTGAAGGCTCTTTTGTTAGCTATAACTATTTTGCATGCTAAAAATAGAGAAAAGCAAGATTGTAAGCCATCACAGAGCATACTAATGAATATGTTTTGAACAAACTGCAAATAATGATTTCTTCCTAACGTTTTCTTAAAGTTTATCTGACTAGAAAAGAACAGGGAACTCCAAGATATAAGCTGGCTGGTTTTGTTATGTCTTTTTTTAACATACACAGTGATATTATTATAAAAGTTACCTAATGAAAAAGAGAAGCAAAATCATGTTTACTAAGTAGGAAAATAGTATGATTTTTGCTGCAGCAAAAAAATATTTACCTCCTACGTAAGCTACAGGAATCAGCAACAACACTACCTAGAAGGCTTGAAAGGGAGACTGGGTGTAAAAACTAAGATTTCCTCCAAGAGGAAGGAGGAATGAAGTTACCCTGAGCATTATTGGACCAACAGGCAAAGAAATGGTTGAGGTGAAACAATTTTGGTTTTTTGTTACAAACAAATCAAACACAGATTTTCTTCTGTTTATCCACCTGCACCAGCTTGCAAAGTTACAAACATTTGTAAATGTGTTGTCTCTTTCACCTATTGCAGATAAGTGCTTCTATAGGTATTTAGACTTCAACCTGGCTTGGACAAAGTACCATTTTTCAAGTTAGACAACAGAGCATGACCTTCATCCAAGGCTGTGGATAACCTTTCATACAGGTCTGTGCACAAGTGCCCTCCACTCCTTTGGACAGCACTCCCTGTCCAATCTAGGCAAAGACCAAATGATGGGTGGGATCCACAAGGGTCAAGGAAAGCAAAAGTGTCTTCTAGTGGCTCTTAGTGACACTGAAAGTTTCTTCACATTCATCAGAATGACCCAAGTGTTACAAGAAGAGTGTCCCAGGCACTCTCCAAGCTGTGTCCTAGTGTACTTAAATTCAGTTATTAGAATTTGCTAGCAATATAAACTTGAATTAGATTAATGTTTGATTTATTCCATCATAATATAAATTTAAATTCTCTGGAGGTAAATATTTCCCTAGTACTGCAGACCATAAGTAGATGATATATAGCCTAGACACACTACTTTTAGACAAGTTAGGGTAACTGAGGTTAGCAGAATTTCCATCTCATAAAAGCCACAGTTATGGAACTAGGAAAAAAAGTTTCAGTGTTTTTGTTCTTCATCTTTTGAACCTTTAGGTCATGTTTTAAGGCTTAATCCTGCAATCATGAAGTCTAGAAACTGATATCTGAGACTTTCTTGTTATTGATGAAAATGCATTTTTAAATAAGAAATGCAGAACTAAAAGGCATTTTAAACTATAGATAACAAACATAGCAAAACATGAACAGACGTAGTACTTCAACACATCTTCTCTTTCCACTTATGAATTAAGGCATTTTTCATTGCTAAACTCACTAATTAAAAGCATACACACAGTTATGGTACTTTGCCCTTTTTCAATAGATCTGTAATTTACCTTGCATGTACTACATCCTCATCAGTTTATAATGCAAACAAAGTACGTATCAAACTGCCACCTTCTGAAATACAGATTTATTGTGTTGACACACTGCAGACAGTGTTATTTCATCCTCATTTACTGAGTATATTTCACTGTAATTAATGAACGATACCATATCATTGTGGAGCAGTTAGGAATGTTTTAAAGTTGAAACACTTGAAGTATGTTAAAAGTACATCTGGAGAATGAAGAAGGATGTTTCCACATTTCTAATAGAAGATTACAGCAAGTGTTGATAAAATGCTGTTCTATTTTATTCAGAACAGGTGCACATTAATCATCAGTAATTTATAGTCTGCATGACTAATACAATCGAATACAAGAAATTAACATTTTATGTCTTCTCCCATTCAGCATTCATTTGCAATCTTATTTAAACTATCAACCACTTTAATCAGAAATAACTTTCCTACAGAAAACAAAATTTCAGAGTCTACAAAACAGGTATTTTTTTGTCATCTTCTGAAAATTATTTTCTAAGTTATGATTTTTAATCATTATTTATGATGTAAAAGGGCTATCAAACAACAGGTGGGCTGTAACAGTGTTACTTTGGAAACATAATGTAAACAGACTTTGATACATAATAATACTCAAACTGTTGAATCCCAGTCTAGGAACTGAATTCCGAAAGGAAAATCTGTGCTTACAGAAATGCAAACCAAAAAATACTGGATTCAGCATCCAGAAAACACTACTTTGGTTGCTGTCACAGTCTTAACAGAGTTCAAATTCAAGTTCAGAATTCATACAATGCAAAATAATTAAAACATTTACATTCTTTTATTTTGATTCCTTATCTAAAAAATTTGTATTAAGATACAATTCCCTCGCTTTTAAGTGTATAAATATATACATATACACTTAAGTGTATATATATATGTATTTCAAACTTTGACTTTATATTCGAAAATATCATCTTTCTCCCTTATAAAGTATAATAATGAACAGCAAAAGTACAGAACCTTACAAAAGACGAGTAATATTCATCCTAAAAACGTTGCAAAGTAGAAAATTTGAAATCCTCAACTTCCTTGGGAAGCTCAATAATAATTTGGTAGTTTCTGAGCTATACAATCATCCAACTTAAAAACCCTTCCTCTTCTGTCTTGAGCTTCTTTTCACTCCAAGTTTAAGTTTACTTTCTATTGCCAAATAGAGATAGAAACAAATGAAAATTTGTTTAAAATAGAGCAATTTGGCTTTAAGGAGAGAAAAGATAACTGTGGAGCAATACAGCAAATGAATTTTCAGGAAAAATCTACATTTCCACATAAAAAATTAACTTGGTAGCAGAAGACTTTTCGAACTACACAGTTCTCCATGAAGATACAATGTTTCCACAGATTCATTTCTCTGTAATTTGTTACCAGAGAAAACAATGCATAAAAGTGATTAAGTTCCTTATATTGTTTGATTTGGTTTGGTTCCCCCCCTCCAAATCTGTATGAAATTGTCAGAAGTACAAAGTAAACTACATCAAGACAAATGATGAATCAGTACCATCAATCAGATACAGACAAGAGCCTTGTCTAAGACATCCTAATAAAAGCCTATGTTCTGGGGGCAATTCCTTTAATGTACAATACTGTACAAATTTAAAAGTATAATGCCACAATATTTAAGAGCAAAACTGTGAAAGTCCCTGCTCTTGCAACCTAGCGAACAAAAAAAAAATTGAAAAACAAGATATAAAAACTTCCTCTGAGATAATTAGAAGTCTCCTCTCTCCCAACAGGAACAAACTGAGAAGTCAAAAGCTGTGTATGTATGTATGTATGTAAGCCTAACTCCATCGGTAATATAGCATCAGAGCCCCCTCAGAATAACAAGATCCACTGCCTCCCTCTAAGTTTGGGTGTCACGAGAAACAGGAAAACTGGCAAAGCATCTGGGATTGCCACTGCAAGTGTGCCTGAAAAGCTGGGTTGAGGAGCTTGTCAAAACATATTAGTCCCTAGTATCACTTTGCAAACCAACTTTAAGGTCTGTAAATCATCTGTAATTTCCATTGATTCTGACATTAACATTGCCATTTTAATGCTTGACTTTCAAAAAGCCAGTCTGTCTCCTCTTTAAAATCTGTACCTACTTCTTAGAAATCTGCTAAAGATTTCAATACATTGCCTATTTAAAATTAAAAAGACTAGGGCAGAAAATGTGAGATTCAATTTTTTTGCTATCAGGGCTAATGTGAATTTGGCATTAGGAAACCTTCCCCATAAAGCTGCTCCCTTTACACTGCCTGCTTCAACCAGGAGTCACAGATGGGTGAAGCAGCTGTAAAAGGGACAACGTGAAATCTGATGGGGAATGCTAAACATCTGTGAGGTTACAGCATATCTGTCCCTAGATTCCCTGTACCTGTGAGTATCAGGCTTCACTGGCAAGAGGAGAAAAACTTCCTTCCACTAAATAAACCCCAACCCAGTGATGCCACTAGAGGGAGAGCCGACCATATTTATCGTGCTGTTCAATGGTACCCGTGACACGATGAGGTAGGTAGGGGCAAAAATCCAAACCCCTTTTGTACCGAACAATGACAACACCATTTTAGAAAGGCTACAGATATATGTGTAAACTATAAACTCTTTTTTTTTTTTTTAATAAAATATAAACTTTGGGGATAATGACTGAGATAAAAGTGGAGGGACTTTAAGGAGTGTTTCCAACCACTGCAACCATCACAAGTTCATTTATTGCACTCTTGGCAAGTATCTGTTCCAGCAATGACGACTGGAGTTTCTGGATACAACATCACCGGTTTGGTGATCAAAGGAGCCTATTTATTTTTTTAATATTCCTCTGTGATGTAAAGGTGTTTTCTTCCTGTTAACCTAAATGTTCCAGAGCAATTTAAGCTCAAGACAACCCTCTATCCCACAGTTTCTGTGGGAGAAGATTTTGTGTTTCTCTCTCTTGGTTAGCAACTTTTAAAGTTTTTAAGGGTCATTTGATCTCCCCTTAGTGTTCTCCTGTGTAAAAATTCTAGTTCCTGCATTGGTCCCCACACATGGCCCTTTCCAGACCCCGATTAATCTCATTGCTCCCCAATTTAACATTCTCTCAGTGACCAGCACCTTTCTTAAACTGCACATCTCCGAATGTAGTCAGAAACCTTTATAAGCACCTCTGATTATCATTACCTGGATGTGCTTCTGTAAGTTTGCCTAATTAGACTTGCAGCTTGAATAAAAAAAAACTTAAAAACCTGTTCACTACAGGAAAGGTCATCCAAATGTTCCTTTATTCTTAAAAGGAGTTTGATTTTCTCTTGCAGTGGTAACTGCATATTAAGTAATTACTTTCATCTCCAAGTCAAAAATGGAAAATATGGGCCAACAACAGAAGCAGAAGGGACTCTTTGAGAGTCAAATCCGATGGGTAATTTTAAAAGCATTTTCTTCACTCTCAATTTATGTGTTTGCATAGGAGTTATCTGATATCCAGTGCTTATGACAGCCTATTCAGCCACTGTGTCAAAATGCTTCTCATAGTCAGATATTGTTTTAATTGCTTCTCCCCTATGCAAAGGACTTATCTGCATTTACTCTAGCTAGTCTGTGACAAGTGCATAGTTTTATTTCCTAGGTGCCCAACAACAATTTTTTTCTAACATGTTTTTTCTGGGAATTGACATTAAGTTTAGCTTTCCTCATATTTCTAGCACGCTTGTTTCGAAAATAGCATGATCCCATCAAGATAAGTGATTATTAATTAGATGAAGCAGTTATTCTCTAATTTGTTCTTTTCCTACACCCACCAATGCTTTTACCTCTGTTTTGAAAATCTATTGGTTGCCTGATCAGAGGAAAAGATCATTGGCAGGCAAATCCCTCTTGCATTTCCTTCAGGTATATGCCTGAAGACTTCTTCCTATTATTTTGCAGGTCAAAAGTTGGTGGTAAAAGGGGAATAGTCCCACCCTGACAATGAAAACTGTAGCGATCAACAACTGATTGTTGATCTTAGGGAATAGTTGAAACTTGAGTGTCATGGGAAGTAAGAATTTGGGATTGGAACAACTGAACAAGGAAAAACTTTTGATATTGGTGGAAATTTACCTCAGGAAACTCCTCAGGAGAGGAAAAATATTACAATTCCTGATGAAGAAAAAATGATTAAACAACCACTGAGTCTTCTTAAGGTCACTGAGTTCACAGCACCAAGATTATCAGGAAGCTGTCCCACAGCTCAGGAAGGAGTGATGAGAAGTTGTGGATTTTTTGATACCTAGAATTAAAATCATACTTGATAACTTGCCTTATACACTTAATGTCCAGAATCATTGTTGGTGAAAGACACATACAAAACCTCAATTCAAAACAAATAAATAAGCCATGCCATGTCAAAATCCTGCTGAAGCCCCCAAAAGCCAAAATGTATTTCTGCTATTTCTGTTCAAACCTAAGAGTTGTCTAGAACCTCTTCTGGGAAAAAAAAAAACAACACATAAACTTGCTTCTTAACTTGCACATTTTTTCATGCTTTTCAAGATTGTTCTTTTAAAAAACTATTTTAAGAATAAGAGAGTATGTCAGCTCATCATTCATTCTCTGTAAGCCATTTTTAACATCAAGATTCATATTTTAGCATAATATTCTGAAAAGCTTTCCTGGCAGAAGAATGGTTTTTAACTATATTTTCTTTCTTTGATTTTTACATTTACAGAAATCATCATTGTGGAATTCCTTGCTTTATATAGGCTGAAATACATAATAAAATAATAAAAATGCTTTGTTCTTTTATACTTGATTCCCCAAGAATGATGACATTTAAGAATTTTGGAAGGTAAACACTTTTTTTTTTTTCATTTTGACTATGCAAGATGGCCAAAATCTCCTGAAAAGAGCTCAGGAGATTTTTGTCTCAGCCAAAGCCAAATCAGAATCTTGTGTGATTTAACATTAAACTGGCAGAAATGTTAACCAAAAGCTGTTCCAAAGCAAAATGGTGTATTTGTATCTCCTTCATATTAAAACCCGAGACTAGCCAGAACAATTCTCTACTCATGTTACTATTGTTTCAGGGGATTTTGATTGTGCCTTCTATAATCTTATTCCACAAAAGCAAGAGCTGATAGTATTTATATGCCTTTGAAATTTCATGTTTTATTTATGTTATTTGTGTATTATACTTCTGGACTACTGTGATATCAACCCTTGGGAAAATTAAGCCCTTTTGCTGAATGGACTCCAAAATAGGTTTGGAAAGCACTACCACAATCCATGTTTACTGAAATACCACCCTTATTACTTGTTTTTTTTTTTCCCCATTATTAGTAGGATCAGTGATGGATTTGGCTGCATATGGAGCAAGGATTTCACTTACTAATTTAAAGAATGATAAACAAGGCAAAGATAAACAGCTTTGCAGGAGAACAAGGTAACATGTTTTTGCCATTTTGACATTAGTTTCACCATTGCCAATATGGTGAACAGAGGGGGTCAGACATCTGTCAGCAAGGAACAGATGGACTAAACAGCAGTAGAACATTTAAAACAGTTCAGAAGATTATTACAAAATTCAAAGGGTCTACAGAGTAGTAGAATTGAGGAGTGGGAAAAGACAAGGAGAGGGAATCAACTGGCTCTTAGAAATTGCTCAGTAGATGGTTAACGTTACCTGGCACATGTGATGTAAGAGTTACTACTGCATTAGAGGAAAAACTGATGCATGCCTGGCATGAGTTACTGGCAAAAGAAACTCCTGCACAGACTTTTCTGATGTGCTCATGTTCTAACAAAAGGTAGAACTTTCGTGGAGGTACCCAAAATGCAAGCGCACAGCTGACGCTACACCTGTGGAAAGAGCTCCCTTGTGCTGAAAGTAGTGTGTGTACCATCGTACACATGCTTGTACCATTTCATCCCATGGTGACTTAAACACTTGCAAGAACAAACCACTTACAAATGTTCAACTACAGTTTTTTAGTTCCATATGATGTCATTTTAGAACCAAAGAAAGTCACAGCAACCTTTGTTTAAAGATACAAGCTAGATTGGTCTTCTCAGTCAGTACAATATACAGAATTACAAAAGAATAAATATTATAGAGAACAGGACTTCATTCTGGGAATTCTTATAAAAAGAACAATCTTCATAATACAAAATACACGACTACATGCACTTCCATAGTATGTATTTTATGGGACCTTTACTAGCAGTTTGGAAGAATATTCTCTGCTCCAAAATTTTTATTTGAATTTTATTCAAATTTCCAGTCTCCATAAGAAATTCAACAGCTTATCAGCCCATCCCCCTACTGTTGCCAGTTCTTTGTAGAAATGATGAGTAATACGAGATCTGTTTTATTTTTAAAATGGAAGGTTCCTTTGAACTGTCTGTGGCTTTCTTATATTCACCATCATATTTCTAAAGATGGAGAGCTTGCTCCAAAAATCTTTCCTTCAACAGTCTTTTGGTTTTGGACTTCCTTATAAACACTGAAGTTTTGGCTCATCTGTTTTCTTAAAAAAAAAAAAAAAAAGGGAGAGGCCAATTCTTCCATTTAACCATCATTCAGAAACTGGCAAATCAAATAATTAGGAGGAAGGAACAACAGACTGGAATTAAATATTCCAGAGGTTTTTTTCACCTGCAGGCAGGCTAAATGAATTATCTCTATCTGCTTCTGACCCATAAAAAATAGTAACTACATTGCACTTTGGTAATAAAATAAATAACTATTGAATAGATGGGGGGGGAAAAGCTCTCAGGGCAGTTTCACCACCAGTCAGGCTATCACAGTTACTGAGACATAAAACATCAAAAAATATAAAATAATACCTTCTTTGCTAACAGCACTGCTTTCACTAATGAAGAATCATTTATCATTTGATTATCAATTGTTCTAAGCAAAACTTTAAATTACAAACATAAAATCTAGTCAAATAAACATTATTTAAAGATTTCTTCTTATTTTCATGATGTAAAAGGTACCTGGCATTGACATTTCCCATTACAAATGTAATATGAGGTTTGGTATATAAATACCAGTTTGGGAAGTTTCTGCATTGGTAAAAAAGATTGTAAAAGGTAGACTTAGTATCCGATGTGTTTTAAAAAATAAGGTGACTAATGGAAAAATACTCTATCTTATTGATTCAGTATCAAAGAATGTTAAGTAATTTTTCTCTACAGTACCTTTCTTTCAGTAAGAGTTTGTTGTTGGGGGTTTTCTAACACCATGTGAGATAAGGCAACAAACCAATGATTCATAATGTAATTTTACACAAGACGAAAGAAATAGAATCCCCTTCTTTTATGTGTTTAAATATACATATTGTGTTTTGTGTTTAAATGTACATCAACACCCTTTGAAATTTCATTTATATGGGAGTGATAAAACAGTGTTGAATTCAAAGGCAGAAAAGACCTGTTAAATTATCTAGTTACATTTGGATCATGCATTGGGCTGAGGAAACCAATTCAGTTAAAGCAAAATCACTGCTTCCTCAGAGGTCTCTGTAACGTATTCTAAGTCTATTTCAAATAGATATTATGACAAAATTTACAGAGTCAAAGTAATTAGTGGAATAAACAAGTTCAACTTAATTTAAAGCTCTAGAAAGTTCATGTATTTGTTGACTTTATGTGGTTTTGTTGTTTTTTAGGGGGGGTTGACAATTTTTAAAAGAAACAAAGGGCAAAATGTTCATGGTTTAGTCTAGGGAGTAGAATTCTCTTTACATCTCATGCTGTATCTTTCTGATAAAGACACCCACAGAACACAGGAGCTCAGAGTTCTGTATCTGTTAGATGATGCAAACTAATCTAACAGAAAAACCCTGTTCACCAGATAGAACAGCTGAGGTTTTTCAGGTGATGCTACTAACTCTGTTCTAGGTTTTAATAATTAAACTTTTGTTTAAATAAATTAAACTATGTATAAAAGTCCAAAGAATACATTGTGGAATAGCCTTAACAGCAGAAATTAATGGAGGATCTTCAGTGATTCTTCAGATTTTGGATTCTCAACTGAAAGACAATAATCTGGAGTTTAGATCAAGTACTTTCATCATTCAGGCCAGGGATCTCAGTCATGATCTTCTACCCTCACACAAGGACATTAATATTTATAAGTAAAAACATTAGCAAGATAAAAAAAATTTTCAACCAACCAGGTAGGAAACTTAAGATCTTTGCCAGGAAATTTTGAAATATTTTTAAAGTGACCAGGTCACGCAATTAACATCTCTACTATTTTAGAGGTGTTCTGACTAAGTGCACAGGATGTCAAAGAATTTATTTCTTGCTGGCTGAAAAGTACTTGGATAAATATATGGAACCTGGAAGTCTAAAAGGCAGAAAAATAAAGTCTTTGGATTTTATACATGCCAGTGAAATGAACTGTAACCATTGTTCTCATAATCCTGGTCACTGTATATTAAACTACAAATTATGAATCACACATTTTATTTCCTTGTGACTTGGAAGAATGCCATTTCTCCAATGAAGTCAGTCTCTTCCCAAATTCTACTCTTCCAGGTTATCTGGAGAGAAGGAAAGCTTACTGCAAAAATGTTGTATTTAGTGTTCTGCACAGGACACTTCTTATAGAGTCTGAAATGCTGAGAAACTTTAAAGTGTTCTTAAAACATTCATTTGAGCATGTGTGCATAATCCAAAAGAATGATGAACACTATGTCCACCTTTGTTAAAACCACTCTGCTGAATGAGCAAGGTCTCTCTCAGATTGTCAGACTGACTCGCTACTTACTGCCTATAACAATATTGCTCACTAAGTCCTATTTTTACAAAACACTGTATCTCTGTCCTTATTATTCTTATTAGAGGATTGTTTTGGAACCTCACTGCTGCGATAGCACTACAGAGTTGTCTAATTTTCAGGCTAAAGTAATTTCTGATAAGTTTTCACACACCTCTTACTGTGCCTTTTGTACCTTCTTACACTAATGTATTTATAGAGAGTGTTAAGAAAAAATGAAATGTGCTAAGATATGGGCAAAGAAGACATTCAGATCTCTTCCCTGCTTCATACTAATAGCTCTTTCTCACTCTTACTCCAAACTGCATTCATCTTTCTTGAGTGTCAGTGGCCATAACCTTGCAAATCATTTCGGGGGAACTCATATCTGTCCTTTCCGCAATGATGCTAGATGTGCCTACCTCTACTGAGGTAAACAGGAATTAAATTTACCATCTCATGGCACTATAACATGACTCATGATCACAAGATAACTGAATCACTACTTCATGTCCTTCTCTCCAGCTGTTGAAAGCCAAAATGCGCCTACTTTACATCTGTTCTTAGTATCTTTTCAGCTTAAATATTGCATTTTATACTAATCACTTTTATTCCAATTGTATTCCTTGAGGCTTCAACATCACCTAGATATTAGTTACTTTTGAAATCTCACATGTTCTTTATATTGATCACACCTCCTAGCCCTGCATCCTCAGCAAATTCCCTGGCACACTTAGTAAGTGAAAAGAGCAGAGTTAAACTCCATGAGGATTCTTTTTAATAATACCTTTTCTTGCAATCAGTACTTATCTTTCAGTCCTGACAGCTTTCCCCACCTTATCAGCTGGCTCCTAAACCATGTTACTATCAAGAATCTAATATTGGTCGTTTCTCATAACAGAGTGAAGTTTTGGCAATAGTAGCTTAAAAATGTAATGAGACAAGGCTTTAGGGAAAGTTAATATTTCTTACTCAGTCACCTTAACATGGGCATAAGGGGAAGCACAAAAACATTGCAACATGCAGGAAGAGGCCAAACAAGCTTCTTTCCTCATTACTCAAGGAAAAGGCTTTTGTTGTCCCAAAATTCACCAAATTTGTTTAATAGAACATTATATATGTTGCATTTCTCCATACAAAGAGTACCTACCTTACTGCAAATCAGACTGGTAGATCTATTGTATTCCTGTCACTTGTGTACGTAAAATTGTTAACATTTATTGAATAAACAGTAAACACACCCCTTGACATAAAAATTTAAAGGTAAACCAAATAATTTGGTTTTCAATTTTCAACTTAATTCTTTTCATTAGAAGGAGGGAACTATACTTCAAAGTATCAATTACTTCTCTAGTTTCTCTTAATGAGTAGTTAGTTAGAAATATATAAAAGTTCTAATATAGATTATTTCAGTGGGGCTTGTTATTCATTATCCCTTTGTAATGAGGTCCATTCTGTCCTGCACTGCACAGACCACTACATAATTAGGAAATTGCTCTTTCCTCTAGTGTGAAAGAAACCTATGGACAGCATTTGAAAATCATGGGTCTTTCAAAGATAGGTCACTTTTGGTCAAAGAGTGAGGGGGAAAGGAAAGAGATCAGGACAGGAAGAAAGACTTATCATGCTTTGCACTGGGTAACCCATTTTTTTCCTTCATAATCAGTTGCTACATTCCTTTGACTACTGGGTATGTTAAGGACTGATGGAAGAAGCACATTGCCCACTGTACAGCTTGGTTTCTTTGGGTTCGTTTTTAAGGAGAAACAGTCTGTAGAAGAAAACATTATTGGATCTAAGAGATTTTTAATGACCCTTCCAAACCAAACCATTCTATGATTCTATTATTTTATGTTCATTTCCATGTTTTCCTTCACTATCTGGTGCTCACATTTCACAAGCACATTTCTGTTTCCAATTGCTTTGTAAAATCTAAGAAATTTTAACAGAAGTTAAAATTTTAACATAAGTTAAAATTCTAAAATAAGTTAAATTTTAAAATAAGTCCTGAGAGAGATGTTTATACATCTCAAACAATCACACCATCAATCAAAACATCATCATTCTACAGTTGAAATCTTCAGTGAAGCTGAGATCCATGATAAGTCCATTACAGTTCATGGTTAAGTTACCCTAATACAGATGGACTACACCCTTGCCATACTGTGTACTAACACTCTTTAACAGCAGTGCTTCTGCTTAAAATTTGGGAAAAAATGTGGTAGTGACCTTGAAAATCATCAATAACTTGGTAACAAGTTATGGAAGGTTAGTGAGGAGGTAGGAAATCTTTCAGTCTGAATTTGGTGGAAGGTAAGTACAATTTTAATAATATATATCAATGTTGCAAGTATTGTGGGTTTTTTACAAACAAATGTTCAATGATTACTGCAATGGATCCAAAATTACAGTAACAGTAGAAAACTATACCTGATTTTTTTCCTAGAGAATGCACAAACTCAGCTGATATTCTCACAGCACTGTTCCAGACTATTGCCAAATGACTGGTGATTCTTACACTCTTGACAAAGGAAATGTAGTTGCTAGTTTCATCTAAAGAAGGAATTTTTCAGTGAAAATATTTTTCCAATAGAAAGGATGAAGATGTAGTTATACCAATTCACATTTACTTTTCTTTGTTGGTATCTAGTTTTGTTCAAACACAACTACATTCAATATTCCTTTGTAAAAAAAAAAATTTTTTTCTTAATAAGCCCATGAAACATGTTATCCCAACAGAGAACCCAGATTTTACTTATTTCCTTACACATTTATTTTTCGTGTTCTACATTCTAAACCTCAAGAAATTACTGAATGAAACCCCAGGAATCAACAAAATGTTACAAATCTTGTAAAGTTTACTAGTAGTCTAAAGATATGTTCCTTTACATCCAGGCATCTAAATGTCCATCAGCAATGTTATTTTTTTTCTTCATTTGATACTAACCTATGGCTACTATTTACTCAAGTTTTCATCCAAACTGGTGTGTTCAAACTCCAAGATACTGGCATTTTCTTATAATCTCTTGCCATTGGTTCTGCCTTCATTTCCTTTCCTGTCTTTACAATCTCACTCACAATTTACTAGATGTACCTGGTATGAATCTCACCTAAAGCCTCTGGTGCATGGTGGTTTGCTGTTTGAAACATCTGCTTTTCTGAAATGTAGTCAGTGTGTTTGCATGGACAGGTGCTCACAGCCATTGTGATGACTGTGTCAGAGGGGTTTTTGCATAAAGTGAGAGGTTTGGGAGTAGCTATAAACTTTCTTGGTTTTGGTACATTTATGATCCATGCTCTGCTAACCATATAGTATACTCAAAAGAGACATCAGAACAAAGCTTCTGTTTGCACAACCTGGTACAATTCCTTTCCTTTCCACTGAGTCTTCAACTTGTATAGAACTATGAGTTAGAGTTTGAGGGTGCATGTGTTTCTCATGTTCTTTTAATAATTTAGAGATGAACTCAAGTTGGCAACTCAAGAGCTCATCAAGAGATTGCAATAGATCTCAGAACATTCTTGCTCAAGGGTGGCCTTCTGTTTGGTTGAACACCTTAAGCTGAGGCTGCCTGAAGAGACTGTGCCATTTCTGGAAGGTTAGTATTGCAGTACTTTCCAGGTACACAGAAATTACCATTTTTGTCATAGTATGACATCTTGTGGACTGCTGGTAGTATTACGAAAGGACTCACTGTTCTTAACCTAAATATTACTCACATCAAGTAAACCAGTACATGGAGTGCCTATTTCTTTTAAAGCTGACTGGGTCATATACACAGCTGTCATCTATTTGTGGATGAAAACCATTGCAGACAATAAGCTTGTGAGAAAGGAGGTAGGTAGGCAAAACCTATTTAATATACTGGCACTGAGCCTTGTGATTGCAATGTGCAGGGCTCAGGATAGGGGAATGTCTTTGGTCACTCAGCACCTTCCTGGCAAGGGCCAGGCTTCCAAGACTGGCTCATTCCCATCTTCAACCTACTTTTTTTCTTAACCCAGTTTCTGGCAAGCAGAAAAAAGGATAAGGATCCCTTGACATGTTGCCTGGCAGGCAGGTGGTAGGTCTCTTTTTCCAAACCTCCAAGGAATGAAGAATGGGAATGGACAGGCAATGTTGAAAAGGTTGAAGGGTTTTTTCCTCCTCGTTTCTAAAAATGGAGAGTATTCAGGATTATTTTAAGATTTAGAGCATGACTAAAAGCTTTCTTACAAGGCATGTGAGCTTGCCTGGTTGTATCACTGGCCCACATCACTACCTCCTGATTAACAGTAATGGAAAAAATGTATCTGATCATTAAGCTCCTGACTACATTTGAGTACCTCCCCTTATATATTTCTTTTAATTCTTTCCTGACTGACATATTCAAGGAACACCTGGTGCTTTATTTCAAATAATAAGACAGCACAGAGTTATGAGCTGACAGAAAATTTGAACTGTATGAAATCTATATAATCTTCCCCTCCCCCTACCTCCCCCTGGGAACTGAGGCCAACAGTTTTAAGCAAAATGCTTTTTTGCTTTTAGATTCCTTTGTTGTTTTTTCATTTGGCAAACCTTTTGTTTCAGGCCACCCAATAGCTCTCCAGGTGTAAGAGTATGCCACACACCATTCCAAACAGCAAGTGATTGTGAATGTGGACAGGGAAAGGAAGCTGTACTTTACAAAAGTACAGAACCAACAAAAAACAACCACTGTCATTACTTAGATGATGCTGTAAAACCTAGGTTTCATGAATGGATACATCCCACTGAAATTGTGAAACATACCATACTTCATCAAGGCGGATGGCAAAAATACTGTCTTTAGACTTTTCCTCCATACTTGAACTTACCTTTAGAGCTTTGATGGAGCAGGGAAATGCCAAAGATCTCTAGAACTTGGAAGGAGTTTCCTATTCTAATTTTATGGTTTTGAGAGAGGTGGAAGTTTTGGCTGGGTGTATAACCTCTGTATCTCTAGTGTAAATGAAGGGAAATTACACAGCTCTCTCTTCATCAGTTTAATTTTTTTTTTTTCTAGAGAAAAGATTTATCAGCTTACGAATTACTTTCAAGTTAAAGTCTCAGGAAGCATATAGAAAATCCTTCAAAAAGAGGATAATATTGAGGGAATAATAGAATAACATTAGGTTAATATTATTCAGCCTGAGATTAAGACCTCATCGATAGTGACTACATCTCTACAGTACAGATATCATGCTTCAGAAAGCTAAATTCAGCTGTCAGTCTCAAGCTCATTCCCACACTATACTAGACACAGACAAAAGGATGTTTTGTAACTTGTTAAGTGCTGTACCATTTTTGCAGACACATAGATTAAAGACAACTGAAAAAAATCACCAAATTAATAAAGCACGGTGTCGGAGTTAGGTACGATTATTAAAGAAAATAAAAACAAACAAAAAACAAAAAAGGTTTTCTTTTCAAGAACATGCTACTGAAGTAATTGTACTCAGTTGAATTTGACCCACATTGCACATTGAGCTTGGCACAAACAAATATGAACATAAGGAGAGCTAGGAATGATGACGTAAAACACTAAATCTAGCCTTCAGTGGAATCTACCAGCCAGCCTCACAGGGTCAAAAGCTGAACTTTGAAGATATGGGGGAAAACTAGCCTTTCTCAAACATTTGCAAAACTAGAATGTTATAAAATCCTTTTGATCCCCTGCCCTTGCCATGCATTCTAATTCTCAAATGATTGCTGAAGAAAGAGAAGCAAAAATATCATGTCCCATAGCTTATATGTATTTATTACTAGTAGGCAGCTGAAGGCTAAATACTTACATTTATATAAAAAGCAATGGTAATGACTTAGGCATCAGTTATATGATAAAAGCCAGAAATATCAATTAAGTAGTGATCAGAATTATTAAAAAAAAAAAAATGTAACATAATGAAGTTCAATCTTCAGTTTTCTGCCCTTCCCTCATTTCCTATGCTTATTATTTGTTTTGCTAGTCATTTATCCCTCCTGCCCCTCTCGCCAGCTCCTGGCTGCAGTTTGCACTGACCATTGAGCTTGATTAAGCCAATCTGCTGGATGAAAGTTGTAAAGAACATCACATAAGTTCTGCTGTAATTCTGTTGCTATTCCTAGGGGTCTACTATGTGTCTTCTGTACACTATGTGGATCTAGAATCTATATTGCCATTTCAGAAACAGATTTCAAAATAAATTTGAAAGGGGTGTATACTGGACATTAGTAGATGAGCAGTATGCAGTCTGTAGCTGAGTTATTTGGGAAAGCAACAGTGGGATATAAATACAGAGAAGAGGAGGAGTTCAGATGGAGGGAATGTGGGGAGGGAAAGAGAGATGATTGACTGATAACTTTTTCTCAATACAAAGTGTGTTTCCTAGGTAAAAATTCACTATCTGTCAACTGCTGCTACAAGGAGCTCTTACTAAGCAGCCACCAGAAAGGAAAGCAAGTAAATACGTTTGTGACACTTAGCTGTTCTAATCACCAGGATGGAACAGCACACAACATTGCAGTAACACAACTAAACCAAAGTAGCTTCTTGTTCGCAAGCAGCTGTACTTTGCAGTACCCAGGTGTTATGTACTACATATCTGCATAGACTATGCTCGCTTCTGGTAAACTGAAATCTTGGAATTGTTTGGAGTTCTGCACGATTAGTTTACTGATGGAGACAGGCTTAATGTAGACACGCTTTAAATGCCAGGCATTAAATAATATGATCCCATAAAATTCTAAAGTTTTCTAAAGTTTCTGTAAGAAACCATAAACTAAATGGATAACACCAAGGGGAAAAACATCACTCCATCTAGAACTGAATTCCATGAAAGAAGAACAAAATTAATCTGGACAAGATAACACTTCAGTTGAAGGACACCTGATTTCAGAGAAAAAAAAACCCAACTTGTATATTCTTGAGTATCAAGTCCAACTGATAACCCAGCACTGCCACCTCTAAGAGCCACATCTGCAAACCTCTTAAATACTGACAGGGACAATGAATCAACCACTTCCCTGGGCAGCCTCTTTCAATGCCTGACAACCTTTTCCATAAATAAGTTTTTCCTAATATCCAATCTAAATCTCTCCTGGCACAACTTGAGGCCATTTCCTCTTGTCCTGTCGCTTGTTACCCAGGAGAAGAGATTGACTTCCCACCTCATTTCAACTTTCTCTTATGTAGTTTAGAGAGCGATAAGGTCTTCCTTGAGATGCCTTCTCCAGATTAAGCAACTCCAATTCCCTCAGACATTCCTCATGAGACTTGTTTTCTAGACACAATTTGCCTTCATTCGTTGTTTCATTCTTCTGAACTGATATCAAATGCCAGATCATGTTGCATTTCATTTGCTTATCAGGGCAAAGACAATGTTTAACTTTACATGACTGTGAAGTCTATGGTTTTGTTCTAAATTTCCAACTAATTGTTTTTAAATATTTATAATAGAACCTTATTTCTTTATTTTTAAAATCAAAACATTACTTTCTAGAATTACAGTGAAAGGAATTGCTATAGCAATTGGACAATGACTGTTTCTATCTCCCTTTAAGATGCAGATTCTAAGCACTAAAGTAGATCAGGAGTATTATAACAATAATTTTTCATGGAGAAAAAAGAAAAAGAAGAAAGAAGTAAAATCATGCAGACATCTCCTGTCTGACAGAAGTAGTCATAAATGACAGAAGGAAACAGGATTTTTCCCAAATTAGTTTAATCACTCCCATATGTTACAAACCATACCTTTTTTGTTTGTTTGTTTGTTTCTTGGTTAATAGAATTGTGCAAGCTTTGTTTTAGGCCTAGTAAGGAAGAGATAGGTCTCACACAAACATGCTTTACACCTGAGTCACTTGATGATCAAACCATTTAGTCTTAATTGTTTGTTTTAAAACCAGGTCTTAACTACTTTAGGAAGAATGTGGTACTGTTAGCAGACATGGACCAGGCTTGAGTCATTACAAAAGATGTAAACAAACTGGATAGAGTCCAGAGTAATAAAAATTATAAGAGGTGCAGAAAATGAGCTATGAGGAAAGGTTGAAATAATGGAGCTTGTTTAGTCTAGAAGAGTAAAGACTGAACTGGGACATGATCACAGTATTCAAACATGTATAATGCCCTTTTTATAGAAGACAATGATCAACTGTTGCCTGTGTTCACCAAGGACAGTGCAAACAATAATTTACAAAATTTGCAACAAAGGAATTATAGTTTGATATTAAGGACAGATCTACAGCTAGAGCTAGCTAAATAACAGGTTTCCTGGTTTGGAGAAGGTTCAAAAGTATTTTCAAGAGTAAATTGAAGTTTTGGACTGATTCAGAATACTAAAAACAGTACTGCAAAAATTCATAACATTAAGGCAAACTACAATCAGTCAAGAAGGATTAAATATGATACAATTTATTTTAGAGAGAACATTCTCAAAGTTACATTAAAATTTGATTAAACAATTAAAAACAGTTTTAACTGCTCAGAAAAGTTGGAGAGGCTTTGTACATTATGGAGAGGTCTTTTTAATGCTTGCTATTATTAAATGTGATGGGATTTCTCCACTTGTAGTATATTTTATGTCTTATTCACATAAATATATGCTATATAGCTACTGACACAGCAGAGTTCTTTAGTATACACTTAGAAGTGGAACTCTTTAAAGCTAAAGGACAGCTTTTATTCTTTAATACTATATAATAAAACTGCAGAAAATATCTATATATCTTATCTTATAAACAAAGC
The DNA here is from genome assembly GCF_022539395.1 of Myiozetetes cayanensis. Taxonomy (NCBI): domain Eukaryota; kingdom Metazoa; phylum Chordata; class Aves; order Passeriformes; family Tyrannidae; genus Myiozetetes; species Myiozetetes cayanensis. The sequence goes on along the minus strand of NW_026086604.1, from coordinate 38,998,857 downwards.
AACTGTAGACATAAAGTGACCTCCTTTAGAAAGAAAAAAAGATGCTGTAAGTCTAATTCCACCCACTCATTATCACAACCTGTGTGTATAAATCATGAATAACCCACGAAGCGTTTATTTAAACAGAAGTCAGTTTTACAGTTTATTCAAAAACACATTAAGCTTAACTGACTTCTGTCCTCTATAAGTAGCTGGGATAGATAATGCATACATATATAACTTAAAACAAATTCACACACACATTTGCAATACAAAAAAAATATGAAACGAATTGCAATACAAAAATATGAAAACAGTAGGTTGTATGTCTTACATGACCATTTCCTGTCTTTTCACCAGAAACCAGTTATATTAATTTCAGCTGAAAGTGGAAAAAGGGTATCTAATGGAAACCTAAAATTAGCTACAGTTGTATATAGACATTAAATAAATATTACATGTCTTTCATTACTGTTAAAATATAATCTAAAACTTAAAAGATACATATTTTGAACAAAAATGTGTGATGTACAATTCAGAACTATTAACCAATTCAAACATTTTTATCCTCTCAGGTTGGGAAAAAAAAATTTAGCATCCAGCTTAAGTGCTGACAACAAATTTCTTTTACTTAATATGGATATTATTCTTGGAAAGAGACTAGCACCTGAAAGATGTTAAAACATAGAGCATGGCTGTTAGGATAAAAGTTATGGAAATTAATGACATATGGAGATGCCAAGCCAGCAGTCCTATATGCTAGTACTCATTACAGTTGATTGTCTGCAGAAGGAATAAGTTTCATACTTGGAATTCAAAAACTTTCATTTTAATAACAATTACAGAAACTAGAGTTAGGATTAGTCATTTGTGATAAATAGTGGAAGTGTAAGTAGCATTGTCCAATCCAATTGTCCTAAGTAAGGCTATATTCAATACTGTGAGAAAATCCTCTCCATAAAGCTGTCTGAAATACAGCTGAACTTCCACAAGCTACATTAAAGATGGGAAATCTACTTCACAGAAGCAGGCATTGCTTTGAGATATGCTGCTGGTATGTGCAGCTAAAGCAGACATCAAGCATTTAAACTAAGAACTCTTCAGGTGCAGCTACAAGGTATTCTGCCCTATGTATAGTCTGTGGAGAGAGGTTACATCTGTTCTCTTTACTCTGAGAGTGTCTCCTGCTTGCTTAGAAACATACAGGACAGGAGGGATTGTTCCACTGCTCTGCCATGGGATGCATGCAATCTGAAGTTTCCCACACAGCTTTGCAGCTCTGCAAAGTTAAAAACACACTGGAGGCAGCCGAGGAAGTGACTTCTGCCTTTGCAACTTGTACCCTCATTACATGATATGGTTTCACTTTGCTGTGATGTAGGAAATCCTAAAACATCCCAAAGCCATCGAAACACTCAAAATCCTCAGCAGAAATGAAGTGGTGAAAAAATCTTTAGAAACACTAATGTTTTGTCTAAATAAGAAGTTCAGTGCATGTTTAAACATTTTGATATATATAATGCTCTTTCTGTTATAGACAAGCATTTCAGGAAAAGAAACAGGAAGCATAGTCACCTAATGTAAGAGAAATACAAATACTACATTAGACAGAAGTTTCAGTAGATCTCAGTTTACAGTTTTATCTTTTATTCTGTTGCTTAGGTACTCCAGTGGTGATTGGGAAGCACTTCAATTTCCTCTAAAGGTTTATGCAATGTTTAAGCAAGGGACTAAGAAGAACTTGTTAGAGTCTAAAGCTCAGACTGACAACTGGATTATATCTTGACTACGCATCAGAATAAAATCCAAAGGTGCACATCTCAGTTTATACCGCACTTGAGTTCCTACCAAATGAGGAATCAAGACTGTGGAGAAACTTAGTCAAGTTCAGATACAGCTAGAGAATTTGGTGTGAGCATATACCAGGTGAAAATACAATTAGTCCTTGTTTTCCAAAGACTACAATTCTTTTCCTCTGTGAGAAACAGTACTGACATTAATTCCGACTGCAGAGCTGGCCAGCTGGGTTACAAGTTAAATCCTCCTCTGAGGGTGCCCTTCATTGCCAGGATGAAGTAGTTGTAAGTGTTGTTTTTCCAGATTAGGAAAATTCTGATTGGGCAAATTCGTACAGAGGTACACTATATAAAATTTAGCATCTCAAACCTGAACAAAAAGTTTTCTGAGTTAACTGTGTATATAAAATGTATAGACAGAGCTAGAGCTAGATTAAAAGGTGGTTCCTTGGAAGCTTTGCATATATGGAAATTGACTGAAGCACCTATTATGCAAGTAGTTAAATGAATTTATTTACATTTAGCCTCAGCACAACACAATGTGACCAGTGACCTTGGAAAGATCATAGCACGCAAGCTGCACATAGACAAATACAACCCCTCAGAAAAGGCTTATCTTTTTACCTTTAAGTGTTACATTTAAATGCTATCATCAAAATCTGTGCTTCTACTTTCATTGGAATTTAAAATTACTTTGTTCTGATTGTTATGGGTTGGTACTGCCATATTTATCACAGCAAATCTGCATCCAGGTAAAGAATCAGATGCAATTTTGGAGGCTGGAAGTGTAAACGCATTCCAAAAGTCTGCAGGTTTCCTTCATGCATCACATTTGATCTGTAGCTTATTAAACTCAATTATTCATCTAATGAAAGCTTCCACTAATCAGTTCATCTAAGGACATCTAGATTTGACATTTATATTATTCTACTTTATTTCTAAGACACAAAAGATTGTAGTGTGACAGCTTAGAGAATTTATTTTAATACCTACATCATCAATACCATGACTAGAGTTGACTTCAACCAGGCTGGATGGCTGGCCTTGGTGTAGGGTACACTCTCAATGTAGCTTAATATATATTATGCATTCTTATCAATGTATTCACATCAATGCACTGCCCTTAGGGAGGGCAGAAATCCAGGGACTTGGCTCAGTGAGACAGAGATATAACTTTGAAGAGAGGTATAACCTGAATCTCTTAATTAGTGTATTACTAGCACTGTAAATGTAAAATGATCCACATATGATTGAGCTAAAGCAGATGAGCAAAGATACAGTTCACCATGTTCTTTCCAGGAACCTCTCTGACAGACTTCAAACAGCTGCTGTACCTGTGTAATAAGAAATACACTTCATCCCTAAAAATCAAGAAGAATGTAGTTCTACTAGCCAGCCCAAATCATTTATGAATAAAAAACCGGACAACAAGTTTGGGCAACAGTATGAAGGGCTAGGTGGATCTGTGTGGCAGCTGAATCTTTAAAATGTTTCCACAAATACCGGTTAGCTTTCTATATTTTTTTGAAATTATTATTTCTGTAGAAAGGTACATATAAAAGTTTTGAACGTATGGTTTGCATTTCACTTAAAGATTCCCCAGAGACAGTTTTGTCTCCAAGGATATGCAAACAGCACACACAGAGCTGTTTCAGTTCTTTTGTATTTAGTCAGGCTGACTATCGAAGATTGCTGGCAGATCAGGAGTTTAAGAAACATATACTAGAACTAATTCTGCAGTGGATTGTCTACAAAGAGGACGTAGCATTATGATTAGTGGGTATTTGATGATGTAATTATCAAGCAAATTAAGTAGAAGATCTGTTTTCCAACTTGAAAAAAGTGGCAGACCTTCAAGTATTTCTTACTGCTCAGAGAGCAAGCTGTTTTCTATCTTTCACTTATTCAGAGAATTGAACTGGAGATTTTTAAGCTGCTGAAAAGCCACTTATATTAAAGAGGAGGAAGACATGATGACAAAGGTAACGTGCAGGTAGAATAAATCTGTCAACATAAATAAAAACAAAGGTATTTAACTGAATACTACTGCTAAGTTGAACCCTGAATGAGCTGTGGTGTTATCACAAAGACTGGAACATGGTTCTTCAGGAAAGCCAATAAGGATAACTTCTAATATCATTAGCAGGATATTGGAATAACAGTTATTATCTGGAAGCTCAGTTCTTTTTAGAAGTAGGTTTCAGGGAAGTAAACTAAATTGCAAACAGATGAGAGAAAGTGTCCCTTTAGTTATGCTATCCATTAGATATCACTACATGTAAGGTCCTTAAAGGTGACAAATGCCTAAATTTTAGTCACTGTCTAAAAAGAAGTGCTTTAGCAGCCTAATCAGTAATGTGTAGGTACTAACTGATTCATGTTTCATGATTTTGGGACCCATATCTGCCTGTAAAGGAGATGTTCTGGATGATGTGCTAATTTGATTAAAAACTAGATGTGCCAAACTATTACTGTTTTGGAAGATACTTTACAGTAAACAGTACAGGATGTTTTAATCATCATTATATCATTTTGCATAATCACATTGATTCTTTAAGAATCAACGCCAGAGATGGCTAAATAGTAAATGACTGGCTTTGGGAAAGCTTCTGTTGCAAGGGTCCTCGCAGCTGAGTCTTCAGCTGGACTGGATGAAACTGCAAATTGCTGTTCTGCTCAGCTCTTAAAACCAGCTGACCCATGGTCCTCTATGACTTTGTGATCCATCCCTGTTGCTTATCTTAATCTATGTATGAGAAATCTTTTAACTTCCTCACCTATTCATGGAAGACTGTCCTGCATGACCATCTCGACATCTGCAGGAGCGGTTCTACTGAACTACTAGAGGATGTGCATAGTTTGATGAGCAGAAATCACCTGAGGGTGTTGCCGAGGCTGTCAGCAGGTAATTCAACACATTTAAGAATAAAGGAAGGTCTATCAGTGGTAGCCTGTGGGAATCTTCAGGATTGCCCAAAACTCCCACCTGCAGAATTTCAGTAAAACTTACTCATTTCTTGCAAAAGTGGTTATAAGTTCAGTCAATCACTTTGTCTCAAGTCAGTTGACTCTCTCACCCAGGACTGAGGAGGTCCTGGGAATTAACAACCTCAGTGTAGAGGGTTTGTACTCAGGCACAGCCCTTATCTTCACCTCAGCTATAGCTGTGCTAGAACAGACATGAATGCCATCCTTCCATCACACTTACAACTTAAATTCTGCAGTTCTATAGCTCCTGCCACAAGTAGCACTTCTCTTTTTTGTGTGTATAACAGTATCTGCATTATTTCATTTTAGATCTCACTACAGACTCAGATCATCACACAATTTCAATATTGTGCACCTAAAACTGGAAAAACATCTATCGTTTTCTGGGGGCACAAACTGTATTTACTTCTTTCCTACTCCTTGGTGTGCAAATGCCAATAGCTTAATCAAATGTGTCTCACTGAAAGTTACTGTTCTCAATATTCACTTGTGCTGATTTCAATGTGAAAAAACCCGCTCGTTACACTGACAGATATTATCATCTCTTCTGCTGACAGAAATAAAGGGTCTGCATATCTTTAAGTTTACCATTCAAAATTCCAAGAACTTTTTCTCCCACACTTAATCTTAAATAACTGTTAAGTCTGCTAACATATTTGCAGAAATATCTCCCTAATGTTTATCCAGTTGTTTTACATTTTCTGGTGAATATGTCACATAGAATTCTGACACATTTTTCTCTATAAAGGTTCCATTAAACAGTTTGACAATAGAATAAGGAACTGTGATAAACTACTACTAGATATATAAAAATATTTCTAAATTACAAAAGTAGGAAACTTCAACCTTACAGGAAGATAAGGCTGTATCTGGATCCTGTTTCTGTATCATATATATCACAGAACAAGAAAACAATTTGTGATCCTACAGATTTCTTGCCACATGCAGAGAATCCTCTTGCAACTTTTAAGAGATAGAATAATGATCTTGAAAGTAGAAGTTTATGTACCCAATTTCAAGGGCATTCAATAAAATATTATACTTAAAAATCAGGTCTTTATCATGCTTCCACAGTACACAACTCTAAACAGATTCAGAAATGAAAAAAGTTAGTGATATTAGGTTTTTTCAAACAGATCTGATTTCTTGATGAAAACTGACAGGCTTATACCACGTATGGCTTGCAGGGCAACTTCTTATCAACATATATTTTTGTCTCATTCATTCCTGATCAGACTTCAGCTGCCAACACACTGACACTTGGCAACTGCAGACTGGCTAGCCACCCATCAAATAACCTGATATGCTCTGATAGATTCAGCCCTGTATTCTAGTCTGAAGAGGAAGAGAGTAGGAAGCAAAGGGCAGGAAGGTATTTGCAGTGCCCCTAGAATTAGTCAGGGTTGATAAATAAAAATCCTTGGCTCTCCAATTGGACTTGTGCACATTTAATGTTGACAGATAAATGGTAGATGGGCAAATCTTCTCAGATATAACATTTTGTTGTTTTCAATTTGTTTAATCACTCTCTCCTTTTTATGTTTTTCTAAGTGATCTAGTTTTAGCTAGCAAACAACATTCAAAAATACCTTTTTCAGCCAGTGACTTTAGTGGAATCCAATTTTTCCCTTTGAGCATTAAGGAATTCACATTTCCTGCCTCTTGGAACCATACAGTCTTCAGAAGGGTTATAAAATCTCTTTGTGGAAAAGCACAGAAGGAAAACATTCTAAAAGTGCTTTTCTCAGAGAGTAGATTAAAGCACATGAAACCAAAGGTGTGGGTAAGCAGTAGAATCTCTTTGTAAATGCTGTGCTACTGCATCAGAGGCCACTTAGGAGAAAAAAAGAAAATAACCCAAGATTATATTTTTCTCCTCCTTCCTTATTTATAAAGGCTTGGAGAGAAACGTTCTAGCATGCTCTGATGGAAAAGACTAAAAGTAGGCAATTTGTCAACAGTGAGCAGCAAGAGCTTTTAAGAATATAAAAGCAGAGCTCAGTATGGAGACTTAAAGCCAGTTTAAAAATAGAATAATTTGCATTCTTTGTTGAATTCAGCCAGTAATTCTTTCCATTCACAAATATCTTGTCTTCTTGACACATATTTTTGAAAACAACACTAAAAACCACATAACTGATGATTTTTAATCTGCTATTTCGCTCCCACAGCCAGTCGTCCCAAAACACTTTCTGCTTTCTAAAATAAGATTACTGTCTTTGGAAATGAGGAAAAAGCAGAGTTAGTTGCTTATTTCAGTTTTAGGAAGCCTTTCAACACTCTTTCTCACGCCATCCTCACAGACAAACAAACTAAGGAAGTGGAGACTAGATAAGCAGACAGTGAGGTGGATTGAAAACTACCAGGCTCAAAGGATTGTAATAAACAGCCCAAAGTCCAGCTGGAGACCAAGCAACAGCAGCGTCCCACAGGGTTTGAAATGGGATCCAAAACACAATTTAACATCTTCATTAATGACATGGGTGACTCTCAGCAAGTTTGCAGATGATACAAAACTGGAAGAAGTGGTTGATAAACCAGATGGATGTGCCGTTATTCAGAGGGATCTCAACCAGGTGGAGAGATGGGCTGACAGGTGCTTCCAAAAGTTCAACAAATGGAAGTGCAAAGTGCCACACCTGGGTAGGACTACAGCCCAGACACTAGCTAGGCTTGGGGCCAACTAGAAATAAAGCATCTTTTTAGAAAAGGATCTACATGTTCTGGTGGACAAGAAGTTGAGCATGAGACAACAGTGTGTCCTTGAAGAATATAAGGCCATAACATCTCGGTCTGCACTAGGGGGAGTGTTGTCAGCTCTTCCAGAGTATTACCAGAAATTAATTCTGTCCTCTGTAAATGGATATACACCTGCAGTTCTGTGTCCAGTCCTGAACTCCCCAGAACAAGAGAGAAATGAACATACTAGAGCATGGCCAGTGAAGGAAAATTAAGATAACGAAGGGATTAGAGACACCTGTTATAACAAGAAAAGACTGAGAGAACTGGAATTATCCTTGTTTATCCTGGAGAATGGAAGGCTAAGGTGGAGTCTTACCTGATGGGAAGGGTAAAGAAGAAGGAGCTGAGGGTACAACTGACAAGGTTATTGTCAGTATGTGGTGAAAGGACAAGAAGCAACAGGTACAAATCTGTATGACACATATTAATTAACACAAGGTTTTCTGAGAAAAACATGCAACACAGAACTGCTTAGTAATACATTATATAAATTGAAAATAAGATTATATATATATATATATATATTTATGACTATCGCTGTGTATAGATTCCCTTCTCAAAATGAAAACTTTAGGAGCTGTTGAGAGTGAAGAAAGCAAAAATAAGAACAAAAATAGCTGTACTTGTACCATTTGTATGACTGCAAGCAACAGTATCAGGTTGGTTTTCAGTACCACTCAGTGAGCTCAAACAAAACCAGGACTGCTTGAGCATGAGATCCTCATCCCAGCCTAACACGCAAGTAAGATGTTCAAGCTGTGAAAAGCAGACCCTACAGTAGAAAATTCAACAACAACCCACCACCACCAACTCATATCTGTGCCACACACAAGCCCTCAAGTGTGGGAGTCACTGACACATTTTCCCACAAAAATCAAACCTCTTTGACTTGAATTCTTGACTAGATAGTCTGCGAATATTGTGAAGAAAAAAAAATAAATCGGACCATTTATCTCTTAATTCTGTGTAGTTATAGAAGTTACAAGATATTAACAAGCCTCCTTAACTACTTGCATCATCTCTAGCTCATGTAGAAACAGTTGCCCCTCTATAACACATTTTAAAGCTTGTAAGGGAAAAGAAAATAAAAAGAAGTTTTTATACATTTCACCATTCAAGAAGAGGTAATTTCCTTTTTCTTTTCCATTAATGTTGCAGAGTCAAAGAGAGATGGAGAATACTGGCACTGCCAGTTGGAAATTTTCTTCACGATTTTTTTAGCAAACTTACTTTTTACCTTTGCAACCATGTCAGTCTGATGAGCTATGAACTGTGACCATTTATGACAGAAACATCAGTAGGTGAACCAAGCATGTTACTACCACTGTAAAGTTTAAGGCACACCTTATCACAGTGTCAGAAGAAACAATGGTATAATCTCAAGTTCTAGGTCAAAACCACCTACTTTACCTGTTCATTCCTAGGACTAGTCCTTATCTTAAGTACACAAAGGCATCTTTTACATGCTTATTTGCTAGATCAAAATGATTTATCAGGTCTCCTTGCCTTGTTAATTACTATACTTCTCTTTTTTTGGTGGTTGAGACAGTGGACAGATGAACTAAACAAAGGAAAAAAAGAAAACTGAAGTAAAGGGAGGACAATATTCAAGAGTAAGTTCAACAGGAGAAAAACTCAAGTGGTTCTAATGAAGGTCTCTGAAGTCTGTGGTTAGTCAGAATCAAGGCACTAGTTAAGATTCAGTAGAGTCAGGAGACTGAAGAGGGTCTGGACCATTTGCATGCCAGTTGTACTCCTCACAACTTTTTTTTGTAAGCTTATAAAAGAAAGAGGAACTGGTAGCTGGACCTGAACTGGAGCAGCTTGTTAGTATAAAAACATCAAAGAGATTAAAAATGCTTTTATTTTGGGCCAAAGAAGAGAGAAAGGCTGAGAAAGAAATAGTAGAGATAATGGTCAAGAAAGAGATCAGGTGGAGGGCTAAAATGAGTGAGGCATGAGATTGGATTAGGAGGCTACCAGATTAGCATCAGTGATGAGGAGAGGGAAGGTATGGCATAGGGAAAAGGAAAATGACTTAAAATTTTATCATTTTTCTCTTAAAAGATGTTTAACTCTTCTGCAAAGAGAAAAACACATTCATTTTTCAAATCTTCATGTCATGCCTCTGCCTCATGAAATAACAAGGCATATTGAGGATGAATAGGGGTTTGGTCTTGGAATTTGGCAATGCATTTAAGAATAGACAAAGCAAGATCACCCCATTTGAGTTTTCCACAAAGTTCAGAAAAACAAGGACAGAAGATAGTTATGAGAGGTGAATTTTTAATGGCTTTGGCCAAATGACTTATAATGAAGAAGAAGTTAAGATCAGCAGATTCACTGATTAACTGTAGGAGAAAATGGCTATGTTAAGTATTGATGAAGACTGGCCTATTAAAGGAGGTCAGAGTGAAAAAAAAACAAACTCTAATAGTGATGAGCTAGTGGTGGCAGGAGCTCAAGAGAAGGATGGGAAAAGATTTCATAACTGAAAGAATTAGAATTGAAAGTGCTAGGTAACAAAAGTTTAGCAAAAAGTGCTTTCAGTAAGCAGTGAACATATGAGATAATGAAGGGAAAAAAAAAGATAACCAGGAATGAAAATCAAGGATTTTTATACTCTGTGCTTCTACTAAGGTTTAAAATAGTTTCAAGTTGCAGTTATGTAGTTTCGAAAAGCTAGAGAGTAAAAAGAGATTGCACAAGATCACAGTGACAGATGGAGATGTCAATACAGATGATATAATGCCTTAATGTCACTAACTGAACAGTAAGTCTTGTTTGAATGAAAATTTTGCAGCAGATGATACCTTTATTATTGCAGACAATCCAAAGTGTTGCTGTATTATAATTTATAATTTTATTGATCACTGGAAAATTTAATAGTCTATATCTCTAAAGGTTATTTTCTTTCCTGGTGATATCTCTAAATTTCTAGTATCTTTTGCAATATTTACAACTGCATTCTCACAGATAAACCTTTCTTTTCAATGTGCAGAATTTATTGGAAGCACAAGAGACCTTTGTTTGGCTGTCTTAGATTATGAACTGAACGCAAGAAGATGAAGTGAAAAACTGACATAAGATAATGAGTCAGACACTAAAGATAAATCCTGCAGTGACTGAACTGGAATTAAAGTGAAGATTATAGTTCAAAAGTAAAACAACAGATATTCTAAATCCCTTCTAGATCACTAACTTCCTTTCCTCAGAAAATCAGGAATCCTAAACATCTGTGCTATTCTTTATGCACTGACAGAGTAAGTTTCATACACATCTAGCACTACTTAATCAGATTGCAGAAAAACTGGTGCACTGTATTTATTTTTCAAAGGAGTCCAGAACTATTTTAAAGTGCTAGAGAATATTAGCATTCACTTAAAATGAATAATATGTTAAATTTTTGTGTAGCTTTTTTTTTGCTTTCTTAACTCATCTTATAAAGACCTGATGTCCCTATAATAAATGTAACTCTTGGATATGTATTCTTGTAATTCTTATATGCATTTTGAAGAACATCTTTGATCGTCATTTTCCAAAGTACAAAAGGTTTTACCAAACCACTTCACTACAAGATGATCTAAAAGGCTGTATCTCATCACTCCAGTGGTTTATTTAAAGCATTCCGTCCACTGAAATTTGTTTTGCTGGGTCATCTTATCATACTCACAGAGTTACAGATAATTATTTCATGGTTCCCTTTAAGCTGGAAGCACAAGTTTCCTCTACACATCCATCCTTTATGTCTTGGAAGCCTAATCCTTGTTGGAATTAATTTAGAGAGGTGTTCACAAGGACATGCTGTGAGTCAATGGACTTTTTTTGTTAATCTTCACTGTGGTGATTGGAGAAAGGGAAGGTCATTCAGAACCTTGTTCAAAAGAGACACTAAACTGTAGGAGTTCAGAGTTGTTTAACTAGCTGAGGTGCCAGCCAAATGCGTTCTGAAAGGAGGATGTAAGATTTGGTCTCACTTCTGGCTTTCTGTGGTTGAGTGCTATAAACTCTTGGAATAGTTCACAAGGACAGTTTAACCTACTGTTCCTAAGCATCCAAAGAAAACAGCAACACACTGTTCTACCTAGCATGCTGAAGTTGAAGAGGAACTAAAGAACAAGTGTGAAACCTACTATATGCTTCATTCAATTTTATGTGCCACAGAAGCAGTTTCGTGTGAAGATGTGTGAGATTTTTACTTTGCTTGTTTTAAATGCAATATTTTAGGAATGTAGCTTAGTTTCTTGCAGATATATTATGGGGTTTGGGAATATGCACAGTTTTTAATTACTCTTAATGATTTATAGCTGCTTGGAGATCATCTCTTTTTTTCACTCTTGGCTTTGTGGTGCCCAGCTGATTATATGTCACTTTCCAAACTGAGAGGTGAACCTCTTTAAAGAAGGAAAGAACGAACAGCAAGTAACCCTGCTTGTCAACAACTGTCTTTGCTTGCATGTTAACACAAAGAAGAGCCATTTTTACAAACTTTAACAAAATCCTGTTTTCCTCAGTTTTGCAAGACAGTCTATTGCAAGAAAAATGTGAACGAAAGAAGTATGAATTCTGACCTACCTTCCATGTCTGAGACTTCCCAAAGAAATGACAGAATAGCCAGGATAATTTATATGGCAACACTATGTCAAATATTTTATGAGGGATATTTCCACAGCCTTAGGCTGTGTCCCTTGTGGTCATAACATGGGTGATCTGATTGAAAATACAGGGTAATGCTAATTGCACTGGAGTCCTCCTAGTGCAGTAAATCATTTTACTGAGTGCTCACTTCTAGGAAGGAATACCAAATTAGCAAGCAAAAGCTAAGAAGACCTTGATTCTTATTTGATAGGGTTCAAATATGAGTTATAATATCACAACAAAATCCTCAATTCTGAATGAAGGGGGCAAATAATTTTGCCTTTTTTTTTTTTAATATCAGTAGCTTTAGCAAGAAAATACATGTAAGAATTAAATGAATACATACTAACTACACTGCAACTCTTGGGTATCTCAAAGTTATTGTCTCTGATGATTCTAGAAAGAATAGAAAACTGAAAGAGGATAAGATTAGGCTCACTAACTCTTTTACAGTTCATTCATTTATTAGTGATGTTACTACCCCATGAAACCACATTCTTTTCTCAACAGACTGAGTAACAAACATTACAGCATTGACTTACTGGGATATTTTAACTCTGCCAAAAAAGAGAAAACTTAGAATTTTTAATAAATCTTACCTTTTGAATTGATAAAAAAGGAAATGGCAGTCCATGCCCTCCACCGACCAGCACTAACTGCTTATGTTGTATGAAGTCCTACCATATTCTTATTGAAGCTTAATGACTATAATGTTACCTTGCAAAGTAGGCATATAAGTTTGGGTTTATTTGCTCTAGTTTTAATTGATAATGACATTAACAGTGTTTTAATAAGAAATTTTAGGCTGAGTTCAAGAAAGCATGGGAACAGATATATGTGTCAAGGATTATATTTCCCCCAAACATAAAATTGAAAGTTATGTTTAAAAGGCAGACAGAAGACTTCTGTACTGACGCTGAAAAACTTTCTAACTTCTTCATAGATTACAGTGATCAGTAATGGTTTGTGTCAAGTAATAATAAAATATCTACAGAGATCTGCTCTAGCTCCACGTAGAGGTTTCTGTTAGCTTCACGTAAAGGTGCTGAATTCTTGACAGGAGATTCAGGCTCATGGGGAACAGCAGCAAGAGATGTAGCCCCTATTACATCATTCAGCACAGCTGAGTCCTGCTAGGATGATTGCTGCATAGCTCTGGCACTGAAAGGAGAGCCTGAGTCATCTCCACAGACTTGCATTTCCAATGGAATTGCACTCTGGTCACCAGCTGGAGGAGCTGCAGGGAGAGGTGAGCAGGCTGCATAGGGAAAGTGAAGGGATTGACAGCATCTGTGTAGATCTGCAAAGACAAAAGCCTAAGCCATGCAAAACAAGTGTAAAAGGAGAATGGCTTTAGGGGGTGTTTCAGATGTCTGAATATCAATGGGTACATCCTGGGGAATGACCAGGAGGAATCATGGGTGTGAGATTATGCAGACATGGGGATTTAACTCATTGTTGGAATTAATGGAAGAATGTGGGGTCTTTCAGAAAGATAGGATGGGTGGGCATGGAGGAAGGGTTGCACTCTTTGTAGACAGGTGACTTCAATGCATGGAGCTTTTCATTGTGTCAAGTGGCAGAGAAGCTGAGAGTTTGTGGTCAAGGAACAGAGGACAGACCAGTGCAGATATCAGGTGTCTGCTAATGATCTGGTCAAGAAGACCAGCCAGATGAACCTTTTTTTCAGCAGATGGAGAAGACCTCACAGTCACATGCCCTGGTGCTCATGAGTGACTAAACACACTTTCTGCTGAAAGGGCAATAGAGATTTCTGGACTATGATTGAAAAATGCAGACATTACCTCTGTCCTGAAGAAGGACAAGAAGGAAGACCTGTGGAACTGCAGAATTCATCTGTTTTAAATCTCCTGTGAGTCTTTTGGGAATTAATTTCCAAGTTCCATGATATTCAAATATAATACAAAATTATGAAAAATATGGAAACGTAATTTGAATTTTAACCAGAAATTTAAGAAGTGAACATTACTTCTGTGTTTCAGAAGAGAAATTGCTGTATCAAAAAAATAAAGAGGAAGTTAAAGAATTAGGTTAAATAATTTGCATTAAAGAAAAGAAAATATTTTTCTGGAATAACAATGAATGGCAGCTAGGGATAAAATTAAAACAAGATGGCAAAGTGTTGAGTAATAGTAGAGTAAATGATTAGAGTATCTGCAGGGTTTTTCCAAAAGAATAAATTACTGATGCTTGTTTATTACTAAAAATAATTATTACACTGCTTCCTAGTATTTATTGTAATGATAATTTTTTTGGAACCTTTAACTAATCGTGATCGTGAATAATGTTATGCCACATATATGTGTACCTTTCCTGAAAGAATAACTATGGTTGAATTCAGCAAATCTATTATCTAGATAATATTTAAATTCAATTACTGTATGTGTTACTTTTCATAACGTTTCAAATGGAAGAACATTCAAAGGTTTTCTGAAACACAGTTTTAAAACTGCCATATTTGCTTATCTAAGGATAAAAAGTGAAAATAGTTTTCAACTATGGTAGAATAGCTATTCATTCATAAATTATCCACGTATGCATTTAAATGTGAGCTTTTGAAAAATAAACGATTGTAAAAACGTTTTTTCTTGTAAGATCTTATACTACCTACAATACGAATTTTCTGTTCTTTGGCTGAGGAGTATCACTTACCTCTTCCTTAGCAGGATGTATTGCTACTACACATTATCTGCCAAACGATCTGGCACACTTCCAGTCACAGAGAGACCCAAAAGCTGCTAGTTAATTTTTGTGGAGTTGGCACCTATGCATGTTTGCCTGTAAAAATATGATTGCTTCCTTCCTTCATTTATTTATTTCCTGACTTTAATAGTTTTAGTTAAAACATTAGTCCAAGTGCCAGAGAAGTTATTGCTAGAAACAAAAACTCTGTGACCTAGAGATTCAAAATGTCAAGAGGGTGTGTATTTTTATACAATTGGAAGAGAACTCTTCCTCAGCTTTAAGTGTATGTATTTCTACCCTGATAGTTTACAAAATAATTTGTATTTTCAGAGAATAAAATGCAATGTGCTGGTGAGACTACTGTATAAAAGACACCAGTATTAGCTAAAATAAAATCTTTGTCTCATAGACAACAAATTAACAAAGTTTACCTTATTTTAATATTGTGAATTCATAGTCATCATAGGGCAGAACACTGCAGAGTTCATGAACACTATTAGTAATAGGATCAGATGCAGGCATGGGTGAAGTAGGTGGCTGTCTGGGTGAGCAGGGCATTTACTTCTCCAGGTGGTACCAAGAGTGATACCTGGGATGGTTCTGCAGTTTAACTCCTGCCTATGCAGTGTGGAGACAAAGGAAGAGCAGGATCTGACTAGTCAGGTGATATGAACCTCACTGTGTCTCTTTGCAAGCATAGGCCCAGTGCAAGTCTTTTGCCTCTCTAGCACTATAGCTGCAATCTGGAAGAGTTTCTAGAGCCTGTTGAGCAAGAACAGTAAAAATTGGGCAGTAGTGAAAAAGGAAGACCATAGTTAGAGATGAGAGTACTTGTAGAGGGTTTGAGCAAGAAAAATGTCAAAGTCCTGAGCTCTACAGGGCAGAGGAATTGGTAGGGGAAAGGGGATACTACTCCACACTAAATTTCTCCTAAACCCTATCCTCAGTGAAGTCTATCATGGCTCTCCTCATCTCTGGGTGTCTTCTCGCAAAATTTCCTCTTGATTTGTGAAGAATCATAGAATGGTTTGGGTTGGAGTGGTCCTCTAAAGATCATCCAGTCCAATCCCTCTACAACGAGTAGAGACACGTTCAACTAGATCAGTTCGCTCAGAGCCCTGTCCAACCTGACCTTGAATGTTTCCAGGAATGGGGCATCAACAGTACGGGATGACATGAAAGCATGCATTTAATTCGATTAGTTCTGTAAAACTTGTAGCTATTTAAAGTGGGAAGGAAGCTATTGTAAGTAGGATAAAGGGTTACTGGTAGTTACACGTTAGAATGTGACTGCTGCCCTGTAAATATAAAACCATTATAAAAAAGAATTCAAATGATTTTTAAAATAGTACTAGGCCCTGTTCCAAGCACAGACTCATGTCACCGCTGAAATAAGGGTAAATGAGAGGGTCATTTTGATCCAGGGTTTCCCACAACTATTTCACAAAGGTTTGTGAATGACAAAAAGTAAAGCATACTGTTAGGAAGGAGCAGGCAAATAAGAGCAGCCCTTGGGCACCTGACCTTGATAAACTCACTAAATTGAATTCCTCTGTCTATGAACAGGAATTTTGTCTCCTTTTTTTTATTCATTCAGTGCTTGATGAAGTCAAAAATAGTTTTTAATTTATTGTTAGTAAATAAACAACTATCGCTTCACGTTTCACATTCAATGATCGCCTCCTTTTCTAAACTGGAAATATTCATGGTACAAAGTTTTTAGTTGACATCCCAGATCAAGAGGAGTCATCATTTTTCATTCATGGCTAGGCTTCGCGAACGAAGATTTGAGAAGGGCTCTACCCACGCTTGCTACAAGCACGCTGATGAAGAGGAATAATACTTCTCTTAAAATCATGATGCTTGAATCATGCCCAAATCTTTAAGTTACTGTCCAGTCTGCATCTGCTATTTCCTTACAAGTTCCATGGTGTTCGGATGTTACAGTATTTTGAATAAGAGATGAAAATGTAAATCTTTTCACCTCTTACACCAGTAATTAATTAGTTACTAATAAATTCTGCTGTCTGACAGGGGCAATCTCATAGAGGTATGATACAGTTTTCTTTTTCATTTGGGTTACAAGGTCCAGGACTTTATTTGATACTGAAATGCACATTTTCCCTAATCTATGGCAATCTCTTGTGCATGTTTTCCATTATTCACCAAATGTCCAGTTATATATGTTACTTTTTTTACAGGATCAAGGTTTTAGATTACACTCCTTGCAGTGTCTGTTTTGGTTTTTTTTTTTTCTTTTTTTGCCTCACTCCCATAAGTTCCAAGTCTTAAGGAGTACATGTGTGAAAAGAAACTGACTTCCTCATAGGTCATGACCTTTCATGCATAATAAAAATTCACATATTATGGTTATAGTGTAGCTATAGTCGTTCAAAAGTACTGCAGAGAGCTATTTGACATTATTGTATATAGAGTCAGGGCAAAGGGAGTTGAGCTACAAAGAGAACCAACTGTTTTTATTAATGCACAATTTCATAACTAATCATTTTGTTGGAGCATAATATACATCTTGAGAACTGATATATTTGTGTTAGACATTTGTAAATCTAACTAAGCATAAACACTTGACTTCAAAGCATTCCTGTGAGGGAATGATCGTATTTTAACAATGTGCCTGAAAAGATTCATCTTTTTGTTTGAAATACTTACACCTGAGGGAAGAAGTGTACTGCGAGGTAAACTCCTGAATATTAGTAGATATGAACATACCTCATTTTGGCTGGCTAAAAATCAGATTAGGCAAACATAGTCTAGCATTGAATACTTCAGGGACCTGCATTTTGTTATGAAGCAGCACTAGAAAACTTGTTTTGCAAATAAAACAAAAAAATACCCCAAAATTTCAGCTTTTACATTCTCACTACATACTGAAATTGATAACAGCAACTTCAAGACCCAGATGCATCATCTTTTGCATTGTCCAAGACACAGTAAATGATACATACACATATAGCCCACGGGAAAAGAAGAGAGGAAGTCATTAATTTTGAAGTTTTCTATAGTCCTCCTGCACTGAAGCTGACATGTTACCCACTCATTTTGGTGAAGCCTGCACACTGGGTTAGTTGGTATGGCTCATCTGACAAGCAGAAATGTAGTAATCCTCAAATTTACTAGAGGTGCTAAACTGGACTGTTATATATATAGTTATATATACTAGCATATATATATATGCTACGTGTCATGTAGCATTCTTAGCTTGGAATCCTTACAATCCCATCAATTTCAGTAACAATTTGCTAATATCAATCATCTGTTTTGGAGAATGTGTTGGATATGTGAAACTACAGGAAGAATGGCCATTGGCAACTCTTCTCAGCTGGGCTCAGAAGTTTGGCTAAAGCTGTGTTGGTGTACCCCACTTTTGTGATGAGATTGGTGTGAAGGAAGGATCAAAGCTGTGCAATTGATTTGCACACTGAAGTGTGCTTTTGTTTGGCTGTGGGATTTACCATGTTGCAATGATCTGTAGGAGCACAGGCAAATATGCCTTAAAATAAGTTGATTTATGAACTCCTGCTTCAAGGTGCTGGAGATGACCACATCAATGTGTGTCAAAGAAGCGATAAAGAAAGGGATAAAGTGATTTTGTGAATATGTGATAGAGTCTGGTGAATAGGAGAGGAGGATAAAGCACTGCAGTTAAGAATTAGTGATACTGGAAAGCAGTTCACTACTTACAGGGGCAAATCAAAGAGCAAAGGACTGTCGTTTAAATACCTCGCCATTGGGGTACAGTCTGGAAGTATAAGGCACTGTGCAAAGCTGATCAAGTGAAAAATGCAGACAAAATAATGAGCTATTCATTTTAAGAATCTAATCTCTGATGTTGTCTTTCTGTCAACTCTTGAAACTTTTCTTTTTCTTAATATTTTGTCTTCGAAACACAGGGAAATGTACAGGGATGCTCCAGAAGGATGTATGTTATCTGATGCTGGTCTACTTTATGTCAGTAGTTACTTGATTTAAGTGTCCTGATACAATCAAACCAGATTGATTTGAGTTCCTATTCTATTTAAGAATATGTAAGTCCATCATGATAATATCAGGGACCTTCATTAATAAAATACTAACTGACTTTAAAAACTTGAGTTTTTTCACTGGTTTATTAAATCCAAAATTTACACTTTTTGTTACATTGTTAAAATACGATCATTCCCTCACAGGAATGCTTTGAAGTCAAGTGTTTATGCTTAGTTAGATTTACAAATGTCTAACACAATTTGCATTTTTCTACATCTCTACTAATTTTAGCTTCACATTTCTGTTTGCAAGACAAAAGAAATTATTTTTGAAACTGTGAGAGAATCAACAAAGGCACTGTTGTCTGGCTTTTATTCCTATCAAGCTACATGCAAAGACTTAGCTATCCTGAGAGAGACATTTAGCTCCAAAAAAAAAAAAAAAAAAAAAAAAAAAAGGAAAATTCTACTCATTCCATTCAAACCTACTGTATGAGCAAGTTAAAACTGAAAATACAAAGTTAGAGTCAGTACTACCTGGTTGTGCTATGGTTCCTACTCTAATATCATCAAAGATAATAAATCCTTTCCAAATGCAACTATACCTTGATACTATCAATGGTTGTGGGATCCCACCACTCAGAGGTGCTCTCTCCATCCTGGTGTTTTTTCAGTCATCTTCTAACCACAGGACTTCTAAAGATGCTCTTTGAATATAAGCGCCGGATCTTGTTCTCCTGTTCGCAGCCCATGAAAACCATCATCCGCATCTGTAGTATTAATAATATCCAGAAAATTAATAAAAGGTATTTTAATATCTATGACTTCTGGTTTATAAGGCTTAATTGTCAAACAGTAAATAGAAAAATACCCTGTACAACAACCACAGTGTTACTGGAATAAATTAAAACATGTTATTTATAAAATGGACAACAATTGAAGCCATGAGGTGACAGTAATCTCTGCTGAAGAAAGTGTTTCTTTGGAGATACATTCTGCTGAATTTGCAGTGTTCTACAAATTTACAGTCTGTGAACAAAAATCTACTATTCCTATTTCTAAGATATTCCCCTTTAGTCACTCTCTTATTACTCTTATTCTTAATGTTCACTGCAGCAGGTCCAAAATTTTCATTGTTATAAATTCTAACACAAAACCCAAATCCATTTATCCCTGCTATTTCCATCTTTATGAGCTTTACTGATTCTACCTTTCAATTACTAACAGATGGTTCTATGCTGTAGGCCAGCAACTACCAAATATATTTTTCACAGCAGATCTTACTGGGAAGTGCAAAAACATCTCCAAAATTACCAAAAATTTCCCAATATAACAGAATCTCTTCTAAGACCTACAGGTGTTAAAATGTATTGATAAGTGTGATACTATTTTCATGGTTTATTCATACAAATATCTCAAAAGACTAGGAACTGGCATCAACAAATAAGCCAGTAACATTCATAGCTGTTCATTATTGATTTCTCATTTCAGTGATTATTTTGTTTGGAAAATCAGTACTTAATGGTCTTTATTTGTGGCTGTAGAGTCCAACTTTTGATTTCCCTCACTTTCCAGTAGTGCTTAGGTTCTAATTTTCTTTTCAAGAGAGAAGCTATGATTGGAAGTTCCATTTAATGAAGAGAATGTGCTGGAAACAGACTGCCAAGTGAACTTTATGGTAGCCCTTGTGAAACATGGCTTCTTTTTCAGTCAGACCATAAACTGTATATATGACAATCTCTCATGGGCAAGTACGTAAAGTTCCATCAGTCACTGGATTTTGCAGCTTGAATAAGTCAAAGTACAGTCCTTGCTTCATGAATTAAATTAGGAAAAACATGATTTTATTTAAAAAAATAGAAAAGTCATGGAATGTTACCCAGAACTCAGCTGAAGCCCTTATAACATCTGCAAAACCGTGGAAGCAAATCAACAACTCTTTTACGTGCTCCCATGTAAATCAACCACTGGACATCAGGGTTTGGAGTGGTCCATTTAGGTTGTCTTTATCAGCCTAATCTATCCCTTGTACAATCAAGCTAACAAAAACATATCTGGTCAGCAAGCGGTCAGCATGGAGCGGTAACAAGTGGCACTCAACCATGTCTTGATTCTAACTCCCTCCAAGGATGTATCAAAATACTCAAAAAAAGTTCTACAAAAATATTGTGCAGTTGAAGGGTCAATAGTCGGTGGATTAGCACTTAATTCCCTGAAATAGGGACATAGGAATGAGCTCATTAACAATAATATTTACTCCTGGAACAGGGTATAGAGACAGCTACTCTCCTGCTGCTCAGTTTTGCTTCTCTTCTGCAGTAATTCCCCTAGCTCATACATTCAATTTCCTTAGACCGTGGTGTCATCTGGCAGTAGTTGCACCTTTTGCAGCTGTTGCTGGATGTGCCACACACAGATCCAGCCAGCACACTGTGCACTTGTGCCCTCTCCCAGGTCCACTTCTATTGTTGGGATAATGCACGTTCACAGATGTTTATTGCTTCTCTTCACCCATTTCCCAACCCTTCTCTGCTGCATCAAGGTACTGCTGGAAGGCATTTTGTGAACTCTTTACAATCTCCTCACCAAAATCATCCTGAGTAATACTATTTTCCTCATCTAATTGAGTTGACCTTAGTGGTTTTGTCAGCACTACATAACAAAATGTAATTATTCACCAAATTTTAAATTAAGAACCCATAGTATTCATTTGTTTCAAACGAAAACTGTATGTCAGCAGTTGATCTAAAATGAAAGCGTTTTCTTCTTTGAGCAACTACATTTTTGCTATCTGTAAATTGTTCTAAAGAGTTGACAAATAGGGGCTAGGAGCAGTATTCCCATCAAGAGTTCATACAATTGCAATACCTTATGAGTAAGTTTCTTCAGATGTCATTTGTAGTCTCAATATGTCATCTTCTTTTATATCAAGCACCATTTTTAAACCAAATTTCTGCATCCTCTGCCTTGAAAAATCAAATTGTTTTGATAACAGTTCCATATATGTAGAAGAAATAAAAGGAGATTATCCTGCAGTAATTTTTCATGTCTCCATTTCTGATCCATTTCTGCTCTTCTCTTTCTGCTGGCAAAGATCAGTTATGCAATGAAGAGAAAGCTCCCAAAGTTAAGTCTCCTTGGCTTTGTGTGTGGATGAGGAAAATTACTTGTTGAGAACACTGGTTTTTACCTCTCTGAAGAAGTCACACGAGGTAGTTGACCACAACACGTTTTAGCCATGTATGTTAAGCAGCTCACTTTGGGAGATTACTTGGTGTTGTACTACCAAGAGGAAGGAATGAATAAGTAAGTAAGATTTGAAGTCTGGAAAATGCTGAATGCAACTCATTGAAGTTCAGAAAGGTAGACAGAAAGTAGCTCTGATTTTGAACAATCAGTGGCTCTAAAATCAGAGAAATATAGAGCCTATATAGAAATGATATATGACTTCAAGGATAAATTAAGTTAGAGAGAAGAAATCTCTCACATTTGTGATCTACACATATTTTTAATAATAAAAAATTCTAAGTATTTAGAAAATGCATCAAGACATGAAATTCAAAAGCTTGTGAATCCTTTAACAAATATAATATCCAATTGATAATACAATTTCAATTGAATGCCAAGACTATTAGGTACATAGTTAGATATGACTGAGAAACAAAAGTATTTGTCAAGTAGATCTGATGAGTCTAATTATCTAAACCAAAGCCATAGAAATAAATACAGGGAAGTTCATACACAAACAATCAAAAGAAGGCAGGCATATGGGTAATATACTTAAAATATAGAAAAACTCTAAACACATATCATGTGTTCTTATAACATACCACATTGGAAGACTTCAAATACCGACAACGTTTGCACGATTTCAAGAAAATATGACAATAAAATCATTGTTTTGGAGGTGGCCTTCACAGGAGCAGGAAAAAGATGTCTCTTCCTGCCCTTACTCTCAAAAAATCACTTTGCTTTCCTCTAATTAAACAGTCCCTTTGACTAAGAGAGATTCTTCCCTACACAACATTGATAAAATCAATTCAAGAGCTGAAAGACAGAATTTAACAACTTTGTGGAGAAGGGATCTGAGGGTTGTCTGATCTCCTAGATCTGCATTGCCTGACACCCTACCTATGTCTGGACTGCTGTGAGAATGGCACAGTATGTTGTCAGGTTACCAAGTTGATTTTAATATTCATTGATGTGTAGGATTAGAGAGTTCAGCTCTGCTGAAGTTTGGACTATAATGTGTTTCCTGTAATGGAAACAATTAGAAAAGAAACACATAAGACAAGAAAACACAATTCCAGACTATATTTATCAATTCATGTCTATTTGAAGAGCCTCTTGTCATTTTGGCTAAAAATGAGGGTGGCCATTTAACCTTTCCTTTCTTCTGGCTTCTCTTACGACACAAAAAGCTCTGAGAGCTGCCTATTTCTTCTTCCTGGCATTAAGAAGTGGATTTTCTTCTCCTCAGTATTCAACCCATATGATAGGCAGACAGCTGCGCTTTTCAAGTCTTCAAACTCTCCTTCCACTCCCCAGCTTGCCTAATTTTCCTATTCTGCTTGCTTAACTTAGATTATTTGTTCCTTATTGTCTGCTGCCTCCATAACCAGTTAATGAAGAACCATGAGTTAGACTACATGACCCCAAAGGCACCTTCCAACTTCGTGTACCCTGAAAACATCAATACATTTCACACCTTGAAAAACTGTGCTTATAGTAATCTTGCTAAACTTTAAAATATGGAAAAATAGCATAGTCAACAAGTCCTTGTTGGCAGTAATTGCACCTTGTTACTTATTGCAAGTCTTTGTTACTTCCGTAACACAGAAGAAGTTGAAATCAGATTTCTGAATATAAAAAATCTGGCAAGCATCTTGTTTGAATGATACTGAACCCACCAAGGGCTGGCTTATTTCATTTATGGATATGCAGATTGTCCTAAATTTCCCCATGGACACTTACATCTTATGTCCAGTTTGTTTGCCTGAGGAAAGAGAAAATCAAAGGTGGATTATAACTGAATCAAACCAGCTTACTGTTCTATCCCTAGGAAAATGCAGTTACACATTTCCTCTATAGATGGAATTTGAAAACAAGCTATACTTGACCCTTTGACAAAAATTTTTCCCAGTATGAAGTATGATGCTCTTTTCCACCCAGAGTATAGTAATCCTATCTTTCCTGTGTAACAACTGTGCAGCCAAATTGTAAGCTTAAAAAAAAATTGTCTAAAATTACATGCAACTTCACACTTTGAGTAAATAGTAAAAGAATATTTTTTTATACTGTATAGTACGTATTCTGGATTTTTTTCCTGCCATTAAAATCTATTTGTTAACTTCTTATTCTTTCTAAATCTAAACATCTGTCTAAAATTTTACTTTGCAGATTCCTAGTGTGATTGTACTATCTGGGAATATTGTGCCAATTTCACCTGTATGCACAACAATTTCCCCTGAACCACACCCATAGCTTTTTAGAAAAGACAATTATCAGCTGCAGCACTGAAACACGATATTTACTCACACCCTACCTCAAGAATACACAGCGCAAGTCTATGGAAAGAAACATGGGGTCTTTGTTTCTATAGGTGAGTGGATTGCCCCTTAGTGTCAGTTGTGTTACTGAGGGTTGCAGATATCATGCTTGATCCAGATAGTTCTATTTTTCTTTTACCATCTATT
The DNA here is from genome assembly GCF_022539395.1 of Myiozetetes cayanensis. NCBI lineage: Eukaryota > Metazoa > Chordata > Aves > Passeriformes > Tyrannidae > Myiozetetes > Myiozetetes cayanensis. The sequence goes on along the minus strand of NW_026086604.1, from coordinate 38,974,329 downwards.
AAAATCACTAGACAGACTTCATTCTGGTTGTTGCCTTACAAAAAAGTTTAGAATGTAGTTTTTTGGGCTTCCAGGAATTAAAACATTTTTCAAATATCTATTTATTGCAATGTGCTGGCTGGATCTCTGTGATCCTTCAAAAGCAGACAGCCACCACACACTATGAAACAAAAGAAAAACTCCCTTTCTTCTAACCAAGATTCTTAGAGTTCTTCTTGCAGATATTCCAAATTGCTCAATTCCCAAAATATTGCATAAACATTGCAAGGTGGTTTTGCAGAGTCATTTCTGCTTAGCGTAGATGACTGTCTTGTGTCTAAAAAGCTATAAATCCATGTCACAGGAGAAAAGGACTGCATGGATTTATGCCAGTGGCAAAAGGATTTTGAGTCAAGCAGCATAACAGCAAGCTATATAATTTTTTGTTTTAATAACAGCTCTCCTTCCTTCAGGTGTTAAGTGTGCAACTAAAGGGAAATAAATCATTTTGTCTGGGATACTTCTTCATTGCTTTGCAACAGTACCTTAAGTCTGTGATCAAATGGTATATGAGAGCATTTTGCATGCAAACATGGTTCTCTTTTTTCTTTTTTGACACTAAAATAACAATATTTATTTATTTTACTCCAACTACCTTCAATGTTCACTGTCCAGTCTGCTGAGTGTTTCAAAGCTGCATTTGAAATTTGTGAATTGGCCACACTACATGTGAAGGACAGCTTTCTGACGGTGGGAAAGAGACTCAAAGAATGAGAACTCTCAAGATTTAAGTGGTGCTGCAGGGTGTTAAGCTCCATAGGAGAGTTTGAACATGTCAGAAGTGTCAGGTACTTTATGTTCATGGACAATTTCACAAAGGAGTTGATGGTGCTGTCCTCATGTTAGGAAAGGCAATAGGAATAATCACGTGGTTACTGGTTTAAAGACTTCAAAGAGCTGGGCCTGTCATTTTGGCTGCTACAGAGCTATTTATATTGAACTGTTTTAAGGCAAACAATCTTGTCAGTATTTGCTATTAAATTGTTTAATAAAGACCACATTGAGCTTTTACTCAAGGACTGTAATGTTCTCAAAACACTGACAATTTGCATGAAAGCCTTGAGGCAATATGCTAAGTTGATATAAGTTAAAACATCTGTTGTAGAACTTATCCCTGGGTGATTAACTAGAGTTGGCATGGGGGAAAGAAACAGATTTACCACTCAGCTATAGAAACCTGTTGCAGGGAAATAACTGCTGAGCTTCTCCTTCTTAATATTTTTCCTAATATCAAAGGCAGTACTTTGCTTCATTAAAATGAAAAGAGTGCTGGATATCCTGTATGTTAACAGAGAAAATTACAAGTAGGTTTCTAGCACCTTTTTTCTTTTAAATTTCATGCACAAGTCTATCATATCATATGAACTAACATGCAGTTTATTAAAAACTACAAGGTATTCGAGGTTGGGGATTATTCATAATCTCTAAGTGAAGCTCTCCCACTTGGTGTAAAACACCTAACACACCACACCAGTAACTCTGGATGTTACATCACTGAACGAGTTTGTTTTTTCTCTGTGCAGTCCAGTCCACCTCTAAATGGAACAATTTCAAACAAAAGAGCTGGGAAACCCTGTCCACATACAACTTTGCCCTCTAACTTGGCAATGAGAAGTACGAATTTGGCAGTGAGTATGAATCATCCCAAGAAATTGAAGGATTTCAGACTGGACCTTAGGCTGATCAGAACTGACCTAATAGGCTATATTTTTCTCTCCTGCTGTGCTTTATTTGTGAATTGTATTATATGCTTATCTAACAGAATGCCTCTCTTCCCCATGGGGTCCAGAGAAACATAAATCTACCCGACACATTAGCTGAAGACATCACAGAGTTCCTCTGCCAGCTCCCTGAGCTCACAGACACAAGCCAGCTGTGGCCTGGAAGCTATAGATCCAATTTAGCATGGCTTTGTGCCAAAACTAAAACATCTTGCCTCAACAGAGCTATGTTAATGCCTAGATGGCTTCTGGATTGCAACAGGCAAGCATGGCCCATTGCAGTATGGGCAGGATGAGATCCCTTGGCTGTGTGAGACACTTCTGTTTGCAAGTCCCTCAGCTGTTTAAGCTAATGGAGTTCACCAGTTCTGTCAAGATTTCAAGACTACTGCACATGCCAAGCAATAGATGAGCAGACACCCCTGGGAATTTTCTTCTGTAAACCTAACACCTTGAAAAGTTTAGTCTTCCCCAGCCAAATGAAAGGTTTGGGGTGTCAGGTAAGTGCGTAGGACAAGAGCATCTTTGTGCCTCTCATCCACAGTCTTGTGAAGCAGCTGAATAACCTTAAAAGCATATTAATGTATTATAACCTTGAATAGAATTTAGACTAAATATTCTGTTTATATAGTGTATAAACCAGTATATTCTGCTCAGCCTAATTAGGATATTAATGATGCAAATTTAGAGAAGATGTCAAGCTTTTAGACAAAACAAAAACTGGTTTATTTCCATCCAGTGTGTACAATTACTGCATATAATTCAGAGACTGTGTGTGGTAGAAATACTTTTGGTTTTCAGAATCTTCCCAGACAGTGCAAGCTGACACTTCCTATGTTGTCTAAATAATTCTGAATATAAAGTGCACGTGTGTGAGATTTGACTTTGATTTAAAAAAAAATCATTAATCCAAGACAGTATCCTAGTCACGTGACTGACCAGAATTAAGTGTTTAACTGTTTTTTGTTGGGTTGGTTTTTTGCTGAGACAGTTCTACGTACTATTCTTGGACTTTAATTATAAAGTTCAGGTTCAATTCTGTCAGTGACCAGATTAAGCAGTGATTCAGCTCATGGTTTAGGTTGGATGAATGCAAATGAAAAGAAATGCCTACAGATTCTTGAATGATAGTGTAATTGCTTAGTATTGTAACATCATAGAATATGCTGAGTTGGAAGGGACCCATCAGAGTCATCAAGTCCAACTCCTGACCCTACGTGGGACACCCTAAGAATCACACCACAAGCATTTCATATAGGCCTTAGATTACTGCTGGAATGTTATTTGCCTATCTGGAGGTGTTGCAGCCCTGGCATATATACTATGAATGAGATCAAACACTCCCACCTGTTAAATTATATTAACCAGATAGTAATGAAATAAATTACAAAAGTATAGTATTTTATTTACTTGGTAAAAGTTTGGAGGGGGTATTAGAAAATCTGAGATGTCTGAGTAGACAGCATTAGTTATCTAAACTCTGCACATGCCCTTCTTAGTGCTGTGCTTGAGGGAAAAAAAAAAAAGACCAATTGCTACTATACCATGACTGATTATTAGTTATTGCTGTCATTATCAATTTGCTATTTTGAGTATACTCTAAGGATGCTGTTTCAAAGAATTCAGACATTTGATAATTCGTATCAACGTATTGCAATTTCTAATGTTCCAGTCAGATCTGGAAAGGAAATCGTGCTTACATACATGACTATAAACCCACTATATCTCAATATTTAGAAGATGGTTCCAAATACATTAGTAATATTGATGGGAAAAAAAAAATTGAAAAGCTAGTTAGAACATACCAGTTTCTTTAAAGTTACAAATGTAGGTTTGGTAAAATATCATTTAAAATACAAAGAAAATACAGATGAGATCTGTAGGAATTCTATACTTCAGCAAAAACAAAAAGAAAATCACATCATCTATCTAAGCACTCTTTTTAAATATTGCTGCTTTGTTCTTTCCTCATACTTGGAAGTACATGAACCTTTTGTAACCCCTGCTCATATACACAAAACCACATTTAAGTTAGGAACCTTTAGACCAGTTTGCAGTTAGTTTAACTCAAGCTTTTAACTCAAGTTTAACTACTTTGGTTTGAATCTCTGCTACAGTCTCAACTGAGGTATTAATTCTTATTTGATTTTAACGATCCTTAGTTATAGGTGTGCTGCGAGTGATAAAAACACATTATTCTGTGTCTTTAGCTGCTGCCAGCTTTCTTACTAACTGGTGTCTTCCATCAACATGTACTCAAACATAATATAATACCTTAATTTCCATTAGCATATTTACTATGCCTGCTCTACTGTCATATTTCTCTCACTCCAATAGACAAGTTTTTGAAGTAAGGATTGTTTCAGTCTAGACAGTAAGCTTAATAAAATATAAACATTTATGGATGCAAATACAATTCCAAGATTTTATCAAGCTGGCCAAAAACTACTCGCATATGTCATTCCAGGGGTTTGACTACTGGACTTGGAAATACTAAAGTGATTGAGTTGATCAGCAGCCTAAGAAAGTAAATGTGTCAGTGACTTTACAGGATATCAGTAGTAGTGACATACAACTGAAAACACACTGCCACTCAGACTCAGGAACATACTTTACATGAAGTGGCTTGGAGAATGAAACAGATTGTTCAGCAATGAATATCTTATAGAAAAGTTTCCTACTGAACCACAGAAAGCATTGCTCTCTTACTGTTCCTTATCTTTCATTGCTATCATGAGTTTAAAAGGATAAATTTTAAAAGATACCAATATAGACATACTTTAAGTGTTTGTTCTACTATTGAACACCATAGAGATGATGGTTGTGAGCCTAGAACAAAAGCTATGACTACAACTCTGGGCAAAGCACAGGACATATTACAGAACAAAAATGAAACAAAGTGCTCCAAGGAGAGAAACAAGATTGTGGAGCAGCCAACAGCTGCTTCTACTTAAGACCATTGCTCCCTGAATTGCCTCTATAGGTATCCGTTTTGGTCAGGGAAGAAAGTATGGCCAGGAAATCTTGGAAAAGCCTTGTGATCCCATCAACCTGTCCTTAAGGAAGGGAATGCCATTACAATAACTCTTTAGCTCCAATTTCTACTGTAGATTGGGAAAGGAACTAGGCAGACTGGGTTAGGAAGAGGACTTGGGCGAGGAACAAGAGTAGGGTCTCTATCTACAGGCCTTCGTGGAGACAGCTGAGGAATGAATCCAGTGTGTGCAAAAGCTTAACCTTATCTGCCTTCTAAATTTCTTATATAAAAGCATGTGCAATCTTGAATGTCTTATTAACCAAAATATACAGACATGTTACTTGCCAATTGCTTTTCTCTAATCTTACTCAGCTCAACGGTGCACCATCTGTCTTTAAATCATAAATACACTAATAGGATTTATTCTTTCAGGTTCTAATCACCTAGGCTTGCTGATCTCTGTGTTATCTTCGATTACTTTTTGACATTGCACACCATCCACTTGGCAGCTACTGTTGCTGGATTATTATACAGAAAATAAAGGCATTTAAGTGAAATTAAAGTACAGCTCATTGGACTCTTTATAAACTCACATACACACATTTTTATACATAACACATTGTATTGATAACCCACTATTTTGAATAACTCTCAGATCACAGGCTCATATCCAGCTCAAGTCCACTGCACAAACCAGGTGCAGCAAACAGAGATAAGCTCTGCAAGATTTTGTTGGTGAGAGTAGATTCTTCCAAGAATAAAGTCTAATTCAGAAGCACTGGCTTTTAAGTCATGGTATCCATTTTTCGATAGCCAGACTGATCCTTACAGTATATATTTTTTTCTAAATATTTGTTGAATTACCACTTAAATATTCAAGCAGTAATGCTTCCATTACATTCAATGGGAGATTATTCTACAGAAATCTCTACAAAATGAAAATTAGTCTATTTGGCTCATGAGTTTCCTTTAGGTTTTATGTTTTACCTCATTCCTCATTTTGAAATAAAAGATGCTCATACAAATGCTAAAAATATTAGCAGGTGGATGAATAACTCCATGGTTTTAACAATATTTTTGCTTCTAAAACACTTCACCATCTACTATAGCTCAAACCAATCTTCTGCAGAAGGAAGCAAAACAGGGAAAATAAGAGGCTAAAAAATGCCAGAGAAAATATTCTTGGCCTCTTTACGCCTTCCTGTCAATACTTCTAGGGCCAGATTTAGCACATGACTCTTCCTAGAAAGTCTGCTGCTGACATGGTAATACTTCCTGTGCAATACATTTGTAGGGATATACACCTCTGCATGAGACAGGAGAAACAAAGATATCCTAAAGAAAGGATACAGAACAAGCAGAGAAGCTGGGAAGATGAAAAACAACTGAAATAAAAGGCCAGAAAAAAGGTTGGCCTTAGCAGAATGTACCCAAATATTTATATTCACTCCCTATGGAAAACACACGTGTTGCATCCTCCTTATTGACAGTGAAGCAAGTGTGCCTTTTTCAGCTTATGTATGCATTTATCATCTCCATGATACTGTAAGCAAAAAGACATAAAAACAGAAAAGGAAAAGCAAACTCAGTGAAATTCTCTCTGGTCTTTCCAAGTAATACTCCATTTACCTGGTAAGGTTCCAATTTCAGCTGTCTTCCCCAGTCCCTAAGCTTGCTTTTAGTAAAAAACAGAACTTATTCTGCAAAGAACACTACCAAAGCTGCTGGCCTGTATTCTACTGTTCTTCACAGTTAGTATTTTAAAGACAACAAATGAAGAAAAGCACTAAAGGATAAATATCCATAGGAGAGATGGAAAATGAAAGATAGACTATTGTCTTGCATGTTTGATGGTTTGCTCAAGCTTACTGTATCTGTTTTGAAAGATACTTTATGTACTTTCAATGCTTTAAAAGGACATAAAGGAGTAGCTTTTCCCCTGAAGTAATTGAAAGGCTTGATGTTATTATATTTGAAATATTTCTGTTTTCCTATGTTCGTCTTACAAATTTATTCCAAGCTCAATTGTTTATTGTGGTATAATTAAACACCTGAGAAAAAAGTAAAGCCTACAGCAATTAGGTAGATTTCAGATTTATATCCTTGCCACACTAATTATAATAATATTAATTCCAAGCTTAGTTTCCATGTCTGAATTCAAAGACAAGACAATTGATGACTTGTGGTTCAAATCAACCTTAAGAGATGCACTCTATTTTAGATCAAAGTTGCTTCCCTCTGTACAAAATTTAAATTTGTGTGTTCATATATTATTTTATTATTCTTCAGTTTCACTCTGAAAGCTATGGAACCCGATTCAAAACCATTTATCCTTGAAGTTAAAACTCCCAGCTTTTATATAACCAGCTTTATATTTTCAGGACTGAAATTTTAACTGTTTCACAAACTAAACTACTTTTCGGTTGAAATTTGTCATGTTCTCAATAACTAATTAAGGTCTTTTGATCTGATCCTCCTTGGCCTGGCCAGAATTGACTTTCACATGGCTTTTGGGAATGGTCTGATTTTTTCCACAAGTTCTGGTAAAGTGTCAAACTAGCATAAAACTTCTTTTTCCAGAGACTTTTCTAAAGCTGGTGTTTGAGATTCTGGTCTACACCTCTGTAATATCAGAGAAAATGGTCCTCTTACCAAATAATAATCTTTATTAATGTAATGAATAAGCACCTTAAGGAAAAAAGTTCACATGAAAAAAATGTACTGGTATTTCTCAGTGAGCAGTTGTATTTTCTACCAAAAAATACTGTACAAAGGAATACCTGCAAGATGAAAACTGAATATAGAGGGATGTATGTAAGACAATGTAAAAATCACAGAGGCGTTAGCTGGACCAAACTTCTAAAAGGTCTAGACCAGACTTTCGGAGCTGAACTATTGTCAACACTAAATCAGGTCTGGAAATGCTGAGGTCAGATCAAGGCCATAGAGAGATGTATACATAGGTATATACATTTCTACTTATATCTGCAAGATTACTGAACAATAAGTATGCAGAAAAGCAGAGGAGAAGGGAGTAGGATATGAGGGATGCTAAGGATACAAAGTGAACATGTAGGCTGAGGTAATATGGAAAGCTATTGCTGCAGTGAGATGTCATGACTGTTTTTTCAGCTATTTTCCATGCAGCTTCCATATGGAAAATGGCCTGGCAATGGGAACCATCAGTCTGTGCTGTGGAGGGACATTTCTATATTCTCATCATAGGCTGAGATGGGCTGAGATGGGCTGGGGTGGTGGGACAGGATGGACTGCTGTTGCCAGCAGGTCCCCAGAACTCCCCCTGCTTTGTCTGTAGATGTCTGTCAGATGGCTCTCACATCAGTCCCCTCACCACCTGTGAAAACCAAATCTCCCTCATGGCATTTCCAGCAGCTTTTGCTGGCCTCTTACCTTGTCTGTCACAGTCAGTTGTTTCTCATGTACTGTTCAGTTGTCTTCTCTTCTAGCAACCTAACCACTGTCTGCAGCCCTAATACTGCAGGCTAAAAGAGGATATAGGGATCTTCTGCTAGTTGGAAGAGATCCCAGAAACCTTTACATGAACCAGTCAAAGCAGACTGTCACAGTTTCAATTCCCTTGAAGGGAGCAGTGTGCTCCCTTCAGACTCTTGAAAGTTAGAAGATCCAGGTGCCTGCCCTCAGCAGACAGTAAAGTCAATTGTTTGGTTGAGGAAGCCAAAATCAATCTTCTTATCTTTGCTTGCTTTTGGGTTTGTTTGTTTGTTAAGTTATATTAAAAAAATGGAGACTGATGATTAGTATGACAGAAAGAAATATTCAGTTTCAGACAGCCACAAGAATGACATTTCCATCTTCTGGTGGTAAAAACAGGAATAAAAACTACAAACAGTATTTATTTCTAAGCTACTCCATGTTTAAGGTATAATTAACCTTGTGGCTTGAGTAGATTTGCACAGACCACCTGGGCTTTAAGACTCCATGCCAAAATGACATCAAAATATACCATGTAACTTTGCTTGGCTGCCGGAAATAATAAAATTCTATGTAGTTCTTTATGTTTTACTTACACATTTAGCCTAAGCAGACATCTACTCTCATTTATTTCCATTTTACCAGCTGACATAGACCACACTGATTATGTTCGTGCAAACTCTATTCTCGCAAAAAGTGTTGTATTTTGTCAATATCCATGATGTGTCAGTCATTAATTTTTAACTTACCAGGTAATAATTTTGCCTGGGCTCAGCTAGTGATTCATTTTCTGAATTATTAACCCAAACGTATACATTGTGAGTACCTCTTTATCATAAATAATAAAACTATCTTCAGTCTTATGTGGGCTCAAGAAGTTCCATGGCCATGGTCTTCTGCTCCTCTTTCCTCCTCCTTGCACTATGACCTAGTGTCTCTCATTCCCGTCCCAAAGACTTTTTGCTTGCCCCAGTTCTCACCCCACTGGAAATGCATGTTTTGACACATTTGTCCTTTCCTCACCTGCTTAAGAGCTGCTCTTCTACTTAGGAAATGAACAGAAAAAAACCCAAATCAAGCAAACCCCAAAGAAACCCCATGAATACCAACATTCAACATGCTTCATGCTACATCCAGTGTATCAAATGGTGGCATTGACGTAATCTTCTCCTTAGAAATGTAAATTATTTTCTCCATTACTCCGTATTTTACAATATTTGATATTGTTCCCTTCTTCTTTCACTTAGAAGAAAGCACTTTCAAAACAATCCTTAAAACTCTATACCCTCCTTCTTGCTCTTTAATTATTGTCCTTGTGATACCACTAATTTCTCTTTTTACATGTCCACATCAGGATTTATCTATCCAAGTTCATCAGTTTGAAAGAATACAGTTTTCTTTGTAAACTCCCTATACATCAACAGAAAGAACAAGCTCTTTCAGTTAGAGTCATAATGTAGATTATGGTTTTATGCAGACTTATGGGATGTCTCCACCTTTGTGCAGTTTTTACTGTGAAGGGAAACCAAAAAAATTTATTCTTAATTTAGCTAAGATGTATTCAGCCCTAAATACATGGCCAAATCCCAAGAGCAAACTCAACAACTCCAGCAAAGCTGCTGCTTAGAATATGTTTACAAGTATCTTGGTGTATAGAATTTGAAGCATTGCTTTTGGGATTAGAAATATAAACAAAAAAACCATTCCTCAGATTATTTTTCCAGCTTGCTAATTGATTTTGGGCAAAGCAGTCAGTGACAAAAGTAACTAAGTGGTGTCAAAATGTACAAGTTAGGTGATGCTACTGAAAGTTTAAGCTAAACTATTTAGGGACTTTGAAAATAGTAATTTTACTGTCTAACAAATCATAATGAGTTGTTAAACAAGTAACACATAAGAGGACAAGAAAAAAACAACTGAATTACATAATCTTCTCTCTTTCCACAGTCTGGAACACAGAAAAAATAAGTTGTGTTTTCAAAGGTTATCTATAGTTAGAGAACTATCAAACAGATAAAATAAGGGATACAGATTACTATAAATACAAAACCCAAATGCTATTACTCCTTTTCCACTAGAATACAAAGGATTTTCCAGAAAATCAATTACCAAAGAATTGGCTTCCCTTTGAGCACCCACTACACTGGCAATAATTTCTAGATACACTGTCAGATTAAAGAAATTTTTGGACCATGTTCAGGTACTTTTTGATGCTGAACGGTAACTCTTCTACACAGATACAGGACTTGGCTTTCCTATACTTGATTAATACCTGGAGACAAAGACTCAGGGTGATAAGTTCTGTCTATTGTACAAGCTAATTTCCTAAAATTCCTTGTCATCTTTAAAGTAGATTCCAACCTTTTTATTTCTGCTAATATATGTAAGGAAAGTACCTGGAACTGTTCAGATACATCCAGATTACACAAGCGGTGTCTAACAACAGAATTATATTTGGCAATAGCAGCTAGAATATTTAACATTGCCTAGTCACACCAAAAGGAAGAAAATAAGGGGAATAGCTAATGAAACACAAGGCTTCAGTTTACGTACTATATATTCTTTCTAGCAGCTCACTAGAATTTCATTGGTGTATTCTGTGGAAGTAAAACATTTACATCACATGAACTGTGGATGGCAAAAAGCCAGTTGTGATTCTCACATGGCAGTGTCACTGTGTAGTTTTGCTCAGACAATTCTGGTTACTCAGGCACACAACCAGACATGAATGCAGTAGAGAAACACAAGTTTCACATAACTTACTAAGAGACACATATGGAATTACCCATATACTACATGTATGGTTGCTTAATGATATGCTAAGATCTACACTCTGTTTTTGACTGTCTCCCTGTTCTTGCAGTGTTCTGACACCTCAGAGTATTCTTCATAAGATAATGAAATCAACACTGATACTCCAGACCACTGGATTTTTGTAACTGGAGTAATTGGTTTCGAATCACATCTGTGCTGCAGAATTAAATATTTTCTCAAATCAGGATCTATTCAATCATCCATAGGATCGAAGGGTCACAATGCATGCACTACTACTGCAGAGCAGGTCTGGCACAGTGAACATTGTGGACAAGTGCTGCTGAGTGCCAGTTGGCATAAACATAATGTTAATGTGATGCTCTTCTTCTGTGTATAACCACAGCTTCACATTCTTTGAAGACACACACCACTGATGTGAATTAGTGCAAATCTGCCCCCTGCAGTCACCAGGCTTTTGCAAACATGGCCTTCATGCCTTTCCTCATGTTTTATATCAGCTGATCCTTGTCATGATTCAGATATACAAAGGACATATGGTGCAGATCTCTGGCATTCAGGGACTCGAATTTGGCCAAATGGGAAGCAAGCCATGCAGGACACGGAGAGAAGGTTACTTTCATCACAAGCCAAGACTGTGGGACTCTTCTAGACATTAGCAGACCTTTATGTAGAAGTTTTTCAGCATGTAAGATGCATAGCCTATTCCATGTCAGCCAAAGTAAATAGTGCTAGCAGGACTCCCTCATTTTTGTATTTTCACACTAGACATCAGAAACATTTGTCAGTGTGGAGGTGACAGATATAAATTCAGTGCAAAAAATACTACCTTCATTGCTATTTATTGGCAATATTTTAATGTTGCTGGTGATCCTCTCCTGTAGCGATCAGTTAGGCCAAAAACTGTTATACAATTCTTTTTTAGACATATCACATTAAAAGCATGCCTACAAAAACCCAAATATCAGAAAACTTTATTTTTTACAAAATTATTGAATTGGAATTTTTAGTCATAGCCTGGGTTTCATCCTCAGATAATTTAATGGTGTGGTACAGCAAGCATTCCTGGGTGGTTTGTACTTTGGATCACTCTGGAGAGACATTCTCTTTTCTGTTTCTCTCTCCATAGTACTTACACAGGACTCACATAGCTGTTCACAGTCAGTCACAAAACCCGCAAAAGTGTAGCATTAGAGTAATGGTGGGAAAACACAGAAGCTTTTAAAATATTCTTAAGTAAAAAAAGAAACATCCATTGTGTTCTGTCAACTTCAGAAAAAGTAAAGTTACACAAAACAGTTGTTTCCTCTGTCTGATCTCCTATCATACACAGGCACTAAGAGGGAAAGCCAAAACTATGTGATGTGTCATAAGCTATTAATTCAGTCACATAGCAGGGATATTGGCTTGTTTGTGACTGTCTTGTGCCTAGAACAAAGCTGTCAAGAAACAACCTTAATTGTAATAGTTTGGGAAATAGGGGAGAAAAAGATTAATTCAAAGTAGCTTTTATTCTTTATCCTGGAGTAACAAAGAGGTTTCTGGTAGAAGTGCCTCTGCATCTAAGATTTTAGAGATATCAAGATTATCTGCACACTGTAAGTACAGCATGAATAAAATTGCATTTTCTTACAGAAAGGGGTACAAAATCACAGACATACTTACCTATTTGTACAAATCACAGAATATTCTGGATTGAAGGGGGCCCACTAGGACCACTGAGTCCAACTCTTAAAGTGAATGGTCCATCTGGGAAGCAAACCCACAACCTTGGCTTTATTATCACTACGCCATAAACAACTGAGCCTAGAATGTTTTACAGGACCACCTAATTATAAAGTATAGCCACTGCCAGTCTCTGGAAGTCTTATTTAGAAAGAAACAGGGAGAGTGACAGGCATAGGCTTTAAAGCCAGAAAGGATCATTAGATTATCCAAGTTTTTATGTGTTGCAGAGCAAGACATCTTTGTTTAGCTACTTACTTCCAGAGAATCGAGCATACCTCGATAGATTAACTTTTTTCACAGATCGTTAGTGATCTAGGGCCGTTCCAAATTTGAATCTGCATAGCATCAGCTTCCAGCTTTTGGTCTTTATTGTACCTCTCCATACAAATTTATGAAGTCCCTTTGTGCCTTACCCTTGGGAAAGTAATTAAACATGGAAATCTATTCATTACTTGGTAGCCTTTAAAAATCAACTAGGCAGACTGAGCCCTTTAATTCTGTCATTCTAAGGTATACTTTCCAACTTCCAGACATTTATATTCCTTCCCTGCTCTCTCTCCACTTCTGCAACAAATCTACATATCATGGAGCTGTACAGATAAGATACAAGTATGGAGGCATAAAGATAAGTTAAACACTGTGATGCAACATATCACAGAGGCAGCAGCACTTTTTCTCTCAGTGAGAAAGTTCTTAGCACACCTAATCTGAACACAGAACTCTTCCCAGAGTTTTCAGGAAGTAATACTTCATTCTGTATATATGGTCTGTATTCCATATTTCTGCATGTGTAGCTTCAGTTTTGCTAATATTAATGCAATATTAAAGCAGGACTGTTTTATAAATCAGTCTGGACATCAAATAATCCATATGATTACATTTTTGTGATTACTTAAGGTGATGTTACCAGCAATAACTTCATACTTCCAAATAATAAATCAAAAATATTTAATAAGCTTTAAAGCACTAGTTGATGTATAGCCCATTTTCAACAACTCTCCCAATTAATAATGAGTTGTTGTTGTCAGTTCCTTTCAGATCAGTCTGTCAGCTATTTGCAATCTGCCTAAAAAGACAAAATGCAGATTATATAGAACATAGAAAGCAAAATGTAAGTCAGATTGTGGAAATGATAAAGTTTATTAAAATGAGAAAAGAGCACATACTGCCTTCTTCAAAAACAGGTGATTGAATTCACCCAGTGTAGCACATAAAACTCAGATGGATGAATGTCTAGAATTTGGAGGGGGGGAGGGAGAATGAGAAACCCAATCAGAGTCTTTATTTCACATTGGGCCTTTAATATAGTCATTGTCAGTTAGGATTTCATAGACTGGGAAGCAATGAAGTGAATAGACATGCTCTACTCCCACTTCTAATCTGTTTTTCCAGACTCTCAGCCTGTTAAAACAAACTGCACTTCTCTGCTTATTTATATACCCGAGTTTGCTCTGGTAAAAAGGTAGACAGTATATAATTTTTTACAGAGTCTACAGCCACAGAAACACCATGAAAACTAAAACCAGAATGCACTTTCCAAGACATGTGGGATCAGAATATTTTAGTTAAAACCTGTGCTGTTACTTATTTTGCTATGCCTAGACAAGTCTCTTCATTTTCTCCCCATTCCAAAGGTCCCTTCTTCCATATAATTAGATGTCAAAACATAAAACAAATTATCTTACTTTTATCAGTGAAGAGGAGTGCCAAATCTTAGAGTGAGTCAAGTCTCAAGGTCACCTCCCAGTCATTTTCTTACCATTGCATTTCCTTTAGTTAACAAGTGACAGGAATACTATTTAGGAATGACAGATACACTGTACAGACCGCTTCTTTTAGTGGAAGTTTTTATTTCATCTTCTTTGAGATATTTTGCAAATATCATGTTGCAAGTTATTATTAGACCTCATGTTAATTTAAAAATAAAAATTCCACATGACAAAAATATTATCATACATGTGCCTCCCCTAGCTTAAAGCTAGCAATCATCATGATGAAGTAGACATTAAGTTATGAGATTTCCATGGAGGAAAGAATACTGGACCAGTGAGAGAATGTTATAATCCAGCTGTAGCAATAATTCCAAGCAGCTTTCAGGCACTGAAGTCTTAATAAACTTAAACACTTGTGTAAGCCAGATTTATTGAAGCAGCCTCACATACTGCTGTTCTGGTTTAGGGTTTTTTATTCTGGGCAGAGCACCAACTGGAAAGAAGCCTTGGAATATGCACTCCCTAATCCACTAGAGAGTCTACTGAAAACATCATATACCTTTTTCTCTGCTTTTCTCTGTTCTTGCACCACACATATTACTAATATTAAATAACATAGTTCACTTTTTTATAATAGAAAAGGTAAAATTAAAACAAACTAAAATGATTGTGTTTTATTCACCAAAAGAGGATGCATGTCATTGAACCTACACCTGAGACAACAGTTTTCTGACAGTTCCCATGTGAGAATTTGTCATTGCCTTGCATATGTGGAAAAGCTTTTACAGTGTTGTTTATTTTTGGGGTTTTTAATTAGGAAAAAGAGAAGTACACTCTACATTTTCTATTTGTATCATGATATATTGTGTCACTCATTCATGCTATTTTGGACTCCATAATTTGCCCTATATTTCTCCCTCCAGAGTTCTAGAATGGCTTCTATTTGGATTTTACATTTTAGTCATCTCCAGGAGCTATTATCATTTCCATGATCACTCATTCTGTCAAGAATATAGTTTTCTTTCCTCCTCCCTGACTTATTCATAGAATTTTTTCCACTGGTATCTACATTTCATTTCTGTTTACAAATGTAAAGGCATATAAATTCATTTTGGGAGTTCTAACCATCGTTCCTTCCTTTCAAACATAATCCAGTCTGGAATTCATCTCTATTCTTTCCAATAATAATTTATACATACGAAAACAAAGATTGCTTCTCTTTCAAAGCACATTAGTCTTCACTATACTGTGAGGTCTCCAGGATCTCTTTGAGTCTAGCAGTATTCTAGTGCAGTTCTACTCTAATAAACTAGAAGCCATGTCTGAAATAAACTGCTTTGTATCATGCTACTAAATCTCTGAGCATCTTGCTTCTTCTCCAAAAATCAGTATTGCAATGAAAAGATTGAGTGTGACTCAATCAGTGTTTCTTATTATTATTCAAAGTGGGTGATTATTAAAACTGAAAAGAATATTCTCTCGGTTTGTCACTATTGCTGATGCTTTCAAGTCTCAATTAAAAAAATTACTGGAAAAACCTTTCAATCCAAACCCTTCTTTGAGCAAAGCAGTGGCAAGGACTCTGATACTATCCATTAAACTTGCATTGGGCCAGAGGAACTGCTATCCATCCTGGTCTGAGGATACTGGACAGTAGAGAACAAGATAGTTCCCTCAGTCTGGGAACTCTGGTGTCACCCATCAGCCGTGAGCCTGCATATGGTTTAACTGCAAAAATTCAAGCAGCATCATGGATACAGTTATTTTTTGGGGAAAAATGCAATATAACTCCATAAACTGAAAAAACCCCAGTCTCACTAGGACCAATTCAGCCCCATATAAAATTAAAAACACTTTCTTGTTGTGCAGGTGAGAACTGAATATAAGCCAGTGACTTATGTGCTGTGTCAGTCTGCTGTGTACCCTGGGTTTGGGTGTGATTTGGGCATATTCAAACCTCTAGTGTTCAGAACCAGTGTTTTTATGCTCTGTGCTTGGTTATTACCTGTTAAATACACCATGTGCCTGTTTAGCGTGCCCTGGCAGTTGCACAATTCATGTAAGAGAGGTATAAATCTCAGGAATGAAGGAGCTCTTTAAGAGCAGGCAAAATTTAAGACCCTTCTCTTCCATACTGAAAACTTCAGCCTCTGATGTCAGTAGTGTCATTTATTGCCTTTCTTTGTGGTATAAGAGTGTGAGAGACCTCATAATATGCAGAATTAAGCTATGCTCAGTGCCTGTGTCTCTTTTAGCACCATATAAGAATATCCTGTGCTCTATACTATCCCCCCTGCACATACTATACATTAGTGTCATGCCATTTTTAACAGCAGCTTTGATCTTCTCACAGGAAATTCCCATGCAAGCTATTTTCTCCAAACCAATAGCTAGGTTAAACCCTGACAGTTCCGATTGCCGTAGATCCTAAAGGATCAGAGAGACAGCTTACATTTTGGTGCATTGTTACTTCTTTTCTTGTAGTGTCTCACTCCAGGTATCAGGAAAATTACCAAAGAGCACTGAGGACCAATTCTACCACATTCCCAGGAAACTAGACACACAGAAATAGCAAGGTCCAGGCTCCCTGGTAGAAGGAATGTTGCAACACTGAGGCAGGTGGCACAAAGGAGCTCTATCAGCAGTATAGGCAGAAGTGGTATATATCCTGTTGAGTTCCTTGGGCAGTCAGATACAAGCAGTTGTCACAGCTTATCTCCACCCTCCAGTTTTTAAACATTGGTAGAGTCCTATCTGTGAACCGAATGAAGGCAAATAGCAAACGTGACAGTTTGGGTGCTGGACCCATAAGCTTGGAAAATTAGTGTGGGTAAACATCAGCTTGTCTTATATAACCAAAAACATGTCAGGAAGGAATCAACACCTATGTCCCTATCCCTTCATCTGAACAAGGCTTGAAGTTGCTATGGAGAATACATTCAAGGTTTATACCTAAACATTCAAGGTGCTGTGAAGAAAATGCATGAGTTATATACCTTCTCATAACTTTTAGTTGAAACAGGGAGAACATTTTAAGGCAGAGGCATATTTACTGGGAGAACCAGGCTTCAAAATGGAAAAGGAAAAAAGGGGAAGGGAAGGGAAGGGAAGGGAAGGGGAGGGAAGGGAAGGGCAGGGCAGGGCAGGACAGGGAAGGGAAGGGCAGGGAAGGGCAGGGAAGGGAAGGGAAGGGGAAGGGAAGGGAAGGGAAGGGAAGGGAAGGAAGGGAAGGGAAGGAAGGAAGGGAAGGGAAGGAAGGGAAGGGAAGGGAAGGGAAGGGAAGGGAAGGGAAGGGAAGGGAAGGGAAGGGAAGGGAAGGGAAGGGAAGGGAAGGGAAGGGAAAGCTGCAGTTTGTTCATTTGCTTAGCCCTCTCTCATGGCCAAATACAAAATATAGTCCCCTCTTATGAAGCAAGATTAAAAATTGATCAATCTTAAATATTGATGATGATAAGTCACTCTGGGTATCAAAGATAAAAGTTGACTTGTAAACGTTTGCCAGCAGACCTTAAGAGGAGTGACAGGGCAATGATGAAAATAATATATTTTTATGGATAATCATAAAGCAATGCATATAAGAAAAGTCATATCTTACGCACACATTTAATGATGGGCTTTGAGCCAACATTTTCTAAGATCTCAAAGTGAGATATTTCCATGAAAACATTAGTTCATTGTTCAACTGTAACTAAAGTGAATGTTACTAGAAAAGAAATATCATTTACATAAATTGGAAACATTTGTTTCACATTATATTTAGAAAATGTGTTCTAAGATAGGCAAATGTGATAAATGGAGTTCATACCACAGAGAAAAGAAGACTACTGTGAAATGTGCTTCATAAGAGTGTATTACCATGAGGGAATATTTCAAATAAAGATACCAGTTTTATTTGTAATAAATGAGTTAGTAATCATAAAGTGACACTGATATGGTTGAAAAAAATACACATCCTTGGGTCAAAAAAGCGCATACTATCAAATGGTATAGACTTGTTTGTTAAACTATTTAAGAATTATTGTCTTAGAGTGAAGTTACATGAAAGCTTCACCAATTTTTTGCATTCTGTTCTTTCTCTGGTAGACTTTTAATGATAATAGTTTATATATGATTTTTTTAATACCTGTCTGTGAGCAGCTGATAAGGCTTTCATATTCATGGAGACAGTGAGGAGGTCATATCCAAGACTGTGTGGCAAGTTCAGCTATTACATGGTTCATGGAGGAGGAAAAAGGACAAGAGGGCACGGGCTTAAGCTCTGTCAGGGGAGGTTTAGGTTGGATATTAGAAAGAAGTTCTCTACAGAGAGAGTGATCAGGCATTGGAATGGCCTGCCCAGAGAGGTGGTGGATTCACCGTCCCTGGAGGTTTTAAAGATGAGGCTGGATGTGGCACTGAGTGCCATGATCTAGTAATCACAGTGGGGTTGGATCAAGGGTTAGACTTGATGATCTTGAAGGTCTCTTCCAACCCAGTTAATTCTATGATTCTATGATTCTATGAAAGAAATTAAATTAGGCCAGCAGCAAGTATCACCATAGGGAATCCAATCCCATGCTCCAGAGTACTGAGTGCTGCCTACCCTCACTCTTTATTCGTACCTCTCCTTTTTTTCTTAACATCTTTCCCAGCTCAGATCCAGTGCAGGCAGCCTCTGACCATGGGACAGGGAGAGTAGTGGAACATATGTCAGGCAGATACTTTCTTTCCCAGCATGGCAGCCACTGATCCTAATCTTCTGCACCAACCAGTTGTCACAGCTCAGAGTCTCTCGTGCCAAATGAACTTGTGCTGGGTACTTGTGACATGTCTGTGAGCAGTGTCTCTATTTCTGCTGACCAATGCAAGCTTCTGGCCCAGGTGAATTAGGGATCCCACGGTGGAGAAGGAGGATCAGGTGGGATAAAAAGAATGTCCGTAAGGTGCTTATTTCTTAGGCTAGGTTGAAATAATTAGGATTCCTACATCTCCTGTGCCCATTGTATTCATCTATCTGGTCAACAAGTCTCGACTTCACCCATTTTCTCCTACAGCTGAAAACCAATATAACCATTTATATAATCTTTTAGATACAATCTGAGCACTTCCTCATGTTGTTGTTTTACATCTCAGTTACTCTGCCATCCCTGTTACTAGTTCCCAATAAGTGACCAGTGCCTGTGTCCAAGGTGATTCTGACAGTTAATGTTTTCCATACTTTTGCTTTTTCTCATTTTCAAGGTCTTCCATGGTATAATTTTCTTTTTAAAGCTAATGTCCCATTCCATGTTGAAAGTTCAGTTTCTGACACTTACAAGGTTTTTACACCCTCATCTCTTTCCTGTGTGGGTGTAGAGTTAAGTTCTTTTGGGGTTTTTTTAGAAAAGCTTTCAACATCCCCTCTGCAATGAGAGCCTTCATGATAGAAAGAGTTCCTTATAAAACTCTGCCTGGTCATCTTGCTGTCTGCTGTCAAAACTATAAGTGATGCATTTAGACAGCTCACAATGGAGTCATTATCCACCTCACTGATCATCAAAAGGCCATTATTTTCACCTACACTTCCTCACACTGTTTTACTCTCTGGCTTTAAGCTCTTTGAAATGAGAATAGGGTCTCTGTCCTGCATTTGAATTGCACCCAAAACAGAGACTAGGACACGTTCTATGGTGTTGTGATAAAAAATTAAGACAGTCTCAGCAATAAAGAGAGCAAATTGAACTTTGTTTTATAGTCTCCATTTACATGCATCCAGGTTAAATTGCTGTTGGCCTTGTGAGTCTCTCTGCTATATGCCAGAATAACAATGTTATTTACCTACAGTGGTTTTCTTTAGAAATTCAAAAGTCTGGAGGAATGAAGTTGTTTGAGAAAGGTGACCAGTTAACTGGAGTGAAAAATTTGGATAAGGTACTACTGTAACTGCAGCCTCTGTCCCTATGCAATATTCTCCACCAGGACAGAAAGTAGACAAATTTTGAGCATACAAGAACAACACAATTATGGGGAAAACAATAACCAGACTTATTTCTGAAGCCAAAATATTTTTTTGATTTAATGGCACAGTTAAAAAAAGAAAAAAAAAAGAAAAATAGAAATTATTCTTGAAAATGTGACAAAACCACAGCTTACTTAAATAAGTTTACTTAAGCTTCTCAACTTCTACGGCATTTGGTCCTTTATTCTGTTTCCAAACAACTACCCTCTAGACTTGATTCCTAAAATGCAGAACCATTAACAAATTTTAGAACAGAAGGAATGCAAGGCATTTTTTTGGTTAAATAGTAAATTGACTGTTATGCTACTTTGTGATTTTTATGCTACTAATTTTAGTAGCCTTTAAAAATTATGGTGAAGGAGAAGGATAGTGACAAATAAATGAGTTAGAGGGATGGTACAGAAAAGCTGGTTTTATTTCCAGTTATTCAGAACATCCTGACCACCAAAAAAGGGGCTAAACAGAAAGAAGGAATCCATGCCACCGTTGTCTCAAAGAAGAATTTCTCTCCAGGGGAAAAAAATACTTCTAAGCCATTTGCCTTCTGAGAGAGAACTATGGGGTTTTATCCTCTTAATCACTTCATGCACTTTCTTTCCTTCATCAAAATTTTTATTTGTCATAATGATCTCTGCTTTGCGTCTTTGTAACATGTATGGACCTTCTCAAAGATAGGTAGTTAATCACTTTTCTACACAATAGAAAGATGTCTTTACTTTTACAAAGGTGAAGCTCTTGATTATTACATTAGATTTGAGCCCCAAAATTTTATGAAATAACCAAAATTAGGTTTTCTCATTGGAATTCAAATATCACAAAAAGTCATTTTCAGGGAAAAAAAAAAAAAAAGGTACACCAGTTTCTCTGCTTCTACTTTCATTGTTTTCAGTCCCTTAAGGAGACAATGAAGAAACTTTATTAAAAATTGGGAAGCAAGCAAACCAGAGTAGAAATATAAAAGCAGAAGTAAAGACAAATGCTTTTCTTGAAATTTCTTATTGTCAGTTCTAAGCCTCATCCTTTCTTCTCTGGCTAAAGTGTTTTGGCTGATAATCCTTCTATGCAGTATGTTACAGAGAAATAAGAATATCCATCTCACTATTCAACCACCAGGACTTCCCATATGCTACTGTGCCTTCAGCATTAATACTGCCTCCAACATGGATTAGAAGGAGACTTGAAAACTTTGCTCTTACCAAAAGAACATGATGTCAGAAAGGTTAAAAACCAAACCAATTAATCACAAATAAAAATAGCACAGGACAACCTTCTGGCTGGGACTACAAAGGGAGAAACTATTTCAATGACCAGAACTAAGGGGCTGGTTAGAAACAGGTGCTATAATAAATTCTTGCCCAAACAGAACATAAAAGTACCTGCAAGAGCTGTGAGTTGAACTGCCTAGTTCATCAGAGGACACTGCACAACTTTGGTGTTGAAACACACTGAACAAAATAGAAATATGAAGGAAAAACCCTTTGGATAATAAGGCAGCTGTTTGTTATTTGACTCGAAACCCAGACAGGGTTTTCCTCCTATTCTGTACACAGAAAAGTGTTGGCCATAGAAGTTAAGGGGCTCATGAAGGCCTCAGTGAGGGAAAGGATAGAGATAACATCTAATCTGAAGGGATTATCTTGAATGGTCAATAAATCTCAAGAACTGTGATTTGAGCACAGTAATCAACGTGTGTTGTCAATTACCCTGGGCCTAACCATAAAAACCTCACTTTATACTTAGTTCTTTGCAAAGCAATCATATAAGCTTGCAATAGAAGATATGCAGACAAATGGATAGCAATTGTTACCAACGCAATTTGATTTTAAATAAAAAATATGCAGCAGCTGTGGTTTGCATTCTTCCCAAATAGTTAAGATTGATGTGTCACCTGCCAAATTCATTCATTACACCTCTTGGCTTTATGATATTATTCTTTAAAGTATTTTCTCTTCTACTGGACTATTTTATTACCCTCTTTTTATCCTCACAGATGGTTTCTGTTATTCACACTGTGGGAGCATGATGCATTTTTGTTTGCACCTCATTCAGCTGTAGAACAAATGGTTGAATAAAATTTACCACTTGAAAATTAAATGCTGTAAAATACTAAACCCACAAGTTTGAATTTCTCAGTGGAAAATTATTTCAAGTTCACCAGATAGATAAAAATTACATATTAAATAAGTGACCTCTTAATAAACTTAAATAATCCCTCTTGTAAAATAGTTTATTTTTATGTTCTTTATTCCACCAAAACTGCATTGCAGTTTTCCAGTCTTTATATTTACATTATTTGCAACTCTTTCCATAAGTGCCAGTACAAATGTAACTGATGAAAATCCAGAATAGTCATACAAATGTTCCTGAAAGCAAGGTGCATTTCTGAGCAATTCTTTTCTGATGTGCAATAATACATATGTATATATTAACAAAGCTTCATAATATAAAATATCTTCCATGGCAAGTAAAACTTCCCCACTTACAGCTTATTCAGATTTCAGTTACATAGACTTCTGCATTTCAAGTTAGTGCAAATAATGAGAGTAAGAGCCTGAGCAGAACAATGTAAATACAATGGAAAAGAAACAGCAAAATTTTACCAGCTCCCTGCATACGGTTATAACATTTAATCAGTATATCATTAGTATTCTTTATATACAATGTATTTAAATAATTGGCTTGTCTGAACTATAGGCAACAAATTTACAAAATAAAATAATGTTTCACACAAATATGGAATGTCCGACAAATATATGAAAATAAAATGCATCTAGTAACAAAATGTTATAAATCAAAAAGGTAAAAGACGTCTTCTCTGTTTTTGAAGATTTCAAGGCACTTTCTTGGCAAATCAGAATTCTCTCCTTGGTAGAAAGTCTGCAAGAGAAAAGGACATGCTAATTTATATCTAGTTTCAAACCAGAGAGGCAGAGCACTTAGTTTAGTTCTGTTTATAAATCACAGTTTCCTGCAGATTGCATAAATCTTAACTCCGGAATGTCAGTGGGTCTTGCCCTCTCATGAACACTAATGAGTTTTGCCGTGGCAAATCCTCAGCGTCAATGCCAAGAGGTTTAACAGATAATGGTCCGTGCTGCTCCATCTTGCAGGGATATTTCCCATGCACAGAGTCACGTGCATTCCTACATTCTGGGTGTCAGCAAATGCTTTACGTCCACTTGCAAGGATCTGAATTAGGAAAAAAAAAAAAAAAAAAAATCCACCCAAACGTCTAAAAGCCATAAGGGCAGTAACGCCCCGCAGCATATGCTTGGTACCCCGGCCCCGAAGCCATCCCAGAGAATGTCCGGGGCCCAGAAACGTGTCCCTTCTCCGGCCCTGTCCATGGTGCTGCAATATCCAGCCGAGGCCTGCGCTACCAGGTCCCACGGGAAGATGATAGGTTTTCCAAAAGCAAAACTTCATTATGAAGAGAAAAAGACAACGTCTCTTGTATGTACCTGGCCATTGACAGTGAGGAAGGAAAAGATTTGCATGATAACACTTTAGTTCTCTTTTATGAGGAAAAGGCAACCTATTTTAGTACTGGCAGGAGAAACATTTAAAAATAGCTGTCAGTTCTTTGAGTGAGAGCCACCTTTTTCAAGGCAACCAAGAATATCCAAGACTCTCTAAGGTGTTAAAGTGAAGGCAAATTCCCTTATAGGTAACAGGATCTATGACCCTGTCCTCTCTAAGCTAGTGTAAGGGTGGTGAGAAAAACAGGTTCTTCATGACAAAAGGTGCAGCAGAAGTAATCACAGAATCATGCTAGAAATGCTGTGGTATTGAGGGATGAAGATATGTAAGTCCTTTACTGCACTCTCTACTTGAAGGGAAGAGAGAGTGACTCCTGTTACCCTTCATCCTTCTCAGGAAAATGTTTCCATTCCAAGAAGTAGTGGATATGAGTAAACATGAAGATCTGAGGCTGTTTTATTTATAATGGAAACTATTCACTCTATTTGGTGGAGGAAAAGGGTGAGGGAGCACAGAGACATCTGGGAAACACTCAGATCATAGCTCTACTTTTCCTTTAATGTTTTCTCTATTTTTAACAAAGTAGAGAGAAAGCCAGCCTAGATACAAGTTTAAGTGAACACAGTCCACACGATCTGCTAGCAATGCTTACCATTTAAAACCTCCCCTCCCCATTTGTCATGTCTTTGAGTGTATTTTTGGCAGGTAAATTAAAACACCTGGCTTTGAAAATCCTAGCAACTTTTGATCCTTTTGTATTTTAAAGATGGAAATAGAATGAGATAGATGCTTCTGTACTGTGGATGTGTAGGTAGATCTTTGACTCATCCTCTCGAAAGAAAAAGAAAAAAAAGTATTAGAACACCCAGAAATCTTTCTGAAAGCCCTGATACATGAATCCAGAGGTGTAAACAGATACAGATGAGGGACAAACACAGACTAAATAGGGAAAAATGGAGAAAATGGGCACATGCGGGGATGTTGGAAAAAGCTGAGTTCTGAAAGAGAAAATTAACAAACAAATATGAATTTAGGAACCATTTTTTTAAAAATTTTTTTTAATAGGGCATTTGGAAAAGGATTCCTCCTTTAGTCATGAAAAGGAGATCCAGGTAAAGTAATGAGATCCCTAGTCAATCTTCAGTTCACTGCCCTTGATATATTCATAAGCATCTGCAAGACATGGAAGGCAAGAGCCCAAACAGATAGAAAATAGTTAAGAGGAAGAGAAAGAAATTATGTCATTTTTTCTCAGCACTGAAATATTGCCCTGTTCTTAAAGCATTTTCTCAAAGCTACCAAAATGAATCCCACCTCCACTTGGAAATCAATTCAGCTAACACTGACTCATATCCTACTCTTCCTTTCTTATTCTTGATTAATATGAATTGAAGTCTTGATGCAGGAAGAAGTGACATACACAACTCCCCCAAACTCCAAGCTTACAGTATTTGTCAGGCGGAGGAGGTGAAAAGAAACTATCTTCAAAGAAATTTAGATAAATTAAATACACTGATTTTATATATTTTATTGATCAAAAATAACCAGTGTTGTTTTTTTAAATTAACCTTTGAAAGTGTAACTGTCATATTGATATTCAAACAATAGGAGAAAACAGTTCACTTGGAGATGTTCCTTATGCCAGTGACAATGCTGTTTAATTAACAGTGACAATGCTGTTTAGTTAACACATTTAATATAATCAAGAATGGACTAGGTTCTTCCATAGACTGTTAAAACACAGTGAAGCCTTTAGCTTTGCCACATCTTTATGTGCAGTTCTTTCCATCACCATGAAGTGGCATTAACTTTACAGAAATTCTCAGGAGACCACTTGGGAATGAAAAGGGGTCCTGAAGACAAATGAAGTGACAGGTTATCTCTGAAAACTGTGCTGGCAGACTTGAGATACTCTGTTTCTTCCATGGTTTAACAAAAAAGCCCTCTGCAGAACTGAAAGGCCTGAAATAAATGTGCTGATGAAGTCTTCAGCATTTTTTTTCACCAACTAGATTCCCCCTTGAAACTTTGAACAGTAAGAGACCACCCAATGCATAATTACAGACTGTGGTGCCCCAAGTGACTTATAGGAAATTATGGTGGGGCCTCTCAGACTATCTGTGCTTCTGTGTATTCTCATGAGGAACCAGTAAGATCCTGCAATGTCAAAGCACTCTCTAAATACCATATTTTTGTATGCACACATGGTACAATTGTGAAGTGAACCACTAGACCATTCCACAAATAAAAAAATGAGTGGCGAAAATGATACTTACATAGCAAACATCCTAGGACTGTGTACACAAAGGGCTCATTGCTAATCTTGTTAGCAACCTTGCACACCTTTTGTAATCTATAAAACAAAATTACCCACAGTAATAATGAATCTCTGTTACCAGATAGAATTTCAGACACTCTACACAGTGAAACTGTTATCTGATGGAAATTCATGAAATTATGTGTGCAAGATGCAATATTAGATTGTACATTATCGCAGTCAGGGCTCTAGAGAATGTGATGGTAGGAGGTAAATTTCTGCTAGGTGGTCTCCTCCCCAGATGTGGAAGACCAGGTTCAACTCCCAATTTTATATGAAGAAATTTAATTCATTAACTGGGAGGCTATTCTAACCAGCAGCGTATATATGGCACAGTAGGAAGTAAGGCTGTTTCACTCAGTATTAACACTGGTGGAAATCTGTACATCTCCTAGTCATCAGACTAGAGATACTAGTGTCTCACTTCAATCTTCCAATCCCTCTCTCTTGTGTCCTTGGTTCAAACTAACACTTCATTCAAGTGGACCCTCAGTCACATCCATCCTTTCTGACTATGGTAACAAGAAATATTTAGGTGCTCTTTTATTCTCTTGCTTGATAAATATTAATAAAACTTAATATAAACTATGCCAAACAACAAGAAACTGAATGCTAACTGGGTTTCAGTTCCTCAGGGAATATTTTTACAGTACATAAGTATATCAGGAGGAGAGGAAGTAACGCATCCTCAGACGTCCTATGGTGTCTAAGGTGTTTCTGAAAGAAACTATCACACTCACCCTAAAGAAATAATAAAAAAAAAACCCTGGGCTGTGATCAGCCTTGGAGTAACTCTAAAACCTGAGTGCTGGCTAAGGTGAAGACAATTCTGAAGATTTAGCTCTCCCTTTTAGAACTACAGAATATTTCAGATAGAACGTAACTCAGTGTCTGACTTGGGTTGTGTTGATGTAAGGGACAAAATAACCTCTGCTTTATTTTTTTATTTTACAATTTGTTTTGTTTTGATAAATTAAAAATAAGTTCTTCACACCATTCTAACCATAGTGTTGTTTGCAATTTTTTTTTTTTAAAGGCTACTTTATTAGAAGAGAAGTAATACAACTGTGTCTCTTTACAAGTAAAGTGAAGCACTCAGGCAATACATGTTTATCCAAATAATATCCACATACTCTGGATCCATGTATCAAAGCATACAACATGCAACACGTGTCCTATTTTTGTTATTCATCATGTAATAGATATATGCCTAGCCTACTCATGCCTACTTAGAAAGTTATATGTATATTTTTTGAGGATCAGCCATGGATTTCTACATTCCAGCTTCTGATAATGTAAACGTAGATGGAGATGAGGGCTGCTCCATCCCCTTTCAAAGGCTGGGTCCTCTGAGGTGCTGAGCTATGAAGAGAGAGCATTGTAGCTGCTCACAAACAGTGCCTCTAAGTGATGCAGTCAAAAAGTGTCATTGGTCTTTCAGGTTAAATCCTGAAAAGCTTCTAAAGCACCCTGGTCCATAGTTTGTCCTTAGAAATCACTAATGAGACTCACATTTTCTAAACAAAAGATACTATGTATTTTTCAGTCACTTTCTTTGAATTGTCCTTTGCACTAGAGAATGTGTAAGCAATTTCTATTTAAGCGATTTCCATTTTGTTTTGGGTTTTGGGGGGTTTTTTATCCATTTGATAACATCTTAGAACACTTATTTTTCAGTCTCTCTGACATAATTACATTCAGGTTGTGTTCAAGCAAAGCTTCTGTAGATCTTCTAGAGGAATGTTGTTTGACAAGAACTGAAAGTATCAATAACAGAAATGAGAAATCGATTGTGTGTTTTTCTAAAAATGGGTATATAATAGAAAATTATCCTCACAAATTGAAATATAAAAAACCCCAAGATATAACCATATTATTGAGCATTAAGAGAAGGTAAAGAATGGTTCAGTTTTATCTTATTGCACAAGTTAATAAGTAAAATTAAAGGAAGCAGGAAGGAGAATATGGCTTCATATCTGCCCTCTGCCTAAGCATGCCCTATGTTCTTTTTTCAGAGTGTAGTTTTCATTTCATTTATTTCAGTCTCTCTTTGAAGGAACTCCATGATACTCCGCTGAAGGCAAGTGTATTAACAGAAAATCTTTGTGTATCAGAGGACCTTGAGTATGTTTTGTAGCATGCTGTTAAACAGCCACTGTTACAAAAGGACCAGGACGCCAAACAGTAGAAAAAGTGAGTTGCTTTTAAACAAGTATCACAGCGAGCATTAAAAGGTACTTTGTTACTTACAGGTTGGAGTTGAGCAGTCCCTTGTGTTGTGATACAGTCGATGAAAGTGCTTGCTACACTCTGATGAAAATGTGACTGGCCCTGTTTGAAAGTAATCAGGAGTTAACCACAAGCTCTCAGTGTCAGTGCTCTGCAGCTTCAATGAATGACGACAACACATAGAATTAAGTTCCTTTCTTCTTGGTTAAAATTGCATTTAGTCTTTTACTATATCTTAAGCAACTATGATGCAATAGGTATAATAATGCTACTGAAGTAACAGAAAGAAATATTATTGCAATGTCCTTATGGTCATGATATGAGAACCAGAAGAATGACCCCCGGAAATGATGGGCTGGTTTAGCCTTGGAATTCTAGTAATTCAAAATTAGCAGTAAAGTTTCTTATATGGTGAAAAATAGAAAGGTGCAACTACAACAGAATTTAGTTGACTCAGTAGTTGTCAGTAGTCTGATTTTAAAAGTAACAATGCATCTGGAATGCGGATATTATTTCTAAAGATAAATAAAAGCAACATTTTAAGTAGATACGGGTTTCTAATCCCTGGAAAGATGAAGTACTTTCATATACTAATGCTCCTAATTTGCACATAGATGGTTTATGAAGTTCTTAATATACAGCGTGGGTGTTGAGGGGAAAAAAAAAAAAAAGACAGCTGAATAACATCTAGGAACCTGATCTCCTGTTAAAATAATCCTAGTAAGAAAGGATGCAAATGTGCAGCAGGCAAGATGTGTTTCATTTTTTGGATGAGGCAAATCCCTATGTGCCCAGGGTACAATGTGCTGCTCCCTTCTCTGGGTATAGAGTGTCATCTGCTTACACTAATGTTTGATAAGAAAGTTGTCCCTGATCACAGAAGAGGGCTTGGAACTAGATGACCTTTCAAGTCCCTTACAACCCAAACCATTCTATGGCTCTATGATTCTATAAAAACATTATAGAATGTCAAAGTTAACAAGTTGCCAAAGAGCCCTTCCATAATCGCTGATGGCCCTGGGAAAGAATTACTGATAACATTCAGGTTGAAGAGAACAAAATGTAATACTTGCATCCAGTAACCTGCTTAGCAAGACTATCACTGACAGTTGGGAATGAGTATCCTGTGATTTGGACAGAAAACATTGACATAAATTGATGTTAACTGAATAAGACTAAATTTAAATCTAAATTCAGCACAAATAGGAACCCTGAATAAAAATAGCCTGTTTCAGGCAATGCTGCAAAAAGATCCACAAGAAGCATACTGTGTCGGCTAACTTTCCTGTAAGAGGAAATAGCAAGCATTTCTAGGCAAAAAATTACTAATTTCATAACTTGAAAGGTGGTTTATTAGCCTGGTAAAATATACCAAGCTAATTCTCTCTGGATAGTGAAGTCAGACTGCCATGAACTCAAGAGGAGATTCCTCTCTATGACAGTGAACACACCTGAAGATTAGATATGTTTTACAGAAGTACATGGACTTCACTGGATTTTTTTCAGCCACAAGTAAGGTTTTCGATAAACTGAAAAAGTAGTCTTTGCAACTTTGAACTGTAACATTGTCACCATTTCTTGTCTGAGTAATTAGGCTCAAGAAAAAGTATGTAAATTGAAATAATCCAGAATATATGGAGACAACATTGGCTTTTGTCACCAAAGAAATTCTATGTCCCTTCAGACAAAAAATGGTTTTCCAGCTTTCTTCCCTATCATCAAAAATAGGCTGTTGATTTTATTTGTCCCTTACAGAGCACTCTGTGTCAGCAGGTTTTTCAAGATAAATTGATAGATTGCTTTATGACTCACAAGATTATTTATGATTTTTCCTGTAGTCAAAGACTGTTACATATGGTTCTTCTTTGGCTTTAAAATGTGTCTACTATTCTTGGCATGCGAGAGGTATACATTAATTTTCTTAACTCTGAAACTGTAAAGACAATGGACTGTAAAGATAATGTTCATTTCAGCTTCTCCCCTTTTTTTCACAACTTCATAACTCTAGGATTTCCTAACTGTTGAGCTAATAGGGACTATAACTGAACTGTTTAATTAATGAAATTTGCTAGAAGAAGGATTACGATTGGAGGTGTAGGCAGAAATTCTGAGCCAACAAATAAACCTTCAGTATTTTAGAATCCTGCTTTCCTTATTCATTCCAGCTAACGTTAGTCAAGTAATTTCAGCAATTTTGATGGCAACTACTCGTGCAGAAAAGGACTATTAATTTAATTATTGGTTACAGAGACAGGTCTTCAATTATTTTTTTCTTTTTCTCTTTTCTATGATTTAATACTCTCAAAATACAGTCTGTAAAACTCATGGTTGTTTTTCACTGGTTTTGAGTAATGCGACTCATTCTGTAATCATTATTTAGCTTCTCCAGATTCTTATGCTGAGCTTTTTACAGTAGCTGAGGAGTTTCCAAAGTTAAAAAATAAAAGGAAATTGATTAAGTACTAACATAAACTAATCTTTCTTGTCTGTCCTCTCCAGGAGAGGAATATTCAGTACTGCTGCACTACACAGCATAGCATAGTTTGAATCTCTATGTAGATTTCCTTCTCATATGGACTGAAAATGGGCAGATTCGTAATTCTTGTTTACTGGCTCTGGTACATTTCCTGCAGTTGCTGTTAGGTTGCAGTCAGCCATTGACAAAAAGATTCTTAAAGTTTTGCTTATCCCAAAGATTTAAGTGCACTTCCCCCATGCAAAAGAGACAACAAATTCCCTCCTTTCTTGTCAAGGGCTGCCTGAAATTTCCAATAAAGAGGAAATGCATAATTATTTCCAATTCTCTTTTCATGCTCCAGCTGCCAACTATTTCTCTATTTTCTAGTTTTACTAATAAACTTGAAAATCACCAACAGATTTGCAGTGTCATACTTTGAGACCTTCATTTTTCTGAATTACAGAACAGTTGGAACTGAAGAATAAAGAATCAGTGCAAGCACCTTGCCATTGGCAACTCTTATTGTAGATATATTCATAGGGTACAATATTTTTCCCAGTAGCTACAAATAGACCCTCAAAGGTAAGTGCATTATAAAACTCCACCTCAGTTTTCAAGTACTTAACTGCAATCATCATGAACTTTTATATTTGAAACAACCAGTTATCTTTCTTTTTCATTTATTCTGATTTAATCCTTCCTTTTTCTATTTGTTTCTACTGTTAAAATAAGCACCCCCTTGTATACATCATGAGACAGATGCAAAATAGTTTCCCAGACATGGTGAAAACTTGTTTGGCCACACAGGTCTGTTTAGGAAAGATATGTGCAGTCCAACGAGAAGTCATAAAATCACTGAATGTGAAAAAATGAAAGCATCAATAGAATGTTAAAAATTAAACAAAAGCTTTTAAATAATGTTTTAACTTACCATGTTTTGAGAGTTATTTGATGCTAGATAATTCAGTTGATTAGTCATTGCAACTAGAGTTTTTCAAAAAGTTCTAGTCCTAAAATATGCATATTTAACTTCAAAAATGTTTAACTTGGTGCCAAACCTCAAAGAAAAAAACTAATGGTGTGATTCTTGTGGCTACTTAGAATAAGCACATGTAGGAAAATTATGAGCAATCATCTGCCTTACCTGTAAAGTGTTTTATGAACTTGTCTTTTAGACTGGAATCTCTTGGAAAAATTTCTGAAAAGAGAAGAAAAAAGATGCATTTATGTAGCATAGAAATTACAACAAAAGCCCTGAAAACATATTATGTCAAGATGTCTGATGTAAAGAGATCAAACAACTTCCCAAATTGACCATGAAATTAATTTTCATAGTTGTGGGTGTATTGGTGGATGTGTAAATGACACTGTGAAGTATTTCAGGTAGTTCACAGATAAATAGCAAATGGTCATCCTAAAATATACTATTAGATTTTCTGACAATAATTTCTGCTTATCTTCGTTCTGAGTGGGGCTATAACTTTTGAAAGACCACAAATAATACACATATATTATCATGTTATGACAAATACAGGAGTCCCTTAAGAAATCATGTAAAACATGTAGATAAACACAAATCAAATACCATTTGCTGGGGTTTGAAATAACAAGTATCCGAAGAGAAAAGTCTCCTAAAGATCACATGGGTCATGTATATTTTCACTCCACTATTAGACAAAAAATGGTTCTTCTCTCCTGTGAAAACTGCTGAAAATTTTAAAATGCTCCCTTTCCATTTGTGGTAATCTTTTCTTAAAAGTACAAGATAGTAGAAGCCTCAGAACAGCCAAAGGAACCATGAAGAACACAACTGGAGCTAACACAAAAACTAAAGTTGCTTGTTTTTCTTTTTTTTAATAGGAAGCTGCAGAAACTTTTGATGCAAGTAAATATTCTAAGTAAATATTCTAAGAACTAATACACATGCCCCCCCCCCCCCATCTCATAAATAAAACTTTTTAATAGTTTTTCCACTGAAAAACTATTAAAAATTCTTGGGTAACTGTAATTATTGCTGCAGATAGTTACTGTATATAACAACTGCATTTTATGTCAAATTCAAAAGAAATACCTTTCTAAGCAGTATTACAGGGAACGTGATTAACTCACAGCATTAGGACCTATTTATTAGGACATATTTATTAATTAAAAATATTTCCTTAGAGCTTATGTAATTTTAAATCTTTTTATTCTCCTACTTTTTTTTCATTTCCCCATCTGAATTAACATTTAGCTCAGAAGATTGCAAGTTTTCATTCATAGTATAGGAAGATGTTGGTTATCTGCCAAGATCAATTCTTACCACTGGCTTTAGGCAGTTTCTCAGAGGTCAGATGAGTGTATTTTTAGGCTGGGATTTTGAGCTAAAATGCCCAAGCCTTATTGCAACTCAGCAATGTTAGAAGACCTACTTTTCTTCAGGTTCCTCAAAAATATCAGTTTTAACTCACTTGGTTCCTTATTGCAGATGAAATTCCATCCCTTCTCCATTAAACTTAGAATTTTACTGACATAAAATGTCAGGTAGTTCAAAATTACATGGAATGAAGATTATGAAAAGGCAAAATGGGGAAACAGTCTGCGTGAACTTTGAATGAGATGCCTTGAGTGGACAAGTTCTGACAAATGACCACAGCTTGGTGAAGGTTGGGCTAGGAACTGCCCATTCTTGCTCTGACAAAGAGCATTTAGACACAGGCCCTTTCAAAGTCCATAGAATTTGCTATGAGAACAGTAGTTGCCTTTTGCCCCATAAAATTCTTTAGTTGCCCCATAAAATTGTTTAGGAAAAATCTGTATACAGCCAAACCCCCATCTGTGAATGCCCAGAAGGTAAAATAAGAAGTAAAAAGGAGAATTGATCTGATGCTCTGGCAAAGGGCTAGGCATTGCAAGCATAAAATTGCAGTTCTAGCCGTGTTGGCAAGCCTGAGAAGGAACATTGCAGAGTCTGCTTTCCATGAGTAACCCACACTGGCCCAAAGTTCACACCAGCCCAGCTTTGCCTTCCCAAAAGGGAAAACTAGGTCAGTTTAGTGTTGAAAAGCAGCTGAGCGATATTGCCTGCGTGCCTGCTGCTCCCCTGCTGTGGCTGCCGTCCCTCCAGGCAGCAATCAGCCTTTCAACATATGCCTGTGTTTCAGCTTCTTCAAGTGCTCATTTTCTTAATAATACAGTGTATTTGCTGATAAAACACGACCAGTGAGACCCCAGTCCTGCACAAAAACAGTCTGAGCTCATTTGTAGAAGAATCACGGGTAGTGCAGGTTACTGGAATGCTTCTGTCCGCTTGCTCTAACGGCAGAGGACTGAACCCCTTGAACTATGAAATACCCAACACAAGCACAGTCATTTTCTTCCATCTTCCAGCAGCATAGACAAGCTCTTCTGTCTGTACAGAGCTATGAGGCTGAGGCCTCAAAGGACTTAAAATTTCAATCAAACTAGTGAACATCTTCTTTCAATAGAATATGTATCACTGACTCCTGATCACACTGCAGCCTGAAGAAGGATATCAAGCCCATACAGGATGCTTTTATAAAGCAATGAAAAACCCTCATGAGAAAGCCCCTGAGGAAGTTTTTCCTGGCTTCTAAGCTCTTAGTTACTCCAGTCATATTTCTTGTGTTATCTATCACCTACTAAGGCAGATACTTTAAAATCCATTCTCACAATGACTGCACACATTCTCACAATGTAAGTAAAATTCCTTTGACATATTAATTTCACAAAAGAAAAGGATATATAATAAAAGCAAATATAATAAGATAGATTGGCAAAACTACAAAAGAAACGGAAAAATGAAACAATAAAATGTTTGAAGTGTGAAGTCCACATGAACAGGGAGTATTGAGTGGAGAGAGTATACTCAATCCATTCTTGCCTCAAGACCATATTACACAAACTAGTAAAATACAGCCAGTATAAACCCCATGGGATATAGTAACATTGTTTTTAATTAGCTGGGTGAATATTTAGACTGTGGCATTCTTGTGCCCAGGCTTACAAAGCCTGCTCAGCTCACCAGAGGGAGTATATCTGAGTTAAAAGGTACTTATGTTATTGACCCTGTGCATAATTCTGGGCATAATCTCAGTTTATAACCATAAATAACCTTAGTTTAAGGATTTATTTCTTAGTGATATTAGGACTTCTATGTGTATCCCTAGATAATTACTTATGAGGGGAAAAATGCTGCGAACTCCTCACCCCTTCCACGGACAGCAATGGCCATGGACTGTTAAATGGTGCAAAGACAAATCTGCTACTGGATCTTCTCCCTAAAACAGTAGGAATATTTAAGGAAAAATCTAGGGACAAGATAAATTTTGAGGTTTTTCCAGCTCTGCGTCACAGACAGAATGGTTAAGTTTGTACTGCAAAGCTGATTCTAAACCGTCCATGCTGTTAATTTTATCAAGATGACACTTCACAGAAGGTCTCATGGCTTCAGGTAAGAGGTGATTGGATCAGCCTAGGTTTTTTCCTATACTGGGATAAATGGGATTGTAGGAAGAGCTAGCAAGGTCTGAGCTAAGAATCTGCGAGCAATGGGTACATCAGCTCCCCATTCTCACTGTTCATTGTAAACTTTCTGAAGCTGATTTAAATCACTGTTGTAAAGCTAATTCCCTAGAATATTATTATGCAGGCTTTCCAGTTGTTATTCAACACCCAGCAGCTGACACGAATGTTTAATTTTTCACTACTTTGGGTGTGATTGCAAAGACTAAATAAACAACAGCCTGGTCTCAAGCATGTCCTCAGCTTGCAACATAAGACGTAGTTGCTTCACCTTGGATGGGTGTTTCACATTTCTGTGTCCTCTGTTTCTCTGTTTTAAGCTGTGACTGCAGGTTCTGATTTTTACCCTGTGTTTGCACTGTCTCCAGTATCATTACACCATAACTGTGCCTGGAAAATTCATGTCCTGATGGAGTATAAGTAACAAGAGCTGTGGTCCCAGCACTGAAATAAGCCAAATTCACACAAGAGTTTGTTGACTTGGGACATGAAATATCCACATCCTTAGATGACATCATCGTGGTGGAAAAAAATCAAAATCTGAATTTTTTTATGCTCCCAACAGGCAGCTTTTGCATATTTTGAGTTTATTCAGAGAAGCAGTGTCCATCAGACAGCAGAAGTTACTCCTACTCTTGGCCTAGTCCAGGTCTAGGCAAGGGGCATCTACAACATCTCATTGTAGAGTAGGTGAGTGCAGAAAATGTGAAATAGCAGAGCCCAGGCTCTGCTTCATTGCCAAAGTCCTTTAAGATTTTTAATTAAGGGAAAAAAAAATTTCTTCATCAAGAATCTCCCTTTGTAGAAATATTTACACATAAAAAAAAAAAAAAAGGCAAAAAAGTTCCAAAGCCATTTCTCCTCAATTACTTAAATAAAAAAAACTTATGAAGCATTTGTGGAGAACTTCTCCACAGTAGGTAAATGTTTCAGAAGTGTCTGTGTGTCCAATAGAACATAAACCCAGAAATTACATCAGTTATCACTATCCTTATTTTTGCCACATAAATTATATTTGTCATATTGGAGTGCAGGTGCTAAGTGCTTTGCACAACACATTCCAACTACAGTATTTAAAACTTGACATTTTGTACCAGGCTTAATAATTACCTATTTTCCAGAATATTCATAGTAAATTCAGAATATCTACTGTTAAGTTGTATAACATTCCTTGAAATGACATGTCACATGATGGAATAACAGATGTTTCTTGGTTTTATGTAGTTCTGCACTTCAAGATGTTACTTTAACAGTTAGGTGGTTTGAATGAATTTAATCTTGCAGAAATTTGTTTACAATCCAATGCTTAGTCCAAGATAGTAAATAGTAATAATAAAATATCTTATTATTTATTAAGATGATTATCTGATCTGATTTGATTTTATTCAGTCAAGTAAAGCTATTTTTAATTAATTTAACTGTCTATTCTTCAGTAAGAGCAATGTTTTACAATTTCTCCTCTTTTTTTGCTTTTTGTTCTTCTTTCCTCCCCACATTGTCCCTTACTTTATAGTCCTCTAAAGTCAAATAAATTTTTAATACAAAGCAATAAATTTTCACAGATCTTGCACTACCAAACTAATAAGAAATTTTTTCTAGTCTAAACTAAATTTATCTAAATTTTGCAGATTGGTCACACATACATTCCTACAAAAATCTTAACTCCCATATATATTCTTGATTGTTTTTTTTCAACTACAGCATTTAGAAAACAAATGTTTAAGTATTTTCTTCCTTCTATCTGTAAAATAGCAGAAGAAAACTGTCAGTAGTAAGATGCAGCTGATTCTTCTATGGAAGAATCTTTCATGTCATGAAACTGCTTAAAACACAGTATGTATCAGAAGAGTTTTAGATAAAAGTAGCCTTTTAAAGGACAAGACTCTCCAAAGTTTCAACTTGTACAAAGGCTGTATCTGTTGACAGGACACAAATAGATCTTGCAGTGGTTGAAATATCATCCTTCCGCCAATACTGGAACATTGCCATCAAAACTGTCTGGATTTCTTACATAGACAAGTCATATTTATTTGGATGGAACTTCTCTTTACTACAAATTCTCCACAGTGCCTAAAGATGGCAACCCTTTCTTACTGACTATACCACAAAGTGAAACACTAGTAGGAGGAGGTTTGCATACTTTCAGCAATGTCAAGATGGTTTAGTTTGCACAAAAACAAAATGTTTGTTCATAAAAAAGAAGTGATAGTAAAATCTTTCAAATGTTAATTCATAAAAAAATTGATTAGCTCTCCAAAGACTTTAAGCAACAGAGATGGAACTGGACCAGAACAAGAGAATAATATCCAAGTAAAGTGATACGCTAGGAAGATGAATGAATGGAATGACATTGCAATGCCAGGATGAAATTATCCTCAGCATGATTGTCAGAAACCTTCCTTTCTCTGTATGATTTAATCTACATATGTAATTATTCCTACAAATTTTAAGAAGAGATATACTTCCTCAGTTAAAAAAAAAAAAAAGAAAAAAAAGAAAAAAAAAGAGCTTTGCTCAAAATCAAGAATTAAAGTAGCAAAGAGTAAGATAAGGCATCCTAGTGGAGAAAAAAACATGCTAATGTTCATTTGATAAGAGTTTGGTGTGGGGTGGAGTAAATCACAGGTGTTTGACTGCAGTGGTATCCTTGGGAATCAGATGATAAAATACCCTGTGAATAAATAGAGCATCAAGCATGTGATTACAGACCTGACCCGGGTATTCCTGTCCAGAGTTAGACAGAAACATGTGGTCACCACTGTGGGCAGCTGTTAGACGGAGTCAATCCCAATCCCTGGCTGGGGCTCTTTCAGCACCATGATTACACAGCACATGGGAGAACTGCTTCTAATACAGCCCTCAGCAGCAGATGACACCAAGTACAGTTGAATCAATTGAACATACACTTCTTTCTTCAGTACCCCAACCAATTAAGGTCTTACTTTTGCACCAGACCTTCTGGGCCCATGGCTGGCCAAAGTTCTTACCTGAAAAACTGAGGACTTCCAGCAGCTTTGGCTCAGCTGGAAATGTTATTTTTTCTATGCTGCTATTCCATTTCTACCAGAATGGTATTAGGTTTTGTTCTGTGTACAACAGCCACATTAATATAGATTGAAATGTTTCTCTGGATCCCCCTGGGGTGTCTGAAACAGCAGAGAAACAGTATGCACTTCTTTGTTGAAAATGTGTGTATTAGTAGGGAATTGTATTCCCTACTAAGGGACCACCAGTTGATTCTGGAGTCTGTAAGTGTTCAAAATCCTTATGATGAAGTTGGGGTTGTATTACAACTCTGTTCACAGACTAATATATTTAATGCCTTCACTATTGCAGTCTCCCATAGGGAGGCAAGAAAAAACATTGTTTTCTGCAACAAAGAGAAACTCCTTCCATCATTAAAAACCATAAATCATTAAACATTTTCTATTCTTTGTGTTAGAAATAACTGCCATATGAGAAAATATCTTCTTAAATGGTGTAATTTAATTCTCTTAGACTACTCATCTGCAATTTCTACTACAGAAATTAACTGTATTTCTTTTTTTGTTGTTGTTCTTTTTCTTCTAGTTTTCCACAATTAAAAGCTTTATAATAATTTCTAAATTTTAGTAATCTTAGTAATTTTGTTTTGCTTACACACACGCACCCCCCACACTTCCCCCAGTAGATCTGCAATTCATTCCTTTAGGCAAGGGAAAATATCTATTTCTGTGTGCAATATTCCGAGAAGTCACTGTGTTACTACTCCTGTTAAGTCACACACACAGTTCCCACTTACTGAATACTTTTGTTTTGAGACTTTGATGTGTACATACTGAGCATAGATGGAAAATGAGTCAGTGCTCCAGACAGACGCATTCCTTTCTATGTGTAATATTGCTGTTTGAAATTCAAAACTTACCAGATTTCTCCAAGTGCTGTGTAATGAAGATTACAATAAACTAGTAAATTTTTTCATTTTCTATCAGTCTGCTCTGGCAGGTGAAGAATTATCTGGTATCTCAACATTTTCTGGGGCATAAAAAAGCCTCAAATAAACCCCCAAATCAAGGCTGCTTGGATTCACAGAGTTGAGAGTGTCTGCTCAAGAGAAAATCCTGAATTAATCTATAGCTGCATACCACTGCCATCTACTGAATGTAGAATACGTTGAATGTACTCATGCATACCTTCCTGCTATGAGAGCAGAGTTTACTAGGCTCTGTCTTATGGGAGCCCTTTCAGTATCCACAATACAAAGTGTACTCTAGAGCTTAAGGGTTACAAATAAAGGGCAATTAAGAATTCATAATGAATGACTTGGTCAATTTATCTTCTCAAAGAGTAGACATAAACAGTATTCAAATCTCTTTGGATTTATTTGTTGTCCATAAAGTCTGTGTTTGGCATTACAACTTTATTTATAGAGAATATTTGGAATGCACATTGTGATATATGATTCTACCTCATTAGTCAAGTCCTAAAATGCTAGTTCTACTCACATGTCTAACAAATGCTTCCATGTTTAATTATTTGTCCAGATTTGAAACAGTGCTTCCAAGGATACTTAAACTAATGACTTAACGTTTACTTTCCCTGGTATTCATTCCAGTAATATTTTTCGGATGTGAGCATGGCAAGTAATACTCTTTTTAAATGCTGATAAATTGATATATCTTCAAATTCTCCCAATTTTAGTTATGAACACAATATCTGGTGTTTTATATATAAAATTGTAATAAGTCTTTATTCTGTAACATTCACCAGGAACTTGCATAATGAGGTGGACTGTGACATCAGGCAGTGCAGAAGTAGAATTGTATGACCGTAAAGAGAAAGCCTAACAGGGTCTTTCATAATGGTTGATAAAGTTTACCATGTCAGTCACCACTGGCAAGAACATTCCAGTAAAAAAGTCAGTGTTTCTCTTAAATGTGCTAAAGATGGGCATAAAAGGAAACACTGTCTTTCAAAATCTCAGTCTGGCATTTAGTCACAATTTCTATTTTTGTCCTCTTTGCTCTGACAATCATCACATGTACTGTCAACCACTCATTCTCATCCCAGGAAGTCTACTCACCTATGTCCTGTCTCTCTTACTCACCCCTTACAAGCTTTATCTACATCAGCTGCTCCCTTAAATCCAGAGGGATTAATATCCACAGGGCATTCACAGGAGCATAACTGCAATTTATTTGGTTCTATCAAAATTGCAGTATTGCAAATACTGAACATTTTTAAAAATGCACAAAGTATTGTACAAAGGTATTCCTAAAACTGACAGTAAAAACAGATAAGGACACCTCCTATAAATGGTAGCAAAATAAGAAAATGATCACATAAAAAATATATAAAGAGTAAAGACATACTGCTTTCCTAATTCATCATGCCTAGTTTCATCTGTAGGTTTAAATGTCCTCATAACATTTGTTTGATGGATTGATATTCTGCACACTACAGATGGGAATAGATTTGAAGTATTTCAAACTTCTCATTACTCACCTTTTGCTTGGACTGGAATATGCATTATTTCTTTAAGATTTCTAAAAATAGTCTCAAAATTTAGCTTGAAGTGCTGCCTTTCTATAGTGACCCACCAATTCCAGGGTCAAATTCCACTCTCACAATGGCTGCATAGTCCCCCTCACTCATCAACACCCTATTAATGTAATTGCTAGGGAATTATGGAAGGCATTTTGGACCCAGATTTTTTCAACTGTATTGTAATTATGGAGACCTTCAGGTAGGTACTAAGGAAACAGACGACAAACTAGAAATGCTTAATTTCAGTTGGATTTATAGACTTTATTTGAGCGATGAGGCAGTAAACTTTAGCAACACCCTGTTATAAATAGTATGGAAGATGCTGTACATACTCTAATAAAATATAAATAGTAACACAAAAGGCTAGTGTGACTTGGACTTTTCTTCAAGAATAGAGGGATATTTATTTATCTCTACCAACTGATAAACAGACAAGACAAGTCTTACATTAGCTAGGTACATTCCAGTTCTTTCAAAAAGGTTATGAACAAGATTCTTGGATGTGTTGCCTAAAACAGCAGATGGGTAGATTTAATAAATCCAGTAGGTTTCAGCCAAATTATTCTAGTTGTGAAATACCAGTTTCAACAAATCATTATCTCAGTTATGTTTTATGTGCTATTATCCCCATTGGGTCATGGCCTATGAGAAACTAAGAGGGAGGAATTTCTCCTTTAATCTCTACCATTACCACTCACATGGAGTCCTTCTGACTAAATTAGACATCTTACCTAAAAATAAGGCAAACTTGTAAACAAGTGATGGTGACCCATGCAAAACATCTTCTTTTACCTTAAGAAGAAACACGTCTCTTTGCTATAGTGCTTTATCCCTAACTTCCACATTCTTTGTTTACTGCAAAACATTAAATGAAGTCAGTTTCTGAACTAATTCAATTTACTTACTATTACATTACAAAGGAGTACATGCCATTAGAAATTAAATGTCTCAAGCTACTTGTCACATTTCTGGCACAGGGTAAATCCATAAGTAACAACCTACTGATTCAGCTAGTTCTTATGAAACAAATGTCCATTATCTAGCCCCTTTTTGGATTCTTCGGGTTGTAAAACACCACTGTTTTTATGAAAATCAACTGAACTTTGGTGTACATCATGAGACAGATAACTTTTAAAACAGTCCATTTTTTCAAGCTTTTCTTTCTGAAGCGCCTGAGCTACAATTGTGCTGCTGTCTCAGAAGGCGTTATGTGCTCATTTGTATTCTAAATTTATACTCTAAATCTGTGCTCATTTGTATTCTAAATTTTCCTCACTGCTGCAGTTTTCTCTCCATTCATCTGTCATATAAAATGAATGAAAGTGAAGTTTGTCCCCTTTTTTTAAGAAAGACCTTTAGTGCTGTAATCCTTGTACGTCTTTGTTAGACCTCACAGGACGTATTAAGAGCAGAGTGCCCTGGACAAAGATCCTGTGCTATCATGGCACTCTTGCCTACACAAGCAAGCATATTTCAAGGACAACCTGTGGGGAACTTGCCTTCTTTCATGCAAGGAAGATAGATGAAGTGACATGAAGTACTCGGAGAAAAACTTTTGTCTCCAGGGTTTTTTATGCTTCAGTTCAGTTTTTCAACAGAAACTTTCACAAAATCAAATCAGTAAGAGCAAACAAAACAAACATAATGATTTCACTTCACTCTGATCTTTTTTGTTTTATTATGTTACTACCCTATGCTCCTGGGAAGGAGACAAAATTTCTTTCCTTTATAACCCAACTTTCTGACTTGAACTCAAAGGACCACCTTTGAGACACCACCACTGTTCAAGTTGTCTCAGTTTCCCACTCTCTGGTGGTAATCCACATTACCATATCTTACAAAAGTGAAAGCACCTGGGACAGTACAAGGGAGGAGACTGGAAAACGCATCCAGAGATAAGAGAACAAAAGCAAGAGAAACGAGC
This sequence comes from Myiozetetes cayanensis, assembly GCF_022539395.1. NCBI lineage: Eukaryota > Metazoa > Chordata > Aves > Passeriformes > Tyrannidae > Myiozetetes > Myiozetetes cayanensis. Next base: position 38,931,492 of record NW_026086604.1, on the reverse strand, counting down.
ATAGGAGCATTGTGGTGTTCCTCTTGTTACACTTGGAGCACCTACAAAGGATACAAGGCACAGGAGAAGGACGCCTATTTATCATTCCCATCTTTACCCAAACTTAGGTCAAGTCTTCAGAAGTTACGGAGGAGAACTAATTTCAACTAAGTCCCTCCAGTAGTCTTAGGAGCAGAAAAGGTTGACTTGCAGTCAGGAGAGGATGATAAAAATCTGTTCGCATCCATGGGAAGGACCCACTCTTTCCTGCCCATGCCCTACTCTTGCCTTCTCCCCTCCCTTGTGCTCTGCTTGGCCTCCTCGCCTTGTCTGGTCTCTGCTGAGCTGCGAGTGGGAACAGAGAATGACAGGAATAGTTAGCAATTGTTGCTATGAAGACAACTAATGGCACGAACAGTAATTCCAGAGAGGCCTTCCCACCTCAGCAGAGCAATGACTATTTACGGCCTGAAAGAGTTGCCAGTCTCCCGTTCAGCCTCCTCTTAAGGGCAAGAGATTATACCTAGAGTTGGCTCCTCCAAGCCTGGGCACTGAACTGTGGGAAGGACATAACCTGAGGCTGGAGGGAGGTAATTCACTCAAGCTACAGAAGAAACATTTAATTATGTCTGAAGTGTCAGTATAGGTGGACAGGGGATGGGGAGGATAGTTTTGCCTACTGTGAATTATTCAGGTTTTACAACATTGGTAATATTATGTTCCTCCTCTTCCCCTCAAACTTCGATTTTTCTTTGCTTAATATACCATTTGTGAAGGGAATGTAATTGCTCATTAAGTGCTTAGGCACTGTGTTTTCATTTATCAGAAAAAGAAATCACACCTTGCTGATATTAAAAGACTGCTGTATTATTATCATCATGGACTTTGAAAGCTGAGCCCTAGATGTGGTGTGAATGCAGAAACCAGCACCTAAAATCTGTCCTATCTAAATTATAATATTTCCTAAAGTATCTTCTGAGTATGTCCAGAAATATGATACTAAATAATTTTTCTATGTTCTGTTCCTTTATAATGTCATCAGTAACATGCTGTACCAAGTTATTCATCATCCAGTCAGAATTTGTAAAAATATATGTCAGTCTGTAAATTGGCTTTAGCTATTTCCAAACAATTTTCTTTCTGTCACCTGTCTACCAATATTTCACCTTGTCACTAGAACCATGTGAAGGATCTTAGCCAAGTAATGGAAATGTTACTTCAATTACACAAGTGAAGCCTTCTCCCAAAACCATCCCCTTTTTCCTGAACACAAGATTGCCGGTCAGCTCCACTTAATTTTGATTGTAACTAAAAATTTCTTTCAGATTCTCAGGTAACACTGTCCTTCTTCTGATAGTTTCCCCACTCCTGTAGAGCCTTTGTGACTAATGTTAGAGTTTTTTTAAAGAGAATTTTAAAATACTAAAGGAAGCATGCAATAGTGTAATAATGATAAGTTAAAAAAAAGTTATCTCCTTTTATTCATAAAGGTAACAAACATCTCTTAAATGTTTATTACAAGAAAAAGAATCTCTATGAAGTTATAAGGCTTTCAGAACTACAGTTTCCCAAGGGGATACTTATCAGAAAATGTCTTTTAATTGGAACATAGGTTTAATTCTGAGACTGTCAGAGTTGCAATGCAAGACTACTGTAAAGAGAGGAAAATAACATGTATGTCTTGATGTGTGTCTTTGAAACTGGCAACTGTCAGAAACTGCTGTCTGAACCTGGAGTTCCAATTTCTATGGTTAGTCACACAAACCATTGCTTGAATGACACATTTTGTAATAAAAACTAAGAGCAACTAGGGAAGTGCATTCTGTTTATAGTCCTATCTTATGTCTACAGTAAAAAACCACAAAGCAGTTGTATACTAGCAGCTCTCTGGATTCCCAGCTGGTACAAGGAATTATTCTAGGAACTGGTGTACTCTCAAATAACACATTTTTAAGGGCTGAAAAACACTAGAAGGAGAGTATGCCCTGATTCTGTTCTTCTTGATTTCAATGGGAGCAAAACCATGTCCTCAATCTGTGTGTAATTCACATGATCTACTTAGCTAAACAATTAAGTCACAGCTCTGACATCTGATATTTATTTTAAGTTCTTTGAGCCAGATTCTCTTCTCTGAGCCAACCCTTTTTTCTTTTCTGGTGGCTATAACAACTGTGGATTTTCCCAGCTGGAGATTCTCCCAGCATGAATTAAGTCTTTACCTGTCTGGCAAAACCAGGTTTCATGTTATTTCTTCCTCCATTGAACCCTCTGAATCTTCACCATCTTCTTATGTGAAAGAGTAAGAGGCCTGGCTACAGCTCTCATTACCATGCCTTAGCTATTCTTAGCCTGTATACTTCCCTCTTCAAATTAAAGCTATCAGGTTAATTTTAAATAATTCTTAGGCTATTGTAACTTAAGTAAAACCATAGTATACCTACATCTGTGGTATTTCAGATGACATATAACTGAGGATCTGTCCAAGGCATGTTACCAATGAGACATCTCAGAAGCTCTGAACCATTGAACTCTGTGCAGGCCATGCTTAATAATTTAATCATAGTGCAAGGTCATTCTTAATGGAAAGACCTTCAATCCAAGCATGTCAACTTTTAAAACCCATCTCCCCATCCCAAGAGAGCAGAGCTTGTGTGAAAGGTTTGACTGAACAATGCCACACAGTCTGAATAGTTTGTCAATCATTGCCTGAGTGGAGAACCTTATGGTTAATGGCTGCCCTTTCTTCATTATTGTAGGTGATGCACCCAATGAAAAGATCTTCAAGTGAGACTAGTTTAATGGAGATGAAAAAAATCAGGATGTAATTTAACACTGCTCTTATCCGAGTTCACTTTAAGCAATGACACAATGTGGAACCGATCTGCTGAGCAGTGTGAGCAACTGCTGTGGGAAGCAATGTAACAATGCTAAGGCACTGTGAAGGCAGTATCAATTACTCAAAACTTCATCCGCATCTTCGAATATGTTCGCATTGTCAAGGAAATTTTCAAGGATTAGACTCCAGTCTCAAGGTGAGATGCACTCACATCCTAAGCCCTTATGCCTGTGCTCTTCTTTGATTACCTAAAATCTGGAGCTCTCCAGAAGCATGTGCTGGTACACAGTGTAGGCCACTGCTCTCACCCAGAGGCACAAAGTGGCCTCAGTGTCACAAACAGATATTTTTGCATTATAGACTCTGCCTTGGGCAGCTGAAGAGTCATTGATTTCAGAAGCAACCGGAAGCAGGTAGTAAGAAGATTCACCAAATTAAAAATAAAAAAATAAAAAAAGGGTAGTAAGTATGGAAAGTGTGGTTAGTCTAAGAAGAAATGGAATGTCTGCCTGGTCATCCAAGCATACCTATTTCATTGTATCCCCTTCAGCTGCAATATAGTTGTACCCCATATCAGGGGAGAATTCTATTCTAAGGAGTGAGTTCCAGTGAACACTTAGGATGTTCACTAGATACCTACCTACCATACCACATTTGTCTTCCACACATGCACTGGAATATAATGGTCCAACAAAGAGGGCTCACAGCTTGACATACCAAGATTGTTGGCCAAGGAAATGAGTCAACCTGGGAGGTAAACAACATCAAAGAGAGCAACATTCAGAATGCAGTGGCCCCTTCTGATTCAATGCTTTCTAATCAGCCACTTTCCAATAATTCATTAAGACATGAACAAAGAGATTGAAACATTGGCTTCTCCTAGGGCTTCAGCCAACCGTAATGAAATTATAGCAGGATATATTTACAAGGTTGAATATCTTGAACTCAGCTATAATTACGTTTATTAGTAATTCTTCAATAGCTGCTCAAAAAGCATATTTGTATTAGTTAATCCTTGCCTGTGGAGACCTTTATATTTGCTTGGCAAAAGAACATTAAGAAGCATGGATTTCCTTTTCTTTTCCACTCTGTAAATCCCTGTTTCCATGAGAAAATGCTGTGAGATGGAGAAATAAACTAAACATAGTATATGTAATTACTTTTCTCCTATTACTATTAGGGATCACACGAGAATACAGTTAGAACTAGAATGGATAAAGGTCTAGATTAACATATTCTGTCAAGAATTCAACATTTCATTTGAAATGTAAAAAATGACTTAACAACTATGCTTTGCATTATGAGAGTCTGGGAACAGCACCACACACATACAGATAAGCACCATGTGCATAATTTAAAAGCATTTTTTTTTTTTCTCTTCTGTCAGAGATGTGAACATGGAAAACATTGAAATACATATTTATTTTGAAAAGTAAATGAAAAAATCTCAAAACAATTACAGATATGATGTATGGGTTTATCTAAAAGTACTCTTTTTTTCTAAATATAATCTGATAAACAGGATGGCATATCCATCAACTCAAATGAGAAAATGTAGGGTATTATAAAACACTTGCTATTTTGAATGCTAAGCTGTGAATATGCACTTGAAGAAAGATGTATTACAATACTAATTGTTCATTAAACTTATAAAAGGATAATTCACTGAAAATAATGAGACATATAGGTAAGACTGGAGAAACTACTCAAGGCATTATTTACTGAAGTTATCTTTTCATATTGATTTTTTTTCTGTAACAGATAACACTTTCCATTTATTCAGCTACTTGAAATCACTAAATTATCAAGGGAGATGTTTCAGATGAATCCAGAGACTCCAAATTATGCCTGGAAAGTTATTGGAGGACTCCTGACTGAAGGCAGAACCACTCTTAGAATGAGATACAGATACTACACATTGACAAATATGAAGAGGAAATTCATATCTTGCAATTCTGCAGGACTCTATGCAAAGTACTCTGTTTTAGCTATCATGGCTGCTAATAAATGTAGATTCTGGAATATTTGCATAAATTAAACACAAGAACAGCTGCAATACATCAAAAGCAATATATGAACTAGTTGAATCAATTGAATGAAAGCTGATGACATGTGCTTAACTGCACACAAGCCAAACTCAGATCTGACAAACATAAGCAAAGAAAATAGAATTGAGTTTGCCAGAGCTTAATTAGACCCTGCTTTTTTTGAAATATGAATAGGCTCCAGGTTGATTTGCTGTGCAAATGGTAATGTTTAACTGTACTTTACATTTCCTGTGCTTATTTTAGAAATGTTTCTGTTTCTTTCCGAATTAGAACAGATACAGAACTATCACAATAGATTAATAATCCATGGTTTTTCTGTTGTCTTTCATGCTACACTACTATTTTAAAGGTGTTCCCAGTGATCATGTGCCAGGTTTATACTCAGGCTAAGGTCATTTTACCCTTTTGTAGTTACATGAGGATACATCTACTACAGAGCTTCTTAGACATACTCATATTGGATGTTTTATCTTCAAAGATCATAAGCAGGTGTGAAATACATTCAAACATACATTTCAGTGGGCCAAAAGGCGCTGAGCAGAAAGAGCCGACCTTAAATAAAAAATCAGAAAGCTTTCCATATCCTGGAACTGAACAAGTTTAACATGTCTCTGATTTTCTGATACCAATGCCGCTGTTATAATATTCTGAGATGAAGTGTAACTGCAGAGAAAGTGTTACTCTTACTATTCTAGAGTTTTCTATTTATTCTGAGATAACACTTACCTTGTTTGTAATACTTAATATATAGATTTTCTCTTTTTTTTCACTCCTTGCTCTGAAAGGAAAGGAATAAGCTACCCCATCCAAAGGTAAAGAAGAAGAAGCAGGGTTTATGTGGAGGTGCTGCTCAGTTCTGGGTCAGTGGACTTCAGCATAAATGTGTAGTTTGGATCTGTTTCAAGGATTTTGAAAACCCTAACTACAGTTTATATAGTATATACTCCACCATGCACGTGATCTAGAGCCACCCTGTTCGTGAGAAGTACATACGGGTGCAAATTTGCTGCAAATAAGACTCTGCAGGTTTTATCCACAAGAATTATTTATTTTATAGTAATCCCACTTCTGAAAGTCTGAAAATTGACTGATATTTTGTTACTGAATAAAGGGAGAAACCTCTACATGTTAACTTTACATGCAAACTTGGAATTTGATCATGTAATAATGGGAAGCATAAATTGTGGTATCTTGCTAAATTAATACCAACCAACAGGTCCATTCAAACTTTAGGCCCACAGAATCAAATGTAAGGAATTAGTCTGCTCTAGGTTGTCTTCTGCCCTAGATTTTCCTGGAGACTGGAAGAAATCCTCATATTAGTATGTTTTGGTCGTAAGTCTTTTTCTACTGTGTAGAAGAGAAGTTTGAAAATCTTTTTCCTTCAATTTCCTAAACTGAAATTTCCATGATAGCAGAGAAGTCTCTCACGTGTTAGGCATGCTAGGTCATTAACAGACAAAGTATTTACTCTATCATGATTAGAGTAAGAAGTAAAGAAGTAATTACTCTATCATGATTTTAATCCAATGGGATTTAAGGGTTTTACTAATCCAGTGCACATATCCAGTACTGCCACATATACTGACAAGGATGCATTTCCTAACACTTCATTTCAAAGGTTCCTTCTACTGAAACACATTATAAACGGTAAAGGTTAAGGGGAAAAAGGTGTCTGACTGCTTTCCAGTAGGGTTTTATTCTGCTTTTCACCTTTATCTTAAAGGTTCAAGTGAAAAGGAGAACATAATTACATTTGTGCTATGGAAGCTGTCTAAAACATGCAAGAAACAGGACATCAGCTGCTCTGCTGATGTAACATTAATGGTTTTCTTTAAACAAAAGACACAGATTTCAAATTATGTAGTAAGATATCGCGTACTAAAATGCAATCTAACCAGTTTACTTGAATTGACAAAGAAAGACCTAATAGACTTAAAGAAACCAAAACAAACAAACAAACTTACAAAGAAAGTTTAAATATTCTTAGTATGCAAAATTATGTCTTTACCATGCGTGGTTTTTGCTTGACTACATACATTTTAACTTTATGTTTAAAAACAAAGTGTTAGGATCAAAAAGTAGCTGCCAGTTTTAACTCTGAACAGCATTTTCCACTGGTGTTAAAATCTGTATTAAACAAACACTTTTTTTTTTACACTGTTTTAGTAAAATCAGTGGACCACTGCACATCAATTGTTTTTGGAGCAGCAGACATAATAAAACATAAGATAATATAAAAATGGCCACTAATCAATCAAGTTCTTAGACCCTTTATGTGTAAAATCTTGTTTATAACCTAGAGATAAGGAATTGTGCCCTCAGTATGTAATCAATAGTCAATCAATGCCCCCACTGGAGCAACTGTTTTCCAATTGACCGACATTAAGAACATGAATAAATAGCCTGTAGGACTTTCACAGAAGTAATAACCTCTAATTCACAAATGACAAAATGAAGCATTCATCCTTAAATTGAATAGAAAACCTAACCAACAACCGAGGCTGTCACGGGAGATAAGCTGCACTTTTTATAGTAAAATGCTTTCCATCATGTATCTTCACCAGATTTCTAGGCATTTTGCAAGTTTCATTTTAACATATGTTCATCACCAGAGTTAACTTTCAGTTGTGGCCTCATGGGCAAGGACTATGTGTAATTGCTTAGGTGTCAAAACAAAAGGAAAAAATGTCCCAGGAACACATGTTTTTCCAGCTAAGAGCATATATCTCATCCCACGTAACACTGCTCCTGTGTGCATACATTCAGGAGATACTATGTTGATTTTTAGCAGTCTACTTTAGTATTCTCTATCATCATCAAAACCAGATGTAAGCAACAAATTATCAAAATTTTTTTGCCAATACAGTATCAGCCAAGTGGGTGTACACCGCATCATTATCACTCAAATTGCCCTCAAACCCTATTAATTAAAACAGGAATGTGTGTCCCTATATGCATGCATATATAGTTAAACTTTTCATCTTTTTAAAGCTTTCTCCCTGTATACGTGCATATTTAAAAATCAACATCTCCAGACAAGATGTAGTGTATTTTCGAGGCTAAAGGCTATCTATCAAACAGTAAATTCATTACAAAGCCTTACACCTGAGCACTACCATTCTTGCACCTCTCAGAGGCTCTCCATGGCAGACTAAGACCTGAAAACATAAACCAGTAAAACACAGAGACCTGCCATTCTTTCTTGATTGAAAAATCAAATTGTGCCTAAAGTAAAGAACTACCACCACCACCACCCCTCCCCATGAAACACATCAACTCTTCAGTTTGCTCACAGGCTCAGGGCCAAGCTAGATTAAATCAAAATGCATGCTGTTCCTGAATTACAGACAGATCTACTTTGAAACAAAACTTCTGTCTTTTTTGTTATTCATTTCCCTGCATATTGGGGGAGTTCTTGGGTGTACTTCAGGTACTTCAGGCCTGGTGTAACACAGTGAAAATTCTGACATTCACTTTTCTGGGGCCAGAACTGTATGCATTAGTAACTGTGCCTCTTGTCTTGGTAAATGCAATTTTTATAAGAATATCAAATAGGATTAAAACAAAACCCAGAAGTTTAAGATTAAAACAAAACCCAGAAGTTCAAGATTAAAACAAAACCTCATACTGACTAAAGGAATAGCTCAACAAAACAGCCTTTCCATATGTTGACACACTATCTTGCTCCTGAAATGGCACGTTGTCATCTGAAATGTTTGCTGCTCAGCATACTGCAGTTCCGTGAGGCCTCTCCCTCCTTTATCAGGACAGCACAATGTCAGGCCAATACTCTCAGATATTGAGCTCCCTTCTCCGTAATTTTTGGGAGTGAGAGCAAAGCCCCTTGCAGAGCCAGTGCCATGATTTCATTTTAAGGACTATTCTGATGGACTTCAATATATTTTAAGCCTCCATGTATGGAACAAATATGCTTTATCTTTGCTCATCGTCAGTTGTCAGAGTTGGTCCATAGGCTTGACATTCTCCACCATGAAATAGAAGACTTCTGACTTATCCTAGATTTCAGATGCCTTCTGTTCAGTGGTCTGGCTCTACTGTCTCATAATTATGTTTGCCAAACATGGAGTATTGGTATTAAAAGGCATAATGCACAATACACCTAAAACTCCAAGAAGTCAAGGAAAGAAACATAGCAGTGGCATGACACGTCATAAAAGTATCATAACCATGAAGGAACCATGATGATAGATCCAAACACTTGTGTAAAATTGAAGGTTGAAGGAATATAGAATCTCTGCAACCTTTGGGACTTAAATAAATTAGAAATAAAAAAAGTCAGCATGCAAATTAGAGGAACTGAGATGACGGGCGTCTTACAGGTCAGGGAACCAGTACAAAGCTAACACTTTCTGGAAGGAAATGAAGGTCAGCTTCATTCATGAAAGAACAGCTGAACTGAAGGAAGCAAAGTCAAGGCTCATTCTATTAAAAACTACAAAAATTACACAAAACACAAAATTTTCTTATGAATACAAATACAGTTGCAAATATGCACATCAGAATTAAACCTATAGCTGTGTGAAACTATGTATTTATTACAGGAAGAAATAAGTAATGGGTCAATAAAAGTGGACAATATCAACTTGTTCAGGAGAATTTATAAAGGAAAGTTTGAGGATGGTTTGAGATCAAAATACTATCAAGATATTTAATGAAAAGTGATTCTTTCCCCTCACTGAAATGAAACACTATGTAACAAAAATCTATCCTGCCCACTTGTACTTTTTGGGCAGAACTGACACCTAATCTTGGTATAAGCAGAGATAATGGTTATTTCCACTGAATTCATTGGGACTGTTTATATTTTTACCTCGTGATGTGGTGAGATACTCACAGCCCCTCTAATCCTTCCTCAGTAACCACTGGCCTGGGAACTACACTGCCCTATGGCATCTTCACTGCTTCCAGTACAATTCATTCCCTTTGTTCATTTATGAGGATATATTTTCTTTAAATCACTAGATCTTGAATATGCAGATTTAGAACTTATTTGCATGGCATGTCTACCTCAATAAAAATAAAGAAAAACATTTGGAATATGGATTATATTAAGCATCCAAAAGCAGAATACATTTTTCTGGTTCTGCTCCAGAAAAGCCTACCTACTAGCTTCACTGTAAAAATAATTTATTCAAAAACTAGTTGTAGAATCAGTAGTGTTTACTACCACTCAACAGAATTTACTTTGATTTTTTAATGTAACAGTTATTCTTTCATATCAATTTCATCTACTATTTTGCTAATTTCTGAGGTAATGTCTGTTTTGGTAAAAGGTGATTTTGAAGAAAGCTATTTTTATTAACTCTCATCTTCTTTTAAGTCTCCTGAAATGCCAGCAACTCCTATTAACAAAATATACTAAAATAAATAAATAAACAAAAAGATATTTTAACAATAGGAATAATAATTGTACAAGACATAAGTATTACAAAAAACTCTGTGTTACATTATGCCACACATTTTAATTTCCTAGAAACAAGGTTTATGTTCCTCAGCAGTCTCCTTTTTTTACTCCAGATCTGTTATTATATTCACTGGAGTAGTTTGGTATTAGGCCCAACAGTTCTTGCAGAATTAGGAACTTCCAGCTGTAACTATCACTACACTTACAGGAGATTTTTCAAGTGAGCAAAAAGAATGAAACATTTCTCATGCCTTACATAAGGATACATGGGTTTGATTCGACTGTAAGCTAAAATAAACCTCAAACGTATCTTTCAAATCTAATTCATTATGAATAACGGTTAAACTACCAACATGTCATGGGACAACTTATAGTTTTCTGCTGATGATGTGTAAGAAATTTTGGCATAAAACTGAGCTCAATTGTAACCTCTAAGTTTAAATAGTTTGAGGGACAAATTCTCTTCTTGGACATGTTATTCTAAATCTGAAGTAGATATGCTCAGGAGGCTAATTTGAACATACCGGTAAACTGAGAGCACTATTTATCTTCATTCCTTCATGCTTGAAAATTAACCACTCAAAATGTTGTGAAATTAATGTTTTAAAATGTGCTGGTCTCCTAGCACAAAGGGAAATTTCAGCCCCCTAACCCTGATAAGTTTAGATAGCTAATATGTATGGAAAGAACAGTTAATTCAGACTTTTATTTCTTGAGATTTCTTTAAATCTAATTACATGGGAGCTATTCTGGTTCCATGGAAAGTGTCTGGATAAAAGTAACAAAGAAAATCTGAGAAGAAGAATGACAAACTATTCTAGTTCCCCTGACGTGATATCCAAAAATAACCTGATGTTATACCTTCTCTTTCTGAAAATATCATCTTCTTCATAAAAAACCTGATCCACAGTTATGCATCGGAAGCAGGAGATAGTTAAAAAAAAAAAAAAAGATTGCCCATTGAGAAGCTTTCATCATTAAGCTTAAAAACTATGAGACACTTCCTAGTGAAAAAAAATAAAATCACACTCAAGCACAGAAACTTCATGGAAATTAGGCAAGTAAAGAATGTTATGAAAGAAAATTTAATCCCACCAGATATAATAATTCAAAGGAACGACTTGTATTTTCAGTGACATCCTACCAGAAATCCTAGCAGAAGATAAAGACTGCTTTTTGGTTAGTTGGAATTTCTTCTAAATGTACTCTTCAGATAAGTGCTCACTCTCATTATTCAGGTCACCAAGAAAAGCAGGGACAGATCTGTGTGAGATAAGACTTTTGAACATGTAGGGATAAAAGAGATAAGAAGTTAAGACAGCTAAAGTGATGTGAAACTGGTGAAACTGGTATCTTTATTGCATGTGTGGGTGTCCTTCTGAGTCCTACAAGAACTATGACACAAATTGTCTTATGGTTAAGCACACAACAGACAATATATCCCTGATTAATAAGGGGGAAGAAAGACCTAAATAGTCATTTCCAGGCAGGTCACAGCAGCTCAATGCCCCAACATGGCAGGGTAGGTTTGAGTACCCATCCTATTTCAGTCATGCAACAAAAGCATGCAACAATTTACCCTGCAACAAAAGCACATGAATAAGAGCATAACTGTTGTTCCCATGACATACTTCTAGCCCAGGACTTGTCCTTGAACCACCTGCAAGCCACATCCAGAAGGGGCATTACAAACCAAACACTCTTGCTCTCATATCCTATTTATGTATCTCTAAATGAGAGATATATGTTCAATGTCTGACAGTAAGTGTTTCACTCTTCTTTTTCCTGCCTCATTGGAAGCATCACTTTGCTTTTCCATTATGGCCTGAGCTAAATCTAAGGAAGAGGTCCCATCCACTCTCAAACCTCACCCCGGACATTTGGTCTAATCACTTGCCTTGTGCTGCTCCTAGAATTCACCCGGTGGCACTCTAGGCCAGCTCTCTCACTATACAAATAATGAGCCAAGCCCTCAAATGAAATAAAATAAGGATGTGCATGGAGACATGGCTCAGTGGGTTGAGTTAGTTCATGGTGTGGCTAGACTAATTCTCAAGTGAGTCCTTAGAGTGAGGGAATGAGAGAAGAGGAGGGGAAGCACATTTCAGTCCTCCTGCTATTCAACTGATTGATAATACACAGTAGCATTCTCAGAAAAGAGAAAACACACAGAAATTATTAGTCTTGCATTCTCTGCTCTGTATACAGCACTGTTCCAGATGCTTTTTGTCAAACAGAAGAACCAATTGAAGTGCTTAATTGTCTTTAAATCAGACACTTGGGATTGATTTTCAGCAACTACAGACAATCCAAATATACAGCTCCAGTTTTAAATGTTTGGCTGAGTACTCAGCGGAATGCAACAACTTTCCTGACTGAGGGGAAGATAAGCCATTCTTCTCAGTTGATGATCAGGTACTACCAGCTGGAGTAAAAAGCTGCCATTAATTTGTTGGTGACAGGAGTTATAATAAAAGAATTAATGACCTGTAAGAAAAGCCTTGTCACAGTTCTCTATCCCAAAAAAACAAGCACACGCCATCATGACAGGTACTAATTAGTATCCTTGCTGTTTGTTACAAAAAAATTGAATGATTAAGAAAATGTGACTATTATTTAAACTGTAGATTTGCCCTTCCTAGGCTGAAGAGAAAGGTACTTTTTGGGCTGCCCATAGGACACTGCACCCATGCCAGGGACAACTGGAGAATTTCTCTAAGGATGTTCAGCTGTTCCTTTTGTTTAGGAACAGGATTACTATTTAGTAATATGTTTACTAAATGTAACAATTAATAGAAAACAAAACCTTACGATGTATAGCACTGATGGATTCAAGAAAATTCCCCTTCAAAGTTATATAAATATTATGAAATATTTACACTTTCTATAGTTAAATAAAATTATTTAGTTAGAAGCAAACATCTCAAACTGGAGATACTGTTGTCCAAATCAAACTTTTTCCTCAAGTCACCTGATACTAGTAATTATTGCAATAATTACTGCAAAGTGTAGATATGAGAGCAATTCTGAGATTCATACTTTTCTATCTTTATTCACTTGAAAAGAAGACACACATAAGCCTTCATATATTCTGCCTTGTAAAGGTCATTTTACTTTTTTTTTTCCTGGACTGAGGTTTAACCCACAGCAAATATAGAAGCCAAGTAAACACTTACAACCAGTCACACGGATAACCAGCAGCACCTTTTCCAATCAGCACACAAATCTGTGGCAATCTGGTCTGGGCTGGTTTTCCAGAACTACCAGAGACTTAACGGTCTGAAAAATCAAGAATATCTGGAAGTTCACTGCAACACTACAACCCCTTACCAGTGTATGCCTGGTACCTGGGACAGGTCACATTGAGAAGCTCCCAAGGCCAGAGTATTGATTACTTTTTGATTGATAAAATATATTTTTAGCCTAGTTTCCATATAATGAGCAGCAATCTCCATGCACAAGTGCCTGTCCTGACAATCAGTTATTCACCTATTAACTTCTGAACTTGTCACCCAACTTCAAGTTTTTTGAAAGTGGGGTTTGATTTCCTTTAAAACAGACTACTGAACAGAAAAGAACAAAGTGGAGGGCTGCGTCTCAGCTTCACCAGTCATCAACCAGAGGTATGCCCTCCAGGGACACAAATCCCTAAGAAAACGAACTTCCCTGGGTTTCCTCAGTTTAGTTTCTCTCCAGTACGATCTCTGGTAGGCAACAAGAGAAAAACGCTTGGTAACAGCCAAGAACAGTCACTATAATCTCGTTTTTGCTGAACTGCACCATCCTAACCTACACAAACCCTCAGGTAGCTCCATTCTAGTAGGAAAAGTTTTTGCATAGCTCTGCATCCAACCTAGCTGTCTGTGGCAGTCTCCTGGCCACGGACAATCTCACTATCACCAGGTAGCTGTGCTTGGCCCTGAACTCTCCCTGCTGTCACAGCCCAGCCTGGTCTGTGCCAGTGCTGGAGACAGCTGCCTGCCCCAGTCTGAGCATCCTCCAAAAGGTGAAACAAACCCCCATGGCCAGTACAGCCTGGATCTTCTGCAGCTGCCCTGGAAAACTAGAAAAATGCATCACACAGGAAACAGTAAAGTTGAAGAGAAAGTTTAAAGGAGTAAGTCCAGACAGCTGTCTCTCAGATTACTAATTTTTCCTCTTTGTGCAAATCAGAGGAGTGGTTCTAAATTTGAGGAGAAACGGCGTTCCCCCAGTGCTACTTTGCAATGTAGGGAAGTTGGAAGGCTTGCTCTGAGGGTCTGTAGATGAACGGTGGCCGCAGCTGACCCGCCGGCAGAAAATGCTGAAGTCCCAATTACCCTCTCCTCCCTTACGTCTCGAACACCCCGCACAGCTCCAGCCGGGGAGCGGGGCTGGGCTGTGCTACCCTCAAGGGGGCTCGAACCTTGCTCTGCCTCTAAGGCAGAGCCCCACCGTGGCTGTCCCGGGGCGATGGGAGCGCATCCCCACCCCCTGCCCACTTCCCACTCTTCCGCCCCCTCCTGCAGCGGGCTGCTCCGGAGAAGGAGCCGTCGGGCTGGCCCGATGGAGGCGGCGGCAGGGACGGGATGATCAGGGGGCTGCACCCCGGAGCTCCCTGCGCGGGGCAGCGCGGCGGCTCTTACCTCCGTGCCGGGCGGTGGCGAGGAGCCGCGGGGGCGGCGGGGCGGCGGCGTTGGCCGGGGGTGGCCGGGGGGCGGCGGCGGCGGCGCGGGGGTCTGTCTGCGGGGCACCGCCGCCGCTGTAGCGCCGGGAGATCACCCGCTCCCTCCGCGGCGGGCGGGGCGGCAGCGGGCGGCCGTCGTCGCCCAGGGCTTGGAGGAGGATGTCGAGGAGCGCCCCCCGCTCAGCTCCGGCGGCGGGCACGTCCCTGCCCTCGGCGCCCGGCGGCGGCGGGGCCGAGGCCAGCAGCAGGAGCACGATGGCGGGCAGCGCCTGGCGCTTCTTCGCCCCTCGCATCTCTGCGGCGCTGGGAGGAGGTAGAGAGCGAAGGCGGTCAGCGCCGGCCCCGGCCCGCACCCTGCCTGCCCGCCCCCCATGCCGCGCCCGGGGGCACTCCCGCCCGCCGCTCCCGCACGCTGAGCCGAGCTCAGCCCTCCCGGTGCGGGGACCCGACGGGCCGACCCCGCCCGGCCCCGCCAGCCCCAGGGATGTCCCGCTGCGCTCGCCCGGCTCCCCGGAGGGTGCGTTTATAGACACGGATTAGGGGAAGGGTATTAATCCCGCCACACATATTCGCGGTACAGGGTTTTGCAGGGGATTTGCTCGGCTCCCTTTGCCCCCAGAGCTCCTGTGGGTGCCTCCTTGCTCCGCCGGCGGGCCAGCCTTCCCACCCGCCCGCCGCCCCAGGGTAGTGCCACACGGTGGTGTTCGAGGGAGAGCGCATGGACGGGCAACTGGACGGGGTTCAGTGAGGGGCGAGTTACATCGGAACTGCTGCAAATCAGGGTGTAAAGGGCAAAAACAATTACAACAGGCAGGGGCTTCGAGAGCGGTGCTTAATGCCCCTAAGTAAGCTATTCTAATTATAGAAAACGGGTAGGATTAAGGGGGAGGGAGGGAAATTCTGTTATTTACAAACTCTTTTATACTTGGCCTCCCGTGCAAATCCTCTTGGGCGAAGAAGTTAATCGGAGACGCAAGGGAGCCGGCTCTCCCCGACGGCTCCGGGCTCTCCCTCCCTCCGCTACCGCCGGGGCGCACGGCAAACCCGGGGGGTAACCCGGGGAACGACCAGGGTTTCGCTGCCAGGGCAGCGACTCGCCACGCAGAAGTGCCCTCCGGAGAGCCGGCGGGCGGCTGCTTACCTTCAGGCGGAGGCGAGTCCGGCTGGGTGCGTGCGGGCCGAGCACCGAGGTGCTGTGCCGCCGTCGGAGAGCCCCTGTACCCGCGGAGGCTCCGCCAAGCGCGGAGCGGGGCGCTCGGTGCTGCGCCCGGAGATGGGGGATGCGCCCTTCAGGGCCATGCGCTTCTCTTATATAGTCCGCACCGGCGTACTCATTTGAGTACTATCGACTTTAGGTGGGTGGCGGTCGATGGAGAAACCTCTGGTAATCACTCTTGGGCTCAGAGACGGTCTTTTCTGACAAACTTCCTCCTCCCCGTTTGTCCCCCGGTGGATGGCAACTGAAAGCTGCGTTTGAAGTGACTCTGATCTATTTGTGAAATTAGATTTCCCTGAAGATTGGGAAACGCTTACTAATAAAGCTGCCGGCTCAAGAGATTAAAATGTGCTTTAACTTAGCGGGATTCCCTTGGGAGTACAAGGGAACTATTTTATGCCCCCGATTTCTTATTGAATCAAGAAGCTATGGACAAAGTCTGAAGTGTGTATAAATTTAGTACTGTTTTGATGGAAAGGAACATGGTAGACTGTCTTTGATGGGCAAATTCACAAACTGGGGGCCTTGTAAAAGTTTGACTCTCTGAAACAGCTTTTTTAATGTTTGACAATGAGACTTAATGAAAAGCTGGCAAAAAAGGTACTGACCTAGTGAAACCATTAAACCCACAGGTTAAAAAACTTGCCTTCTAGAGCCCTAAATAAATAAGCAAAAATTAATTAATAAGGTCTCAACTTTCAGAGAGCAGAGAATGAAGATGGTCTTGGTAGACTGAAAGGCAATACATATTTTTTAAATTATACCAGACAATATTTTGCGTTATGACAGATTTTGCAAGTATAACATTTTGTCAGAAGGTACCACAGAGATATTTATTTAATAAGAGTGGGAGAAAAAGAAAATATATTTGAAATATCCTTGAAGATGTGAAAATGGGGAATTTAGATCTGAAAGAGATTTAAACTCTTCTGAATCTGTCTGGCATATAACATTTCCCTACAAACTCTGTCTCTTTCCCAAAACTCTATCTTTCATATCCTTCTCTAGTTATCTCAGGCAGGGCATACTCTGGGCTGTATCTCACCATCATTGCTGGTGATGGGAACCAGCTTCTTCCCCACATCCCTCTATGCTTGTGCCATCCTCACTCACCTTTGAGGGTGGGGGAGTGATGCAACTAAGATCAGAAATCAAACCAAGTTTAACTAATGAAGGCTTGCAAAGGGTTTGATCACACAATTTTTTTAGAGGTCAGAGCACTGCACTAAATACACTGGTCTGACCTGTGGATTGCCAGGGTAACAGAAGGGAGGTGCCCTCTCTTTGTCGCTACATGATTTCTTGCTTTTAGATATTTATGGGGGCATATAAGGAGTTTTCTCTGGTGACGCTGATGACTAGGTTGAGTGAAGAGGGAGGGAGAACAGTAATAAGCTGAGAAACAAAGCAGCATATTAATTAACCAGTCCCCAAATAAATCCAATGTTTCTCTCCATTAGCTTTTTGCTTCTTTGCTTTAACTTTGCCCTCAGAAACACATATTGCCACCACAGGATGGAATTGAATTCTCCTCCAGAATTTACCAAAATATTACCTTAATTCAAGATCCTCTGCCCACCTTCATTACTGGTCATGGATTAGGTTTGCATCTTCTACTAGCCCTGGGAGCAGATCACATGGGAAGGAAATCTATGTAACACTGTCAAGACAGAATAATTTTGTTGCTCATAAAAAACCCAAAGTCTTTATGGGGTGTTGATTTGAGTCAGATAGCAGAGTCCTCATAAGAACTGAAAGCAGCATTGCAACAGGCAAGCAAATAGTCCCTCTTTTCTCCCCCACATCCCCAAAGAAGATCTAAGAAGTCTGCAAACTTCTATAGCTGACTATGCAATCTTGATGGACAACATCCTGAAGCTGCTGGTTTGAGATAGTTTGTAACTCCTTCAGCAAAGATTGTCAAATTTCCACCTGTAGGAGGTGGATTTCCAAGATACAGATGCTGCTACAAATGCTAAGGCCATTCCATTTTTTTCTTTAATTAGGTATTGATTATTTAGGGGTTTAAAGTTTTGTATTGGAACCAGCTAGGCCCTTTACCATTATGAAGCCATTACCCTTGTCCTTTACCTCTGCTGTAACTTGTTTCCCTCCTTTGGAAAAGATGCATTCTTTTTTCCTTGGGACATTATATGGACATTATATCCATCCAGAGGGCAGTTAACTGTTTTATTAATTAGTTTTAGGTTAGGCCAAACAGACAGGTTGGTTGCCTCATTTTGTATCAGGACATTTCCCCCCCTCCCCCCCCGTATATTATCCTTTGGTATTTTCAAAAGAATAAACAAGAAGCCAAGAAAGGAAGAGAGCATCCCTGCAGAGTAGCTTGAGAGGCAGATCTATCAGGCCTTGAAGTTAGTGCAATGATTTCCATTCACTTCTGTGGGATTTGGGACAAATCTTAAAATGAAACACAAAAAAAAAAACAACCAACAATTAGAACAACACCACATCTAAATCACAAGCTTTAAGTAGCTTTTTCAAATTCTTGCTATGCCCAAGAACCTTAAAGATCTTTTTAGAAACAAACAAAAAAACCTCCCCCCAAAAAAAGTTTTGTGTTCTATTATTGTGTGAAGCCATGTCTCTTTTTAAATTGTTTTGATATTTGAATTCATCAGAGATCTATTGATAGAAGAACAATCAGACTCATCTAGAGGATGATTGTTTTACTAATCCCAGGCAATTCTGGCAGGATGAAAATCCATTCTCACTGGCCCTTTTGGTAGTTAGCTCTAGTGCTCCTCCTCATCATTATATGGAGAAAGAACCTCAGCATGAGATCTACATCAAAGAGAGCATCTTAAGACTGCACTCAGTATCTTATTGAGGAACAGCAAACCTGTTCATAGTGAGCTTAAATAAGTGAGGTTATTTGCTTCCTGTAGCTAATGGATTTAAACAAGTAAATCACATTATTTTTCTGTGGCATGTTCTTTTTATTTTCTGATCTGTCTTAGCCACAGGTCTGTCTGATTGAAGTCAAAAGCAAACTAGTTATGTCTAAGTATCACAGGGTTGACAGGGACTCAGAGAGATGATCTAGTGCTTTCCGTTCCTCAAGGCAGAGACAACTCTTTCTGTGTCATCAGAACTCAGTAAGAAACTTTTAATTTTTCTCGTGAAGCTCAACTCTTCATCACAAATCCATTAAATGAAAAATTGGTAAATGTTGGTTTAGTAGTGACATTTTACCTCAGGATTTATACTGAAATTTAAAAATTATATAAATGTATTCCCAAAGCACACACTTAAATAAAAGACAGGCTAAAGCAAAGATTTAAAATGTAGGTGTCTTGCTGTCTCTAAATAAATCTGTCAGCCAAAGATTTTCATGGCCACTCATCTAAATCAAGAAGAAAAACTATTGAAGTTCATGGGAATTTTCCTGTTGACTTTGTTGAGCAGGGATTTAATGCAGGGTTGTTACTAAAGGAGAGGTGAGGAAGTGAAAAATCAAAAACATGAAAGTATTAGCCAAGGCAGTAATTTATTGCTAGCTGTTGCAATTTCTGATAAGTAACAGGGGATTCCAGCTGGTTTTCATATCACACTGTTTCCTTAAAATCAGAGTTTTTACACAGTGATATACGTTTATGCCTGTTGAGGCTAATATACTGGATCCTACTTCAGTGCAGAGGACTTGATCAGATGGTCTTTTGAATACCTTTTGCAGTCGTTTATTTCTATGAATATATAGACTTTTTTGGAAATAGTTTTAAGACACAGGACACGCTAATGAACTGTCTGACGGAGGAAAGCCATGCAGTTAAAGAAGTGAAACAGTGTTAAAAAGAGATGTGAGAATCAGTGTGCTTTATATATATCTTAGAAAAAACTTAGTGCATCTCATAACTTGATGCCATTTTTTGAACATTTTTGGTGCAGCAGAGAATTGTGGTTTGTTCTTAACATAATTTTAGGCAGCAGCTTACAGTGGTTATTCCACAGAATAAAGAGCATCATAGCAGATTAGTTTTATTACTACCTGTCTATCTAAGTATTTTTAATTACAAAGCTATCATGATCTTTACTGTCCTTATCATTAAGAAATTCTACCTCAAAGTCACCAGCTTTTGGGTTTGAGGGCATTTTGAAATTAAGACATAATGACTAATTTTTGGAGGACCTT
Source organism: Myiozetetes cayanensis (assembly GCF_022539395.1). Taxonomy (NCBI): domain Eukaryota; kingdom Metazoa; phylum Chordata; class Aves; order Passeriformes; family Tyrannidae; genus Myiozetetes; species Myiozetetes cayanensis. Next base: position 38,911,166 of record NW_026086604.1, on the reverse strand, counting down.
TGGCTCCCCTGTGCTCTGGAAAGCTCAGCTAGAAACAAGAAGCAGCTTCTGACAGATTTCAAGCAATAACCTAAAAACTAACCTTCAAGTTGTATAGCAGGAAGCAAAGAGGTTATAGGGGAGAAAATTTGGGGGAACAGAGTCTGGTAAGACTGTGAAATAAGTCCTTCTTCCTTCTTTTACTTTTCCTGAAACACTTTCAGTAGTGAAGGTTTTGTTCTGTCTGTAGCTGGGACTGTTCAGCTGAAGGTGGTATACAGGAGAAACTAATGCATTCAAAAGCAAAATCTGGGTGTACAGACGTTATTTCACAAGAATCTAATCCAAATAGTTTCTCCCTTAGAAGAGAATGATATTGAGAACTTAATAGCAAGAAATGAGCATTACTTGCCTTTTAAGTTGTTCCCTGGACAAAACCTTCTGCAAACTTTCCAAAGAATAAACATGAAAAGACTTTAAAACTCTGACAGATTTTGCAGGACTCAAGAGTGGTGTGCTGAGGACAACATATCTCGAGGGCTGAGCAATAAACACTCTGACCAAAGAACCCTATTGAACTGCTTGCAGTCCTTCACAAATGTTGGAACATGGATGATTTGAAAGCAATTATTTGTATTACCATGACTCTGAAGACTGACTGTTTAGTTTGCCTCAGAATATATCCAGTAGTTGTTTAGTTTGTTGACAGCTTCTGATTTTGACCAGAATTACATTTAAGAAGAATGTAGCAGACCTTCCTCCCAGGAATCCTGCAGCAGGCACCTGCTGTTATCTTACCCCATCATCAAACCAAAAACAGATATCAAATAGTCCCACTGGTTTGAGTCCTTCTCTTTTTAACCCAGAGCCTCATCTCTGTCAAATGCACTGCAAAGACAAAAGTTCCCTTTCTAAGGTAATGACAGATTATTACACCCATCATTATAGCAGTTAAAAGAATTTATTTGCAGATGCAGCAGGTCTAAATTAAATCTCTTGCCTGGCACAGAGGATATCTTACCCCATGTGCCCTTTGTGACAGCAGATTCATGACTAAAATTTACTGCCACCACCAGAAAACCAACTGGTGACCAGAATTCTGGTCTGACTGATTTCTTGTCTGATTTCTCAACAGAAAGTTTCCAGACCTGCTGCACACTGATAGTTTCAATGCAAACATTTTTTAAGAAGCATTTGACTTTGCACGACATGACAGTTTAGTCAAGAACTTCAAAAATTAACATGGTCTCAATTCAGGGGATTACACAGTTTACCGAGAAGTTTCATAATAAAAATGTTAGTGGGATAACCTCATTTAGTTGAATAAAATGCAACCAGTCTTGTTTTGGGAAGAGATTTTCAGCAGGAATCAATAGCAAGGGGTAAAAAAAAATTGGTCTCTGTTGCAAGCCGCCAATACAGGTGGTGGGTCACAGTAAATCAGAATGCAGCCAAATGCAGAGTGAGGCTACCTGAGGGTGGATTACTACCTGAAAAACAGTTTGGCAAAGCAATACTGTTGATGTCCAGAAAGAAGAATCTCAGGTAATACTGTTTCTCACTTATGAGACAGCTTCCCAAATCTTGTACTTGAATCACCAATTTCCACCTCAGGAAGATTAACAAAAACTGGAGACAAATATGAAATGTGCTTTTAAGTTTGGAATAAATAGTTTAAAGCAAAAGACTCAAGCTTATCAGAAAGAACTTTGAACTTAGTCTAAAAATATCTTTTCAGAAAACAGAAATTCGATGTTAAGGAACTCTTTACTATAGGAACATGAATTTGCAAAAGACCATCGTGGTCATTAAATCCATAAACCTGAAGTTGTAAGAGTACAATAGAGACTTACTGCAGATTATAAAACATGCCCTCCACATACTCTCACAGATTTCAGATGATACAGTATTTTTAAATAGTCTAGGGCAAATTTAAAATATCTGTAACAGGCCAAAAGTCAAATCTATAATGTCTGAAGGAACATGAGGGAAAAAATCAAGAACAACGTCAAAGCCTTAAGGCCTTGTAGGGAATTTTTAAAATAAACCAGCCTGAGGAAGCAGGTTATCCCCTTGCTACAAATGTCAGAATGTTTCTGCCTACCTGACCTAGGGGAAAAATTTCATGATGACTCCAGCCCTGGTAACTGATTTATAGTTGAATCTGTGATTATGATACACTAGCCAAACAGCTGAGAATTTAACAAACTACTAGTGGATCTTTTCGACATACTGTCTCCAGCTGTGAAAGTCTCCAGTGACTCAAAGGGAAGGAAAAAATACCAACCTGTTCCTTCTCTGTCCCTCCTGAGGCAAATAAGGCATCAAAGGAACACCTAGGGAATAGTTCCTGTTTTCATCAGGTGGCAAGTGAAAATATGGGGTTAAAGCAATGGAAACAAAATAGGTGAGTTGAGATTTTATAACTTCTAAATTCACTCGGCTACAATTGCTTGGTTTTTTAACAGACTAGTTCTGGGTGTGGCACAGTTCTGTTAACAGAGGCAGTGGGACCAATGGCTTTATCTTCTGCCTCCCAACATCCTCCTGCAGCTTTCTTATTAATCCTCAAAAATTAAATTACAGTTCAAAGCTTGATCTGCTATTTGATAGTGGATTTTGTTTATTTTTTAAGATGTCCATCCTTTGATAAAAGTTAATTTATAGAAGTCTTACACCAATGATGGAGAAAAATCACCTTATAACAAATTATATTAGTGTCTTTGGGCCTTATAAATAAAACAAATAAACCGTTTTATTTGTTAGCATAAGGTATGAAATTCCTTTAAGGAGCTTGCCATGTCTCTGGTCCCAACTAAAGCCTTTGAACATCATAAGTGGTACTAATAAATTATACATTATGTAATTCGTATGTGTTTGTTCTGATAAGTTTGAAAGGAACAAGTATTTAATTTTGCTTTCTTTTCTACTGTATTGCAAGACTGGACTGCTGAAAAACTCAGCTCTAAAATGATATAAAAAATAAAAGAACTAGATCTTCCTAACCCTTTTCAATTGTGTCTCTTTTTGTCCTCTTTACTTATGTCCTTTCTACCACACTACTCCTAAATCTGGAATCATCAGATTATCATACCTATTCCTCCAACCACCTCAGTTTCTCCTTGGTACACATTCACTGATCCTGCCTTCCTCTTTTCAGCCATCCATTCCCCATACTGTTCTTTTATCTTTTCGTTCAAAATGACATGACACTACAGCTGAAATATCAAATGTGTTCACTCATGCAGTTTTTCACATATACCTTGTGTTTGTAACAAACAGAAAGCCATGTACCAAGCTCTTTGTTACTGAGGAAAAGAAGAAGAAACCACATGAAACACACACAAAATTTCTGCTAAACATTAGTTTTTGGTACCTGAACTATCACAATTTAATACACAAGCTAAGTAACACTTCTAATGTTTTTTAATGATTTAATTTAAATAATTATTTTCTTTTTGTTAGTAGTGATGTTTTTCTTTTTTTCTGTGGAGTTCTTTTTCCAAATTGACTTGGACATTTTTAAGGGAATAAAGATTGACCGACAGAAAATCAAGCTGTGTTAATTACATGGCGTATTGTTATTGGAGATTATTTTCAGTTTACTTGAAACTAATATTAAAACTGGAAGTTGTGCTGAGGTTGTACATTCCTTGTTCTGAATTATTGCATCTTTTGCCACAAATCCTGGCAGTGTGACTCTGTGGGAGCTAAGCTATGCTTCTCTAATAGCTTCTACTGCATCCTTTCCTCCTCACTGCTGAAGAGGCTTCACAATTCAGGTAAACCACTTTACACCAGTGTCATCTGTCTGTCAAAACTGGGACCACTTCTGGTGTAGAAAGGACCAAATGGAGCAGGAAAAAAAAAAACAAAACAAGACAAAAAACCAAATATGTATCAATCCTTCCCAATGGTTGACATGATTAGTATGAGGCACACCATGATCACAGAGTCATAGAATAACCTGATTTGCAAGGCATTCACAGGGATCATCAAAGTCCGACTGCTGGCCCTGCACAGAAACACCACAAGAATTTACACCATGTGCCTAAGAATGTTGTCCAAACACTTCTTGAATTCTCTCAGGCTTGTGGCTGTGACCACTTCCCTGGGGAGCCTGTTCCAGTGCCAAACCACCCTCTGGGTGAAGAACATTTTCCTAATAACCCACCTAACCCTCCCAACACGGCATCATACCATTCCCTCGGGTCCTGTCACTGGTCACCAGAGAGAAAAGGTCAGTGTTGGCCCCTTTGCTTCCCCTCGTGAGGAAACTGTAAATTGTGGTGAGGTCTCCCCTCAGTTTCCTCTTCTCCAGACTGAACAGAGCATGTGATGTGATGCTGCGTCAGACATTAAGTCAGCCCTGAAGGTGCTTGCTTGGCTGCTCAGAAGCAACCTTGCCTGCAATATGGCCTCTTCCAAGACTCCAGGAAGCTGTTGATCCTGCTCTGACAGACAGCAAAACGCAGGGGGTGAAAAGTGGCCAGTGCATATGATTTCCAAATGATGAGTTAAAGACACAGAAATAGGGGAGGTTTGCCTTCTCTAAGGTAACATCCCAAGGCACTGGGGAAGGATATTTATTAGTTATGTTGGTGACTGCTTTTTACACAGTAAATGCCTATTTGGAGAGGCTTTTTTTTACCAGAATGACCGTAGCAGTTACATACTTGACCAAAAGGACGGAGAGGGCAGCCTACAAAGTTCACCTTCAGGTGAACCCAGTGCTTAGTTTTTCCTCTCCACACTACTCCACTCTTCATAACTGGAAAGTACCATGAATACTTATTACACTTTGTTAAAATCTTTCTTCATTTGGCCTGTTTTCCTGAGGCAATGAATTCTCACCTGATTATTTGTCTGTAGCTTCATGCATAATTTAAATCAATAAAATTTGGAAGAGATGCCAAAAAAAAATCAGTGCCATATACCACATGCTTCTGGCCACTAAATTTCTGCCCCTGCACTGCCACATCTGTTAGGTGGGCACAAGAGTTCAGGTGGTTGCTTGCTAAACTGCCTCAAGAAACTGATTTGAGCCGAAATTAATTCCTAATGACTGATTCCTTCATGCAGCCCACTGTATAGATTACAACTCCTCTTGTAGATACGAAGAAGTGAATACCATCAAGATGTCCGGTAGCAAGGGCACAGCAGGACGGCATCTTCCAGAAGCAACACTGACTTACAGTGTTCACAACTTAATGGCTCCAGACGAGACTGGTGCCCTCTGCCCGTCACAACAATGTTTGAGTGTAATGGATATTTCAACCATTTTAATAACTGTATAATAACAGTTAAATACATTCTCATATTTTTCTAAACATAGAAGAGAGAGGTGGAGAGAACAATTTATAAGTGCATGGAGAGCAAAAGGAGCTAAAGATTTTTATGAGGGATGCCCTGCTCCTTTGTTGTCCTTCCAATGTCAAGAGAGAATTGACTCAGCAGGACGTGGACCCAGTACTGCATTCACTACTGCTCCATTTCTCCTGTCTTATCTCCTGTTTTCCCTCCTCCACAACTCTCATTTCATTATCTTTGCAGGGATTTGAATATGCTGCTGAGCAAACTGCACAAGGCTCCTGCAGCAGCAGTTCTAGCACCCACCTGCTAGGCAACACCAAGACACGTAAAATCCAACAGAAGGCTAGACAAAGGCTATATTTCCAAAACTCTTTCTTCCCTACACTTCTAAAGAAAAAAACCATTAAATAGGTTCCATCTGCCACATGTGATGGTTTAGACAGTTCATAAAACACTGTGAAACTGTGTTACTATAGCTAGTGGATCTAAGATAAGCAGATCTTCTTGGCAAAGACCTTTAGCTGTTTGAGGAGGAAGACTAAGATTAGGGATAGCCTGTCACACTGCCTGCCTGCAACATATGGACCTTTACTAGATCTGATTTGAGCAGGTTTAACTTACTTGGATATAAGCCCTACTAAATATTTGAAGAGCAAATTAGATTAAAAAAACTAAAAGACAAACATTCTCTTTTTCTTTTGTATGACAAAGTCTCAGCTTTGTAAGGCAGAAGAATAAATACTGCAGACAATGCTTGAAAAGAAAGAATATAGATATCTCTGGACAAAGGACTCCACTGACACAGTTGAAGTACTCACACTCGGTTATCTGAAGCAGCTACCTATCTGAAGTGAGCTTTGCAGCTACTTTGATCCCTAGCTCAACTTTCCTCTAGTAGAAAATAACTTAAACAACACAATGATGGAGAAATAAAAAAGGTCTTCATTGATCCATTAGGTGTCATTGCCTCTTTCAGTCCTATTCACCTCGTTCTGGTCTCTAAAATCTCTTTTTATATTGTCAGGGTCATTGGCAGAGATCTCTTTCGCTCTCTATGGAAAGCTTCTTTTCTACTATTATTATTAACAAAAATAACGCTGAATGAGTCAAGGAGAAAATTCAAGTAGGAAGGATAACAAGCTGAGTGGAGGAGGTAGGAAAAAAATTGAAAAGACTTGAGTGAGTGCAAAAGCCTTGATTCAGGGAGGAGGAAAGATGCAAGGCACAGAAGGGTTAAAAGAGGAGGAAAAGAAAGTCTGAGTCAATGCAGAGTAGGAGGATGTGATTAAGAAGAAATCAAAAAGTTGAATGTTAAAAGGAAGGAAGAATTTTCTTACAGTGAAATCAGAAGGACAAGAAATAGAAAGACAGAAAACACTGAATAGGCTGAAGGAAGGAAGCTGTGCTCCACACCTTTTCTACAATGTGAAGAAACTGAAGCAAATTAAGAAGAAATGAAGGAATTTGAATAGTCTAGGTAGAGAAGAAGAAATGGATAGTGAGTTAAGGTAGGAAAGGAAATTATAAAAAGTAAAAAATATGTGTTTGATATATGGAGGGGAAGGAGCTGAGGTATTGGTCTAAATACTATATTCACCCTATTTTCCTAGAAAATGATAGGATCTTTTCACTGGAAGAGTTAAGTTAGAACTGAACAACTGAAAAGTGAAGTAAAAAACCCAAGCAAACAATTTTTATAAGGTAGGGGAGAGGGGTTTGCAAGGAAATACTGCTTTAAATATAATAATTTACAGAGACAGATCATTGTCAAAATGTCAACAAATACATACGTGCAACAGATACAGATAGGTCAGATACATTTCAAACATTCTTCTCAAAAATTAATTGTCTTAAATAGATTCTTTTCGGTTTGTTGGTTGGATTTTATGCTATTAATTAGCTGAAAAAATCCCTGGCATAAGGTGTTATAGTGGCATTTGGTTGCTACTGAGATAAAATAAAGACGATGAACTTGGCTTTGCTCTTACATAACCACAGGTGATGTTCTTTAGTGACTATCTGCTCTTGCAACAACCCAAAGCTTTTATAAATTGACTCTGGCCATTTCTGAAGCATTACACATCCATAGTTTTCTAATGTCTCAAAGCTAAAGACATTGGCTCATCAGGAACTCCCCCTAAATTCCTCCCATTCTCTTAAATAATTCTTATCCTTCTGAAATGCTCTGCTTGCTCATTTCCCTCAACACCCCAGTGCCTTTCACTCTAGTCAACTTTCAGTACCTCTGTGGCTCTCTTTTTATTTTTCTTGAGCCATATTTGAATAAGCACATCTTGAAAGTGTGTTGAGGACACATTAATGCAGTTGTAGCTAAAGGACACATTTGAGAAGAGCAGTTCTACACGCCACAGAAACACCAAAGTGCATTAGTTTTTGTCCCTGAAGGATCATTGCTCCATCAGAGAGTACTGATTAAACAGGACATACGGATCCTGAAGGAGTCCATAAAAAAATTCAACAGAAATAATACAGGTTGCCTTTGACAAGGCTCTACCCAGTTGGCTGGCAGTGGGGTGGGCAGGTTGCCAGCTCCCAGGAATCCTCCTGCTGGCAGCTGGCTCCTCGGGCAGCCAGCAAGTCAGCATGGCAGCTGGGCATCTGAGCTTCCAGAAAAGCAGTTGGAGGGGTGGGAAGCAAAGGAGTTTGGCAGCTAGAAAATCAAGAGACATTCCCACAAAAATGTCACGTTTCTGACTTTTCATCCTGATCCAAGAGGAAATACACACGTGTGTGTGTGTACATATGTCTCTATATATGCAAAAAAAGGATCTTACATATGTATGCCTACGTATTTGTACACCTATCTTAAAGTGCTATTTCTTACGTGAAACAAAATCCTTATTCCAGCTGGCCATAATGAATTTTCATTGTTTTCTGCCATGAAGTCTCTAAGTAGGCAACTAAAAGCCAAAATCAGGGAAGCTAATTCCAGCTGATTATAAAAAATGCCATGACCTTGTCACTGCACGTTATTACAATTAAATATGGTCCAGGGTATGGGGTTAAACTGATAGAGTGCAGCTTTTTTAGTCCTGCATTAAACAATCATCACTAAATGCTTTCTAAACCTTTTTTAAATATGAGGACAATAGGAAGGCAAGAGGAAATAAATACAAGTAATAGAATTAAATTTAAAAATATATATGTACCTGAAGTAGGTCATCTGTGTCAGCAATATTTGTTCTTACATTTCTCCTATTCCTATTCTTTTTAAGAAAAAAAAATCTTCAGTTTTACAGTCCTGAAGAAAAAGAGATAAAACATGAGGTGAGAAGATCCTGAGTTCCTTCTGAGGACTTTCTGATCCTGTTTCTTTAAACCGAAGGGCAAATTAAGGGAAAGATTAACAAAAAGAATAGGAAAGACAGAAAATGCTATAGTCTGTCTCTAATATGTATATCATCACTTCAAACAGAGGAGTAAGCTCTTCATTTTGGCAGCTACTGGAGGAGGTGAACAGCAGAGAGACCCACAGGAATATGCTGAGGATGTTGCTTTCAGCTGGCCAAAAGCACAAGCAGTGTTTTGAGGGATGCAGTCCTGTCTGGCTGGACCAACATTCTTGGTTTTGTCTAGCCAGTGTACAGAGTAGGGGAGTAAGGTAAGACTGAGGCAGAGACACACAGGTGTCTACTGTGCAGGTGACTGTGCACTGGAAGAGTTTGCCCAGAGAGATGGTGGAGTTACCCTTACTGGAGATATTCAAGAACCATCTGCATGCAAACCTGTGCAATGTTCTCTGTGATGACCCTACTTGAGCAGGGAAGAACAGATGACCCACTGTGGTCCCTTCCAACCTTACCCACTTTGTGATTCTGTGTGATTCTGTGTCTTGAAAGCACAGGTTTCAAGACCTTTGGACAGAAGGTCAAACAATCCAAAGCCACAGTTACTGCATTTTAGAAATTTTTTCCTCCCCTTGTATGTATGACAAGAGGAAATTATAACAAGAAAGAAGTGTAAAAGAAGCAGGAAGCCTCCTCATTTCAAGATTTGGTTGTCTTTGATGTGGAAACCACTCCAACTCCTTCCTGGTCCTGTGCAGGATACCCAAAGAGTCACACCATGTGAGACCATTTTCTAAATAATTCTTGAACTCAGACAGGCTTGATGCCATTATCACTTCCCTGGAGAGCCTGTTCCAGTGCTCAGCACCCCTCTAGATTAAAAACCTTTTCCTGATATCTAAGTCAATCCTCCCCTGGTTCAGCTTCATGCCATTTCCTTCAGTCTTGTCACTGGTCACAAGAGCAAAGAGATCTGTACCTGCCCCCCACTTCTCCTCATGAGGATGATGAAGACCACGAGCTCTCCCCTCAGTCTCCTCTTCTCCAGGTTGATTTTGGACCAAGTGACCTCAGCCACTCCTCATACAGTTTCCCACCAGACACTTCACCTCCTTCATTGCCCTCCTTTGGACTTCTTCCAATAGCTTAATATCTTTCTTACATTGTGGTGCCCAAAACTGCACACAATATTCAAGGTAAGGCCGCACCAGTGCAGAGCAGAGCGGGACAATCACCTTCCGTGACCGGCTGATGATGCTTTGCCTGATGCCCCCCAAGTTGGCCCTCCTGGCTGCTGAGGCAGTGCTGATTCATATTCAACTCACCATCGACCAGGACACCCACGTCCCTTTCCATAGCACTGCTCTCCATCCTCTTGTTGCCTGGTTTTTACACGCAACCAGGGTTGTCCCATCCTAGGTGCAGAATCCGGCACTTGCTCTTGTTAAACTTCATATCGTTGGTGATTGCCCATCTCTCTAATTTGTCAAGGCCTCTCTGCCCCTGAGGGAGTCAACAGCTTTGCCTGTCATCAAATTTATTAGATAATGGCAAATTAAAGACATTCTCCAAAAAAAGAGAAATAAATTTAAACTAGAGTTAGCAATATAATGTTTTGTGTATTGATAGTGAATTGTTCTTTCACTTCTGAAGTACTTAAATAATTCAATGTGGTAAACCTGCAACATAAATATATCTACTGACACCAGCATGCTTTGATCTCCTTAATACTGGCAGGCCTCTGTTGCCTCCCACTCTTGATTTTGTTAACCATAATTTAAGCAGCAATCCTTTCAAGATAAAAGGGTTACAACTTTATGAAAATATTCTCTTACAGAATTCAAACAACTATTCGTAAAGCTTGTCAGGCAGCTTTACTTCCCTTGTACTTGCACAGCACAAGAGCCTGAAATCCTGGGTCTGTGCTGAGCAATTCACTCATGTGAGCCAGTAGCAGTTCCTGGGGACAGAGGCCAGTTGTGGGATGATGCCAAAACCTCTTGCTCTGATAAGCTGTGGGTGTGACATCACCATGTGTGCTGGTTTTGCACAAACACATGCTGCAGGAAGTGCCACTGTGGATGCTCACGCCTTGAGCAGCCCAGAGCTCTAACAAGCCACCCCTGCAATGCCTCTGCAGGAACAGTCCGGGCTGACCGCAATCCCTAGGATCAGGGGAGAAGCTGAGTGCACTTCTACCTGGATAAAAAGATAGGCAAGCAAGCCTGAAATACATGGAAATAGCATGTTAGTTATCTTTGAACTGATTTTCCTATATAAAAATGAATAAAATAAATATTTCTTAACTATTTTCCCTATATTCTTATGACGTATGGCTGCTTAATACTGCCAGAAAAGACCTTTTTTTCATCCATTTATTTTTTTGAACTCTAAACCAGCACATTTTATTTCTCATATTTTGTCTTAATTTTTTTTACAGTTCAAGTTTACAAAGTTTTCTTTACTGCTCCAAGCACCTGTAAAACATTCATTTTAAATTAATGAGAAACAAAATTTTAGGCTATTTGAATCACTATTCTGTTTTTACATAGAATACCAGTTTTTCATCTTACTTAGTGAATCTGGCTTATACAGTGATTGTTTAGATAAAAGGATGTCAGCTGAAGTAATTCAAACTCCAATTTATAACTGGAACATAAATATGGATGAAATGTGGTGTTTCTGAAAAAATACCTCAGTTAACTTGTAAGAGGAACTAACTTCCTTCAATATGTTTAGGAAGGTCTACAAGTCATTGATTTAAAAAATGGTCTTTCTTTCAAATTCGTTATGACTAAATCCTAAATATTTAGTATTATGTAATAATGTAACGAAAGTGTAAAGCTACAGACAGCAGAAAAACTAATTTTTGTCTTAGTTATAACACAACTTCAATTATTGCATCACTCATGGTGATAATTTATATTATCATCTTTCTAGCACAAATAGCTCCAACTTGTAATGAAGTTAGTGACATTGAGCCATTGAGGATGTTGTTAAAATTAGTTTTCAATTATTTATTTGTAAGTATGCAAATCTTTGAACACTCAATGATGCTGAACAATATTACTTAGTGAATTACTACATTTACTAATTCTGTACAATTAGTACCCTCAGATATTCAGATATTGGAGTTAAAAGTTTTAGATATTGAAAAGAGGTTAGTTACTTTTTTTCTTTGCCTTTGATTAATTGCTTAGGTGCTGGTAGGAACAATGCTCCCTTACATGTTTAAATGGGTAGAACTCTCATGCAGCAAGTGTTTTCATTTTTTTTTTTTTATATAAAGGTCAATATGATAATAATAAACAAAAATGTGGCAACCAGGGACTTTCTTTGAGAAGATCTCATGGTGTTTCTTCTCACAAGATTTGAGCCATAAGCAAGGAATTTTTCCCTTAGGCAACCAGGTTATCTTGTACTTTTGAATTCCAATTTATTAACTCCCTGGTGCTCTCCCAGGCAGATGTTTGTTGAAAACAGGAGCACAGTCTCATGTGAATCATATAAATGGAGAGCTGTGTTGTAACAGACAAAACCACCCAAGCAAGACATAGAAAACTAGCATAAGAGATGCATATTTCATGTGATACTATACACTCTTTTTTCTTTAAAAAAAAAAAAAATCACCTTTAACAGTGCAGCATGCTCAATTTTGGGTCAATTATGTAATTTCTAGTGCATTTTCTTAGTGGGATAGTAATGTTAGCTTATTTGTTGCCAATAGATGGCAGTGATCACTCAGTTTGCTTCAGGAGTAAAAATTGTGTTACAAACGTCAGGTGTCCATAGATGAGTAGGTATTTAGGCAGATCCTTCTGTAAATCCCAAAGCTATTGCTCTTATTATTGGGCTTTTAACCAGGACATTACCATACCTTCATAAGTTCCAATGCCAGATAGTCCTTGGATTAAGAAAACCTCTTTTGATGCCTACTTTGAGATCTATTCCATGGCCTGGTGTCAGCCTACTGGACTGAAGCCTTCTCAGCTATTCATTCCATCTCAGGAGGCATGCAGGCAGGTGTACTGCCTTTGCTACCACATATTACATGGTTTGTAGGCATCTCTTCTCTGCAGCCTTCCCTTTCTGATGTGTCTCTCTCACGCAGCTGCCAAGGGTGACTCAGCAGACAGAAACCACTTTCTTTGGAAAGGTACAGTCAAAAGCAGAGTTGATGGACAAGAATCTTTTGGGGATGTGAATGGCAAATTTTCTGAATAGATGGGTTTGTGTCACTGGTGATGCAAAGAATCTCCTCAGCTGGTGTATGAGATAGATTCAAAATTTCTCCTTTCCCTTCCTGTAAGCAAAACAGAAATCAGCAGGGATTGCTGTGCTATCAGCATGAAAGCAACAGAAGAGAAAAGTAAATCCTCACCAAGTCACTGTTAGTTTTTTTTCTGATCCAGATGCTACCTACTGGGCTTGAGTCCTCTGTAGCTTTCATCAGTACGGATGTATTTTCTTGAGTGACTCAGAGCACGCAAACATTCACTCCTCACAAAGATCTGTCAGCCTCTTGAAGGGTTTGAGTATGCAAATGGTGAAATATGCAACATATTCAAAATTTTTTCTTCCAGCACTTGCACAGCTTGCTGAGACACAAGGTGACTTCAGCTCAGTCTTATCTCTGACAGCTGTATCTTCCCGAAGCATATTTCAGTCCTTATCAAAACATCTTGTAGCTTTGGTAAAGGAGTTAATTGTTTTCTTTAGCTACTTTCATGGCCACTGTCAGTTGTTTACTTTTCATTGGTTTAGAGGAAAATGGACCCCTCCCAAACATTTCTTGAATTTTCAGGAGCCTTTGAATTGACTAATCACCACAGACTCATTAGGCTTAGACATTTAACTTCTCCTTTAAATACCTAAGTAAAATCTCTAGATCTTCAAAATGCCACACTTATCTGTCACCTAAACTTAGTTCCATCTGTAGTCTGAAAACATTTCTGTGTCCATAGAATCCTCAAATCAACTAGATCAGCTAGATCAGCTAGACACCATCATTGTACCAGAGTTCCAGCAAAATTAACAAATGAGGAGTTCCTCCTGAGACTTGAATGAAGTAACTCTCAGAACATTGTTTGCACACACAGTAGCAAAGGAGAAGCAACAATGGCAGCATTTTTTTACTCATTAACACAGTGGTTAGAAATTTACCCAGAATGAAGAAAATCAAGGCTAACTCCCTTTTCTGCCAGAAAATGAAAATTTCCCAGCTGCTCCAGTCTGTATAGCCAAAAATTCACAGGAACTCACAGGAGGCTGAACTCACTTCTCTTCTTTCCTGAAAACTTCCCAAGCTGTTAAGTCATCTTTTCTTTTCAGACCCCTTTTTCTCTTTCCTGCCACCATTTGGATTACATGAAGTTTTTTGTAACTTTAGGATAAGCATCACGGATATAAATATTGTAAGAAAGAAACACCTACTTTCCAGCCTTGAGCTAAACACCTGACTTCCTAGAGGTATTAGCGATGGCTCCAGATCCATGTCAGACACAGAAAGATAAGAGGGATATTTAACCATAATACGCCAAGTACAAGTTTGAATTTCTGCTTCATTTCTAATACAACTGGTAGCACATTTTCCCTAGTCAAAATAGTCTCCTCTACCCAAAGAACTAGGTTCTCCAGGTCTCAGCTGCAGTACTGATAAACATGAACCAGTAAATATGTGAGGAGAACTATTTAGTAATTTTGGTGTCTTAGGATGGGAATATCTCGGGGTTTAAGACAGATCACAGTAGGGATGAACAGACATTTCTCACCTACCAAGCTTCTACTGCATTAATTCAAACATGTAGATAGTAGTTTTTTCTATGTGGCTCAGTAATGCTTTAGCAAATTAGTGGGGTTTTCATTCAGATCAGAATTATCACCAAAATATCTGCTCAAGGTATTCAGTATTTGCACTCACATGCTCATCTGGAAGCCAAAGATATTACAGAAAGTAAAACTCTGCTTAGTTCATTTTTGTTGAAAGGTTTGAATGTTCCCTCTTGCCCTAATTCAGTGAATGCATCCATATGCAAGAAAACTGTGGTTTCCAGTAAGGATTATTAAATTTTTTTTGTAGCTTTAAGAAGTCTCCATGTGAGGTGGGAGGTCTTTTGTATAGTAGACAGTTTCATAGGTAACAAAAACTTGCCTGAAGGGATTCTCTATATAAATAGACAGACAAAGAGAAGGAACTGTTGCTATCTCTTTACAGATGAAACAGTAAGGTAAGAAAAAGATGAAATTGCAGGTTTTCTTATGCCCTTAGGAGCAACAAAACCTGATCAAACATCTGTGAAGTCCTATATTACCGCCTTAAGGACTGTGAAGATGATGCCACAGGAGATGCCTACTTATAGTGAAAAAATTTCGAGCAAGGTCAGAGCCTTGAGGCAGCCTTCAAGTGGCAGCTGCTGTAAATATGTAGAACATAGTTAGTGTTGGTCAAGTGGTGTGCATGTTGTATAATAAACTTTCTTTTCTGCATTATCACCGCATTCACATTTCTTCTTTTAAAGAGAAGCTGTTATTATTCATGTTAAAAGTGAGCTGGAAACTTGGATTAATTGATAGCAAATTATCTAAGATGGCAAAGATGAGGGCTATATGACTGGGTAATGAAACAGCAGATGATGTTTGATGTAAATAAATAGAGGAAATAGAGGATGATTCACAAGGGAAAAATAATTCTAACTTATAAAATTAGGCTCTCTGCTGACAATTAGCACTCAGGAGTAAGATGCTGGAGCTGTTAATAATAGCTTTATGAAACTGCAATTCAGAGCACAGAAGCAGTCAGAGAAAACCCAAACCAGTGGTTACGAATCAGTAGGAAAGAAATAGAGAAGTAAGCTTTAGAGCACAAATCACTGTTCTTCTACTTACAAATCTTTACTTTACTTACACTCTGTATCTATTCTAGTTCCCTCATCTTAGAAAGGACAAAGTAAAACTTAAATACTCAGAGGTAGACAAACACAACAGTTGAAGGTAGAGAGTATTTCCTACCCTTAGGACCAAAGAAGAACTCCTTAATATGAAAAACAGGAAAATGTGGGACATTATGCTAGAGGTCTACAATTTCATGAGTGCCACAGACATATAAGTTGGATTGTTCACTTTTTATTCTGTTACAAGGATCCAGGGAATGTGAAATTAATGTACCTTTGTCCTGTCTCCACTCCATACTGTGCATTGACTCCTTAATCTAAACCTTGAAAGAGTTTGTTGTCTTTCCTAGTAAAGGTGAGAACAAAGCCACTAAAAAGATTTGAAAACATTGGGACAGAAATATCAAGAGGAATTCTGAACACTTTGCAAGGGAAGAGACAGCAGGAATTGGAAGCAGCCTAAACACAAGATTCAAGGAAGAAGGAAGATACTGCACCCAGATAAAGACCATGGTCAAAGTTGGGAATCATAGAATCATAGAATCAGATGCGTTGGAAAGGACCTCTGAGATCATCAAGTCCAAGCCTTGATCCACTCCCACTCTAGTTACTAGACTACGGCACTAAGTGCCACAAACGGTCTCTTCTTAAATACCTCCAGGGACGGAGAATTCATCACCTCTCTGGGCAGGCCATTCCAATGCCTGATCACTCTCTCCATAAATAATTTCTTCCTAATATCCAACCTAAACCTCCCCTGGCAGAGCTTGAGACCGTGCCCTCTTGTCTTACTGATAGCTGCCTGGGAGAAGAGACCAACCCCCACCTGGCTGCAACCTCCTCTCAGGTAGTTGTAGAGAGTGATGAGGTCTCCCCTGAGCCTCCTCTTCTCCAGACGAAACAACCCCAGCTCCCTCAGCCTCTCCTCATAGGACTTGTGTTCAAGTTCCTTCACCAGCCTTGTTGCTCTTCTCTGGACCTGCTTCAGCACCTCAATGTCCTTCCTGAACTGAGGGGCCCAGAACTGGACACAGAACTCCACGTTGGCCTCACCAGCGCTGAGTACAGGGAAAGGATCACTTCCCTGCTCCTGCTGGCCACACTGTTCCTGATACAGGCCAGGATGCCATAGGCATTGATAGTCCCCAAGTTTATCAATATGTTATAGATGGTGATGGCAGTAATTTTAGCAGGTTAGTCCTTATATTATACATTAGAATGAAAAAGCAAGTTCTTCAGCTGAGGAGGTCATGAAAGAGCAGACAAGCAATGCAAAAGTGATGTCACTCAAGTATATCTTCTAAAAGTTTTAGATTTATCAATGCTAGGAAATGTGCAGGTAGATTTGGATGAATCCAGATCCTGTTACTACAGTGAATATAGCAGAATTTCTTTCCATTAAATTTATTAAATCATTTATTATTATCAAATTTATGAAATATAACCAAACTGCCTTTCATTAAATTTATACTCATGTAAATGGCACATGTTAAAATACACCAAAAATTATAAGTTAATCATAGGATCTCCTCCTGTGCTAGAGAAATTAGGAGCAATGCCATTTTATTCTTTCACTCGCTACGATACCTGTATTACTTAATTTCTCCTCATGTATAAATCTGTGTTTAGTTTCTCAATAGATATCTTTTCTGCTTTGAGTCTAAAGTATCAGCCATATTTTTTGACATGTGTTTCATTGGATTTTATTCTAGTGTAACATTTTAACTCGGCTGTGGCCCAGACTTTCACAGCTGACTCATTGCAAGACATCCATAAATAATGTAATTTATGACACAGTTAAAGCCATCAAGACAAGATGGCAGGAAGTTTTTTGAGATCAGAACACCTTTTTTCATATGAGTCTTGATAGGTGGCAGAGATTTCTCTTTGACCTTTTTAGAAAGGAGTTTGGACTTTTCACTCTTAATCTCCAGCTACAGATTGCCTCGATTTCTTGAGTCTCCAGTCAGTGAGAGAACAGTTGACAAAACGGCCATACTGCAGTTTATTTATGAATTCCATTGGTTTCTCATTCACTTCTGAATAATTCCAGAGTCATTATTGATTACTTTAAATCTTCATGAGTTTTTTTTGTTTCAGAAACATAAGAGTCTACCTTGTTTTTTCATCTGTTACAGTAGCTCTGAAACATTTATGCTCTTCATATAATTGGCTTCAGAAGAACTCTTATGGTTTTATTGACTTCTAGATCAGAGTGCCAGATTTGTTGCTGTCATCTAACATAAGTCTGAAAGGAAAAGAAGACATTAAGAGACTGAAAATACACTTTTCAAATTTTGAATTCTTGGGGAAAAAAATTATTAGATATTTAATTCCATACTGTGATCTATAACAGGCATATTTTACAATGCACCTAATGTATTAGAATCAATCCATTCATAATAACTATTAGTAAAACAAGATTAGTTCTTAAGCACAGGGGTCAAACAATCTATTGCTTCTAAGTGTACCACTTGTGATTTAGTGAAAGATGTATAGAGAGAATACAACAGTTCAGCAATGATATAACCTATATTTGAATGAGAAACAGTCTCCTAATTAATGAGGTCCCATGCATAATGTGCAGGCTTTTAAAAGAGAAAATCGACCCAGAGTAGTCACTGACAGAAATGTATTTCGGTTCTTTGTTGGTATCTCTTTAGAAAAGCAAATAATTCCGTGGGTTTCAAAGATCAGAGAGCTCCTCTGTTCATTTCTGTTTTATAGCAGATATTGTATTTGAGTTGGCAAAATACTTCATTGAAAAATTAGTTGAGTTAATAAGTAAGAATCATTGTCTTTTACCAAATGTACTAGGATGGGAGAGAAGGCAAAGGGATATAACCCAAGAGCAGTGCTATCACCACTTCACCAGTCAGGATCATTTCCAGGTCACACAGAGAAGTTGTAGTGGATGCTGACCCTGTTAACTGCATGTGGCTTAGCTCCTTTGGTAACTTTTTTAATATTTCTTCTCTCTCATGTGTTCTATTCATTGACATAACTAGAAGAAAATTTACAGAAGACTAGGGTCTTGGTTTAAATCTATTTATTTCAAAGGAAAGGCTATATTAAAATAAAAAATCAAGGTCAAAATGCCATAAAACAACAAATGCATTTTAATATTTCACTCATAATTTGTAATTGTTGTATCTGATCTGTCCTGGAATAGTTATCTTATTGATCATAGACTTGTTCAGTCATGACAGATATACAATACCTTTCCTGCTTTCTGGCTAACTTGCTAAGACTCTAATTATAAAAATCTCACTTGTGAGCCCCATATATTTCATATTAATACATAAATATTAAAATACAAAACAATCTCTCCATAAACAGGAATTAAATCTTAGAAGAATCAACATGGTCTCAAGCATATAAATAGGGATTATAAACTCAAATTTCTTAAAGCACTTTCTATTAAAACACTGTGCACAGTTCTAACCTAGTAAGTTTAGAAAGAGTAAATGTAATAAAGGTCACACTAACTACCAAGACAAATTTATCAGCTGAGGAAAATAATTCATCACTAGCTCTAACTAAATTTTGAAATTACTAGAGCTAGAGTTAACAAAGTTATGAAGAATGTGAACCACTGCAAATAGCAAAAAAGGTGGTCAAAACAGTAATATTACAGCCACAGACTTTAGGGATATACAACTTATTGATAAAAAAAAAAAATTATTTACATGGCTCACATACCAACATTCACTTGGGAATCCAAATGCCCTAAATAGGACAACAGTTCCCTAGTGGGTAAAATGCGTATTGCCTTCAAGACACAATATCTGTGATCCACTTCCTTTTGGACTCTGTCTCAGTCCAATCAAGAGAATGATCAAGTCAGACGACCTTCATTTCAGGAAGGAGGTGCTGGGAAAGTAAGTTTCACAACTGCCCCGTTCCCTCTTACTTCTCTTGCCACTTTTGTTTCAAAAGGGACCTGTGCCTTTTGAAAGTCTTCTCTGCAGTTACCCATTGTAGTCAGTAGAGACATGTAAAATTCACGACCAGGAAAGATTTCACACTCATTGAACTACCTGTTGCACTGACTGTGAGGGACGGTCAGTGA
Organism: Myiozetetes cayanensis; assembly: GCF_022539395.1. Classification (NCBI taxonomy): domain Eukaryota; kingdom Metazoa; phylum Chordata; class Aves; order Passeriformes; family Tyrannidae; genus Myiozetetes; species Myiozetetes cayanensis. The sequence continues at coordinate 38,891,604 of NW_026086604.1, read as the reverse complement.
CAGCACAAGTGGCTGGTACCTAAAGAAACAAAGGTTGATTCACCTCATAAAGGAAGGGGTCTGCAGTAATGCCCAAGGGAAAACTGGGGATTGTGCCAAGTGAACTTCAGGTTGGGATCACAGAGTGAGCTTTTCTGTAAACCTCAAGTTTTCAATTTCACCAAAAGTTTTCAGATGCAGCTCTAATTTAAAGGTGTGACATGTTTTACTGAATGAAGTCCACCAAAATTAATGTAAACCCCACAAGTGGATATGGAACAAGGCAATGAGGGTCCAATGGATTATACAACAGAAGAAACCTGGTTGTGAAACACTTGTGCATAATCTCTCAAAATTATAGCAACATCAGTCCATTGCACTCAGTGCAGTATATTTAAATTCACTAATTTTCTTTGATTTGATTGTGGTTCCATTGCTGTTTAAAACATATATCAAAATAATCTTTTTACTTTGCCATTATGTTTAGCAATATAGAATCATAGAGTTGTTAAGGTTGAAAAAGACCTCTAAAATCATTGAGTTGAACTTTTAATGCAGCACCATCTTTTTCATCACTAAACCATGTTCCCACATGCCGCATCCACAAGTCCATCCAGGGATGATAACTTGACCACTTTTATGGGCAGCCTGTTCCAATGTCTGACAACCATTTAGCTGAAGAAATTTTTCCTAATATACATCCTAAACCTCCCCTGAAACTTGAGGTTATTTCCTCATGTCCTGTCACTTGTTATCTGGGAGAATAGACTAGCTCCCAGCTCACTACAAGCTGTGTAGTAGCTGTAGAGAGCGAGAAGGTTCCAGTCAAGCCTCCTTTTCTCCAGGGTGGACAACTCCAGTTCCTTCCACCACTCCTCACAAGACTTGTGATTTAGCACTTTCACAAGTTTTGTTGCCCTTCACTGGATGCAGTCCAGCACCTCAATGGTGCTATTGATTAGGATTTCTTTCACTTACTTTGATGATTTTTACATAGCTTTTTTTACAAGGTTTTGACATAGTCAACGTGTTATTTTCCACACCTATCAACCTTTCACTGTTGTCATATTCTTCCTTGGGCAAGTGGTTGTGAATGATTTGCTGTTCCCCAGACTTATTCTGACATGAAACTGAAAAGGTTTCTACTCTATTGTTTTTTTTCCAGTGTTTCCCTTTTTCTTTGGTGTTAATTCTGACTTGTCACCCACCAGACTGAGATGCAGAACACAGAATAAAGGAGGTCAGGTCAGTGGGTTTTGGCAAGTAGAATCTAGGCATCACTGGGGTTGTGCTGAGTTTACTAGTTTGAGGGGAAAAAGAAGATGGCATATGAAAGATCCATTTAGCTATGTGTTCCAGCATGACGTTCCATACAGAGCATTCCTTTCTGTAAGGTTCCTAGAGCTCTTTCCACTGTTCTGAGCTTCTCAAGAGTGAAATTAATCAATTCATCTAAGGAATGCTCAAACTTGAAGAAGTCTTAACATTTTTCTTTGAGGGTCTCCTGGGAATACAGTGCCAGTCCATTCAGCAATAAGGGCAATAGTATGCATCATTCAGGTAAGAGTTACTGAGCAAACTCCTGTGTTTTACCTAAAGCTGACAGGGAGCTCTGAGTACCTGACTGCTTTTGTGGGGTTTTGACCTGCCACTCAGCCACTCTATGAGCCATTTATCTGCAAAATGGGGTAAAATTGCTTGAGTAGCACGCTGAGATCCTCAGCTGAGAGACTTTACGTAGTGCAGTTGTACTGTTCCCAGGCTAAGCAGTAACCTCTGAAAGCCAGCAGCAATAGCTCCATTCTCAGCACCTGATGCCTGGAGGAATGGCACTGTGTGCGCAGGAATTGTGAAACTGTCTTCTCTGGAGGTAGCCTGCAGCTAGTAAATGCTTCCTCTTCCATCAGCAAAGACGAAAGCACAGTGAGGTTATGCCTTGCAGGCACAACAGAAATGGCACTGCCATCCCCATCATCCTTCCATTACAGGTCATAATGCTGCTCTTCTAATTGCCTTATATATGGGTTGATATCATTGGCACCATGGGAAGCATGGTGTCTGCTGTCTGCTTTTAGAGAAGATTAGCGTTACTTTTTCTGTTTGCAGTTCTCAAGCTTCCTCTTCTCATAAGAAAGGAGAGCTGGAAGTGATTATCACATAACATCTAGTCTCTCATCCTTTTCTAAAACACACCACTGGCATTTCTGACAGATATCTGTACAGTCTACTCTGAAGAGCCGACAGCAGCAGGAGAACATCCCATCTCTATAAGCAAACTACTTCAGTGCTGTAAGAAAGTTTTATTCCCACATAATTTATTGTCAATGATTATAACTTAAACCCTTTATTCCTAGTCCCACATAAAAGAGGGTGAGTGCTTATTCTTCCATATCTACCTTTAACATAACTGAAGACTATTATCAAACCTTCCTCAAATCTTCACTTCCCACCTATCTTTAGAGAAGATAAGTGACTGTTTTCTGAGGGCCCATGGCATAGTAGGAGCCCAGGAGAATCTTTCTGCCTTTTTATTCTGCAGGAGAATTCTCCTGACCACTGTTGCAGCCTTGCCTCTGGTTATGGCTGGTAAAACAACAAAGTCTGCACCATCTCCTGAAATATATAAATATTTTAGATTTTAAAGACAAAAGTTACTGTCTAGAAATATTAAATTATATCACAAAGAATTATCTAACCCTTGAACCAGGTTTTAAAATGTGATTCACTGAAGACATCAATCAATGATAGAAACAAGCATTTTTTCCAGGAAGGTAGAAATTCCTTAATAGAAGACTAAGGCAGATAAAAAAAGATCTGTCTCTTAAATCATCGTCTACCTTACAGAAAAGACAAGAATCTATAACATTGCTGCATTACTGAAATTACCTATTAGAGTCCTTTGAGAATTTTCCTTAAGACTTTTGAAACATTAAGACTGAGAAAGGAACAGGACTCAAAGTGCTCTTGATTTTCATCTTGTGTTATTTAACTTGAAAGTAAAGATAAAGCAAGACAGTGAATTCAGCTGGAGGCATTATTTTTGGAAGATATATTTACTTGAAATAATCTGACACTAGCAGTTAGGAAAAAAAGAGGAATTTTACTGAAAAATTATCAGCATTTTCACAGATCTGAGGCTCTTGTTAGTGTTGCTTTGCCTTATTTAGCAATTCTGACTCGAGCTTCGTGAAGAGGCATACTGGAAAGGATTCCACCGAAAACTGGTTTTCTCAAAATCCCCTTCTTTTTCCTTTGCTCTTCTGTCTGAACTGTATTAGATGTTGATCCCAAGCACGACTCTTTCAGTACCTGTCCATCTACAAACAACGTATTTGGGTAGCAAACAGATATGAAGAATAAGAGTTGTTACTTAGTGACCAAATCCCTATTCTGCTGCATGGTGAAAAACAGACTAAAGGCACAGTGTTATCTCTAGAAAGCTCCAAATGATGTCACTATAAGGGAAAGGGATTGAGGTTTTCCCATAGAAATGGTATCTCCCTGTTCATGTAAGCTAAAGTGAAATGAAAGACTGCCATCACTGTGTAGATGATATACTACCCATGAAAGATGGATTTTCTCTCTTTTACTAAATACTCAGAAGTCCACAGAGAAAGGGGATATGATCACAGTAATAAATTTTATATCTCTATTGCTCTGATTTTCTGTCTAAGAATTGTAAATCACTTTTAAAATAGAAGCTTAACACAGAAGAAAAGGCAGTTCCCATTGGTACCTCTCTGTGACCTGACAGGTTATGAAATAGACTCATAGAACAAACCTGTGTAATCTCTCAAGAAAAGGCACTGTGTTGCATGGTGTAAATTTCTGCTGGATAACCGGTAAGAAAGGCTAAAACTCCTTAATTCCTCAGTGAACTTCTTAAGCCCACTCAAGAAAAAGCACTGGGCAGACAGGAGAAAGATGCAACTTTCCCTCTCCACCATTTTACGCTGCTTGCCAACCATGCAAAAAACCTCTATGTATTACAGTAAGAGGCTAAACTACCAATGTCCTTGAGCCCTTTGACACTATCTGTACAGGTACCTCTTACAACTGGCATCTTCACCTTCAGCACATTGCTTATTTGCCCTGTCAGCCCGACATACCAGTCCAAAAATTTAAGGGGGAAAATATCTATGATTAAAAAATGGAATAAAGATTGGTAATATACCAATGACATTATTACATTTTTAATGAGATTCATCAGTTTATTTTGATATATTCTCAGCCTCAGGGGGATTATACAGAATTGTTAATCTGATATTGAATTGAGTTGTTATTATTGGTACTTTCTGAAAAATATTCTGAATCTCTTCTTAATCAACTAAGAATTAGGAATCTGCTTTCTTACAAGCTTGATTATATCTCAGAGTACTAACTGGGAAAAGTTGGGAAGAAACTACTAGCATAGTAAAAAAAGCTGTCAAACAAGTAAAATTTTCTCTTCTTAAACCTGATGCCTAAACCTAGGGCCAAACCTTTCATTGATGGTTTTGTAAAGGTGGACAAAAGTTATGCTTAGGTCCCTGAAATCAAGCAAAGTCTGGAAAAAATCTGGAAAGAGAAAAAGAGTTGAAGTCAGTATTCACATACGCAAGTTTGCAAATTTTGGGATTTAAATATTACCTCTTACGACCAGAAAATAAAACCAACCATACACAGACTAAATTTCTCTTAAAAATGAATGATCTTCAATCACTAGAAGGTGTGACACTTCTGCTCTTCAGTGTTTGGCAAATAATACCCAATACATAATAAATAAGGATACCACTTGCATTTTTCTCTTTAAATCAACAGGGCACAAACTATAAGAGGGAGAAACAGATATGGCAGGCATTATACAGATACCTGTAATGTGTAATCCCCTTCCTTAGAAAGCTCATGCGCTTTATTTATAAAATATAAATATAAAAATACATAATTCTCAAATTAATTTCCTTCCCCCAAAAATCAAACCATTTTGATTCACATATATAAAAAAGTTTACCAGTGCAAGAATGAAGGTGTAAATAAACTCGGATCTAGAAAACAGGATATATCTCTGCAATATATACTAGTTTTGAAGGCTAACCCTGGTACCCAAATAATTTCTGCCAAAGCATAGGCTTATGAAAACTTTTTCAAGAGGACACTTTTCTTTTAAGCAATGAGGTTTCATTTTTTTGTGGCAGATTCTATTTTCTGTGACTAACAATTTAATTCAATCACAAAGATTCATTCAGCAATACTAAATATTATAACTCTGATGGCAGTATGAGCTGTTAAGAAACACTTCAACGTGACAGGCAGAAGTTTTAAGCCCATCATCATAAATTTAATTGCATAACATAGGGACAGGAGCTGGTTGCAGGTGTAACTCTCTCTCACTTGATGACTCATATTATTGACTCATTTTAATTATTTTAATGACTCATTGTGATGATTTCAGTAACAAATTCAGTTTGTTTTGTCAGCAACATACAGATATCAGCTAAACACTCCAGAGAGAATCAAATAACATAAGCAGCTAAAATTAAATAGAAACTTTTTTTTTTCAAAGTATTAGCATTGATGTCAAACACATAAACCCAGTTTTGTTTACAATACCTTAATTTTCTCGTGGCATTCTTCCCAGGAGAAATATGCAAAATCTTCATCATATCAAAGTAGCATTTTTGTTCCAGTAATGATTAAAAAAGTGTAATCTTTAAAATAAATCAAAGGTTTTTTTAAAAAGCTTTTAACAGTCCTAGAGTACCTACCTATATTGTTAAAGTAACATATTTTTCTCTTTCTTATTAACTTCTTTCCCATCTCAGATAAGAAAATATTTAACAGAAAAGCAGACTTCCTGATTACACAGCTGACTATAAAAGTACTGATTTTTGGTCTGATCTATTTTCCTTTTCAGAAAGAAGTTTTATCCAGATCTGCAGGTAACGTGTCTAAAGAGCACCCCCTTGGAAATGCTCTCGTTCTTTCTGTAGTAAATAGAATGATGACTAGAAAGCAGATGAATAGAAAGAAAAACTCTTCAGAGTTCAGCACAGTGCAAAGTACCATGCAAAATACTATGTTGGAAAGACAGTGATGGCAAAATAGGTCAAAATGAGTGACATGTTTTCATTGTTGAAACCACATCACTTTGATTTAAAAGTAATACCTAGCCTGATGAAAAGTTACCAAAATAAATGTAACAAAACACACACGGATCAAAGTTAGTTGGAAAAGGCAGGTTTTTTGCTAGACCTGAATCTCCTGAAACCATTGCATCCCAGGCAGTATTGTTATAAGTCAGGTAATTTCACCTTAATAGCAATTTAACTACATGATCTATTAGTTTGAGCACTCCACCCTAATGCCTGACCCCAATTGCCCCATATACCAAGGAGGTTTCTTCTCAGAAGCAAGTACTAAGCTGAAGTTTACTGTGCTGCAGGAGATTAGGTTATCATTTGAACTTCTGGAAGAATTCAGCGTTAGCAGACAGATCTGGGCTTTCTGTCGTGCAAGGCATTCTAACACTAGGCCTAAAGTAGCCACTACGGGATGAGATCCTAGTGGTTGCAAAGACTGCAATATTAGCAGCAGCAGAAACAAAAAAATTGTAGAATCATAGAAGGGACCCACAGGCGTCATCAAAATTCAGCTCCTGGCCCTGAATTTTGTAGGACAGCCCCACAAATCACATCATGTGACTGAGAGCATTGTCCAAACACTTGAACTCTGGTGGGTTTGGTGCCATGACCAAACAGCCTCCTCCCTGGGGAGGCTGTTCCAGTGACCAACCACCCTCTGGGTGAAGAACCTTTTTCTTATACCTAGCCTAAATCTCCCCTGACACAGCTTCATGCCATTTGCTTGGGTCCTGCCCAAGGGAATCCTTCCTACTCAGAAAATAGAAGAAAAAACAAACAACAAAACCTGAACGAACAAACAAAAAAACCCACACCAAAAAAAAAGAACACAAAATAAATCAAATTAGGAAGAAAAAACATCTCACCTTTGCCCAGCATTAAAAAAACTGGTCTCCAAGGGATAGATATTAATTTATTGATATACTATAGATGGTTTAATCATCTATGAAGGTTCTTTTCTTTTATTACTGGGGCGCATGGGGTCTGCGTGGATTTATATATACATACCCTATTTATTTGTAAGTTGGATCAGTATGCTGTCATATCATTGCCATTTTAATTTCCACTTACATGGGCAGCAGAGTGACAGAAAAGCCAAAGGCTCTGTCGCAAAGTTATTTCCTGAAACTTCTTTTTCCTGCTTTAAGTTACTGTGAATTGAAAAGACTACCATAATCACATGAGGATTAGTTAACTACTGTGAATACATGGAAAGCACTATCCAGATAGATAGCTTTCTATTTTTTTTTCTGTGTTTGCAGTCACAAACCAACTGGAAAATTGCACATAATTCAGGAAGAGTCCACATCTTCCAGAAACCAAATGCAGTGTAAAGGATTTCATGACTGACTTTAAAACTCATTACCACTAACTACTCTTGGCAAACAATTCCTTGATGATCTGATAGCTCTGGTTTTTTGATTATTTTTCTTTTATAAATTGCAGTTATGCATTTTCCTGTGCTTTTCTGTTCATAAAACAGATGATCGGAAGTATTTTAATACATATTTTCTGATCTCTGACATCATGGAACCTTCACAGACTCTTAATTTATAGAAATTCAAGTTATTTCTCATACCTAGGTCAAACTGTCTTTTTTTTTTTTTCCAATCTTTATCTTCTGTTTTCATATCAGGTCAATAATACTAAATGCTTTCTTTCATCAATCAAACAAAGCGATCTTGTCCTATTCTAAAAACTATCCCAGTAGCTCCTCCTAGCTCCACTGAGAGGGACAATACAAAGACAGGAGAGGTCCAAAAGAAAGCAGAAGTCAACCACAGTTAGAAATCCAACCAGTTTCTTTTGGACTATTCAACTGGACCCACTCCTCTTCAGTACAAGGCTTCAGATCAACAGAAATGTTTCTAAGGGTAAGTAGAGAAGATAACACCCCATTCTACTCCACTTTTTGCAATAACAAAAGCAAAATAACACATTATCATTTGATCTTTTTGATCTGGTACCATGATTAGTCTTATGGACAGAGAACTACCAATAGCTTCATTTGGGTTTTTAGTTTTCTAATAGATGTGTTCAGGGAGATAGATTTTCTGAAGGATTTATCAGTCTCAGAACCTCTTGCTCTGTATATTTTTACCACAGTATGAGTAGGGGGTAAAAAGCCAATAAAAGATAGCTAAACTTTAAAAAATCAAGTGTTAATTTACCTTGAATGAGCTGTCTGGGTCAGTGAACATCCAAAACCGTGTCTGTCACCAAATTTAGGAGTCACGTCTTTTGAAATAAAAGAATTGTTTGTTTTTGCAATGCTGTTAGTTGAGGTAGTGTAACAAGAACAGTCCATCAGCAATTGACTTCAGAAGGAAAGTACTAGCTACCTGAAAAAATACAAAGCAGGAGAAACTCAGAGCAACTGCCTGGTAAGTTTACAGCTAACCATTCTGGTGTAAGAAAACATTCTGGGGAGGAGGAATGAAACTGTAAAGCCTTTCAAGTCAGACACATTAGTGCCAGCAAACTACTCCAACCTTCAAAGTACAAAATCCCTTGAAAACTCAGTCCTCCTGCCTGCACTGGATGTACTTGTGCCCTCTACAATCACCAAATGCTTCAGCTTAATGGGGGCCTTCTATGATATAAAGTTAGAACCTAAAGAAAAAATGCCTTTGAAACGGTGCCAACAGGAAGAGTTGTGAACAAGCCTTTTGAAAAGGACATTATCAGCTGTAAACTAGCATATGATGAATATGTCCTAACACAGCTAAGTCCAGTCTATATTTGTAATGATCAAAAACCATAACAGTGTGGGAAATTTGTGATCAGTTCATTTTTCAAGTAAAAAGGTAGAATAGCAACATAAGTTTTGGCATAGAGGATGGACTGCCTAAGAGGAAATGGATCCCTTCAATTCTTTGAGGACAAGAGCTGACTGCATTATGCAGGGCATGAGCCACACTCTGAAGATCATGTGAAGGAAGCCCTCAAAACTCCTCCCTGTTATACCTGCCCCCTAACTAGATAGCAGCTTCCAGAATTCAGAAGTCCCTTTTTGTCATTTTCTCAGCTGGACTAAAGTATATTTTTACATTGAAAACATGGAGCAGGTTGGGCTATGGATTCTTTTTTGGAAGAAACTGGGTTGATTTGAAAAAAATGGAGAAGTTCAGACATTTGGCTATTTACAAATACACATAAAACATTCAATTCCATGGTTCAAGGTGCTTTTTTTTAAAAAAAGTAATCACAAGATTACAAGGCCCGGGAGTTCTTAACTCTAATGACATTACAAAACAGCCAGCATACCAGTACTTTTTTTTCCTTTTTTTTTCCTCTTTTCTGATCAAGTTGTGAAAAAAAATGAAAAAGCATGGCAAAGTCCTGATATCAAATAAAAACCTACTATTTGATCTCCTGCAGCCAGACTTTCATCTCATGAATTTTTATAACATGGTCAAGAGTTATACCCAGTTATTGTTCAACTAGTCTAACATCCCCTTGATAGCAAACCCTTGAGATTCAGTATAAATCAGCACCCAGAACCATGAAAGGATTCTTGGGAAACTTCTAAGTCATCAACTCTGTTAGAAATAAGGAATGTGATTAAAGAAAACAAAAATATAAGCAAGCCCTCACAATATTGTACTTTTCTTCCTAAAACTTTCCTTTATCATTGCAAATTAAACAATTCACACAGTATCTTTTTTCCTCTTTTTCACGCCTTGTTCACAAGCACATATTGCATCTGTCTTCTCCTCCAAATTCCTTGCTGCCTCCGGAGCTGTTGAAGCCTTATCTTCACCTTTTTGATATTTCCTGACTGCCAGTATACCTCACACATCTGTTTTCCCAGAGCAACAGATGTTGTCGCTCAACGAAGACAACAGTCTGTATGTTTAGGCTATGAAGTGCAGAAAAAGCATTTAGAGCTAGTTTCTGCTTTTTCTCACAAGATACTTCAAAAATATAAATGCTGCAAATAAAATGTATTTCCAGTGCATATGCCCAGGGATAAAAAAGCAAGGCAAACTGCAATGTACCTAGATCATTCTTGCTGCTCAAGAGGGCAAAAGGTGGTGTCTTTCTCATACAGAAAAAAATCAAGGCTTTAGCCCTCAAGTGGCTATTAATTGCATGTAATTATATCCAATATAATTATTTTATTTTGAACAAGATAGTAATGTAGGATGCGTTAATCCACACTAATTGCATTAATGTGATCCTGTTCAATTCCCTTGTGTTCTGCTTTTGGGCCTTGTTGCTCAAGAACATAGTGCAGATTTAGAAACAAAATACCTCCAAACTGAGACAGATAAAATAGATTTCATCTGACATCTAGCAACCCAGGTAGAAGTGCTCAGAGATTATCATTCTGCTCACAACTGTCATTTCCCCTCACGACTGCTAAGTTATTTTCATGTGTTAAATCCCTTCCTGAGATTTTAATAACATTTTAAATTAATCCATGTCTTCAGTGAAACCATAGGTGTGCCCTATATGTGCCTGCAGTACACCTTGAAAGTTATGTGGCTCCTAAAAGCCACGTAGAAGAGTTCCTAAGTTCTGCTTAAGTGGCATAACCTTGTTAGAACTTGACATAGGGATTGCTACTCAGTCACTAGAACAGTGGTCTCTAGGGGCCAGCAGTTCCCTCCCACATTTAGAAACATGCAACTGATATGTAACATGTCCAAGGAAGCAAATGCATCTCTATTCCTACGAAAATCCAGTACCTCCTCTATTACTGGTTGACATGTTTTGAATCAGGAGGATTACTTCTCTACAGCTTTCTTTTTTAACTTTTCTTCCTTCAGTTTTAAATGTGAAAATTATAGCTGTTGTATGTATATATATAGCCATACGTATAAAATGTATAAATCCTCATCAAACTCATAGGATCATAGAAGTGCTGGTTGGAAGCCACCTCTGCAGGCCATCCAGTCCAACCCCCTGATTAATGGTCCATCTCCAACACTAGAGCAGGCCTTGTCCAGTAGAGTTCTGAAAGCCTTCAAGAGCACCAATCCCAGGTCTTCCTGGCAACCTACTCTGGTGCTGCAACATACTCTAGTGCTGCACCACCTTCCTAGACAAGAAAGGCCACTCCAAATGTCCCAAGAAATGATGTGTCCCTTGCTTTGCTGTCTTCCACTAACCAAAAAAATCCTTCTCTACTGTGCTTGTAACTTCTCTTCAAGTAATCTGAGGCTGCCACAAAGTCCCCCTTAGCCTGCTCTTCAGTAGTCGTATGCTGCCATCAACAACCCTTCCCTGTCATGGTCCATTGGCACCCTTAGCCTCTCCCCACAAGTCTGCTCCCTCTAACTATCTTGGTATCTCTCCACTAGACCTTTTTTTTTTTTTTGAACCAAGAGACCCAGAGGAGGATACACTACAGCAGCTTCAGCAGGAATAATACTGTCCCGATGGTCATACTTCTTCCAAGGTATGTCAGGACAAGTTTTGCCTTACTAATGATGAAAGACCACCGTTGCCTCATGTTCATCCTTATGTCTGCTGTAACACTTAGTCCTTTTTTATTAGAGCTGCTACTCGTGTGGTTAGGCCACAGACAAGGCGTGAAGTCAGACCTGTGGGGAGCAGAGCTTTGCAAATGTCCCTGCTGAAACTCTTTTGGGGATTTTTTTGGTCCAAGCTTCAGTTATTGCAAGGTCCACCCTAATCTGGTGTCATCCACAGATCTGCTGAGGGTATGCTCTGCCACACCAGGGGAAGTACGTAGTCCACGATTTTGCCAGGAAACCAGGGCAAGGCAGCGTAAAGCTCCTCTGATCCTCTACTTAACTTTTCCCATCCACCTTCCATACTCTGTTGCTTTCAGCAGTGGTTCTCCCTCTACATCACAGACCACGATAGGGATGGTTTTCCTGCGAAGCCTGGGGAGGGTAGAAAAAAAGAAAAGTTGTGTACTTAGTCTTTTCTGCAACTTCCTTCCCTCAGTTGTCTCCCACCATTATCTGAAAGCCCACATTTTCTCTGAGCTTCTCTATGAAAAACTTGTAAAATGCCTTTTTTATGACCCCTACTACTCTAAGCTCCTGCCAGGCTTTGGCCTTCACAATTTCATATTTGCGTGTCCAACCAATGCCTTCAAACTACACCTCTGTAGCCTGTCATTTTTAACCCTTTTTATGTGCTCTTCTTCTCCATTTTGGTTCATCAAAAGCTCTTTCCTTGGTCAAATAGGCCTTTTGCCAGAATTATCTGGTTTTCTTCCAGTCCTGTAGCCTTGACTATTCACACAATATTATGTGGAACTGCTCTGAAGTTCTACAAAGAGTAGAATAAACTGCTCTTTATGCAAATATTCCCTCAATGGTACTTTATATAACAGCTCTTGAGGACAAAATACTGAGAAATTTATTGCTTGAAGAGACAGTATTTCTTATAGTTACTGCCAGGCAGTGTTCCCTGATATTCAGAAGCACAGGATGCTGCACTTCTAGGAATCATGGACAACTAGGCACAATGCCAGTGGGCATCAAGGGCATGACTGCCCGTGTCACAGTGCACTGCAAGGCATGTACCTACCTGATACTGTGGGCTCACTCTGTATCATGGTGCAGGGTCTGCCCCCACGTGTACCCTGAGCACAGAGCATCAGTAAGGGAGCCCACAGACTCCTTGCCTTCTCTGGTGTGCTTTCAGGCATTGAAAGACATCACTATCCCACTCCAGATACGTCCTGGCTGCTTCTGGGACCACACTGCATGTAAAACAGAACAGTAACAGACTATGTAATAACATGGTCTACAGACACAGGCCAGCTGTCTCTTAAGTAGAGATGTTAAAATAATATAAACAACAGAAATATAGTAAAGTGCTCTTAGAAGTAAATGTCTGTGATCCAGTAACTCAATTATCTAATTTTCTCACAGCTTTGCTGTTTGCCATCAGAACTTGTGTGCACTTCGCCCATTTGGGTTTGCTCAACAGCTATAATAAGAACTTCCTGAATTTCTGTACTCCTTCTATGGAAAAGATGTCACAGCACTCAACTGAAAATAAAAATATTTCTGGATCGTTGTGGATGTTTTCCCTTTATAGAAACTTGCTGATTTTCTCATCACATTTTGAAGGCTGCCAGCCATTTTATAAAAGTATTCCCCCCATCTGTGCCATCTCTAACTCATTCTGCCAAGTATCCACTTTTAAGAATATTGTTCCAACATTATCCTCACCATTCTCCTTCATTTACTATTAGGGTACCTTTCTCCTATGTGTTAAGTTTCTGCAGATCTGCTGCAGCACTGCTTTTTTATTACCCATATTTGGGTAAAATTCCTTCCAATTTTATTTGCCTATCTCCTCCAATTTCAAGAAGAAGGGATATAAGGCCTGAAAGAAGTACACAAGAATTATCAAAATTATACCTTAACAGAGGGTAATCTAGCTCTCAACACTTGATATTGCTATTTCAAATCAGCTCAGTGCATAAACAATTTACACAAGGCCTCAAAGTCAGCTTGTAATTAACTAATACATATTTACTTATGAGTACTATTGTTATCCTAGGAGAGAATTAATTTTATGACATAGCCATATCCAAAACATATATATGATGCACCTAAATGTTACTTGCTAATCTATAATTGAATCTATTACATTTATGAAAATACCCTACATGTCAGACAGTAAATGCATGTAAATTCATTATGCCCTGCTCTGAAAATATATCCTTACACTTGTAACAGTGTAAAACCTGCACCTTTCAGGCTGAAAATAACAAAATGGAAATAACAATACTGCCCTCTGCTTACACACCCTCACTGCTCTCAGTGGAACTCAGCACAGATTTCCGAAATAACAAAATGCTTTATTAATCAAACAATTTCATAAATATGGGTCTGGATTATGAAGCACTTCACAGTTGGGATGCACTTGGCTCTCATGAGATAAAACTATCAAAGCTGAAAGTTTCTTGAGACAATTTACACTTTGTGATTACATTCCCTTGAATCTTAAATATAGCAGCCTTTCTTGTTTGTGGGCCTAGAGCTCTCCTCTGGGAATGGAAACATTAGCTACTGATGAAAATATTCATGAACTCTTTGTCATGCTGTTTTAACGGAAGGAAATTCCATCTATATCATGATCATGAACTGACAAGTAAACTAATCTTTGTTCTTATGTATTAGTCATATTTTCCCTTATGTTCTTTGTAGAGCAAGTGGTACATGCGTATTTAATTTAATTATGTATAAATATTCAACAGGGCCTTTATCATATCACCTTGATAGCTCATTTGGGCTAATAGCAATTAGCCTTAGAGCCAGAAAAACAATCCATTTTTTACACTTAATACAACAGCATGTGACGTTTATCAGCACCCAGCCTTGCAGAAGGGAATGCTGATTTAAGAGTAACTAATCCTAAATCTTCATGTCTTAAGGAACTGGCAAATGACAACTAGGATCTCCACTTTTTTGTTCACTTTCAGGTACAGCATTCATCGATTTATTTTCAGATTTTACTCATTACTGTGTGCAAGCATTATTCAAAGAAGCCTTCAAGCGATGATGCACTTGAATTCTCCAGTTAGCACATCAGGTGATCTTCCATACATTGTTAATTGCTATAGAGCCTGGATATATCCTGCACATGACGGTGATTATTTAATATTCAGAACAACTTTGGAACACAAGACAAATAAACAAAATTTCTCTGACACGCCTATTGCCCTTAGAACAGTGCCTGCAGCTTTCTGAAGGGATTTGTGTTTCCAGTTCACCAAAGACCTCTGAGACTGCAGAGGAAACTTCTCACTCTCATCTTCTTTGACAGGACATATTTCTACATCATTATGAACATTACATCTGACATTAAATGAGCAGGGCAGGCACTTTCACTGCATGTAGCTGTGGTTTTCCTGGGAAGTGATGGAGGGAAGCTTCCCACCTAATTCACCTCTTCCTTGGAGGATATACTATCTGGTACTCTAGCCCCTCAAAATGCAATAGCTAAGAGGGATGGAAGGCGAGAGAGTCATGACCGTGCAGCTGCACTAACTGCATGTTGGATGGGGCACAGAGAAGCTGCCCAGGAGCTCCGTGCACTGACTTCAAATCCCTGGCTCTACTCCTGCTTACTATTGCCAATATTACATCACTGCACTAGGACAGCCAGACCAGTTTTCAGGTTGCCATTGAACTAGAGGACAACTAAGTACATCTTTTCCACCTCTACTGTTTATATGCAGGATATTTTCAGGAAAATTATGTTGCACACTACTCTATTTCTGACCAAAAACACGTGCTTTCAAGGCAGCCTACAATCACATACAGCTTAGAAATACAATGGATGAGGGAAGAAAAAAAATCTTACATAAGCTACAGCATTACTTACTGTAATACCAATTGAATTTGCCCTACAAGCCAACGATAGTGAGCTCAGAGTTATCAAAAGCGGCTTCAACTATCCAAAGAATGTCTGGGCAGCCTATTTCCCTGATTACTCGTTCTGCTCCCTGATTCCTTTCTTACGTGTGAAGATGCTCTAGTTGTTTAACTTCATCTCACTGGAATGTGTTTTGCAAATGTTTTAATAAGTTATGACCCTACTTGTCTATGCAATGCAGTTCCCCAAATACCTCAGCTGTGCTCCTCTCAGCTGTTTAAGCTGCAAATTCCATAACGCTTGTGATGTTTAGGAAAAAAAGGAAGTTTAGATCTTGTTAAATAGGGCTGTTGCTACCCCAGTGACAAATTCCCTGGATGGATTAATATCTAAGAAGAATTTTTTTTTTTTTTAAGAAAGCATATTTATTACCTTTCATGATTCCTAGGAAGCTCTCAAGCTCTCAAGCTGTGTTGGATGTTTTTCACCTCCCACAGCATGTCACAGGAGACGTAACCTGTTTGCAGATCTCTCCACACCTGGCAGCCACAGCAGCTGAAAAGATGCTCACAGAGGAGGAGTACATTACCTACTGCTTAACTGCTCCTTCCCAGCATTGGCATCCTGTTCCTCTATGGCCCAAATACTCAGGTGTGGGAAGCTTTGCCATTCACTGGCTGTCAAGGAATCTTGATATACCTATACCATCAAAATGTTTAGCTAATCATTTTACTTAACAAAACTAGATTAGAGAAAAGTCAAAAGGCTAAGAGTAGTTTCAAACATGGTTAGGTGGAAGAAAATCCCAAACCCAAACAAGAAACACAACCTATCATGCCCATTACATTGCAAGAAGGTCAGCATGGAGAGCCTGATAAATCATTTTGCCATCACATCTAACAAGGTTTGGAGAGAATCCAGCTCCTGGGAGTTTTGTCAATCACCTGTCTCTGCACGGACACCTTTTGTCAGTCACCACTTTTTGTCAGCATTTAACTCACTCAACACACCAGTTCTGGTTACTGCCTTTGAATACAATAGAAACTAATTTAAAAAATTTTCTAATATTTCTAAATAAATCCTTTAGTATGATGTCTATACATCCAACACAACGAGAGCACCTTCAGCCATTTTTTCCCTGGCAACAGAGCACTTAGGCAGTGCAAATCTGCCCCTAGTTTCATATCTACCTTTAGGATTGGCCATCTGCTTTGGGATTTCTAGTCAGAGAGTTGGAGACTGGACAGACACCAAGTAGCATGTGCACAGATAGACACAGTAGACACAGAAACTGGACCACGTGTTCCCTCCTGAGAGATGGAAAGTCTTTGCCCTTGGGGGTGCACCTGGTTAGAGCAGTCAGTCTGGCTAGGTGATTTTTGTGAAGGCACTTTAGATCCCCCACATACAGGGGAAAAAAAAAAACAAAAACAACAAAAAACCCCAACCAAACCAGAAAACCCAAACCACAAACTTCTTACATACTTCTAGAGATCAATCTACATAAGTCAGTCAAAAAAGAGGAATAAGACACAAGGATCTTCAGGAAGGGAAGATGCTTTCCTGCTTTCCATAGCCCAGCAGACACATGGTCACTCAACCATTTTGGAACACAACCTCCCCCCCCACACACACACCCCGGGCCCTCTCTAAAGTACCCTGGGACAGCAACCAGTAAAATGAAAACATGAGCTGGAAACTAAGTCATGTGCATTAGATTTAGAAGTCAGGCTCCTTTTGTTTTTGTTCTTATTTTTAGAAAGCAAGATTAATCATTGTAACAAATAGCTAGTAATTAGTGGAAGTCTTGACACCAAGACCAAGTGTCCTTGTGGAAGACAGACTCATGTTTTAAGATGTTTTTATTTTTTATGTAGGCAGCTTGTGTTCAATCCTGCCCTAAAGGAGAAAAAAAATATAATGGACCATAAGATGCCAAACTAAGGCCAGATTAAGTGATCTAATCAGTTTCCTGACTTAAACACTGTAAAATTAAAATTAAAAATAAATAAATATGAAAACACTACTTACAACAGCAGCAATGGAACTTATCCCTAACTCTTCTGGCAGATGGAAGAATTGCTCATGCTGGCCCTCCCTGTAGAAGCTTTTACAGAACATACTTGTTAGCTAATGCTCACAGCTCAATGTGTGGTTTTGTTTTTTAAGGCACCTTATCTAATTAGCTTGTAGTGGAAGACCACTCTAGAGGGTCAGCTCCCAAAATAGTTACCCAGATGTTTAAGTTGATTATAATGAATGTTCACTTGCTTAGTCTCACAGCACAATGTCAAAAGTTTTTTAACATGACTTTTATTTTTTCCCCAGATAAATTAGCATCAGCTTTTCCTCCTCCCTTCCCCCCCCCTTTTTCAATACCTTTCAAGTATCAGATGTGCACGATGATTTTTAAGATCATATTTAGCACAAATCTTTGAAAAAGAATTTTAAATGAGATTAGATTTTTTTTAAAAATATTTGAACACCCGAACATTAAATTAGGTAAAAGAGATAGAAAGTTTTAATAAAATTCCAAAAGGTAGCCTTTCTCATGAAGTGTATTTTCATTTTGGCACATCTATTTCTTTATAGATGATTGGTTTTATTATTTTAATTTTATTATTTTAAAGACACTGGAGAAAGGCTGCTACACCAATTTTCTGACCAAGTTGCATGATCTTGCAGCATCTCCCACGGTGTGTTTAATATCTAGGACTGCTTGAATTCTCACAGAACACTCTATATCAGTTAACAGACTACCTTGTCTGTGGCACTGCAGATGTTAGAGGAGTTGAAGGTTCATCTCAGCAAGACACTAATAGAAACCATTCTTACTAAAGATAAGGCTTCTCATGAATAATGAAAGAAAAAAAAAATCAAAGGCAATTTAATCTGTTGTCTTTTGGCTCATATTTCCTGTCAGAGATGACATTTTTCTAATTTGGAAAAAGTATTTCAAAGCAATAGCAGGGTTTTTTTATTAGTTTCATAACTTCACGGGAATTTCCCACTATTGTGGTTGTGATATTCAGAGCTACAGAGTATCAAAAAATATCCACTTTCCTCACAGATACCCATCCAGTTGACACAACTTTCCCTCAGAAAAATCTCTATCCCATTTTGCTAGTAAAGAAACAGTTACATAAACTTACATATTCCTTATACAGGGAAAAAAACTTGAAAATCATTCTATGCCTCCTAAAAATTTACAAAAAAACATTTCAAACTGAATGTTAGGATCAGTCTTCTAAATTTATTTTATAGGTGATGTTCTTCTGTTGCCTGGGCTTGTCTTTAAATAGCACTGCTCTGCCATCAGGAGACAGTGCATTCATTTTATTTGGCATCACTGGGCCTCAAAGCAAGAGAGATGCTTTCCTCCAGTAGGACAGAAGATCTGGCATTTTTAATTCACTTTCTTGTGTGTTTTGAAGTCACTTAATCCTCTATTTGTCCGTCTCTGAAGATAATCTCCTAAGAAAATGAAGGTATCTTATTCATAAAAACTGTTATCAGAAAGCACCACCTTTCTCTCTGCATACATCATGCTACTGCCACAGTGTCAGCTGCTGGCATCCTAAATAACCAAGGACTGATTTATTTATTTTTAAAATTTTTAACCATTCTGTGTTTTGACACTTCAGTGTCAAAAAAACTGCAGTGTCAGATGAACTTCAAATAGGGAGGTTTCTAACATAGTTACTCTGGGTTTCCTTTTAAACAAATCAGAAAAAGGCAAAAACTGTTGAGAGCGCAGATCCTTAGATGCTTGAAGGCTTTGGACATCATCTTCCCCCCCCATTGCTTCGGGATGAAGAAAGTGAGCATTTGGAATCACAAAGCTAAGCCTGAATTTCTCTGCAAAGCCAAGCATTTCATGCTCAAACTGTGGCTCATTAGAAACATTAGACGATCAGCTATCCTTCATCCAAAGTCACTGAGGTGTTTCTCTGTAGCAGGTGTCTGTACTAGGTAACATTACAGAGAGGCCTGAACAGGTATAGTGGTACAAGAAATTAAGGGTAAAAGCGTAAGGCAAGTGCCTATTTATTTTTTCCCCACAAACCAGTCAGGATAACTTTGATCTTCCCTAAACCACCAGTTTGGGCTCTCTTGCTTGTCTTGACCCTTATTTTTAGCATGTACAACAGATCCCTGAGCATTTCTTTTGGGATCTGTAGCCAAACCCGGATTTGGGAAGCCCTTCTCAAACCTCTGAGTTGTTCCAAAACTCAAAAATTTGTGGGTTTTGCTTCTTCCAAAAGAGAATTGTAGCCTGTATAGCCCCACACTTCCCTTATAATTCTTTATATATAAATATATATATATTTTTAATAGAATATATGGTCACTTATATATGAAAATCAGAACTTAGTGGAAAGAGACAAAACAGAGGCTAAACTAACGCCTTGCAGGAAATTACTCTTTTTTGATGTCCATTTTCAACACATGCAGCTTTTAAAAGCATGGTGTAATGAAAGGACTAATCTGAAGTCAGACAGAAATAGACAACAGGAATTACCAGCTTTATATTAAGCACATTCAAAACATTACATAGCTATCCACGCAGCAATACTGTGTTGCTGTTTTCATGCTAAGTCACCTATATAGAAACATATGTTAGAAGTAGAGCTTGGGTATACTGTATTAGTCACAAAGATGAAACATAGAAGGAAGAAAGCAAGGAATTCCATCCATTTTAGAGGTTACCACATTTATTGTCTACTTTTACTGATCACAAAAACAACCAAAAAACTGCCTCAAACCCACAAAATAACTGTTTAACTACCCTGCACACATAATTAGATGAAGTTCAATAAAGGAGAACCTCATTTAACTCTGGTTTTAAAATAAGAAAGCACCTCATTCTATATATTTAAAAATAGATTTAAATATTACTTATGTCAAAAAATGCATGAGAATAATAGCATGCTTTTTTCCTTTTCATTGAAGTAACCCACAGATTTTGCGCTATAAAAAGACTCACGGATTCTTGAGACACATTTAAAATAGTAACTTACCACAATTCATTTTATGTATTCAAAAATGTAATAATAGACCTCCTCTGCATTGGAATTTCTTTTTTTTTTTCCACATCTAAAAAGGTTTTACATGAAAACAACTACTAAATCAACTCCTTTGACCTTCATGTTATAATCACATGCTTGTTTAAAAAGGAATAACTAAGCATGCAGAAATGGAAGTGCTACTATTGCTCTGTCATTTATCTAATAATTGTGTTCATAGACTTAACAAAAATATTCTCTTGGAAAGAACTCGAAGAAGGTTATGCAACAGTGACAGACATCATCCGGTTGAAAATACTTATCTATTTTAAGAAGCTAAAAATGTGGAGACTGTACTTTCTGCAAGTGTACTAAAGATATATAAATGCCACAACTGCAAGTCATGGGCACTCTGAATATTTGTCATAGGGAAGTGTCAGAGCTGGCAGAGCAGTAGACTGAATTTTTGAGGGGGCTCAGGAATCCCTACCACTTGCAGTATCACACTTTGTAGAAAAGGGGGTGAGCTTCAAACAGTGTCTTGGGTTTAGTTTCTTTGAGAACAACATGCAGAACTGCTTCACCACTGATCCCACAGAGGACACACACAGCACTCAGCTGAAGTGTTACATTTCAAGAACAGTTTCAAAAATTAGTCTGTTCTCCTGGCTAAGCAGCTAGAAGCTGTGCTAAGATGTTTTGGACTGCCTGGATACCTGTTCCCGAATTTTATGTTAAGAGGAATCACAGGAAGTTTCTGGCACAGCTACTTCAACCCCCACATTTACCTCCTCTTCCTCACACCTACATCCAGGGGAAAACACAGCCACAGAAGCCTGGGTCAATGCAAGAAAAGGCCCAAGGCAAACTGACATCACAAATACCTGCCTGTGACCCTGCACCACGAGTACGAGCACAGGTCAATGCCAGAGTCAGAGCTCTGGTCTCACTGAGGTCCACTGCTCCTTAACACATACTCCAACATCCTCTCCCCTCCTTTGCTCCATAGTTACTGCAGATGAGAAGGCATGGCCATTAAGGAAAGTAACATCCAGCCTGTGGCAAAGCAATTCAGTTTCTGCAGATATCCCCTATGGACAAAAATAATTATAAATCCCCCAGTGACTCAGAGAAATAATTAAACAATTTAAAGATAATAAATTTGGAGCCACTGAAGACATGAAGGGGAGGTGAGGAGTATTTACGGAAGGTGGTGTAACTTCCGTGACAAGTAGAAAGTAAAAGGTGACCAGTGAAGATGGTTATTATAAACTCCTATACTCTTCTCACACTGTGTAAAGTTCAGCAAAAGAGAAATGCAGCCATTAGCACAACATAATGGGCTTGTCATTTTTCTCATGTAATCTTTTAAATCAGGTTTCCAAGAACACCTACTGGGCAACAGGTGAATGACCTCATCATTAAACTTCCTCCTTAGATTCCTTAATGCTTAAAAGTACAAGACATACTTTAAAGATTTCTTTTCCTTACAATAAAATAATGCTTAGTAGCATAATTTTGGTTTTCTTTATCATAATTGAGGATGCTTGAACAAAAATTTCTATAAAGTTAGAAAAAAAATCAAATTATGCACTGAACACCTTAATAGGTTTACGATTTCATCTTTTATAGCTGTTACAGGAAGCAAGGAGAGAATAACAGACAACGCCATCTCTAAAATGTTGATTTTTGTCTCAAAATATGATTGACAGTGAAATTGCAGCAGAATTACCTAGCTAGACAGAGATTCAATGACTTCCCAAGATGTTTCTGCAGAATAAACTGCTGTGTAGCCCGTTTTTGAAAACAAAATACACGAGACAACAGATGTATTGATTTCAATTGTTCAAGAAACACAAAACCAATAAATACATGATTTTCTGATGGGTAAAGGTACACAACATAAAAAAAAGTTTGCAGGAAAGTTTAAAATACACTTTTTTTAATAGGTAAAGAAAACAAAATAATTTTAACCTCTCCTCTTTCTCATAGTTTTTTTACGTATCTATGAAAATACTTGGTTATAAGAATGTTTTGTATGAAGGAGAGAGACTGGCACTATTGATGCCTACTAAACAGCTATCCCATTGCATATAAAGTGTTGCAGTTTTATCTTGCAGTTAAAGAGGGAAAAAACAAACAAAAAAACCCAAACAAAACCCAAACAACACCCCAAACACTGGTACCCCTTAGACAAAGCTATCTTCACAGAGTTCACAGAGAACACTCAAAGAATATTCTGTTTAATAAATGGTCCAGTAGTTAGACAGTGAGGAGTCTCCCCTTAACAGCAGATGACCCCCTTTCATGCCAGACTACACTGTGACACACCTACTCCTAGTAGTTAGATGTACTTCTATGCAATGTTTCAAGTTCCTAAGAGTTGAGATTTTCCAAAAAAGAACCTTCTCCTAAGACTAAGCAACCAGCTCCATCACCAGGGCATTAAAGCTTGTGCATGTTTTTTTTTTTTTCACCAGTGAATAGGTTAAAATTACGTACGTGCAATGGAAAATATTATTCATCTACACAATGACACAAATGCATTTGCTTCATTTAACCATATAGGGAATGCACTTCAGTTGTCAGCAGTAAGCTGCTCTTTCTGAACTCACTGAAGAGCTGAGAAAAGTGAGACTAAAAAGGCAGAAGAAGAAAGATTATTGTAGACAGAGCAAAGGCACCATACAAGAATCATGGCTCATCCTAAGCTTCCTGTGCCGTACTGGTTTAACAAAAATTTCTCAAGATGATTGCTAGGTGACTATATGAACAGAAAGTCTGAAAGTTCAAGATGGCACTTGTAGATTAGCAAAGAAATAATTTTGCAGATGGAGAAACACTGAGATTGATTTTCTTTGGTTTTTTTTCAAAAACATTACGGAAGTCTAATATAAAGCCAAAACAATGCAAAAAAGATCCCTGTAGATAGAAATCGAAACCTACAGAAGTCCACTGAAAATTAACATTTTTCAGACAAACTATTGTAAAAAATTGATTTCTTTCTGTATGTGTTACACCTCACAAGAAAAACTCTAGAAGGGTATGTGATTTGATATACAGCGCAGTATAACCGCATGCCTTGTAATAATATGGGAAACAGGTTTACAGAGTAAGAACTGACTCACGCAAATTACCATCAAACAGTTCCCAGGGGTACCTGAGAATCACAAATATCGATCAGGGCACAGATGCAAGGCTGTAATTTTTATTTCAGGTGTCACATGCCTTTGCACACACCACTTTCTCACTTACATAATGGAGAAAGCACAAACGGTGAGAACACAGTATCTGAAGACATAAACTGCTACGCTCTGAAACATCAGTCCAAGAATCTCAAATTGGTCACTCTGGTTGTCAGGTACCAAAAATAAGTGGATTATCTGGAGACACTCATGTCTTACGTAAGAGGCACACAGCAAGAGTTCTGCTCGGAAATTGTCATCATAAAAAGGACAGGAATGTAATCATATGTTACAGGCAAGGTCTTAATGCATAACTGAGAACAGATGTGGAAACACAAGCACAGCAAAAGAGCACCTAATTAGCTAATTGAAAAGTGCATCCTCAGGCATATGAAATCCAAGTCTGACAAGCAGTCATAAGCTGACATTTCTCAATTTTTCAGTGCTTAAAAACTTTAACATAGCAAAAATTGAAGCATATGCCATCACAGTATACACACACACACACTGTAATCATACATAGAATTATGGAATATTTTAGGTTGGAAGGGACCTTTTAAAGGCCATCTAGTCTGACCCCCCTGCAATAAGAAGGGACATCAAATCAATCAGGTTGCTCAGAGCCTCATCCAGTCTGATCTTGAATGCTTCCAGGGGTGAGGCATCCATCCCCTCTCTGGGCAACTTGTCCCAGTGTTCTACCACCCTTATCATAAAAAACTTATTCTTAAATCTACTCTTTTTTAGTTTAAAACTATTACTGTTGTCCTGTCTTATATATGGGTTCAAAAGATCTCATATTCTGGACTAGCCACAAATCAGGAACAACACTTATATGTACTTACACTTTACTGTTAATCTGGAAATTTTTTCAAACTCTACAGTGTAGTGTTAGAAGGTCAACAGAGGCATATTAAACTGCATGCATCATATCTGTGACAAATTCTTTGTGCTTACAGAAATTCACTTATCCGTAAAACCTAAAAACAGAAGGAATAGAAATACGATGAGTATTGCAAGGTCTAAAATTAAGAGGATATTTTACTGCTTAGCTGTTTTGTTAATAAATATTTTTAAAGACACAATCTCTGAAAAATTATTACAGTCTAATTCAAGCAAGCTTATTATATACCAAAAAAGGGCATTTCCCTTACAGCCTTTTAAAAGCAGTTGACTTTAGTCTGTTGATTTCAATTGAAACTAAAATATCTTTTTTTCTGTGTATAGTTACACAAAATAAAGCTCTTTTCAGAAGCTTAGAAAGTTATCAATTTTCTACAAAATCATCATCTACTTTTTTAAGTTCAGTATTCATCATAACCTTTTTTTACTATTTCAATCATTGTGCTAAATACACCCCATCATTTACAAGACACATGGTAGTCAGTGCTGACCAGAACCCCACAAGAGGCATAGCTCAGCTGTCTCCTCATTACTTTGATTATTTTAGACATTAAGGGCCAACATTTCAACTGCTTAAATAATACAGACCCAGAGAGGTGCACTAGTTCTTAAAACTTACTGGTACTCCTTAAGTATCCAGGATCTTTAGACTGTATTTCTTTGTTCTTCCTTGATAATTATTATATAATGTCCTTGATAATGACCATAGAACACGTAAGCTCGTGTTAAACTTCATCATAACAATTTTTTTTGGTTATACATATGTCTTATCTTTGTACTTAATCTTCTTTAAAGAATAAAAATGAGCCATTACTTACTTTATAGATTATTCTGCACCTCTAATACTCCCAGCACATGTAAACAGGACCAAAACACAGCAGCTTGGATTGCAAGTATCAGCATTTGCTAAAGGCGTGTACACAAGCACACATGTATCTGTTCACAACAGGTAGATCTCACATAGAGATCTGAGACAGAAGAAGATTCTAGAAATGCTCACCCCACCACAGAAAAAACCTTATCCCTACTTGCCTAAAAAGTAAAATACAGTGAAAAAAAAAAAAATCATCCATTAAGATAGTCCCAACACAAACAGGTAAAGGGCAAATTCAAGTCCAAAAAGCAAAACTTTGGGAAAGGAAACCAAGGTTGCCACCCACAACTAATTTCAGAGAATTGAGCCAAAAATATGGAGCAACTGTTCAGAAGTAGAGTGAAATACCATAAATTCATAGTACTTGAAAAATTCAGTTAGAACTATGAAATGGAATCACAGAATTAATCAGGTTGGAAGGCACCACAGTGGGTCACCTGGTCCAACCTCCCTCCTTAAGCAGGGTCATCCTAAAGCACACAGCACAGGATTGTGTCCAGACAGTTCTTGAGTATCTCCGGTGAGGGAGACTCCACAATCTCTCTGGGCAACCTGTTCCAGTGCACAGTCACCTGCAGAGTAGAAAAGGTTTTCCTCAAATTCAGGTGGAACTTCCTGTGCATCAGTTTCTTCTTATACAGAGTAATCATCTAATATACAGAAAAAAAGTCTGGCGTGTTTGCTGGCAGCAGCTGTAGAAATAACCACTTGGTAGCTGCCATATTTCTTGCATTTACAATTAAATAAAAAACATTTTACAGTGAAAGTATGTTAAAAGCTAGCATTTACCTGAGATAGATTTTGAGGGGAGAATTTAGAAATTACTCAAATTACACCATCAGTTTCAACTGAGGCTTCAAAACAAAGGACCAAATTGAATGTTTGCCAAGTTAGCTGTAAACTGAAGACCTGTCAAACAATTCAGCCTGAGCAGGGAGTTGGACAAGACAACCTTGGAGGGCAACTTCCAACCTCAACCGTTCTCAAAGTCTGATGCTCTTTGAGTGCATCAACATTGAACTCAATTCTTAGCCAGTATTTAGAGTCTGGGGACTAGACTTTCCCATGCTCCTCAGTATTTTATGTGGATGTTGTTAATATGACTGAGTGTTAATACAGTGAGTGCTAAAGGAAGTAACTGTTTATCCTTCATCATTTATCATTGCTGCTTTAGAACTGCAAAATGGCTTGTAAAGTGAACTGAAGACATCAGTGACCTTAAAATACAGCACTGAGACAGCTCACCAAAGTTTAAAAGGCAAATGTAGCTAGAAAAGGTAACAGAGACAATATAGTTCTTCTCCATTTCTAGAATTATTAATTTGGCACTAAGAAACAATACCCTGCATTATAATTTATTAATGTAAAAATTATAGGAATGAAAGAGCACTACAAAGTACTAATCAATTTTTGCCATAACTGCTTACAGCCAATCTAGCTTCTAGCTAAAACTCCATAAAACAAGAAAGGATGCAATATTAGATCACAAAGAAAACTAGCACTGCAAAAAGGCACATAATAATTTTGCAGAGGGCAGACTCCCCAGTCCTACTATGCAACATGTGTAACAAGTATATTTAGGGAAAAGTGTATACTTCAGTGTAAACTGGCCCTACTCATAAACCACCTTAAGATTCAAATGAAACAAAACTAAATTCTAAACAGCAAAAATTCCTGACTACTGCAGATTAGTGCAAAAACTGATATGCTTTCACAGAATATTCAAATGGATATAGCCTTTCAAAAACATTGGGAAAAATCCCTTTTAAATTACCACATTCTTTTTGGGTTGAGTCTGCAGGACAACATTTGCTTCCTATCAGCGTTCTCTACCATTCACTTTCCTTTTAGCAATTAAAAAAATTAGTTGCCTTTGTCTAAAGCCAAACTTACGGACTAAACATGAATTAGCAGTAGCACAAGAGGTTTTTTAAGTAATCACTAAATTTCCAACATGCAGCTCCACAAAAGAATTAGGGAAATCTGAGATCATGAAATTTACCCCCCAACTTGTCCCCTACCCCCTTCTGAACACAGTCCTCATCCAAATTATACAGCTATACACAGTTTTATTATGGAGTAAGATGAACTACATAGGTGGTGCATAGCAAACATAGTTTCAAGAACTAGTAAGGCTGTGACATACAAAAAATATGTAAACTACATTTTTTTCAATGACTGTTCAGAATCATTACTGAATATGTTAGAAGTTTGTTTGACAGAATTTCCATTTTGAATATACATAAAGATTATAAAATGAAACACATGACAAATATTCTGAAAAACCAAAGCCATTGCTGTTTATTTATATTTTAAAAATACGATGTCATATAACAATAACAGATACATCCTGGTGTTCTTTTAAGTGGCAGATATCAGCAGGAAAGGACTTTTTCTTCCCTCGTAGTTTGCATTACAGCACTTTATTTTAATCAATTTATTTAGGTGCTTCACAAGTTCACTTTCATATACTGTACATGTTTCTGAGTTATATAAACGCCTTTGTCTATCTTAAATCAGAAATCAAGCCAACTTTCATACTACCACAAATCATCACTGCTACTGTCCATATATAAGCTTAAGTATGTATTTTTTTAACCTAGTAACAATAAACTGAGACTAGGAAGTTTAGATTTTATAGACAAAGATAAAAGAATTTCTGACTTTAATTCTCAGCATGGAGTTGTGTACTCACCTCTCTTTGGCACTCAGGTCACCATCTCAGAGCCTGCAACAAACGAACTTGATGGTATGTCATCAACACAGAGCAGCAAGACGCACAGGCCATAGTGCTTAATGATATTAGATTACCAGGAAAACACTTATTTTTGTATGCCCTAAAAGGACTGCTGCGTGTAGGTACTCTGTCATGTAGGACCATCACCAAATTAAAAGTTTTATCCAACTTGGAAGAGCCTGACAAACAACACATGCTTTCACCCATGGAGAAAATTCTACAGGCCATATCACTTATCTTTGAAGTAGATTATTCAACAACAAAAAAGTGGGGTCTTACATTATAGTGCTGTGTTACCCACTGCCGCACAGATCCACTGCTGCTACACAAGCAATAACTGTCCTCCCGGAACTGGGAAGGATTCTGTGCCTCTTAGGAAAGCCTGATGGCTTCCAGGAGATAATTAGTCCCTGAAGGACAAATAATATTGACAGCACTAGAGAGATTATGAGGTTGGAAAAGTTTTAACAACAGCTTAAAAGACAGAGGCTTCTAAACGCTTGGCATATTAGAAGGAACGAGTTATGCTGTGTGTGCAACTTCTTAAACCACTTGTGATTCAGTTGACTATAGGAAAAAGACACCAGTTGCAGGCAGAACTGTATTCCCATTTACAACATCAAAAATTCAGTGATTAAAAAACTATTGCATCATGGTTTTTGTTTGTTTGTTTGTTTTTTATGCTTTAAACCTGTCTTGTAGATCTATGGTATTTATATATTTGACACTAAGCAGTACTCAACTATGGTAAAACTATTTCTTGAAGAATAAGACACATTTCTGAGAACTAATTTTAAGAAGTCAGTACATGAAACTAGTACATTTAACAATCAGGGAACAATGCAACTCGACGAAATGACATCCTCTTTTCCAGAGATCAATTGTCTTAGATTTATTTAATCAAAGGTATGATACAGTTACAAGCCCATGCATTTCATAAAAACCTGAACTTAAAATTTTTATGGAACAAAATTTTAAATAAAGCATATACAAAAGTTTCTGGGTATTCAAGTGGACTGGTTAGTCGGAAGAAATATCATATGCAACATATGGGCAGAAGCAGATATTTATCTCTTTTCTCTCATTTATCTCTTTTCTTCCACCCCACACCTTCTGAAGATAAATCACAGTCGATTAACTCTATGGATTAAGTCCTAGGCATACGCTCATAGTTGAGCCCATAATTTCACTTTCCATTGGCTACACATTTATAGTACATCCTTTTATACCATTATTAAAAATAAATAAGACATTTAAAAAACTCAGCTAGTATAACTATTTTAAAAATGTCCTCTATCCATTTAATATGCTGACAAAATTAAAATTTCTGTCTACTTAAATTCTTTTTTATCATTACAAGATAATTCTTACAATTCCCAAATGATGTTGAAAATTACTACCTCCTGTAGAAAATTTGGGTATTTCTATGTAATTAAACTGCTGGAGAAATCACAGAGAAACTGCAACAGATTAACATGAAATAAATATTAGAGATAGTATTTAAAGGCACACAAATACTTCGAACACATACGGTTTCAAATCTTTATTGTTTTAAAATTCTACATGTCTTTTACAATTACAATAATTTGTTACTTAAATGACTCTTGTATGGTTAATGTACAATGAGTTTTTTCCTGAAACTCAACCATGAAATACAATTTCATCAATATGATTTTTCTAAATAGATTAATACAAGATTTCTGTTTTGTTGAGAAGAACAAGTGCTTCACTTTCAACAAACGGCACAGGTGTCTTCCCTTCAGAATCTGTGTGATCAATCCATTGAAAGTGCTTTTGAAGATTGCAGAGCTAACTGTGACTGATTTTCAAAATCAGTCTATCAAATTACAAGGGTTTTTTTAACATTAAAGAGCATTTTCATGTAATGAAACAAGCTGCAGTAGTTATTTTTATTCATCTACTGAGGCAAACTCATGTTGAAGAAAAATTATATGATTATCTGCATGCAATGAACACTCCTCTTTAAATAGTTGATGAATTTTACACATATAAAGAATCTGTTAAAGAGTGCAAGTACTTTGATAATGATTTCACAAAAGGACATATGCTGGTAATAATGGTAACTAACATTTAACATCTAAATACAAGCTAATGTATATTTAACAGGCAATTAACATGGCTAACAAACCATGTTTCATGTGGTTGCCCTTCAAGAAAATGAACTCATTTGGTCCACACTCTTAAAGTTATCTGGGTAAAAAAAGGAAAAAAAAATCAAAGCAGTTAGGGCCAGAGTTTTTGATGAATTTCTTGTTTCTAAAATGTCACCTGTTAAAAAGTAAAAGCAGTACATCAATGACGTATCCTGTCCCATGACCTCAGTATAAAAACATGGCCTGGTATTTGAAGTGATGAACGAGCACTGAAGGACAAGTCAAAAAAAGAACGGAGACAGAAGGAACAAAAATTTTGTTTTGTTATACTTTCTTGTTCCATGGTACTGCTTTCACTCTGTAGAATTTTGTACCCAAAGGAACTTTAAATCTGTTTTGTGCCTGGAAGAAAAAAAAAAAATCAAATTAGAAACCCATGTGGGATTATTCCTCTGATTTTTATATTTTCAAGCAGAAACTGATTCCCACCTCTCAGCGTTTACAAGACCCTTATGAGTCTGGCAAGGTTTGGACAGTGAGGATGCAAATACCTAATCCACTGCTCCCTGAACCCGTTTCTAATTCCCCTTGTCTTGCACTTCATTGACTCAAAAGAAGAACAGGAATAGCAGAACTTAGGACAATTTTTATCTAATTTGTTATGCAGAGAGTACTTGTCACAATTGTTACAAATATTAAAACTGGTTTTCTTCTCTATTAATTGTAGATGATTTTCCATTACTATTTCCTTACCTTTTTTGCCTGGCAATATTCCTTTTCCATCACTTTTCCTAGCACCCAAGGTCTCCTAGATGCACCTGATGCTAAAGAGAAAATATATTTATTACTTTAGATAAGCAACTACAAGTAACAGGATATTACATTCCATTTTCATTAAAAGCAGAAATTCTTTAAAAACTCAATTTAATAAATGAACAAACATTAATCAGATATAAAGACAGCTTACTGGCATTTTCAAACAAAGACTTGATTTTTCAGTTCAAATTTTGTTTTCAAAACTAATATTAGAGGAAACAACAGCAAATCAAAACTGAAACTCATTTAATGAATCAAAATTATTCTCACCAACCAAGCCTGACCTTTTGGTCTGACTGAAGGCAGAAATTTCTTGGAATATTTCAAAGGACAAATTCTTATATACTCAGCTATTATTATTGCCCTTACTGAAATATTTGATTATTTTTCTATATTACTGATGAAAATTGGTTATTCATAAATAATAGTTTCAAAGCCCTACAAGTCTGTCAGTTTTGGTTGCAGTCTTCTGAGAATACCTGATACCGATTCAGAAAGGAGAAGAGTGAAAAACTTCAATAATAAACTGACAGATTAAAAGAGCAACAGTGGGTATAAATAAACTTTCAGTTTTTATCCATTTCTTTAGCAATAGGTAAAACTGTGTGTCTCGTATTCCAAGAAACTACATCCACTTTACTAGCTTTGCTCTTTTCTAACTATCACTAACCACAGCATAAAGAAAATATCAAAATAAACAGAAGGAAAAAATCACATACCCTATACATAACAAT
Organism: Myiozetetes cayanensis; assembly: GCF_022539395.1. Lineage (NCBI taxonomy): Eukaryota > Metazoa > Chordata > Aves > Passeriformes > Tyrannidae > Myiozetetes > Myiozetetes cayanensis. The sequence goes on along the minus strand of NW_026086604.1, from coordinate 38,859,819 downwards.
CAAATCAATACTTTTCTAAGTGTGACTATTTATGAGATACTGAATCGAGTGACTAGAACATGACTCACCCAAGAACCACAGTTCGAAATTTTATTAGCCTTCAGGGTTAAATTGGTTATTAGTAGTGGAGTATTCTGTTCTACTCCACACTGCGACAATCAGGGCAAGGAATTCACACATGGACTGAATGCTCTACAGCTAATGTTTAAATTACAAAACCCCTTTTTGTAATTAGAATTTGCTTGGCTGACAGAGATAGTGAGAGAGATGCAGGGTTTTTCTCCCTACATTTGCAGATGGAAATTTCCATATCCCAAAGGGACAGCACTGAAACCATGTGGTCCTCCCTTAACCAATTTCAGTGTTGTCATAACGGTTTAAGCCATTGTAAAGTAGGCAGAGACATTCTACGATAGCCTAGATCTGACACTTTATAGTGTAGGTAGATCTCTACAGAATTAGCAATTTGATATGCATGTTAGTATAAAAGGTCAGGTTAAGATGCAAGACTTTGGTGGTCTTTAAAACAATAACTTGGAATTACCTAGGTCCACATCATTTTTAACCTATCACAAATACAACTGGTGTTCTGGACTTCATTCTTCCCACTTCCCTAATGGAGGAATAGAATCAAGACATGGTTTCCTGAAGCACTGGAGACAGAGACAAATGTGTTCCTCAAGCAAGAGGTAAGTCTTTGTGTTTTTTATGTGCAGTTTCTTCAAATTTGAGACTAACTCTGGTTAGCAAGTGGTAAGGAATGGAGCAAGCTAAGTCCATTTGAAAACAGACAGGGCAGTGAATTATGTAATCACAGTAACATACCAACTGACATGGCTTTTACATTATGTATGCAAACCAACAGTATGTAAATCTATCATATTTCACATAGCTATGTATGCACTACTAATGCTGTAGTTCAGAATGTATTACATCTGTAACTAAGACAGGCATTCTCCCCTCATGCTTCACAGATGACACATGGTACAGATCCTTCAGCAGACTCAGAATTCAGTGAGGGCCTGGTGGTCTTCTGGAGACCACGTCATTATTTAAGGTCTATCATCGTTCATCATAACTGAAATCTATTGTGAGTCTGTTCATTGAAAATAATTTGACAGCTTGTGACATACAATAACATGTAGAAACTTTCACTGATCAATTCAACGAATACCAAGTTTTCTTTTGATACGTATTCTTAGACATTTCCAAAAAGTTGAGAGCATAGGTGGGTTTGCAAAAAATACTGTACATGATAGTTTAAAGACATTTACATGAATCTATTTCATGTAGCTCAGAGTTTTGTGCAAAGCATTGTTCTTTTTCCTCATTTAAAAATATTTCGATTTAGCTGTGTTTACGTAGCTACCAAAACCACTCCAAAAAACCCCTTGAAGATTAAGGAAGGAAAAAAAAGCAAATGTGCCACCAACATAAAAAAAAAATACAGAAAGTGTTCTATGAAAACATGCTTGCTAAATACCACTTAAATTTGGTGGAAAAACAATGAGCAAAAATATTGCTTGCAAATCCCCATATAATGTTCTCTACATTCTGTCTACATTCGTGCTACTAAATGGTTGAAGTAACCTGAGGGGAATGTTACCATACTCTGTTGTGCACAAAATTGGCATTTTCTCCCCTCCCGCCTCTTTTTTCCACCTTCTTTAAAGATGCAGATATTTTTCCCTATTTTTCCAAGATATTAACATCTACATAACTTTTTGATTAAAATGTTCTGCCTTGAAAAATATTTCACATTAGAACAAATAGTAAAAGCTACAAAGATAGCTGACAACTACCTGTATCACATGCTTCTCGTATTTATCGCATATGTATTTATAAAATAGCTTACTAAGAGTTAGAAAGTGAAGAGCGTTTTTTGTAGGAGGAGTTAGTAATAGGAAGAAATCTGACACTTACCACACTCACCTGGTTTGAGATCCAGTGCAGCAAGGGACTCTGAGTGCAAGAAATACAAGGTTGGACTAACAGTAAACAACACGTAGTTGTCATGCCTTTCGTCCAAGATAATGAGAACCAAGTCGCCAACTTGAAAACTGGGAAAAAAAAATAAAATCACAGAACTTATACTAAAAAAAAAGCACAGAAGCTTAAAACTACATTAATTACACTACATTTTTTCACCATGTATTGCACAGACTGAGACTTAGTTGAAGAGTAGCAGAGATGTTTCTACTTGCTACGCCAACATATACACATTTTATATTTTCAAGTCAACAAAACCAGGCTACCTTTTAAAAGGTGTATTTGAAATGTACTACACCAATCAGCTCAAATTATTTTTTTTCAAAAGAACTGACAGTTTTGTTTAAAAAAAAAAAAAAATCAGACATGCCTAACAGAACATAGTTTCAATTTTGTATTATTTCTATTCACCCAAAATTAAGGTAAGCATCACTAGAACAGTGTTTATAAACATTCTTTTGATGTTTTAAACTGAAGTTAATTCGAACAAGGAAAAATACAGCAAAATATTTATGTACTTTTCAATATTAAAATTTTAAGCACACAAAGAAGGGATGGAGTGTCCATCTTTAATCAAAGGGTTAAAAGCAAAATAAACACTGTGGTGACTTTTTATGTAAAGTTTTAAAAATCTGCTTCTTCCTGACACCAGGGTAGCATAAAAAGCCAAGTTCTCATGCCAAGTTTCAAGTAAAATACTTCGAAGAACTTTTTCTGTCTCCAAGCTTCTTTTCCACAGTGCAAATGTGTTGCAAGTAAATTATTTAGCCATTAATGAAATGAGTTCTAAAATAGCTACAAATTAAGCATTGGATTGTGAGGGGGGCTCTGAGAATAAATATTACTAGTCCTCTGGGGATGGGGGACAAAGTGGCAAAGATAGCAGAGAACTCTTCTTCATCAAAGGAGACTATAGATACATAGTCAGAGACAAATCAGTAAATCTAGAGAAATTTAGCTCATTTTCTTTACAGTTCACTTTTGGATTAAATAAACAATATTCCAAGTTTTTCTGTCTGGACTTATTATGAAGACTGGCTATACTGGCTTAAAGACATCTCTATTGGAAAGATGACTTCTTTCACAATGTTTTCCTCCCAAACGACTACCAAGAGAGTTGCCAGAACATTCAGATTCCCAAGGGAAAAACTGATACTTCACACATTGACCTTGTTACAATAAAAATGCAAACTGGTGCAATTCAGAAAACATGAATCGAGTAATCTGTGCTCATTTTCTTTCCAAAAAGGTTTCTTATATTCTGATATAAAGTCTGATATTAAGTAGTTGTCTGTAGTTTTCATATTTTGCAAGAAAACTTCTTTTTCCAGCAACAATTCTATCTGCAGCTGCTAACAGATTGATAATACCTAACAAAACATTTGAGTTTATTTAATTTCATTCTGTCAGGATGAGCCAAGAGTTTTGAAGAATTCAAGAAAGTAAAACTCCTCTTGTAATATAATTCAGCACTATGTATATTCAAAGGTGAACAGATTTCCTTCTACTTTCTCTTTGCATGACTTCAAGGTTACAGACAAACAAAGAATAATCTAAATGAAAACTCAGGGAGGATTCTAGAAATCCCATGAAGTATTATTGATATGAACTGTGTAAAGAAAGGTACAAAATTCAAGAAAGTCACTGACACAGAGAATTCAGAAGGGTTCGTTTTTTGTTTACAAAATTTATAAACAAATTTTGTTTGTTTTTTGGTTTTCTAAAATTTGATTTATGCTCAACTGGGATGGTTCGATAGCTGCTGGCTGAAATACAGAGAAGATCTACATATCTTTTCACCACAGAACAAGAACAGAAGAATTGTGATATTCTTTGACTACACACTTATTTTATTGAAAGCATATTCATCTGTTGATATGAAAATTAACATGTACTTACTCTCTAATTGCTATTTTTTCAGAATGTCTTGAGGATACTGATGACATGCTTTGGGACATCTACAAAAAAAGAGAAAAGCTATAAAGTATTGACAAGTCATGATGAAATGTACATTACAGGTAAGAATACTGCAAGATAATTTTTGATTTCAAACAGTGTCTAGTCTTGCAGATTTTACATTCACTCAAAAAACAGCATACTTTTGTCATCCTGTTTCGTAGTGGGTTTGGTTGTGATTTTCATTATTGTACCTTTTTTTTTTTAATAGCTACATTTGATTATGAAATTTTTTGCATAACTGACTTCTCCCTCATTATTTAATACCAAGAAGGGCTTTCCAGATCAGTGCCAGCGAAGATTTATTCTGAGCATACACAAGACCTATGATACAGTTGTGCATGTAGAACAGAAGCCACTGGCACTGGAAAAGGCTGATAGTAGAACACTGAAGGTTAAACATATTTCTTAAAATTAAACTCTAGATGTTGAACTCAATATGTTTTCTCAGTTTTTCTAAGCACTGCCACAAAATCTGAAGTTTATTGTAATAAGACAGATCAGCACTCCCTGGAATAAAACTGGAGTCAAATCTACTAAGCCCAAATAAAGGCTCAGTTATATGAGGTTTTGAACATAAGAATTCTCCTATATTTAAATCCATTTAAATTAATTAATACTGGCACATGGACCAACTTCAATAGGATAAACTAAGACCTAAAAATGAATACAAGTGTACACAAACTTTCTACAGTAACTATGATGACAAGAAATGAAAATGGGTAACACTACTTTCTATCTACGAAAGAATACCTGGCCCACAGGGCAGGCAAGTAGCTAGAGAAGCTTGATCTGCTGTAAATGTATCCATTTCATTACCCTCTGGTAACTTCCTTACAAAAGACAATTCATAATTGCTCTGGAGAAACTGACTAGAGGTCCTGCAGATTTTCCATTCATTCCTACTTCCTGGATTATTTATACAAGCTATTCAAATCTAGGTTGCTCACACTTCAAGTTTAGCACGATTTTTCTGCTCTAACTCAAATATTGTTCCCTACACCATATTTCCTACTATCAATCTTGCCCTCAGTCTTCCCCAGAGGCAGTACCAGCCTGTCTTCATATGAGCTTGAAGCCTTTTCACAACTCACTTTCTGCATTTCTTCAAAGAATCTGCATTTCTTCAAAGAATGAGTCCAAATTGAATGCAGTACAACACAAAAAGCTGTCAAAATCTGATGATGCTTTCAGCAGTTTTCTTTAGAGGATTCAAATTCAGAGGGTTTTTTTGTTAGAGACTACATTTCTTTGTCTTATTCACATTGTACTTTTCTTTCTTGAAAAAGTTACAGCTAGCATGAACGTTATCAAATTTGCCTTGATTGTTCAAAAAAGTGTCTGAGAGTTCTCTTCAGATATTAAGATCAGAGGTTTTCTTACTATTTTAAAAACTAGAATAAGTGTTAAACTAAAATGCAAACTAGTCCAATTTCTGTATTTTTCCTTAATTTCTAATTTAAAGAGAAACAGAACAAATTAGAACACTGAGAATATTTCCATTAAAACTTAATAAAGAATGTTTTTTATGAGAACAGTTCTTATAGCCTTTACACAGAAAAAAATGTTCCCTTTCTCAGTAATTCATATAATATTCTAAAAATTCTGTAATAACACTCCTAGCACTAGAAGAAGTTCCTTTTCATTTTTTATTCTTTGCAGAGGCAACCCACAAGTTCTGCTGCAAAAGACAGTGACCTGCAAAGATTTTCTTTATTGTGCAGAACCCCTTTTAAGTTGCATATCTGAAGAGGCTTATAGAAATAAACATTGATATTCAAGTGTTGCCGTATGTTTCAGTTTTACAAGTGCATTGAGAAAGAGAGGGAAAAAGGATGAAAACAAAAATAAAAATAAATTTATCTATAAAAACCAGACTATAAGTAAGGAATTGAAATGGTATTAATTTAAAAGTAAAAAAGTTAAAAGTAAAATTTGAATTTTTTAGGGACCAATGAACTGCCAATTTCTCCTACATGGCTTGGTATTAACCATAACAATAAAAAGAATATTCTATTTTCTTGTATACCACATCTTCTTCAATTTTATGTTACTCTGAGATGACATGGGATCAAAAATTTAGGAAATCTACAAAGGTTTAAAAATATGTCCAGTGTGTTTTGAGTTTCATTGTAAAAAACTACACTGAAACAACTCTTGTGCACTTCATTAACAATTGGAATAAAAAAATTCTTTAAAAAAGATGCTTTTAGGTGTCTTGAAATACTTTCTTACACCCTGAACAAATATAACAGGTTCTAAGGTAGCTGACTTGGAAGGATCCTCTCCTTGAGCTTGTCATTAGAGTGGATCTTGTGAGTGAAGTGGAGATTTGGGGCCATCTTGACCACAGCGACCACAAAGCGATCGAGTTTGTCCCTCTGCAGGGACAAGAGTTGGACTCGATGATCCTTGTGGGTCTCTTCAAACTTAACATTTCTCACAGAATATGCTAACTTCTACTAGAGAAGCTTATCAAACACTTTTGCTATGAAATGTAACTTCCAACTGCACAGATATCAGTTTCTACCACACTTCTACATATCACCTGTCACTTAAAGAAGGAATGATCGCCATGGCCAGTCCAACCAAACCATGTGTCTTGTTTCCCAAACACACAGTACTTTCTTAAAGACTTAACTTAAGACCTGCTAGCAAGGATAAGTAGAAGAAAGATTCATAACACAGGAATCAAGGGTGCTTTGACACCGTATTCTTTTCCTGCCATAGGGCATTTACTATTACTTAAGCACTTAAGACAATGGCTATTTCCATTTCCAGTGGCTAGGCAGAATTAAAAGTTTCACACCTTACAGAAATGACAGGTGCAGTTTTCCCCAAACAATCTCTACATTATTGTTAACACTCTTAGGCTTAATGTAATTCTTGTAAACTATCCGTCAAACTGGTTGTTGCTGAAAAACTGAGCCATGGAAATGAACTCCCTGAACCCCAAGTCTGCATGTTCTGTATTTTTTTCTAGAAAAACTCTGTTTCTCTCCAGTCCTGATAATTCCCATCCTGTGAATCTTTTCCATGAGAAGACTGCTAAGCTTAGTACATCTGAAAGGTTATTTTATGTTACTTACTTACCTCTTGCCTTAACATTGAAAACACTTTTGAAATTAATACATACACATTTTTAGATTTTATCAAATTTAACATTTTTTAGCTTTCACTTTTTCACAAGATTTAAAACGTGCCTTGCACAAATACTTACCAATCTTTGATTTAATCTCTTATTTTCCTCTTCTTTCAACTGCAAAGTCTGAAAGAAAATCTCATCTGATGAGCTAACTAGTACACTTTATATAGTACAAACATTTAAAAAAAGTTTTGATGACTTATACAATACTACAACTTTCAATTCTAAAACAATTCTTATCAAAACGTATTTTGAATAAAGACAAAAAATTTTGAAGTCTACCAATTATCCCAGTGCTACAAAATCCACTACTAAGCTGTATTTACCTCCACATTTATACTTTTCTTTCAGTTAGAAAAACAAGGCACTGATAGAACAGCAAAAGAAATGCAATATATTACTACATTAAAGCCCATGACAAATCCTTTATAATCAGATGACAGAATAAAGCAGGTAAGCAATTCTGTCAGTAACATCCAGGCACTTCCATCATAGAGTGCCACAATCCATTAGGAAAACATTACTGTTCTCCATCTGGTCAGAGATTTTAGTCCAAATGATCCTAGAAAGCTGAAAGCTAAGGACACTCTTGTTTTGCTTTTTTTACAGTCAACTTTAAAATGGCAACTGAGATGGAGTTAGATATGACTGTATGGTTAAAATTTCCTAGAATCTGAAATATTCTAGTGTAACAACCAGGGGTCAATCTCACCTTTTCCCCAAGATACAGCCTAGGAGAAATTATTCATTTCTGTGAGAAAGCAGTAAATCAATCTTAATTCCTGTCCAGCTGCTTTGTATGTCTTAATTTGAAAAAGTAATCACAACTTTTTTTTTACTGCAGAAATTCTCTGGATCAATGTCACCTGTCACTTCTAAGAAGAAATATTACATCTGAGTCATCCACACTAAAGCCTACATAAACAGAACAAAACAAAGCTAAGCCAAGAATAATGTACTAATACTTCCCTCGAATTACTTCAGTAAATTATACTGATCCAAAAAGAGTACCATGAAAAAACATGCCCTGAAATTATATTTCTAATCCTTGCAGACACTGTCTTGCATTAGAGCATATAACTGATGACAGCACAATTTCACCTGCACATATTTATAAGTAAGTAGTTGTAATACAACCTCCCAAACAATCTACTCACTCTTTCTAACAACATTATCCTCTGCTTTTCTTCAGACATATGGACATTTTCACTAAAAGAGAAAGAAATAGGATAGGTTAAAAATGAAATTCTTTTTCATGATCAAAAATATCTTTTCCACACCCCCCCCCACCATCTTCACTCAGTCAAGTGTACTACAATATTTGCTAGCACAGATGGAACAGCACAGAAAGATACCTTAAGAATCAGCACTGACATTTCTGGCATGTTTGGGGGATTTTTGTTTTATTTGCTTTAAACCAAGGAGTTTCTCTGTTGCAACAAGCCAGTGAATTTTCAGTCACTGATTAGGCTATCAAGTTAGATAGGGACATTTCTCAGTATTCACAATTTTTTCAAGCCATCAGGATGAAAGATACAGCTCCAAGTGCTTTGACAGTTAACCCCTAATAGTGCAGTTCAGCTCTATGATGTCACATTTTCTTAGTCTGCAGTTTAAAGGCTACTGGGGAGTAGTTTAGAGTGCCCTATACTCTTTCCTGGTACTCTTTCTTTCTTCCCTGGTACTGTTTCCATTTATCTGTGTCATAAACTGAACACTGGGTCATCATAAGACAATACTCACATCCCAATAAGAAATTTCTTAAGAACATAGAGAGCAATTCATAAAACAATTAAAAGCTATTTTAAAAGCAGTTTAATATGGAAGAAGTCAATGCATTTTATGGTCTAAACTGATGTGCTTGGGAAAAGAAAAGGGACAAGTTTTGGGATGAAACATGTAAAGCAAATTGGCAAGTAGAATTTGTAGCAAATTGTAATTAAGCCATGCTAATCATTACCTCATTTCAGCTAAACAGTTGTTTAGCTCCCATGTAAGTAGTCAACATAAACCTGTAATAATTTCTGTCTATTACCTGACTTTTAATACATTGAGTCATAATATTTCTGTTCAGAAGTTTACCTTTACAATTTTTTTGGTAAATCTGTTTTGAGAGTTCAGGACTAGAATGATTGCTGTAAGAAACAGCTCTTCTTCTAAAGACAGGGTACTTCCATGTTATCATTATCAATGTAAGTTTAGTTTGGTTGGTAACAACTGTTTTCATCCTCACTTCCACAAAGCTATTTAGTTTTCTGGGTATGTGATTCTGGGTTGGGACAGCATAAGTCGTGATGGACACTGATTAAGTGAATGTAAGTGTATCTGACAACTCTGCTTTTGTTCCTCTAGCAAGAACCTTGTGTGGTTCCCAGTCAGGTTCATTGCTTCTGTAAAAGCTATGGAGAAGAAATCTGTTCAGAAAGTTAGAGGCATGAAAATGAGAGATCTATGTCCCATAATATGTAGCCACCCAACTCATTCACTATCACAATTCTCTTCTGTTTAACTTGGATTTTGTATACTTAAATCTATTTTTTTACCTCATGACTGTGAAGCCAAGTTTCAGCTTTAAGTTGTATATTTATAAGTCCTCAAACCCACTCATTTCTGATGACTGTGACACCACAATTGTATGTTCATGTACATTTAAAAGAATAATTTTAGGAAGCACATCAAAGGCAGAAAGAACGTTAACATGCCCGTTTTTACTCCCCAACACCCAACAGTGTACACTTCTAGAACGAGAATGTGCTTTGTGTATTACTACTGCAGTGCCCCATACTTACTGCACAGCCATCATACTGGTTTCCATTGTGGAGTCCATTCTCCCTTCAGCCCCAAAGTCAGAAACCAATCTGTCTGTGTCAGCAGGAACATCAGCTGCACAGGCTCCACAAGCTTCTGATGCTGCTGCAGAGTAGGTTGATGGGGAAAAACTACTACTTCTCAGTTTATTAACTTCTTCCTCAAGTTTCTTCTTCTCTTCAAGCAAGCGAGCTCGATCTTCAGAAAGTGTTTCAATCAAATCTATGACACAAACAGAAACGCTTTTAATAACAGCAAGCACTAAGGATCAAAACCAACCTGCAGTGAATGGAATAGTCCTACTAGAGAAGACAAATACTTGTTCAGAACTTTGCTTACCCTTATCTTTTTCTTGCTGTTGTGTAAGTACTTTTAATTTGTCACTAAGATCATTAATTATGTTTTCTTTTTTCATTTTCTCTCTTGCCAGAACAGTGTTAAAGTTGGTCTGAAAATGGAAAGAAATTATTACTGAAATAAGAAATCTACTGTATAAATATAATCACTATATATATAGTGACATATAAATGCATCACTAGAACAAAAAAGTACAAAAGACAGCATGTATTTCAATTTTCTAAATTATAATTAAACAAGGAATCAAAACTTGTTTACTTATTGCTTTGGGGAAGAGACAAAATCTCCACAACATTTTGATATTTCTCTGTAACAATTTTTTTAAATTAATTTTATTTTTAACCCTCTCGTTCGCCCAGGCCCAGTACACACAAATAGTACAATAACAAAGAAATCATTAAAAAATAATTTGTAAGTTGTTTTTTTCTTTAATTATAATACATTACATTACAGTTAATGTAAAATAGATGTATGTTTCATATTTAAAACTGTTACTTTAAGGACTAAAATTATTAAGACAAAGCTGAACTGAATCAGGATATGTTACATACAATAACAAAGAAAAATATTAATATACTATAATCTAAAAACACATTTCAAGTCATGCATTAATTGCTCAGGAAACAATTAATTAATGCAAAAGGTATACAGGAAGCCTGGTTAATAGCTTGAATAACTGAACATAAAAGAGGTCAGAATAGCTGTCAGTGTCGATCCAACAACTCTTTCTGTTTATTTAATCTTTCTACTAACCATTATTCTCTCAGCCCTTTTAGTGTGCTGCTGAAGAGAGACAAAAACTACCAACACTATCTATCAAAAGGTTATTTTAAATTAATTTCACTTTTTCTGTGAATTTTAAGATTGTCTTGACCTATCCCTACCAACTCTCAGTCTTAAAATGGAAACCATTTGTTAGGCTACACACCTTACATAGTGCACAGCAGCCTTTGGCACATGACTGCATAATAAAACTATCACACCACAAACATAAGTAACACCTTTAAGAAAATTTCACAGAGGAAACAAGTAACAACAAAAAAGACAAAGGTGGGGTTAAATACCCAAAATATTCAATAATCAGTGTGGTAAACTGTCAGCACTGACTGATATACCATTTTTCTGGTTTTAAGGTATTTGTTTGCTTTGTTGGGGGAGTTTGTTTGTTAATAAAAAGTTTCAGCTTTCCCCAGAATTTGTTGTGAATGCCTCAGAACCTTCCCTTCCATGCTCTGCTGCAAAAATGAAGAATATTATTAGACAATGAGGAAAATGGAATAGTAAGGAATATTGTGACAGAAAATAAATCTAATACTTACCCATGTAGGAAAAAATTCCTGTTAGATTTGCTATGTAAGGCTCACTTCAGTATTAATGCTTGCAGTCAAAGAATTTCAATTATATTAATTTTCTATAGCTGTCTGCAATTTTGTGTTCTATGCACCAAGTGATTCATAGCATTCACCAAGCTGGCTGATCACTACCCTGTTTCTTTGTCCTTATTTGATCCTACCAGAGCTAGACTAAGTAGAGGTGCTTAAAACAGAAAATCCTTTCTCAGTGTTTCAACGCAACAAAGCTGTAGATAATAGCTGTTGCTAACAGAGATTTAAGAACTCAAGGCGTTTTGCAATGAAGACGTGTGGCTACAGGTATAAAATGTTAATCCAGTGCAGTGTGATTTTGTATCAAGGTGTGGAGTACAAAGTGTTTCTAAGTTCATTATGTAAAATACAGCATTAGCTTTAAACCTAAAACACAACCTGCCCAGGCAAATAAGGTATAAAAGCCAGTAAGTAGCATTCCAAATCAATTAGTATTTCAAATATATAATGTTGTCCAAAATTTTGTAATAACTGGTATCTTTCTGAACTTAAAGAGATGAATGAATAAAAATTTCAAGTTAAAGTTGCCACAAAAATTGAATCTGGATAGCCCAGTTGTTTCTTTGTCAGGTTTTTATTTTTGAGTTTGTGGATTGTTTGGTTTTTGTTTTGTTTTTTTGTTTGGTTGGGTTTTGTTGTTGGTTTTGGGTTTTTGTTTGGTTTGGTTTTTGTTTGTGTTTTGTTTTAGTCTGGTTTTGCTTGTTTGTTTGGTTTATTTTTTTGTTTGTTTTAATGTTTGAGTGTTAGATACCATTAACACATCATATCCTGGCTAAAACGTAAAATGTAGAAGTGTTACATAGCAAAAGGGAAAACCCTACTGCAACTTCAAAACAGCAAAAGAACATATAATTGTCATGGGAGCAAAAGTAAAAAAAAAAACCAACAAAAAAGAATCAGCTTTACCTGCTGTTCTGCAGTGAGTGATGTTCTGATGTTCTGCATTTCTTCATTCTTTCTTTTCTCTTGCTCTTCAAGTTGCTCCAAGAACTTCATTTTTTCTTCCTGAAGCTTCTCTTGAAGTTCAGCAACTAAAGTTGATTCAGCAGATGATTCAGCAGGAGGACTTAAAAGAAAATGTTTAGCCTTTAAATTTGCAGCATATACTGAGTCCCAGAATACATGACATAAGTAAATACACAAAAAGTCAGAAGTGCATTGTGAGACATTATTTCTGAAATATTTAAAAAATACCGTATTACAGTTATGTCATTAATACTCTTCAATTCTACCTTTTAATCATGAGCATCTCACCAATTCCTACTCTCAGGCATTCTGTTTGTTTAGTGTACTATGCTGGTTAACTGACTTTTCATTGAGGGGGAAGGCTTTTGTTTACATTTTTTTAAACATAACAGACGGTGTGGAAAGCAGTAAAAAAAACCAAAAAACAATCAACTTCATGAAGATTCTTAGTATGTCAAAACGCAACACCTTTGGAACTATCACATAATTAAAAAAATTCAGCAGTAAATCTGATGCTTAGGAATCCAGAGACAAAAGTCAAAACTCTGGATTGCAAAATCTGGAGGACAGTAGTAATCATAAAGGAAGGAAAGTACCAACAGTCATGGAGGCAGGAAGGATAATGACCTTAAATGGTTTTTGAAACAGACAATGTTACACAGGCCAAGTATTTTCCATCACTGAGGTAAAACATTAACTATGCTCTTCAGAATAGAGAAATCCCTTTGTTGGGCAACACTTGTGAAAATCAGTATTATTTAAAATTTCTATTATTCCTCTACACCAGAATCATATTTAAATCATATTTAAACCCAAATCTTTTAGCTGTACTAAACCAAAACAGGAATCATTTGCCTCTCAAATGGGCTGCCTGGACTACTGACTGCAAATGACAGCCAGGTAAGAGATGTTCTTCAAAGAATGCTCCCACATTACCAGTTTTTACAGCTCAGCACTGTATCGGGCTTTAGGTTTACACATTTAATCTGCAAAGGTCTCGACAGCTACAGCAATAGTGACAACGCTTAACTTTTTTATTATTTTCAAGATACCAAAAGCACATATCTTCAGGTTGGGGATTCTTTGCAAGTAAACACTGTACTACTCAAAGATGAAAGAGGATGTATTTAACAATGTTAAATCTTCAGTATACGCCCATGTAGTAGAACAGTGTCAGCAAACTATTATGCAGCAGCTAAGCACTCAAAAAGCCCTTAAGAAGCTGTAAATAAAAGAGCTCTGAAAGCCAACTGAAGTTCTTAGAGTGGCAAAACAAGCTCTGATATTCCAGAAATCAGAAATAAAATAAGCATAGAACAAAGTACAACATGAAAAACCAAGGTAAATATTTTTTTATCCCACAGAGAAAACATTTTTGAGCTTGATTAAATTTCAATTCATTTCTAAATGAAGCCTAGCTAAGGGAGAGAGCACGTGTTCTCTGGAGAATATTCTCTACTGAAGAATTGACAAAAGTGGATAGACAATACCAAGGCTGGAAAATACCAAAACAGTAATTCCTTTTTCAAAGCAGTCAGGATTCCTATTTTATCTTTAATATCCTTTGCAATATTACAAATCTTTTAACCGATCAGCAAACTGCTTAACAACAAAAGTCATTAGAGAAATTGTCATTTTCAGTTGGCTAGTGCTACATAAGGTAAATAGGAGAGTTACAAAAGCCCTGCAGCTTTATTATCTTTCCTAATCAAAACCACTTGATTTTCAGACACACTAAACCCCATTAATTTCCATACAGTGGTAATGCATGGATCACAAACACTTCCTTGTTGCATCCAAATATTTTTGTTAGTTTACATGAGCGTTCAAAAACTAAACTTCTGACACCAGTGCAATACTCCAGTCCACCTTAACAATCCATCTCTCTGTCTGTGCCTTTTGAATGGCTAATGTAACATTACTCTTGCAGAAAACAATGTTTACCTGGCAAACATATAGGCATGTGCCAAATAAAAGTTGGTTTCTACCAATACAGCTTAACTGCTCAACTATGACTGAGGATATCAAGTCAGCTTGAGTTACTGACATAGCTAGGGGTCAAACAACTAAACAATGACTTGGAAATATTAACACAGATTCACTCAACATACACGCTCTCTGGAGATAAAACATAGCATGCCTCAATTCCTAGAGAAAAAAACTAACAGCAGAATAAAGGCATAAAATAAGGAGGCAATAAATATTTCAGTATCACACTAAAAATCAAATTACTTGACAGAACTTATAACAAACTAACAGCACTTCTTTAGACTGAAGCAGAAAATATTTCTTTGAAATAAGTTACTATCTGTTTTATCCAGTTTGGACAAGAAGACACACAGCTGTGCTCAGAAGTTCAAATTTAAGTGTAGGTGGATTTTAAAAGTCTGATGACACAGCTACATCTTTTTCCTGTTGAGTCAAGTTTTTCAAATTTGTACAGTGCATAAATACACAGAAAAGGAAAAGAACATAGAATTTATCATTTTTCTTCTCATTTCATCGTATTTCATTGAGAGAATATTTTCTTCAAGTAAGAAGGGCTGTTAAGTTTCATTATATCCTAATCTTAATTCAAAGAATGTGATATTACCTTGATGCATTTTTTCATACACTGACATAAAACAGACACTAACAAAAATCATTTCATGATGGATATGTTTGCATATGAAAATCCTGAGGTGGCAGATAACTCAAGTGAAGCAGATACTCCCATTTCCCTTGTAACGGGTGTAAGTGAATCGTGTGCAAGTTGGACCCTCTGCATAACTTCCTCTCTCCTTTTTTTTTTTTTTAACATTCCTTTGATATTCAAAAATTAAAAGCTAACTCAAGTCTATTTTCATGTCTTAGAGCATTCTTCTGGTTTTTATGCCCATTCTGTCCATTTTACTGATCTTTTCACATACTTGGTATATCCTAATACCTATGAAAAAATTCTCTATTTAGATCTATCTATTTAAGATCTATCTGCTGCATTTATTTACACTACAAGAACATAACTGACAAATTCTAGCGTTTCAAAATAAAATACTATGGCTAAGCATTAGTCACACTGAAAAATTCTACTATTTCCATTCCATAACAATATAATCTAGTCTGCTGACAGGTATTACAAGCCACTAAGTAGATAAGATACGAGAAGTCAGAAAGAATAATTCTATGCATGCTTGGCAAGGGGAAAATGTCCTTTTCTTTTTAAAATGAAAATTAACAAAGAAAAACAATGGCATTAGAATGTTCTTTAAGATTATGTTGCACGTTTGTGCTTCATTATGGAGCTCAAACTGAAGACCTTGAAATACATAAATGGAGTAACAAAAGTCAATGGAAGTCCAGGTGGCCATGGGATAGTTCTCAGCTAATCTTATATAAATTCCAACACAATTTTCCATGCCACCATTATCACTAACCTGGTGTATAGTTAGCCAGTAAAAGAATTTTATCAGCCTAACCTAAAACCTAAACCACTGCATGCTGCTACAGTGCAAAGGATGGGAAAGTAGCAGAGCAAAGGATGGGAAAGGAGAGGCTGATAAAAATCACATAAAAATCACATAAAAATCACAATTTCAAGTAACCTACTATTGTAGAAACACTTCTTCCATGTAGCATTACGAGACCAAAATAAAAAACTTTCATTGCTGCCTGGAAATAATACTGTATAAAATATTTTATAATCTTTGATATTAACTACAGACATGGGAACATCATTTCCTATAAAACTGAAGTAACTTGAAATGTGAATATAGAAAGTAACCCAGATAAACACTATTACATAAAAATTTTACTTACTGCATAGTGCCTCATGAATATACCATATCGATTACTTTAAAATACTAGGAAAACACAGTAACTTAATTATTACAGTACCTCCGGTTTACTTGCATCTCAAGTTGTTGTATTGTTTCCAAAAGCCCTTTTTCAGCAGCTTCCCTCTGTAATTCAAGCTCTTTACAAGCAGTTTGTACTGCATCTTCTTTTTCACAAGTGAGCTTCTGAATGAGCAACTGCCTGTCTTGTTCTTGGTTAGATACTAACAGTTCTTTCTCTTCCTTTAGTTTATGGATAATTGCTTCATACTTTTCCTGCTGCTCACAGAGAGACAATTTTTCTGTTTTTTCCTTTTCTAGGGCACTCGCTTCCAACTCTAACTTACTCTGTAGTTCTGTTATTTGCTCTGAAAGTCTTTTTTCTGCCTCAGCAGTTTTTTTATGAAGAAGTGTTACTTTATTTAATTCAGTTCTAAGCAAATTTGATTCTTCTTCATATCTATCTACTAGCTCGGAAATGCACTGATCTTTCTCAATTGTCATCAGAGTCCTTAGTTCTGATAAGCCCACTTGATATTCATCACTGCTAATTTGTATTTTATTGTTTAATTTATCTATCTCCTTTTTTAAGCTTTCTGTTTCCTTATCAATCTGAGATCTTAATGTCTCTTGTTGCTGGTTTCTGCTTTCTTCCAAAAGAAGCTTCATTTCATCAGTTTCTGCCTCTTTCAAGGCAAGTTCAACTTCTAATTTGCACCTCAAATCAGACAGATCTGAAATCTTGAGTTGTAACTCTTCTACTTGTTGTTGTTTCTCTTGCATAACTACTTCATGAGATTCCTGCATTTGTTCAAGTCTATGCTGGTTCTCTTTTTTTAGTTTATCCAAACAGTCCTTGTGCTCAGCTAGCACCTTCTCAAATTCCTGTAAATGCCTGGCTTGTAGATTGCTTTCCAGTTCTTTTAAATGGCTTTGCTCTAAACTCTCGAGTTCTGCCCTCAGGAGTTGTAGTTTTTCGTTGTTTTCAACATGAAGTTTTTTCAAGTCTTCAAGTACTATTTCACGTGACTGCCTCAGTTCCTTAATTTCAGAATTCTGTGTCTCCATTTGGCATTCTAATTCAAGTAATTTCTGGTCTTTTTCATTCTGGAGGCAAACTACAGCTTCTTTTTCATTTTTTACCATTGCAAATTCATCATTCTTATTCTGAAGAACTTCCTCAAGGCCTAATAAGTCACCTTTTAATTTTTTAATCTTCTTTTTATTTTCTTCACCATCCTCCAATAATTTATTAATTTTAGTTTCATATTCACTTTTCAAAGACTGTAATTCATTTTGATGTTTATCGTTTAATGTTTTTTCAAGTGAAAGTTTTACCTTCTCAATTGTATTTACTATTTCTAAGGAAGTGCATTTTAAAGAATTAGAAAAGTCACACTGTTCTCTTTGTACAAGTGTTCTAAAGTGGCAAAGATCCTCTTTTATGCCTCTTAAATGTACCTTGGAGTCTTGGGCAATAACCCTACACTTCTCCACGCAAACATTGAGAGAAGCATTTTCTACT
Source organism: Myiozetetes cayanensis (assembly GCF_022539395.1). NCBI lineage: Eukaryota > Metazoa > Chordata > Aves > Passeriformes > Tyrannidae > Myiozetetes > Myiozetetes cayanensis. The sequence continues at coordinate 38,841,876 of NW_026086604.1, read as the reverse complement.
GAAACATCCTTTACACAAGAACTTGTATCTTGCATACGTCTACTGTCTATTGCATTGATAACTGAAGAGTAAAGAGACTCCACCATCATTTCTGGACTTTGTGGGTCACTTATTACATTAGGAGACACCGGGTTTTCCTCTATTACAAATTCATTCACTGCCGACATAAAGTCAGATTCTGGACTTTCTGCTAACGAATCCAAGTCTAATGATCCTTGCTTAAGAGCTTGCTCCAAGTTCGGATGGGCAATAGTTTCAAAATCAAATGTATGAGCATCAATGCTGTCTGGAGACAATTCTTCTAATGGAGCTGGGGGACACACAGGAGGACACAGGGGACCCTGAAGACTGAGTGACGGAGGAGTTCTTGAAGAGGTAGCAATTGCGGTTCCTGTTGTACTTTCCATCCTTGGTGTGGTAGCAGATTGTGGCGAAGCTTGGCTATTGGAGGCCTACAAATTATAAAATACAAAATAAACGCTCAAAGTGATAAGCAAAACTGTTAATATTAAAAACTGATTAAAAATTACCAAGCAAGACAAGAACACTTATAAATAATAAGGCTGATTTTTTAAGAGTCCAAAATATGTACTACTAAAACTTAATTAAATATTGCAGAAATACAGAGAGAGATTTCCTATTAAGCTTCAAAAAAGCCTAATTTGTAAACACATAAATATTAAGTGTTCATCTAGCCAAAAGTCCTATGTAGATCACATCCAACTGTATTTGAAAGGACTGAAACATAATTTTGGATGACAATAAAATGAAGCAACCAGTCAGAAACAGGTTTTGTTTTCTAACAGCCTATTAAACTCAGTTTTCCTAATAATTTTGTTACTAAAATACTCTTCTTTTGTTATTGCCAATCCTGTTGCTAAAAAAAAAAAGGCATTGTAACCTAGCCATTATTAACATACCCAACTAAGGTTTACAAAAAGCTTTATTATAAACAAAACTTCTGTCTACTAACACATTAAAAACGTGTATGAACTGTTCTGCATGTGAGAGCGTAGAACTAGTACATAATGACGAGCACATGCTAATTAAAAGCAACACTCTGACCTTTCAGAATGCAAGACATCACAGCCAGAGTGGATTTTTCCCCCCTTCATGTGCTCCCATTGGTCCCAACTTTTGTCGTTTTGCCTCTAGACCATGGATACCATCAAACCTGATTCTGTAGCACCACATTCTTCAATATTCAGCTGAAATGCTAACGGTTAGAATAAACACCCGTAATAATCCATGAGTAACACCAGCTGGTAAACCAATAAAAAGATTAGTTAAAGCTCCTCCACCTTCGTGGAACTGTCCCCAAGTAATTCTGATAAATTCCAGTGTTTTTATTCTTAAAAGACTAAAAACTCTCCTTCAAATCAATTTTTTTCAATTAATTTTGATTAGGTAACGTTTTAAATCTCATTATCATCAGTTCTTGTTCAATACTATACAAATTATAAAGTTTCAGTGCATACTCTGCTCTAAACTGCATGTTTCGAGATGAATCTTTGCACATTAGTTTTTATTGAATAAACTTTTGCCACCCACTGAATTCAGCTATGTGACTGGCAAGTTAGTGGAGCTTGGTAACAAATGGTCAGCAACAGAACTCCAAAAACCCCAGAAGTGACAGATATATACAACTGTCAGTGTATAAATACCGAATTTTTGTTTTCTCAATCTTTTACAAATGGTTGTTAGCTAAAAAAGGACCCAATCCTCCTCTGTACTGTGCAAATGTTCCCTTAATGGAGATGTAGTGTGATTAACAACTCTGATTTAAGAATAACCTATTTCCAGCTCCAAAGCTCATCTATTTAGTGTTTAAACCTCACCTCAATTAGCCTTTGTATCTTTAAGAAAGTAAATCATACAATGATTTTGAAATTTAGTAATGAAAACCCACTATAAAAAAACCTTGTCATAACATATAAAATATTGTCTTTATTTATCAAAAATGAAGAGGATATGAGATAAAAAATTAAAGGAAAATGCTCCTTTTTAGTGAAGAGTTAAACCTCACATTTTCAGTACTGAAACTATATGAAGAGCTTTTTTTACTGTTGCTTCTTCCCTAAGAAGTCTATGCCTGCCTTCTAGTCTGTTTTACAATCTACAGGCACCTTTTACAATCTACAGGCAGCAATGTGTGTGTCACACACTAATTTCTGTGGTGACAAAAAGGAGTCAGGACTGAACAAGAAAAAAATAGAAAGCAGAGACAGAAAAGTAGAATTAATTTCAAAGTTCCCAGGTATTACTCGATTATATGCCTTGCACTAGTTATGTTACTACGACAAACATAGTCAGAGAACGGGGCAACTCTTAGAAAGATTACAGTGTTTGAATTTAGAACTCAACTAGAAGACATGGTAGATTCAGATTTGAAAAGCCAGCTTCTGTTACAAGAGAAACTTTTAACAGCAAAGGATTGCATATGTTAATCGCCTACTAACCATTGAGAAGACACCTTAATCATCTTACCCAACTCCTACCAGCACCTTAACTTTCTCCTGGACACCTTTAACCCAATCACTGATCTGCTTAAACTTTGCCAGTATTATGGAAATAAGAGGGCACAGCCAAATCTTTGATGTGAGACTTAAATTACAAAGAATAAGCAGAAATCTTTAAAAAGGAAAACAGATTTAAAAGCGGTAACAAATTAAACAAATATCCACAACCATATTCTTTAGCTACTCTGATGTAATACTAAAATAAGAAATCAGATAGAGAAGCATATAATCATTAATGTTCTATGAACTTGAAAGCTGGAACAGTAAGAGGTATGAGGACACTCAGAAAGAAATGCTCTTACCACTCCCAGTAAGGTAGTGGATCTCCTGACGTACTATTTGCTCACTTGTCTGCAGTCATAACTTTTCTCTACTGCCTCAAGCAACTATTAAAAGACCAGTTGCTGTGGCTGATGCAGCAGGATTACCTCCCATTTGACCTGGAAAGACTTCTACACTACCAACAATTCAGGGGAACTATCCCTGTCCAATTTAAAGAACCAGGCTTCTGCTGCCATTAGCATGGAAAGAGAGGCTGGGATCAAATGCGTCTCCTTGGGAGAATGCAAGAGCATTAATAATCTGCTGTATGGGCAACACTCAACATCTGACCAGTTACTGCCAACTCTGCAACCAAACTGGACAATATATCAGTTCACCAACAGAATGTGTGGCTGCATGAAGCTGTGGACATCTTTGGGACAGTCACTAAATGTTTATTCATCCTTTTAACTGTAACTTCCTATTAATATTAGGGATAAGAAAGGAACATTTTCAACATTATTTCAGTAATTCTACACAAAATAAAAAACAGTAGTATAATTTAAAAAACATTTCTAGATTATCTGTGGAAAAAGCAATGCAGAGAAAGACCTAGTGTCTTTCATCATGTAGTAACAAGAGCACTGTCTTTGAGAATAAAAAAAATCTCTGACAAATCTATCTGCTTCAATTCCACAAAGAGTTCAAATGAATCACTGAAATTGCACACAGAAATGGGCATTTTCAAGATGACATCATGAATGGCCCAGCTCTGACTGTGCAATGCAATTTACTCTAAGGAAAGAGACAATTATCCAAATCTGTCTAAAACACTTGACATTTCTGCGTCAGCCAAGAATCCAAACTGGTCAAAGCACAGCAAAAGAGAAGACTGAGAAGAATATTCTCCTGATTTGACAAACATCTTCTTTTGTGCAGTCAGATACTGATAAAAAATTCTCAGACAGGCAAGTCAGAACAAAGAGGGGCAAACCATGAAGACTTCAAAAAGTCAGGCACATTTCCTGCTTATTTTTCCACTGTTACTATGTATATTTCGAGTTAAATCTTCAACTTCTTACTCTTCTGACTTTGCAAGCCTTAGTGAAAAATTAATTTACTAGAACATCTGTAACTATCCTGTTTCATACAAGACAAATTTCAGGATGCTCCCTGTTGAGAGTGAACTTCTACATTTCAGAGCAAGGTCTGTTGAAAGAGCATGTTCAGAAAACTCCAAGATTTTACAGAATTTACACCACTTCCAGGCATTACAATGGCTAACAGTGTTAAGGCCCTAATACTGTTGTTCTGAATGGCTGTTCATTTGAAAAACAGTCCTCATAAAGAGAGAAAATAGCTAGAAAATTACTTAGGTGACACACCTTTTATACGTTATAGAACAAAGAGCAGTCTAGATTTCATATTTTACATAAATGATCAGGAGATTTATTGGAAGAGAAACAAAAAGACAGAGGACTTTGTGTCACCTGGTTTAAGCAGGAAGTTGCTATTCAAAATTAAAACATGCCCACAGCCTTAGCAGTTACACAAGACGCTTATAGTCAGCCAAGTGCATACAAGAATTTACACCATAAATGATAGCAGTACCCCAAAGCAACACTGACTTTCTACAGAAAAAAACCCACAATTTTGAAGCAGTCATCTTTACAAAAAATCTTAAGCATTGCTTAATTCACCCAGAGTTTCACTGAGACAGGCTGCAGTCAGAAGCTAAAAGGACCCTGCTTGGTGTATTATGAAACTTAGAGGCTGAATACACAGATGCAAAAGTGATTGGCAGAAACAGTTTCTAGGGGAAGAAATCCTCTTGACAGGCAGAGAAACTAGGAGATCTTTTTGCCATCTGTTCCTTCTGCACTCAAAGAAAAAAGCTGCACAACAGCCAACCAAGGCCTTAAAATCTCCTTAACTGCTTGTGCCAAAAGGACCTAAGAAGCAATGCAGAAATCTAGAGAAGCAACAGCTTCATTGAATACAAACTAAAAAGCGATGAAGGCAAAATGCAGACACTCTGTAGACAGAAGATTTGAAAGTGGTAGAAAAAATATATTAAGTGTCATTCTACTTCTAAAGTTTCTGTGGAATAGAAGCATCTGCTAAATGTTTAGAAGTTATTGACTATCTTTTGGCTATTCTCTAGATACTTGCTTTATTCGTTTGAAGAGCTCAAAATTTTCAGAATATCTACTTGTTCATGATTAGAAAGGAAACTTATCCAGTAATGATACCAACTAATCTTTACATCAGGAAAAAATAAAGTTGTTTTATAAAATGATATAATGAAAACATTCTACTGTTTTGAATATAACATTCTCTTTTTTATTGGTAAAGGAAAGTAAAAATACCTTTTGTTCATTCAGCAGGTCTGTAATGGTTTGTGACATTTCATCCAAACTCTGTGCTGCCTTTACCAGGTTATGTAGAGCACGTACATGCTGGTGAAGAGGTTCGAAGTCACAAAGTATGGGAACCCTTAAAAAACAGTACACATTGTTAGTTTAATATTCAAATATATCAAAGTGTATAGTTCAACAACACTAAACTTCCCTCTGTATAAGGTTTGTACTTTATTTATTTCATCTATTTTACATGGAAAAAATCTAGTAAGACTATCCAGTATTTGCACTTGAAATTAAAACCTTGAGAGCTTTTAAGGAGTAGCTAACAATAAACACTATGGGCAAGTAATATGTCAGTCTTTTCTCCCACAGGAAACATTTGCCAGTAGGACCTAGAGTTACAATAACAGTAACAGAAGAGAATTGGTAGTGATTAGATCTGTAATTGAAGCACTTATGTTTGCAAATGACTCTGTTCTTCTCTCCAGTTGGATTCTCTTCAATCCAGCTCTTCCTCTGAGGTAGCAATTAATTCTCTATTTCATTTTCACGATAGGTAACCTGAATTAAAAGACTGATTGATGTGTCAAGATCACATTGCAAGTGTTGCAAGATAAGCTGAAATCATGAAGCAAAAGTTCATTTAGACTAAAAACATAGTAAAAGCAGAGGACGCCTCAATGTATTTTGCATTCTCTGCTCAATATATAGGGCAAGTGGGATCTAATGTATTTTTGTAGAATTAAGATTTCAATTATTGCTCAAGCATATAATTTCAGAAGACTGAAGCACTGCAAGTTAATTGAAAAATAGTTTTAATTATGTAGCTCAGGGTTTCAGTCTGATAGAAAAGGATTTTGTGCTGGGTCTCTGTTTGCCTGTTGTTTGTTCTTTACACATTAAATGAAAATACCAAAGAATGTACCACTCAACTTTCTTCTGAAGCTCAGTGTCTACCCAAGGTGTGTGACAGCTTTGCACTCGAGTTGCAAGTTCACCACTATCATCTATATTTCCACCAAATGCAACACTGAGCCCAGAAACCAGGAGGAACATGACATAATCCCAACTCTATTGCCATCAAGTGGAAAACTATGTCACTACAATCTGGACCAACTAAAACAGCTTAGTTAGGAAGTGGGTTTTGGACAATAGCAAGGCAAAATTCACCCTGAACTCAGTACAAACTTCCCAGGAAGCTTATAAAATTCTCACAAATCAAAAAATCAGACAAACATTAGCAATAAGATACTACGGTTTGCACTTTTTCTCTCCTGTAGAATCAATGAGGTACAAGCCTAGGAGCAGAATAAGAAAAATTAAAAGAGAGCATGAACTATAGCATGATGTAGCACAAATCCACTGTCAAGCAGACTAAGTTCACTACACTTATTCTAAATTCCAACAACAATACCATGAAGATAATGAGGAATTCTGAATCAAAAAGAACACCAGTACAAAATATAGCTGAAAAAAGCAGCAAATTTGGCACCTGCATTAAGCACCAATAACAGGTATTGGACTGACACTGTTGGTGAACATGACAGGTAACTGACAGCTGGCACTGAAGCATCTTCCTCTTGCATTTACCTTTGCAAATGCAATCCCACTTTTGTGGGATTGTGGCCTTGGGGCAAGAAAAAAAATAAGGAATCTCAGCAAATCTCTGCAGATCTCATCTAGTGAAGGATGATGATACACACAAATGTAGTCACACTGATAGATCTCCTCTTAGACAGAACCTTACAGAGAACTTGCTACTGCCCATTTCTTGCCCATTATCTTGGTTGGTATTTCTCCATCTTGATTGCTCCAGGTCTAAGACATGCAAGTTTGAAAGTTCACTCTAACAGTCATCTTTTCCAGAAAGATATCTCCAAGTTCTAGATAAGAAACTAAAACCTGTCACGTTTCTTGTGAGACAAAACAGTATCTTTCCTGTCTACATATGCATGTCTGCCTCACTGATGGAAAGTCAGAAACATACAAAAGAAGCTTCTACTCAAAATTATGGATTTCCATAGACAGTAGAAGTACTTGGAGAATACACTTTTTAGTAAAATCAGTGTGTTAGAGAAAAAACAGTAACTGAATATAGGAGATCCCTATGAACTCATGCTGAGCTAGACATTAATTTTATTTCCTCCTGAATAGCATGTAACGAAAACAAACAAAAAAATCTAATCTAATTCTGATCTGACAAAACAAAGTCATGAGTTTAATTTCAGTTTGACAACATTTTGGGGGGTTTTCTTTAGCTATGTGGTAGCTCAAAAGAACACACATCATGCTTTACATCTTGATACAGAATACACATGTTCAAATCAGAGCTTGAGTACATGAAGCACATAGATATGTGTCAGTGAAGACCATTGGTTAAGAACAGTGTCAGTTCAGAAAACATTCTTGTCTGTTCTTTACAGAAAATGAATTTGGTGTTGGAAAGTTGAAGAAGGTGGGACCACCAAGGGAAGGTATTTTTGTAACACACAAAGTTTACAAAAGTGCTTTACCTGAGTAATGGTTGTACTTCTGAAGGACAAAGAGACTGCAAAAACTGCAAGTCACTCAATGAGATATCTGGAAGCTCACTGTCAAATCTGCGAGGTTTTCGTGTCTGTAAAGAAGAAACTAATTTACACATTGTTGTAGAGTTAAAGATCAAGATTACCAAGGAAGGATTAAAAAGAGTTTAATAAATAACACAGAAAAGATGTTAAAGGGAACAGAACATCTTCACATTTGTATTCACTAACTCTATCCAGAGTGCCTTGGGCAGCAATAGAGTATTTCAATTGCAAGGGACCTACAAGCATCTAGTCCAACTTCCTCCCTATTACCAAGCTTCGTAAATATTATGGATAAGTTTAAAGGTTAAGGGATAAGAGATGGCACTGAAGTTTTATTTATTATGCTGCTGAACAGACAGTAAAATATTAACTCAGTTCAGTATTTCAAACATTGAAATGAGTAGCATTCCTATTTTAGAAGTATCCTTTAAAACAACAACAAAAAAAAAAGCTGGAAAGGAGAAGCTAAAAAGTTAAAAAGGCAAAGTGAGATGGCAACATGAGAATCAGGGAGTTAGCTTACTTCAATTAACCAAGCTGTACAAAATCAAAGTTAACAGTCAATGCTTAATTACAGCTATACTTTTCACCCCTTCATGTTATCAGCCAATTAAGAGACAAAAATGCTTTTCCACTTATTCAATGATTATCAGGAAACAGGGAGACCTTTTACTTGCTTTTACCATCCAATTACTTTTATGGCTCTATTATTCACAAGATGATTAGATGATCAAATTATTCCTCCTAGCTTCTTTTCTTCTGACCATTAATAACAATTTTTTGTTCAATATCACAGACTCCTTGCTAAACAGGAGTATTGAGTTGACATTTCTTCTCCCACTATAGTGCAAGTTACAAACCGGTGTTAATATAGGGCACTACCTCCCAGCTTTTTCATTTGTGTCACAGCAATGTGACAAGCATATAGATTGAATGAATTAAGCTTAGGTTTTTAATTCCTGAAACTGCTGTTTATAGAAATTAAATAAATCCAAAGATATGAGTACATACACAAAAGGATGGAGGCCAGGAGTCAAGTCCTCTGAACAAACGATTCCTTAGAAAAGACTTCCCTGGGGAGGTGGGGGGTAGAAAGAAAAAAAGTTATTTAAAGGAAGAAATGCAACATACAAACAATGTCTCAACAGAAAACTATTAAGTTTCTGCAGTTTCACAGATGAACTACATTTGAAAGCGTTACTAACTATGCCATTTGTTGACAACGTAAATTTGCAAAGACCACAGAATTTCAGGGAAAACCCCACCATTCAACTTTTCAATTCATGGAAGCCTTCTTTTGCTTAATGCTCAGCCATAAAAAAATCCTCAACTTCTTTTTCAAACCTTCATGGTAATCTTGCTAATCTCCTTTCCAAAAATTCCTTATTTTAGCTGTCAATTCAGAACACAAGTTACAGACTTTGCAGAAAAAGTAATCAGAACACTTTTACCAGTAAGTTCATTCCAAAATTTTTCTTTAAACTTCTGATCAGCTTCTTTAGACATGTGTCTTAGTTCTTGGGTTTTACTTAAGTAGTCCAGAGGAAGTCATAGCAATATCGAAATATACAGTAAAAGTTTTAAAAGTGTCATTTAGAGGAACAATAAAGCACACAGGGAACATTTAAACAAAAACTGCATTCAAATAGAATAGTAGAAATCTTATCTTTTATAAACATTAAACTAATCATAACTTTCACAGTATTTTGGATAATTATATGAAACAGTTCTCTGGTTTGATTAGTAGAAAAACCTTGTGTTCACAGTAGGAACACCTGATACACTGCATGCACTTCCTATTTAAGTTAAAAGTAGTTATACAGGTATTGAAATTACAATATAATGAAAGTATTTTAACTACAAAAGTTATACTTTAACACAATTCTGATTTCACAGAAGAGGAAGTACTTACTGAACAGTTTACCAAAAGATTCCCTTTTTGCCTTTTCAGCTTCATAGAGGTGTTTCCCATCTTTTATTAAAGCACCTGCCCACTGTGAAAGGGAAAAAATATGTAGTTAGTTGTTAATTTATACACTGACAAAGGTTTGGTGTCAAAATTTTATTTACTTACCTCCCTGTAGTGTTTTATGAACATTTTTCTCCTCACAACCTCAACAACAGCTAGACAGTACATCTGAGGAACAGTACTGAGAGCCTCTACAACTTTGACCCTTTCTAGGAGTTCTGTTACAAGACGAAGCAATGCTTGTAGTTTCTCTCCATCTTGGTCAGCATGAAGCATTACAAAACAACACCACCTACAAAAGTAGGTTACACTTTAGAAGATCGCAACTTAGTAATTTTTTTTTTCCATTTAAATTAGGTTAGCAACATGTCTGGATGAAATGAACAATGGGGGACAAAGACAGACTATCTGAAAGTACCAAGCTACTCAAAATTCAGTAGTCACCTTGCAGCTGCCTCTTAATTTCTTAGAGTAAGTCATCCACATCACCATTCAAAAAAGGAACATTTACCACCATTTACGTTGAGCTATTTTTTTTTGCAAGAAATACCCTTAGTATAAATGATCTTAGGACCAATAATAACATAACTTTCTCCAGTAGAATTAAAAAAGCTGATATCTACTCAGTAAAAAAAAAAAAAAAAAAAAGACTGCTTTTAGTTTGTAAATCTTACCAATATTTATTGAAAAGCATTAGCAAGAGATAGGGTAGGAATATTGTCAAAGAAATAAGAACAAAACTCTGTTTGGAAAGTCCACATGATCTACTGACACACTACAAGAAATAGCCCCTTTAAAATACAAATTCTTGCATTTTGTAACCACAACTTCAATTATCAATTATACAATCAAAAGATTATTTTCAAACACAGCCACCAACATAACTAAATTACAGGGTAACTACTGAAAAGGTGATCAGCTGGTGGGCTTGAGGAGAAACATAACTTTGCCACCAGAGAATACATACAGTGGAGACATACCCCACAAGTTAAAAAAAAAATTTAAAAAAAATTGCTTTTATTGAGAGGAGTCAAGCAAAAGTGAAACAACAAATACAAACAAGTCAATGTTAAGCAATTAGGAACACACACTAACAGCGAAACTACAAGGCATGCACTCTCTCATAGTAATGATTTCCTTAAGACACACATTCCTTGCACAGCCTTGATGCAACTTGAAGCAATAAAATTTGCAAAGTCATAACTTACTTCAGTCTGACTTGCAGATTATTTGCAAGCTCTTGTTTGGCAGTGGTACATTTCTGTTTAATATCTAACAGTTTTCTGTGATTAGTTAACATAATCATGAGCTGATTTGCATGACTCAAACACAAATCAGGCAGCACAGAAGGATCTTTCAAGTTCTCAGCTCTCTTCTGATTAGCCAAAAATCCCTAGAGGAAAAGAGACATTTGTTACACAAGTTTTGTGACAGTCAAAAAGCATGGAAATTATATATTTTCCCTAGGAATGCAAGAAGTTTAATAAACCTACTGTAACCATTGAGGAGTGTTAACAGAAGGATACATGGAGAAATCAAGTTTCAAAGTTGGTCTTTACATTCTATAATCCAGTCCAAATCAACCTTATCTGATACTTCACTCCCAAACAGTTACCAAGACAATTCTAACAGAACTTTACACAACTAACCAACACCAGAGAAAGGTCCCAAAAATTAGTGCTACAGAAGAGCAGCTGCTGGATAGAGGGGATCAACCATCATCCTAATTCCTGCAAACCATCATCTTGTTAACTTCTGGCAAATGCAAGACTTGATATCAACTTAAAGCATGTTCAATACTACTGTGGGCTAAAGAATATACACTTTTTGAATAAAGAAATTCACACTACACTAATTCTTCTTGAGAGCCAAGATCACAGCTAAACATCTTGTTCACATGTAGGAGGTGAGCACAGCAAAGAATCACCTGTAGTGGATGATTAGAGGTAAACCCTAAAAAGGCGGGGGGCAAAACAGTGTGGTTCTTCAGGCCAGCAAATCCACCCAACACCATCAATTTTAGCTTTGCTGTTGTCCGTGTTCATATCATATCATATCTCTGACACGTTTCCTGAACATCACAATGGTCACTATATTTGCAGTTCTAAAGAATTCAAAACCAGGCAATAGTTTTAAGTGTTTCTTTATGAAGCTGAAGTTCATGAGAACAGAAAACCATAGAGAATTACATGAAAAACTGCCGAAAAATGAAAACAGTCATCACTGATTTGATACTGAAGATAAAACAATCTGTCAAAAGATGCTATAAAACACATTTATGAAGCCTGCAATAAATATTTATATCCTAGTGAGAGCAGCACAGAAATCAAAGAAAGTATCAAACAAGTCTACTAGGTATAATGAAAAGGGAGAAGACGCCCACTGAAGATGCAAGAGAATACTGAAGAATCAACCATTTACTAAACCCTGAGCAACTTCTGTACTGAATGAGCAAAGACCCTCTGGGAAACAAATATTGGCCGGAAATATTTTAACTGTATGTATTATCTGAACCAAGTGAATCAATACCAGAAAAGGTGGGGAAAACTGTTACTGATGAAGAGCAAGAGAGCTGCACCAAAAGAAGTTGGGTTGTTTACTCAAGGAAGACAAAGACACTGAACAAACATGCTGCGATAATTGCTAGGGAATTCTCAAGCACTGAAATGAAAACAGTATGGGAATGTGACATAGACTTGAACTAGCCAAGAATACTTCCAAATCTGAGATTAACAGATGTTTATAAACATTAGGACAATCAGATTCTATATAACTGTGCATCAGCATTAGAGAAGCCAAGAAAATAATTGCTTTTAAATAGCAGCTCAGTAAGCTTTTTAAATTAATCACATGGTGCAGAGCTTGAAGTTACATAAAACTGGATGAGGTGAGCTAGAAAATCTTTTTCAGCTTTACTTGCAGTTCCAAAAGTGAGGAAAAGTAGAAGGGTTAGGGGAACACCAATAAATTGTGAAGAAATCCAGTATGTAAACAATCAATTGTTCTCACAAGATCTCACCTTTTTGCCCTGATCAGGTCACAGGATGCATGACATGCAGCTCATAGTCATAGTTAAGACCCCTAAGAAGGGTCTTGAAAAACAGGCATGATAATGCCTTTATGGATTTTCCCAATGACTATTTCCAAATCAAAGAAGCAACAATCACAGAATATTTAAAAACATTTTAGACTGAAGTTCAGACAATCAACAGCAAAGGCATCAGAGAGCTAAGAAGACCCTGACACATTATAAACATATAAATCAAAGGTTTTCTTTGATTTAACAAGAAGCAGAGGAAAATAAAAGGTCATCTGCCAAACATTTTGAAAGTTTAAAAGAGCTAATAGAAGAGTAACACTTCCATGAACCTAACCAATAAAAATGTATTTAGATACAATATATGTTTTGAAAAGCTACACTATTAATAGGGAAATTTAAAAAAATATAGAATCAAACATAAACCAATGTAGGAAGGGATAAGCTCTTGGGCAGACTCACACTGAAAGATTAGAGAGGCTCCACATTTTCCAGAGACATACTCTTGTTACATAATGCCACCTGCTGACCGCAGCTCTATACGCTCATGTTACAAATCCCAGCGTCCACAGAGAAAAACAGTTTTAAAATTTATCAAGGCAGCTTTTCTTATTAAATGTTAAGGGCTGGAGATTAACTATTGAACTGGTTGTTTAATGGTCAGTTAATTGAACAGCTTAATAGAAAGCAAAAAAACTCCTAAGGCAAGTCCAGGAACAAGGAAATTAACTATGCAATGAGGCCATCAAGCAGCAAATGAATTTGTTCCGTGGGACAAGTTTGGTTTGAATTTTAATAATGAAACTGAGGTTGGCATAGAAAGTCAACTCAAATTCTGGATAGAACACCAGCTTTTTCTGGCCTGGGGAAAATTAGGATACAGTTTCCAAAGCAAATACTGCCAATAGGATTACTACTGATATGTTCCTTATCTTTGTTCTAATAAAGTCTCTCCACAATGTTTCTTTTGAACAGGAACAGTTCACTGCTGAAAGGTGTGAGGTTAAGAAAAACTGTATGAGTTTTTTCATATAGCACCAAATATTAACAGTTATAACTCATATTGTGAGTACTATTTTTAAATTAAATAGATAAATCCTCATCTGTATTTTTAAATATAATTAAGCCTATGCACTTTGCCAATCTTCTCTGATTTCCATGCAGACTATCATTTTAACGACTAACATGATACCAATTCTAGTATCTTAAAAGCATCTGTTTTTCCCAGACAACTACTAAAGGTGGTATGAAAATACATACTAAGCCTCAAATATCAAAATCAATTCATAAAAGTATCTGACAGTACCCTCAATTACTTGTTTAACCATTAATATTTAATTAATCAAAGCTTAAAAAAACCCTAATAAAACCCCGAACACACCATCACATTCTAGCTGACTTTTCTTTAAAACCATTACATCATAGATAAAGGAACAGACAGTTTGTAAAACAGAAAAGGCAAAGATGAAAATTGGAAAGTTAAAGTCTCTGACAAGTCTTGAAAATATACAAGTTCTAATTTACAGCAGCATTTAAACAAGATGATGAAATATCTTTTCTTTCCAACTGACTGTTAGGAATCTCACTCAAAAGTGGGACTGGTAGACTTGAGGTAGACTCTTCATCCAAGGGAAGAGGGAAAACACAGCTAAAACCACCACTCACTGCATGGGGCAACCAAGTATAGGGACGGAAGACTAGCTCAGCCATCACACTAAATTACCTTGCATTTAGCACTGGCCTACAAAATAAACACGCTCAAGATAAACTTGCTTCTAAACTTACTCACTGAACTTATCTGAAGACAGGCTCTGCTTTTAAATAATGCTGCCAGAAGTATTGGTAGCACCCACCTTTATGCACCAGACCAAAGAGGAAGCAGGAAGCCTGGGTCCTACACAACTGTCAGCCCAGCTCTCTTTAACCCTCTCCAAGATAGGGAGGTAAGATTATTCATTTATTCCTACTAATAATTTATCAATGTGCGAGCAGAAAAAAGAAACTCATGCCTTTTTTCATGGTGAAAAATCTGAACATCAGTAGGTCACAGCTACATACAGATTTTTATATACTTTCAGCTGCAAACAAGGCAATAAAGGACAAACTTAATTATCAAGTTAACTGAAGCTCTTCACAGGAACTGTATTTAATATAGTAACTTTCATATGACATTGCAGTCTTTTTTAAAAACAGGAGCTATATGTTTTACATTTAGACTAGCCTTTAATCAAATTTCTTATCACTTAAAATGACACTGTCTAGTGAAGGTACACTACTCTCCTCACTACAGGACTGATGATTGACCATTAAGGCCACTACCTCTTTCATGACCCTGTATCACTGAGTTAGAAGTTACCAAGGGCTCAGTATTTCCCTTCAAAATATTTAAGTATTTCTACTTAACTCTGTCCCTATCTCCTACTAAAGTTCTGATTTTCTAGCTATAAACCATGTGAAAACATGACCACGAGATATAAATACTGTCAGTTTTTACATGTCAAATTATTATGAATATAGCATCTTTTTGAGCAACTCCAGTGTGATATGTTGAAAACTATCTTGCATTAAAACATGCAATTGTTTCACTGTAACTTTGACAGCATACACAAAAATCTACAATCTTCCAGTGTTGCACACACAAATGTGTATTACCTGAGCAAGTTCTTTTTGTTCATTCACCAGCCTGCTGCAGCTTGCTATCATCTGGTCCAATGCATAGAGTCTGTCCTCAAGACCTTTAATAGCCTTCATGTTCTGATTATCTAGTTTGGCGATAGTTTGGCGACATTCTGCCAGAAAGGGCTGGATGATCCTTGGATCAAGCTAAAAAAAAAAAAGTTTATTAGCAGTTGACACACTGAAAGATGATATAATTTAGTTAAAGGCTTTCTAACCTCAATATTTTTCTTTCTTTTTTTTTTTTTTAATCTAATCTGTGACTACATCTGTCATCTGTTTCAGAATTCTGAGTAAATGAGTCTGTAGATTCTATATCACAGCAAGAACGTCTTTGAAGTATTCCAACCACACCATCATAGAAATCAGGATCCTTGGAAGGGGAAGGTACATTAGTTGAGGAGACAAAGCAAGGTGCAGGGGGAAGAAGCAGTTTAAAGCTAATGGACCCAGTCTGCCCTGGAACAGAGTCCATACAGCTACAGTCAAAACAAATCCTGAATGTAACTCAATGGAAAGTGCAGAAGGGAGGCTGATGGGAAAAAGCTGCAAGAACTGTTGATCTTTTCCCACTAAATGAATGTTTTCATTGACTACACAGACAAGCAGATCAATTCTAAGGAACTGGAAAACATGCCATGGAGGAATAATGTATTTGTCATACTTCTAGCTATTTTTTTTTCCAATAGAAAAACTTGTTAAAAATTATGTCATCATATTCCTTCACAGGCCATCATCCAGAAAAAAATAATTATCTGAAACATTAAGAGGCTACAAATGTCCACATATATCGAAGAGTCACTCTTAAGTTTCATCATAAGAGTAGTAAATTAAATTAAGAGTTCCAAAAACAATGGAGGTAATTGTAACCTCCAAGTAGTCTCTGGTATTAAACCAGACTGATTTTATAGGATCATCTTCATTGCCACCCTATTCAGGATTACTCCTCTTCAACATTCTGAATTAATCCACTGCAGCATCCAGAACAGTTTTTTAACAGACAAAATACTACAGAAAAAAACAGTGGGTTTTTTTATTTTCTTTTTACTTCCATATTCTACCTGTGTTTTATCTCTCTTCTACAGGATATAGGGATGCCTATTCCTCTCATTCCATCTATAATTTATTTTCTCCATCCATTCTTTTCATCCCGTCTTTGACCTAATTGCATCTCCAGCATTCAGCTCTACATTCACACGTAGACAATACTGCTCTCCTCATCTTTTACAAGTATCTTCCTTTTCTAGCCTTTTATTTAAGTGCTTACAACAGCACCTCTGGTTAGCTCCAACTTACCCCTGCTTTTACTGCAGTCGAGATTTCTGTAATTAGAAGTGCCACTTTGCAGAAACACCTAGGGCCTAGAACCACCAGATAACAAGCAGCACTCTGTGCAACACACCAGTTACGTCAGGACTACCAGCACCAAAGGTGTAAAGCCCTTACTCTGATGCTCTACACTTTCATGAAAATCTTACCTGAATTCAGTTTTTCAACAAGAACTGTAATCACAAACCATTTGTATGGTTCATATTTCCAAGAAGGAAAGGGCATGGAGAGAAGGTAGGTAAAGCAATCAAAAAAATTAGTGTCCTTTTATTCTAGCTTGCTGTGTTAAAGCGTCATCTGAAACGTGTATTAAAAGAACAATTACACCGCAAGATATTTAGTATTTTCTTTTCCTTTTCAGCTACAGGCTGCTTCCTTTTCCAACTAATTCCATATCAATGGTAAGCAAAGATTCAGTCCTTAGTCTGTCCTGCTAATCGTAACAGTAAATTAAGCTTTTCCTAAGGAAAACCCGGAACACATAACTTTGAAGCTCTGGGGTTTTTTCTGAACCCAAACAGATCAGAACTGATCAATCACAGTTCTGGTGGTGGCCAGAATACTCTGACTGAAGCATTTTCCCTATCTGCTAATTCTGCTTATGACAAGAATACAAAAAGAAACTTAATTTTTGCAGGTTCAATCACATTTTTCCCCTAAAAAAGAATTAGCTTAAATTCAAATTATGGTAGTTGAAATAAAGCATTTCTGCCTAGTTTTAGATAAGACAAGGACAGAAAACACAAGTACAAGACAGCCTCTCTAAAACATGAGATGTGTGTCAGATAAGACTACAAGCTGATTAAAAAAGTTGGAGTAAGTATTTAACCAAAGTGGGGTTTGCATTTTTTCTGTCTTTAGGATCCCTATAATTTCTTTGGAAACAATTTTTTAATGTCTGACTCCTAAAATATTGATTTTTAAGTCATACTACATTTGCGTTCTGTTAACATTAGGTAGAAATTGAATTTACTGTCTTGCAACAAAACTAATGGGTTTTGTTACTCTTGCTCTAAAGTAGTGGAAAGCACCTCGCAGCATTACTGAACAAACAGGACAAGAGGACTGCCTCACACTGTAGCAAATAGGAAGTCTTTTACACACAAAATCAATTATTGTTTTTGCTAAAGAAAAAAAAACTTGTAATGTCCAATTTTTCTCTTAGCCTTTTCTGCACTACTAGAATTCAGACAGCTCAAAAATCTTAAACAGCCTTAATATTAAGCCAAATTCTCCAATTACTTTTAAGACAGAATTGAAAAATCAATGCAGAACCGACTACATCATAATGGTCCCTACAACAGATGGGTTTTAGAAATAACAGTTTTTCAGTCCTACCTTAGAGAGGAAATAAAGTGTCAAAGACAAGAGAAATTGTTTTCTTTGTTCAAGGCATATTGAGTTGTAATAGTATGATGTTATCCATATGCAAATAACGCTAGACAATTTAAAAAATATCAGCTACAGTGGAAACCAAGAGAGAAGGAAAACTATAGGCAAAAGAATTTTAAAAGATTATAGTGCTCACTGATTAAAATAATAACCTCGAAAGTAAAGTGAGCAATGTTTTATTCTACCAGTAGCAGAAACACAGACTGACACTGCCCAGGCTGACTGGGCTCTTCTGAGCACATCTGTATCAGCTAATAAAGAATTCATAGATACAGCATGTAAACTTTCATAATTAACCACATGAATTTGTTCTATATTTTAATAAAGGCTTCAGTATTTTGAACACAAAGAACGCTAACTTTGGTTAAGGAAAATCTTTAGTTTTATTGTAAGTGTAATTTCTATGAAAAAGGCAAAGAAAGAATAGAAGTCACTTTGCTTAAATGTTGCAAGAAGCTATTGGCTTTCCAATAGGAATGGTTATTTGAGAAACAAGCAAGGTCACAAGCATCCATTGTGACATTATACATCTTCCTAAACCTCAAATTCTTAACATCTGAACTCTTCAAACAATTCCCCCACTCTTATCCCTCCCTAGACTCTGTTTTGGTCTTCACTCAGACTGTTGTCTGAGAAACAAGTAGTTACAAAAAGTTGAGACACTTCAAAAGCACCTGCATCTGGAAAATAAGCAGCGGCATTCAATGCAATGCAATCTGATTTTTAAAATAAATAACTTACCCTGCTCATAGAATCAAAACATTTTCTGACCAGGGATTCAACATCGTTAGGTCTATCTTGAACATTTATCCAGTCTAACAAAGACACATTGAAGGAAGGCTGATCATCATCTTTCAATTCTACTGACGTTTCACTGTCCTGGACAGTAGCATTTTGACCAGATTCCTTATCTTCTTTTACATTTTCAGGGTCTGTGCCTTCCAAAGCTGAATGTTCAACTGACTTGCAAAATGATGCTAACATTGATTTATTGTTCACTTTAGATATATCAGGATAAAGCACCAATTCAGCAGATTTCCCATCCTCAGTTTCGTCGCTTTCCGTTCCTCCATGCTCAGCTGAAGAATCCAGTCTTCCTAAACACTCTCTGTAACTATGTCTCGTTAGGCACTCCAGCAGTGGTATCTTGGCCATGATAGAAACAGCAGAACCCAACCTTTTTTTAAAAAGTGGAAAGAAAAAAACATCATTATCTAGAAGCCAACGTGGCATGAAATCTCAGCTACAAATCACCTGCAATATGAAGTACTATTTATTTTAGAATTGAAACAGATTTCAAAATTACTTTGGAACTACTAATTCAAAATACTCTGTTCAGTACTAACATCATGAAAGGACAGATCAAGAAGTTACAGTTTTTGCTCTCTTCTGCTCCAGAATATGAAGTGTAAGGAAGTGTAGGAAGTAAGCTTATAAAGGAGTGAAAAAAAAATACAGTTTGATAAACTGAGACATACCCATTTGCCTTTTTTTTTTAAACACACAACTGGGACTTCTAATCTGCATGGATACCAATGTTGATAACCAAAGATTTGAGTATCTTCTGTCTGACTAGTTTTGCAGAATTTTAATAGTTTCTATATACTGGTAAGAGCTATGAAGCTAAATGGTTTTTTAAAGATAAAACTTATGTATGGTTTATTTTTTTTAGTATCCAGCATCCACTTACATTCTATCAGGCAAAGCACTCATTAAATGCCATAGTAACAGCCACCAAGATGTAAAAGATTTTCCTTCAAGTAACATCCAGAGCATGCAGGCCACAAGTATACACACATATACATACATATATGTACACACAACCCTCCAAGGTATACATATACACTCCAAATTTGTGTTATGACTTCATACTTTGAACACAGACTGTAATTGTTAACATCTCCTCAAGTGTATTAAAAACAATTAATTCAAAAGTGTAAATAGGCATTTAAAAAATCTTTATGTCTGAATTTATTATCTAGCTATTTCTAGCGCACATTTGGAATGACTGCAGCTCTTTAAACAGCCGTTAATTAATGAGCTTATCTTCCATATAATTCAATACCAGTTTCTTTGAGCTGATGAATACATGAAAAATGTCAGTTAAAGAAATAGCTAGGGAAGAACAGAAAGAATGTTCTCCATGACACATAACCAAACAAACACATGCTTGATTAATCAGAACTAGCACCAGACATACAACAGTCAAAAGCTATGTTTAAAGTATTGAGGCTGAATTTAATAGCAAACCTACTGTGTAAGTTTCAACTTGATATCATCTATGGACTGCAAATAGCTTGAATACACATTTTCAAACTTGAAAAGCAGCTTTTGGTAAGAGTATGTACAATCTTCCAAGTTGGCCATTATGGCAGCCCAGCCTTGATGCTGAAGATGTTCATCATGTACAAGACCTTCACAAAAGGAGCAAAGCTTCTTGGCAACCTCATACATTTCCTGTGGGGAAAGAAAACCAAAAGAAAAAAAAAGAAAAAAAATCAGCAAAGTACAAATCACGTTACTGTGGTAATTACACTGAAGTGAAGATATTAACACAAAGTGTGAAATTTAAATACCTAAGAAGTTGTACACCTTAAAACTTCATCAAAAATAACAAAACTTCCTTTATTCTTAAATAAAAAAAATTAGCTAGATGACAAAAAACTATATATTATTTATTGAGAAATAGATCAAAAACAGGCAGATGAAAGTTGCAGTTCCAAAAGCACCTTATAAAATTAATCAAATGCTGTTAATATAAAATATTCAGTGCACACACACAAGTAATAACGCTTGTACTAATAATGTGATAGAAAAAGCTGGAAACCAGGTCCAATAAGGAGAAAACTTTTTATGGGCCAAGCAGAAGCTCAGAACAAGACAATGAACTGCAGGATAAGTTAGCAAAAGCACAGGTGCATCAAATGCAAGAAGAGATGCATGAGGAAACAGCAGGGCAAATAATCGAAGTCTTTTACTGATTAATAAACCAGATGCAACACGATCAACAGCAGTGCAGAGCATCCACAAAACTGAAACGTAACGTTGCAACTTGGTACCTAGAGAACAATGTGAAGTTCTTCTGTTAAAAGTACTGGATGATACAGAGGCATTTTACAGCCATAAGAAAGTGAGAATTAACCACTCCATTTGGAAAAGTTAAAACAGAGACCTACATATGGCAAGTACCATATCTTATAAGTGCACTACCAGCAATGACTATTATAATCAATTCCAAAGTTTTAACTAGTAGGCTACTAAGAGCAATCATTTTAAGGTTAGCAATTTAAGAAAACAGGTTGTTCCCCTCAAAAGGCCTATTAAAACACCAAAATGAGAAAGTAGCACAAAAGTCATAAAATAAATCCTTCAGCTCAAAACTTTACCAGTAACATACTACATGGACAATATTTTCATGAGCATACCTGTATTTCAAGTTTAATATCTACCTACCCCATAAAAAAAAAGCCTTTCCAATTCCTGCAGGTTAAGTACATTGTTAAACTAGGACTGAATACAACTTTCCTGTGCTCTTGTAAATGTAAGAAAACTATGCACAGAGAAATAAGTTATACAAAATACAGTGAAAAAAAAAGTGTTAAAATCCCAACACATCTGCATATTTCAGAATGCATTTGCTGCTGAACACAGGGTTAACAACACAGAGGCATACCCAAAAAATGTAGGGACCAACATCTACCTTCCCAAAATAAACCACAAAACTGCACAGCATTTTATCCAAACAGTTCAGAATTAATACTGACAAAACCTTACAGTTGTGAACGCCCTCCCTTTTTCAGAAGTCCAAGCCTTGTCATAAGCACCATGACAAAATTCCAAGTCCTTGAAATAGCTAAACTATCAGCAGATGCACAATGAATATACAAAATGTTTACATATGCAACTCCAATGAAATCAAAAGTTATTAAAAATTCCTATCACTTTTTACTAAAGATGGTATTTGCCTTACTGTTTTCTGAACTTTGGTCACTTCCTGTGCATGTGAGAATAAGGATTTCTGGTTTGAAAAGAACAGTTATTTTAACTGCTGCACAAACTCTCACTTCCTAAGTCAAAAACCAAACAATAACACCATTGGAACAGTGTCCAGACAGTGCTGAAATCTGGAAGTCTTTTTCTCCAGACTATACCCAGTATGTCCATACAATTTATATGCCCATGAACTGACTAATGCAATACTGACAACTTTTTTATTTTTTACTGACAATTTTTTTATTTTCTTAAATTCACTTTGTATACAAGTTACTCAAAGGTAAATTGCACAGCATATAAAAAAAAAGCATATAAAAAAGCAGAATTACTGCTTCCTCAATCATCATATTAAGAATGAAAAGAACAGGCTGTTCTATCCAAAGGTATACTAAAAAATGCACCAAAAATATGAAGCTGAAAAAGTAACTGTCTCTGTTGCATTATAATCTATGTCCTAGAAACATACACAAGCATTTTACTTTCAATTCATAAACACTATTCTCATATTCAATCTTCCTCCAAACTACCACCAATAGTTCCATAAGTGAGAGTATATACCGAATCACACAGTAATCTGACTAAAACAACGTAAGCCACCTACAAAATCAAAACTGATCATGACTTTTTTTATGCAGTTCCTTCAAGTGAGTATCACAGTTTAACTGGGAAAGTAAAGACTGGACTCAAAGGTTTCTTTAAAAGCCCTGGGGAGAAGCTTTCATTAGTTTTATTTTCCTTTGGACAAACTCACTTAGCATGCCACAGCTCAAATATTTAACACATTCAAGTAGACACTAGGCTTCATATGACCAAACCTTCTACCCAGAGACATCATACTCTTATCTAGTGGACAATGTTTGCTTTTTCAGTGAGATCCATTTATTGCATTCACACTGGAAGTCAAAAGTTACAAGTTAGTGTTGTCCTGTGAAGCTTTATTATACATAATTTTTGATGCTCCCTTGAGAAACTTAAACTTGTCAGCTTAGTATTTTAGTTTTAACAAGGTTGTTTCCCCAGCAAAAAAACACTTTCAAACACAAAACAGAAGTCACAAGTCAATATATTTTAGTAGGAAAAAAAGATCCTCACAATTGAGATTGCTTGTTACACAACTGATGACCAGCAGTGACACTCTGTAACTAGCAATCTACCCTGTGCCAATTTAACCAAACCAGAAGCTTGTGTCCCAGCAGTCTGGCTCCCAGAAAAGTGAGACCAAACAACAGTATTAGCCAGGGCACCAAATTAGTATTTGTTAATTTTTTAGAAACAGTGTCAGGACCTGTCATATAACAGACATGTCCTGGAACTATTCTATAAAAATACCCCAGTGCCATTTAAGTATTTAACCAGATATCATTGTCAGAGGAGCTGCAGCTTCTTAATGTATACGCAGGAGATGTGGACATTAAAACAAAAAAATCCCTTTATGAAAGCAATCATAAATATTGCTCATAAATTCTCTCAACCATAATTATTGAGACATGATATGTCTCTCAGAGACAAATTTATTTTTTTTCTGAACTAACACTGAGATAAAAATTCATTAGCCTGAAAAGATAGCTAAGTTTCTTTCAAATAACAAGTTTTCAAAGCTACCTGTAAGCTAATAGACTACCAGTCAGACTGTACAGCTAAACACACACATGCTTCAGGGCACATATGCAAGCTATTGCAACACCATTCCATAATATAATCCTCCCAAAGTTATTTTTACATGTGCATCCCAACTGCCAAAGAAATTCTCTCTAGGTGGTGGGAGGCAAGCAGTAGAATTCTGTCTGCATGGATGAATCTGAATGCAATTAGGAGTCCACAAAAACATAGTTCTACCTTTGATGCTGGTTATTTGGGCAACATCGTGAAATGAGCTCATTATATTCAAACAGTAAAGAATATTACCCTGGATTCAGGAGGCTGCAAGTAGATGGTTTCTAAAGAAGTTCAAACTCCATGGAGTAACTATTTGTCCACATGCCAGAACTGTTTCAGTCTTAGACTATACTAAGCAGATACCAGTGCAGGGAATAAGAACAGTATGTTAAACCAATACTTTATTTGTTTTGTTTTAGTCAATCCTGCTTTCAAAATGTGAGGTTGTGCAGCAAGAAGACAAAGCAGTGAAGTTTTTTGCTTCCTTTGGAGTATCTACATAACTTAAAAGTAGTTAAGAAATTTTTAATTTTTTGTAGTTTTCAGCTACACAAATGTACCTTTCTTATCTTTCCATCACTTCTGAAATAAAGTTTCAAGTGATTTAGCTTGTTCTTCTTACCATCTCCATAGACAACAGTTCTCTGGAGATCTCAGGCTACTATAGAAGGATCAAGACCAATTTATGTCATGTAAGTGGCATGGCAGAAAAGAATTAAGCAGTTCTCTACTAAATGAATACAGTCTAAAAACTGAATTATGTCAGGCATAGAAATAAAGGCCTGCAATCCAACATATGTTTTAACACTTCTCAGTAAGGTTGCCAGCTTCAGCACAGAAAATGAAGCCTGCCTAACAACAGGCTTGCTTTTGTCATTGACTGTTCACAGACGCACTCAAGGGTTCTTGGCAGACACCCAGTGGTTCACAGAGCACAAAAGTTAACTTCAGTTGCCTTGTAGGGTTACGTTCATCCTACTTGGCTACAGCAGCATACCTAGAACACTGACAGCCTCACCATATCACTGCAGTGGGGACCTCAAGAAACACCGCTACAAGTACAAGACTAGGCAAACCCAGGCTAATCTCCTCTTGATGTTATGTTGAAGAATAAATAAAGACATCTTCATGACCAAATTTGTCAAGAAATCCACAGGTCAACCAAAAAGCTTTCTGTCTTTGGCTGGGTGTTTTAACAGTGTTCAGTTGAATTATTTCCTTTGATAACTGCAACCTAAATTTACGCAATTCTTCTGATCATATTTACATCTGTTTTCCATGTTTCAACCAAAAATCAATAGAAGTAACAAAATATGTTTAATCAAAAGCAGAAATTATCTCATAGAGTGTTTAGTATCAATTTCAAGACTGTCTTTGCATCCTACTGTTATAATTCTGCTCATCTGAATGAACAAAATCTGACCAGGTCTGTTTGTCTTAAGTGGTCTTTGGACTTACCTCTAAAGAACAAAAGTTCTCAGGAAATGCAGGGTTCTTTCCATTCTCTACAACCCTGTGGTAAAAGGAAACAAGTCATCAAAGTCCTCTATTGCCATGTGCCTGAAACCCTGTAAAAAGGACTCCTTACAGGTTTCAGTCACCCTAAAAATCAGCCTCAGACCAATAAAAAGATCCTTGAAAGTACAGTTCCACAGACTCATACACTGTAACAGCAGATAAATGTATTCACAACAGGGAACTGATACCTTGTTTACCAATATTAGTAACCAAGACCATTATCCCTAATGCATACAGCTCCAACTAAAACATCAGTAAAGCTACTGGATTAACCACTTCATGATTTCAGCTTTTAAAACCCGTTAACTTCACTGTGAGAGTGACTTTGATATTTCATGGCAATTTGTCTCCCTTCAGTAGATATCTGATTATTCCACTCTCCTTCAGTATTGGTCATTTCAGGTGACTGCATCCTTTGGGCATCTGGTCACATAGTTCATGACTTATTTCATACTCAGAAAGTACTTATTCTGCCAGCATAATACAGAATAAGTTATTCTGTAAGTCACAGCTTTATGACTTTTCCTTCAGTACTTTTTTCACTAGTTCTTCACTCTGACATTATAAGCAGGCTTGGAGAAGTCAGATGATAGAATCTACCACTGAAAAACATACTGAGAACCACCACAGTCAGGGAATCAAACCATGGTACAAGGTAAGTGTTAACTTCTACTACTTTGGTTTGAAGTCACCCAACTCTTTTTCTGGTGAATTTTTTAAAAATGTGATCTAAAGTTCTGGTTACAAAGGTTAACAAAAACAAATGGTAGAGTAGCATTTGGAAAGATCTACCTTAGTGTAGATCTCTCATTATCCCTTAGGATAAACTAAAACCTATTCCATTTTAACTCACCCTTCTCAACTACTTTAAAAGATTGAGACTGATCACTAATCCAAGCTACAACGAAATCTGGTCTTCTCCGGAGGAGCTACAATTGCGTCTGACAATATTAGACTAGTAATTTAGCCAAAAAATTACTTTGGTCACACAACTGTTACAAACACTACAATACCTTATGGAACATGGACATTTTAAAGTAACTCTTTTCCAAAGAGTCTCAAAGCAGCTTTCCAGTAGAAGAGAAAGAGCATTTCTTTAAATAGATACACAGCCTTCAGGAAGCATGACTACACTTCTTGGCTTAAATATTATGAAGTGGTTGAAACTAAACCAAGAATGATGTAGGTACTATGACTACAGTCATGGTTTTAGGCAACCAAATGAAATGACCACACAGTTTCTCATCCTCATTTCCACTTCTCAAAATAAAACCGACAGGAATTGACAGTAATCATGACAGCAACAGCATCACATGAAATGTGAAACATATCCACTAACAAAAAGTCCAAGTTTTCAATATCCTTGTGGGAAAAATAACAAAGGGACTTCAGTTAGATCACTAAAGGAAAAAAAAAAAAATAATCCTTTCTTAAAAGCTAAGCTACCAGAAATTATTTTAAGCAGTAGTGTTAAAAGACCACAAGATTAGACAAGATTGACACAACACAGCTTATTGCACAACACGCTATGTAGAGAACAGCTTGTCTTCTCCCAAGCTGGTGTGTATGTAACTTTCTGCAAACACTGTGTGCACCTCATTGTCCACATACTGTAGCTCAAGGCCAGAACTGCTGAACTGGAAAAGAGGTGGGAAACCAGAGCCTTGTAAATAGGCAAGCTGGAACCCCGTAGGAACAGATACCTCAAAGGTAAGTTAGTCCAAGAGAAACCAGAACACTGAGACATAAAATACTAATAGGCTTAGAAAGTTGCTTTAACTGAGATTTAAAAAACAAAACATTATAAACAAAGACATCACCTCATGTAGGACAAATCCTATGTCAAGATTTTCAATTTAAATGGTAAAGGAACAGGTTCAGATAGCAGAATTAGCTTCTTTAAAGCTACCTAATCTTTATACTGTGAATTCTACATAATGAGATCACAGGTAGTGAACAGGAACTTAACAAAATCTGTAACAGATGTTAAAATCATGAAAACACACAGAAAATTGATATATCTTGATCTAACAGTACCATGGAAAACCAAACACGAGGTAATAAGTTTCCCCCAGGAATAATTTTTGGTTAGGAGTTACGAAATCTAAAAAAAGGCTACATCTAAGTTAATGAAATTAGTTTCAACTGGGGGGTAAAAAATAGCTGCTCTTACATATAGTTATCTATAAATGTGTATGCAAAAGGCTGTAAGAATGCAGGACCTCCACTGTGAACTAAGATGACTTTTGGTTATAATTGAAGAGTAACAATGGATATTGCAGAGAAAAATGCAGAAAGTCAAAGTATAATTTAAGTCAATAATGGCCAGTTTTAGACATAGAAAAAATGATGGAAAGGCCATAAAGGCATGGATTAATAAAAATACTTGTTAAAGGACAGTGCAGAGCTACATTAAGAGTCATATCACAGATCCTCTGGGTAGAACAGATAGCAGATTAAATAGAAACCAGTAGCTATCAAATATTCTCCCCTACTTTTACATAGTTACACATCACTGTTTCTTATTGTTGACAAGAATAGGTAAGACTTTATCATGAGCAATAATCTAGACTGCAACTCTTATTTTCCTATTCCCAAACATCATCATCATGTATTAGCACATACATTAGAAGTAAATATTAATTATCAAATTTAATTAATTAGCATGTCCTAAATAATTACAACAGGCAAAAAACTCTCCATCATCAAGTACTGCCATTCTGCTTTTCTGGTAAAGCAGGTTACTGTTTCTCTAAAATTAATAAAAAGACAAAGCTTGGACCATTATATGGTAGATTTTTCCTATCTATTTTGCAGGAAGTCTCCCATACAGTAATCTCTGTGGTTTGGGATGCATCAATCCCACAACTACACAGGTGCAGAGTCTTTCTAGCTGTTGGTAGATCTTAACTGATTTTGAGAAGGATTAATATCCCATGTTCCTTCTTGCTCCCAAGCAAGAGGCTTATGGTGAAGGTTGAAGAAGATTAATGCTCTAACCACATTCCCAGTCCTCCCTCAGTTTCTTCTGAATTACTGCTCAATACGCTTCAAGCAGGCATCATGAATAACTACTTCAATACAATACCACAATACTTCTTTATACAGTTTTCACACCTCGGTACATCTGAAATCACAACAGACTATTTACTAATCTTCCACCACACATGACAGTTTTGTCATTCCCCTGACACCCCAGAGAAGTACCCAATTCATTTTCACAGCCTAACACACCTCCTATGGCTTTAAAAGATTTAACATGTAGGACAAAATTAACTGTGGGTGTAAAGGTATGTCAGATTTATGAATATTACTACCTATTTAGTCTTTAAATTAATTTCCACATTTTTCACCAAAAAAAAAAAAAAAGTCTTCTATCACTGTAGCCCTTTTACAAGCAGGGAAGAACTGGTAGAAGTGGGGAACAAATAATAATCTTCCCAAAGGTAAATCTGCAGGCTAAAAATAAAACCTCCATTCTACCTAGATTCAAGTTTAAAGACCATTAATACTAAATTCCTCCCCTCCACTCCACCCTTCAATAATACTAATTGAGTACAGAAGGATTTATTTTCTTACAAATCAACTCAAGATCACTCTCGCCAGATAAACTTTCCAGTCTGTAGCTAAATATAAGTATTATAGGCCTACCAACAGAATGAGCAAGTAAAGATTTAAATAGCATATTTGAAAGCACAAACACTGCAGTAAACTCTTATACTCTGCAGATTAATGCAACCTTCAGTATCAAGAGGGAAGATTAGGTAGCACCAACAATTTTTTTTCAAGTCTAGGAATAAAACCCCTGGAACAAAAAAAGCTTACTCCAGAGGAATTAAGTATATTCTGTCATTGTAGAGCAACTTTATCAAACTGAAAGCAATATTAAGAACTTTTAAGATCAGAAAATAGGGAATGGGACAGAGAAGGTAAAATATCAACCACGAGAAATGTGAGACTGAATACCAGCACCTTTCACTTCCATTACCCTAAACAAAACATAAAGACCATACTACTTACTACAGTCCTCTTTTCATTTCAAATCAGTGTTAAGTATTTAGCAGCTACCAGTCTTGCTTATTTTATAACCTCCTCTTAGCACCTCACAAAAAAAAAGGTTTTAAAGCACTTTCAGTTTCAGCTGCTAAAACCCAGAAAGCTCACACTCTTCAAGGAGCACAATTGAAAACCTCCCACTCCTTAGCTGAATTCACATTGATATCCACTCTTTCCTGTATGACAGTCATGATTCACAGATACCCAGTAACTCAAGGCCCTATTTACAAAGTCAGCAGTAAATGTCAACAGGTGGGAGAAGAGAGTCTACTGAACTCAATCCTTGCCTTAAATCAGACAGTATTGCAAGGTCAATTATTCAGGCAAAATTCCACCTTCCAACAGGTCAGGATGCCAAGGGAAAAAACAAAATCCCTGTACTATATGCAAGACTTAACACTTTTCGCTGAATTCAGCTGTACAGTATTAAAATCCAGCCACTTCAAGTGCTAAATATTCTTTTGGACTGCAATAAAGTTGTCACTGAAATTAAGAAATTTTATTACCAAGACAAAACATACATCACTATTCATTTTGAGCAAAGTGCAACATATAACCATTCTCCAACTCCCAGCCATTGGAACCTTAAATAACCTTTAGAGATATTAAAAACATTTAATACATTTAAATGTAAAATTTGAAAAGAAATGAGGTCAGTCCCTAACATGAAGAAACACAATCAGCCCATCTACTGAAGGCATTGTGTCAGTTTTTTGAACACACAGCTGCTCCTACTGCATGCACACTTGGTATCTTACTGACCACGCTGCAGGGAATGAGTTCTCTCTACTAAAATAACACAGAAGTAATCAAATTGGGATTCTGACTAGTTTGCAAGTAAATACAGACAAGCAAAAGCCAGTACTCAATAACAAACAACCTGAATTTTAGGAAAAGGAAGCTTAGTTTTATTAATTCCTCACCAGGTGTTTAAGACACATAAGATGAAACAGAAGCTTGGCAAAGTGCTTTTAAAAATTATACTGCTAATTTTCTACTTGGGTTAACAACATTTCCAAAGTTCCTGATTTCAGGTTGAGGCAGACAGAGGACACTGAAAACAAGGCAGTGCATTAAAGCATAGGTCCCAAGCATCCAGATTGCTTTTATTTTACAAATAGTGTAAACATATACATCCATAAAGGTGTCTCACATTATGCTTTTGAAAGAAGCTCTGAACATGCTAAAGAAGCAAGCACATTTCAACACTTACCTTGAAATACTTTGTGACAAAGGCTCTGAAGAATACATCATCACTAGCATGCCATTCTTACTTCCTTTTGAACAAACTATTTCATATTTTACAGCAAGTTTCCCCTCTGACATATCTTCCTTTGGTGTGCAAATACAGTAAGAATCTACTTACCACAGCAAGTTGTGTTCGTGATGCTACCGTATGAAACACTGCAGGCATCATAAGAGATTCTTCTACTTTCAATTCCATCTCATTCTCTGCTGAAAACGTGGTTTTGGGGATAGCTGGTGGACGTTCACACAAGATCATTTCTTTGTTGAATAAAAAAATTGGATTGGTGTCCTACAGTCAAAAAAGAAAGTTAAATCAAACACTGAGCAAAGGCAACATACTCTTTAATCACCAATTATTCCATTGTGTGGGTAACACATCTTAAGAACAAGTTAAAATCTATAAGCTAAATAGATAACCACCTGTTCCTCAAATCAAAGAAATCCAGCAAAGAGCACACTGTGGAAAAATACTTAAAAAGTCCTCAGTAAACCATCTTTTTCTTCCCCTATAAATGACAGTTTAGACTAAGAATGCAGTATGCACTTACTGTTCCAGCACTGTAACTACACACTCTTCTGTCTGGTGCCATGCACTCTCCTCCATTGACAACCAGCACTTGGTGCTGAATGGCAATCTTATACTTCGTTTGAATTGCATGTTTCAGATCAGCCACACTGGAAGAAATGGGAACAGAAGATGACACTATCAGCATATTGGTGTCTAATTTTACACTTGTCAGTGTCAAAGCAGAAGATTTAAAAATTCTTTAGAATCACTACTTCTTATTCTGCACAATGACATATTTCTAAGTTTTGGAAGTGTTGTAACACGTTGCATTCTGGATATCCAGCTAATATGCTGTCAGCTAAAACAAGACAGCCTCTGCATTACTGGTGCAATTGGGCATTCAGCAGTTCAAGTTTTACATACAAGATGATGTAAAACATTTTGGAGCCTTACAACACAGGACAGAACCCACTTTTACCCATCTAGACACAGAACCCTTCATGCCAATTCTTTAGTATCTAATCTAAAAACATTAAAGAGCACACATTTTCTTCAGGATAAGCACAGTAACAGAAGAAAAAGAACAACCTCCAGAACTTCTTCTGTGATGCTAGTCAGTGAAAAACGAAAACTCTTACTGAGGAATCCTAAATAAAATACCATTCAATAAAAGGGCACAAAAGATCAGAAGTCATTCTGACACTTCTTTCCAAAAAGCACCAAATATACCACCAGACTCAGCTAAGACTAGGTCAGCCTCTGTCACTGTCCCAGAAAGTCAGTAACCTCTCTGCTCTTTCATGGGATCTCAAATACACACAATCATCTGGCAAGGCATTTAAAATGCTAATCACAAAAGAATGAAGAAAACCCACAAACCCAAATCCACTCAAATACATGAACATCTGTGAGAAAACTATATCAACATACTAAAAAATATAACTGAGTATCATCTGTCACGAATCTAGTATGTAACAACTATATACACTTTTAAATTTAAAAAAACAAGCAATATACAATTAATTTACTCTCTTACTTTTGTACAGCAAGTTCAGTATCAAACGTAAGGGTAGTTCCAGTGTTGACCAAAAATACATATAGCTTCATGATGATTTCTTTAGGTCTCTGAAGTTTATAACTTCCACTGATAAAATCATTTAGAAACTGAAACAAAAATTTCAAGTGTTAGTTTTACATGAGTTATGAAAAAGACATGCACATGCTTTTGAAAAAATACTTTTAGATAAACAGTATGTGAATATATCATTCCTCACATTCCACAGGTCTTTATCCATTTCTAAAGATAGAGATTTAGCTCCTCTGACCAGAAACACAGACAAGGTAACTCTCTGCACATGCAGATGGTTAGAAGAACACATGGTAATATATACTGAGAACAACAACAAAAAAAAATAAAATAAAAAAAAAAAAAAAAAAAAATTCAAAAACATGACTTCCAGTTGCAGAGGTCACCATCCCAGATCATTATCTGGGTTGTCTCAATTATTAAATATATTCTTAAAGCCCTTGATACAGTTATTTCCAGACATCCTTTCTAGATTTTACAAACAGCAGCATGACCTATGCTACCTATTTTCCTCAACTTACAGCCACAAAGTCTATCTGCTCACTAAGATCCCTATCCATACCTTCTTCATTTAGACATATTGAAGCATTGGTAACAAACAAACAAACCAATAAAAAAAAAACAACCAAACAAAAAAACCAACCAAACAACAGATTTCCTATTTGTATTTCTCCACAGTAAGTAATAATTTTAAAAAGTATTTTTCTCTGTTATCAGCATTAGTTAAATCTTTGTCACCAATGGTAAATATGGAGTGTATAAGAAAGAATGTGCAGTCCAACACACAGGATGCATTTTCAGTCCCGTGCCTCACAAGCACCTGGAGGAGTAACCATATGCACAGGTTTGTGCAGTGTAACTGACTGACAAAAAACCTTGACCTGCTTCACAAAACATTGAGATCTGAGATTTTTATCACTGAAATACATCTTACTTCTAAGCCTTTTTATTCTTCTCCTCCACAGGAGCTAAGAAGTTTGAGTAACTTCTGCCACACTGACACTGACAAAGCTGCTGCAGAGTAACACTGCAGTCACTAACAACCCGAATTTTTTTTTGTTATGTCGAAGGAGTTACAAAAAGTTGAGCTGTAAAACTTTTAGCCACTAATTTTATATCACTTTAAAAAAGACTTTTCGATTAAATTACTACACAGGTAATATAAGTGGCCCCTCTTTCTCTGAACACATATACAAGATCTACACAGCTAATTGTATTACTCTAAAATTTGTCTGAATTTGCATTTATCTCTTTGCCTACACATAGAAAAATTGACAGACCACAGAAAAAAAAAACAAATATGCCATTAAAATGAGGAGGGGGGGAGAGGTTTTACCAGAATAATTATTTCAGAAAGTCAAAAGAGCTTTCTTACAAGAGAGTGGCTTTCCACACACTTCTCAGCATTAATTATAATACATAAACTAGTTAAAACATGTGTTTTCACAGCAAGGTTTCAGAAACAGAACCATATCAAGTAAAAAAGCCTCAGTTGAAAAATTTGATCTGAACAGAGTTTTGTTGTCCTTACACTTGAACTCTGCTGCACTAAGTGTCACCAGTTCCATTTTGTATTGGGAAATTAATATATTCTATAAACCAAGTTATTAGATAGGTAAAAACTGTTGAACACCAAGAACAAGCTAATGATTATTTATTTATTACTAATTTTTTTGGACTAGGTTTTCAAAATCCTTTCACAAAGAATGTATTTGTGGCTGTGATCCACATAGAATTAGAAACAAGCATTAAATAATACAATGTTTCAAGCAAGCAGCATGGAGCATACAGAAAAAAAAAATAAGTTCTTTTCAATCTACGTAAGTAAAAGGTTTGTATACTACCCAGTTTTCATATAAACATTACTTTCCAGGCTCAAGTGAAATATGAGAGAATGTGCTCATCTCATACACAAAGTGAAATTTTAATCATTTACCCCTCCATAACATAATGCTAAACCCAACTAGCACAGAAAGAAGAAACATTATCAAGATCAAGAATATTTATGACAGCATCTGCCATGCATCAGCAATCTCCAACTTTTTAACTTCAAGCAAAGAAAGAATTACCTTCAGGCACTATACAAAGTTACCACCTTCTTCAAATTCAAGAGGAGAGTAACCGCACACATTCGCTTTACTTGATTTTTGGCAACAGAGTAGCATGGCTGTTCAAAGCCAGAGAAGATCTGCAAAGAAAGAAATACAAAATGCAATTACAGGTACTATTAAAATGCCAGGATTTTATGGTGATAATTGCACCTAAGCCAGAAATCAGTGTATGTCAATGCCAGAAGAATAATTATGTAGTAGTGTTTTGTTGTTTCTTTGGTTTTTTTTTAAAAATTAATAACGCTATCCAGTTACAAGTCTGCCCAAAACTGCTACACACCTGAACACTTTTGCCCATGAGTTTTGTTCAAAGTAACTGTTAACGATACTTTTGAGAATTTACAAGGAGAGATTTTAGTTCATTTAAAAAGAACTGCTTGCATTTCCATTAACTGAAATAATTGTTCGGAACTGTTCCAGAATGCTGATACGGTGATGCTGAGAGCAATAGCAAAAGTCATAACACGTGCAATTTATCTAAGAAAATCCAGCACCCAAAGCTATACGTGCTACTGATGCTGAATGAACAATTATCTCCAACAGACTCCTTCAGGAATCAGTGTCACCTTCCTCACCTGAAACAAGGTAACCTATTATGCTAAGCCACTTGCCTACTTTCAAAACATGTGTTAGATTATTTATTAAAAAAATAAAATTAGAATAAATCAAAGTGAAGATGTTAACCATTCCCAGCTGCTTTTTAAACTACAGTGGAAACTACAACAATCAAAATGAGCCAGATAAACAAAGGTGATCTTTTTAGGCTACTCTAGTTCATTTTAACTGTTTTCAGTTAAGTAGCAGTGCCAAAGGAGAAGGAGCCCTTGGCAAGGAATGTGTTGATGAGAGGTTGGGCTCAGGGCAGCAAAGCAAGTGCACAATCAAACTCCAAACTGCAAACAAACATTATTTCTATCATGTTAATGCCCCAGCAAGCTTTCTGAGAAGATGATCAGGCACTATAAAGGGTGATAATCCATTACTAAAAATAGGCTTGCTGAAGCCTGAAAACCTTTAGAAGGTGTAAACCATTTTATACAACTCGTGCTACCAACGTTAAATCAAAAACACTTTGTCCAAATTTGAAAACCTTACGATAAAGAAAAAAATTATTTTACAGGCACAGAACAGAGAAATTATCTTCCTCCCTCCTGTCCACTCCCTCTTTACTCCTATGAAAAATGCAAACATCATTTTGTCAGAAGCAAAGGTACAATAAAAGGGAAATAAGTAATGTGTTGAAGTACTACCACTGGAAAAACAGTAATTGAAGTGTCTTCCTCCAGTTTAGCTATCAGTAATCAGTTGAGCAAAATGAATTTATGACTATTTGTTTCAGATCAAAGTAATGCACATTAACATGAAACTACTGAAACACTTATGCCACAAACCAGGATCACAACACAGTAATCTCTACTCTTGTGATTCCTTTGCAACCATTAAGGAGACAAAAACAAGTAGTATTTCTTCCACCCAACATTTTAGCAAACAATCCCAGGGGAAAAAGAACTACACTAACACAGGTAGGACAAATTTGTATTAGATTACTCCTTAAAACAAACAAACAAAACAAAACAAAAAGGGGGGGGGGG
Source organism: Myiozetetes cayanensis (assembly GCF_022539395.1). Lineage (NCBI taxonomy): Eukaryota > Metazoa > Chordata > Aves > Passeriformes > Tyrannidae > Myiozetetes > Myiozetetes cayanensis. The sequence goes on along the minus strand of NW_026086604.1, from coordinate 38,805,991 downwards.
GGAAGTTCAATTCACAGAATTACACAGAAGTCACCCACTCCCAAGGTTGTCACAAATTTCAGTGAACGCTTCCAGGAAGAAAGGAATTGTGTAAAGAAAGGTTTCAGAAAATACGTGCCTTTAACAGCAGCCTCTCCTGCAGATTCACTGATGTCCAACAAGGACAGGCTGCAGCACTCCCTTCCCTCAGCAGGAACTATGTCAAGTGCCTCTCTCCAGCTGCCTGTTTTTGCAACACTGGAAGAAAATGAATTTCGAGAGCTCTCCCTAGTCTTGCATGTCTGGACAACATCTGTCTGACTCTGAACAGAGTCCAAGATTAGTTATAGGGGAGGATGTATGAAAGTCATCACAGTGGTCTAAGTTTCTTCTCCTTCAAAGGTCAGGTTACTGCAGACAAGCAAGCAAGGTCAGCTACATATCACAAATTAGCCTTTAAGTTTGTTCCCAATATTCCAGAATATTACTATTCAGCAGTAATATAAGTTCTTAAAATAAGCTTGATGTGAAAGTCATACCATCAAGCTTCAACAGAACATATCCATAAACATTTTATTATTATTTTTGTATTAGCACAACAGGCCATTAGGAGAATTTCAGGCTTTGTTAAACCTTTTTTTAACACTAAACTGTTATATAGCATTAAAAGTTTCAAGTTTTTTAGTGTTATAGTGCTGAAACTATTTTAATTTATTTTAACAGAGGTTGAACAATTACAAAATTTTACAGCTAGCAAAGACAGAGCTATGTAATCAGACAAAACCACAAATGACTAATCCACCCAGATTATTTTTTTAAACTGTGTGACTTGCAGCGTTAGATCCACACTATCCTATAAACTAGATGCTTCAAGTTATGGGATGGAAGTTTGTACAAGGAGCTGCCACAAATTATCAGTAACATCATTAAAAAAAAGTTGAACATTTGAAATTTCTGTAACAGCTGCCAGAGCAGACAGAATATGATAGATATAAATATATTTAAGACAAAGAACGAGATGGCATGTAAGTAAGAATAGTTTAAAGTAGAAAAAGCTTCTGTAATTAATTCAGAATACACATATTTTGTTACATTAGCTAACAAAACACCAAAACCAGCAATGAATACATTATGTTGGTTGTGACATTTATTTCACTGCTCTGCGTTGTATTTACATTGCAATGCAATTCCTGCAATCTTTTCCTATACAACATAAACTCTTCAACAACTGACTACTTTTGTAGTCTGTGTCAATCAATACTTCCAACACATGTTCTTTACAACTACTGAGATGTATTTTATTTAGTTCAGAAAATGCTCATTGTTACATTTTTAAAAGAAAATGAAGATCTGTTTACAGACCCTTCCTTTATGTCATTACAGTACAGGCATCATAGGTTTCACAAAACTCCACAGATAATCCTATGGCTACATTAACCACTCATTTCTGCCCTTAAGTGCAGAATCCCTGCTCCATTACCTAATGCTGACTGTTCCGTTGTTTCATGGTACAATTCTTTTCAGCTTTACAAACTCAAACACTGAAACACAGCAGTCAGGGGAGAACAAAGATTGAAATCAACATTTATGTTGTTTGGGTTTAAAGGGACATTAATCAACTTCACTTTAAAGTCACTATGTTTCCTCCATATTATCTTACTCAAGTTAACACACATGTTTTTGACATCTCATTTCCCATACTTCCTTTTTAAACTGGATTGCAAACTAAACTTCAGCAAATGAAGATACTGACAATTTTGCTTTAACTCCAAAGAATTTAAACTGAACAATGCCAAAGTTGAGGCTTTCCTTTAAACCCAGTTACAACAGCAACACACCTGCCATATAAGGCACCTTGCTCTTCCTCCCCAGAGAAGTACTGCTGCACATCTACACATTAAGTGTCATACGTATCAATGCTTCATCTCCCAGGTCAGATAGAACCAAAAGGTCCAAACTCTTTCCCCCTTACGTATATCTCCAGGTTGGAAGGGGCTCTAATCTGAGAGCAGACAGAACTACCTAATCAAGGCAAGACTCTCCCTGTTCACTCAGTGCCTGCAACTCCACATTGCTATTAGACATTCACATAACTCTGTAGGATCATTATCAGTACAATGCTAATAAAGAAGTTTCTCTTCTCTTACTGCAGACCAGCTGATGCTACACTATAGGTAACAGAGTGTCTACAATATGAATCATAAGTGTCACCCTCAATTACAAGGGTCAGGAGTCTCACGAGACACCACCACAAAATTTCTGCCTGTCAAAAGGGTAATTCATCTGAGGCAAAGGCTGACAAGTCTGTCACATGCTTAAAAAGACTCAAGTTCTATTTCTCATTCACTAAATATCTTCTTGGATAACATCTCCCCTAAAGGGGCGTATACCTTTATTACCTCTGGAGATCGAGAGTTAACTTTGGAGCAATTTAACATGTTATGAAACTGTGCTTCACTTCCATATAGCAAATCTTAAGTTTTCCCTTTGAAATGCTGCAACTCCTGTGATTTCACCTTTTTCTCCTCTCCTTTTAGAGCAGGATTTCCTGTTTCACTTCAACTTAGGCAACTCTACTAATAGAAAAAGGTGCAAGACCAGTGCAGAATGTTCCTTACAAGTAATTTTGTTTTCTTATATTAACCTGTCTTCTACTTCTGCTTGCCCTTTTTTTTTTCAGGTGCCCTTCTCAAAAATTGCTCTCTTGCTCCAACTTGCAGACCCCACAAGCAAAGTATTTTATAGCACATAAATCCTAGTATGAAAGGAAAATGAAAATAGAAATTGAAGCTGAATTTAATGAAACTAACACTTTTCTTCATGTTAGTTTTAAGATCGTCTCTAAAAGCAGACTTCAAGGAGCTTTCTTTAATACTGTAACCAATGCATCTTACCAGAAATATCTTAATTTTGCAGAAGATTACTACTACCACCACCAGAAGAATAGAAAGAATGACCTCATTGTGAGGGCACACATTCTTTAGTAATGCTTTATGCAACAGAAATGGCTGTTTCTAAACTACAATGCAAATGCATACCCTTTTCTGGATAACCAACTGCTGAAAGGAAATATGCTTTAAAAGGCATTTCAAAAACTTAAAAGGAAAATTAAAAAAAAAAAAAAAATCTAAGCTATGTGATGAATAAATAGTAGAACTCCTCGTGACCCAACTGCAGAGAATAATTTCAACCCTCACTCCTCCAAAATAAATTTAACCAGAAGACCTCATCTAATCAGGGATATACATGTTACTGCAGGTGGAGATCCTATCTCCCATTACCACCTTATATCAAAGCCTATAAACCTCATGTTCAAGCCACACTGTAGTCTTAAAGAAAGGCTGTCAACTCCTGACATCTGTAAGGTGCCATCTGGAGCTCTATTTATATGGTGTTGAGATGTGCATCAGGCACAGAGGCGGTTACTTAATTACAGCAACTCCAACAGTCACTGTGTTGTCAGCAGCTCTCAAACTCAGGTGCTGGTCAGTAAAGCAAGTCTTTTCCACTCAACACAAAGAAATAAGCTGCAATTCTGCAGAGGAACCAGAAAACATCCCTAAGCTCCTAATTCCCAACTCACTAAAGTAGAATTTCAAAAGTCAGTAAATTCAGTATTTCATAGTATAGGAGGCTTCTTGCCCCCTCTCCTTAAGATGAATCTTTCATATAATACTAACTTAATACTTGAGTTACATGTGACCATCATATTCAGAGTTGTTCTTGCAACTCTGAATTGCATGGAAGCTCCTCATTCAGCAAAGTAGGTGCTGCAATGCCTTTACAGATCCTCAACAACATCAACACTGAAGCAGCAGGAGATCAAAAACAACCTCACCTGGGCAAGCAAGAAAACATGGTGTGTTTAAGTGTAGCTTTGAAACTGGTATGGCCCAAAACAATGCAGCTTTGCACAAGTTCAGACAAAACTTAAATTGTGACTTTTAGGAAAGCAAGAGTTTCAAACACATTCATGAGGTAACAAGCACATTATCAGGCACTGTGTCAGGATTCCATAAGTACATAATCATAAAACTTGAGATCTGATGGTTAGCATCTATTTACACTGCTGGTTTCACTGATTTGAGGAGCTGCCAAAACACAATCCATATCAGACAAAAGTTTTTCTCCTCCAACAGTTAAACACGATTTTACCATATTTTTCAAAACCCCACATCTCTTACATGATAGAAAGTTAAACTTCTGTGCCTCAGTTAGCAGCTACAAGTCAGAAAACAAACCAAGGATTCCTGGCAATCTTATTGCTAGGAAACAGCCCACGGCCTGTAGTATCCTTTTTCTTTCTTTCTTTTTTTTTGTTTTTAATTGATGGAAACAAGTCTTTCCACAGCTGTCTGCACCTTGGTTTTTGACAAAGTTAACTGAAGGTTTTGTCAGATTTTTCTCTTTTTAATGTATAATTTTGCCATTTAAAAGGTATTTGTAGTGTACAAGCCTCCCTTGAATTACACAGATTAATCCATTTGCTTTGCAAAGAATGGTGAAGAATGGTGCTCTTGGGTAAGTGGAGCTTCAGGTGGATTTATTCAAATTACTGACTGACTTCATACGGGTGGGAAGGTTTTCCCTCTAGACTCATACTCCTTAAAATAATTATCATGTAAAAAACAGTGTTTAGAAACAATTCTGCAAGAAACAGGCAACAAAAATTCCTTCCTTTCTTGCACCAAACACAGACAAGTCAGCATCAGTGCTTCTTCCACTGACATGCTCTCTCTGGTTAACCAATACCATGAACACTGCTTACAGATAGAGAACTAGGTTTATGAATCCCCTTCCTCAGCCAGTTCCTCTGCTCCTTTCCCTGCACCAGCTTTCAGTGGTGCAACTGTCTATACTTCTATGGAACGAACTGGAGTACTCTGCTGTAATAAGTTAGAAATGGGTTACTTCCCCACAATATCGATAGCTCAAACTGATTCCCTGATCTGGTTCACTACACAGCTCCACAAACTGATACACTTCAACTAAGGCTGGAAAGAGGCCAATGAATACCGAGGATATGGAACATCAGAACCATCATTGAAGAAGACAAGTGAGAATTTTCAGAAGGCCACCACTCACACTCCTAACTGCCATGCCATCCTCAGTTACTAGTAGATTGCTTATAAATGGAAATCTATTAAAAAAAGATTAAAAAAAAAAAAAGACAGCATCTTCTTAAAGAGCAGGTTAAGATAACTTAAAAATGAGCAATTATTAGAGATGCAATTCAGGACAGAGTTTCTCAAAATACAGTCTAAGAGGCCACTCATCCTGTCCTCCCCCATCTAGATATACCATTATAACGCTTTTTTCTCTTTTATATAGAAAAGGGAAAAATCCTGGCCAGACCTACTTTAAAAGATGAAATCACAGAAATTAAGACTGATTAAATGGCATTTATTTCACAGAAATGAAAGCACTACAGATAGGAAAGAAAGTAAAAGATTGAAAATAATGAAATGTAAGACAAGTAAAAATCCTTGTGATTTAGTCTGACTGCCTGCATAACAATCTCAGGTTCTTCCTGAATTAACTTCTATTAATACGCAATCATGCTTTTAAATAACATTAAAGTTTTCCAGTAATAAGGAGATCCACCACCATCTTGGAAAACTGTTCAAATGACTTGCAACTTCCAAACTCGTTTCAAACTTTTCTTATCCATATGGATGTTTATAAATTTAGCATTTGAACTTTCATGATCTAAAGAGGGAGTTTCTCAAAGCTTTTAAGTTACTTATAATTCACATGTCACCTATGAACTTCCTACCATTCATCAACATTCTCTTTTATTTCAGTGGTATCTGAAACAGGTAAGTACAGGACTATCAGTGAGATGCAGAGCCAGTGTAATCCCCAGCCTCCCTAGGAATACATATTCAGAAATCATGTTGAGATTCTTGTTGGATGTCACGTAATTACAAATCACCTTCAGATCTCTACTGGCATCAATCTGAAAGAAGATAACAGCAATGTGTTCAGAAATGAGAAAAGCTGCAGGACGTATTTGCAGAATATTGAAATATCTCTTATCTCAAGAAAGTGTTTCCTAATTTTCATCTGCCCTTCTTTATCTTTCTGGGATATAAATCTTTGCTAGTTTAAAACACCTAACAAACAGTACTAATAAATCCCTTGATGGAATATTACCAACTTAAGAACTACACAACCTCACCAAAAAAACCCAAACAAACAAGAAAACCAACAAAAAACACAACTCACAGCAGCTGATGTATTAAAACTGTACTCCTCTTTACTGAACCCTGGTTGTGTTGTATGCAGCCACAAAGTGTGTGTGAAACTGTTGTTATATTACATTTGCTTTTTGAAATTTATAGATCTTTTACCACCAAGCCTCTCACGTAAAACACACAGGAAAGTTTACACACTACCCCTCCCCCACCCTTCATTCAGATAGAACTGAGAATTTTGACTCATATTTTTAAACCGCTCACTGGGTGAGAATCAAGTCTCTTTCAATCAGCAGACAGCACGAGTAGTTGTGAAGAATATTTTTTAATATGCAAAAAGTCATCCTGGGTTTACTAGTAGAATATTTGCAATACAGCATAAGCACAATGTATTAGAAGAGAGCTTCTAGTCCAGTTACACAATATATTCTTATATAAGAATCTCTGCTTCATCTGAATTTAATAAAAATACACACTCTGGAGGATGGAAGGAAAACTGTATGAATAATAGTACCGTTTTGTCAGTAAGAACTGTCTATCCTAAGCACCACTACAATAAACAAGGGTCATATTTCCACACTTTTGACATACCAGCACAGCTACTTGGCACCAACAAACTCAAAATAAAGTTTGAGATAAACCACTGACATTAAGAGTCTCTGCTATATCAGGAAAAAAAACACCATTCAAACAATATGGAGCAAGAAGTACTGCAGCTATATCTACAACACACAGAAGAGCATATTTTACAGAATGGAGAATGAACATGTTCTACCAGAGGGAAAAAAAAAAAAAAAAAAAAAAGCAGATGAGTCAGTTACAAAAGAGAACCTGAACACTAAAACAAAGTAAAATTTGGGCATTTAGAAAGAGCTACCTCAAACATTTAGAAATCGGATCTCAGCAAAGTGCAACTCTTACAGAATTAATACTTTAGCTTTGCTAAGAGTGGTATGATTTCTTGAACTAATGATACAAGTAAAACTTTCCCTTTAATTAGTTCTTCAATACTGCTTTCTACCTCTAAAATACATATTGTTTTCAATCTGTTTGAAATAAAAGCAGCATATTGGCCTGTCAAACACATCTTCAAGAACAATAATGAAGATTAATGTATCATACAGATACTAGTTCCACCTAATCCCTCCAAAAAAAAAAAAAAAGACAATGCAATTGAAATACTGAACTCACTATTTCACCACAACTTTCCTACTTTCCTGAAAAAGAAAAAATACAGTTGCACAAGTAAGTCTTAGGAGGTAAAAAAAACCAAACATGAGCTCTTTCCTAAGGAAAAAAATAAAAGCATGTTCTGAAGTCAGAGACTTATTAGAACATTGCTTAAGCAGAGCTGTCTCAAATGCTTGCACGTCATTCTTCTTATTGAACCTGGGGCCTTACACAGCAAGACAGACACAGGACATCTGGAACCCAACTAGTCAACAAAGCAGTTTTACATTTTACTTTCAATAAACAGGTAATCAGTGCAGGTCAGAAAGAAATTCATACAGCACTTAAGCTTTTTCACATAGAAAGCAGGCTACCAGATTCTAAAACAGCTTATTTTCTAGATGCACAAACTACTAGAGCTTTATATATAGCACACAGTAATCGTTTCACCTTGATGCGATAAAGACAGCAGGCCCAGCTGCAAAATCTGTTTCCAAACGAAACTGTCAACATCTTGGACGGACATAAAAACCTACACTGAGCTGCTGCTTGAGCTGGTAGTTTAAGCTCAGAACCATGCTGAAACCACAGACTGTAAACCTGAACAACAAAAGAAAAAATACACAGCTGGAGATGGACAGAAGACAAGCAAGAATTGCCCTGACATCTCTGATGTTTCCCTTGACCAGCCTCATCTCAAACTTTGAATGAAAACGTTGTGTCAATCAATCTTTTTTAATATTTCTATCAACAACTTCCAACAACTGATATTAAGATACTATCTACGTATTATTAAGAATTTAGTTATGCATGAATCCCATTAGAAAAGACAAAGTATACCCACTTCCAACCTTGCCTACAAATAGGGATAGAAAGAGCTGATACACGGCTATGTCTTCCACCTTCTCTTTCAAATGAACTCAAAATTAAAGTGTGGATCTGTGATATGAATTAACTCATAAATAGACAAGTGACTTCTGCACAATGATGGAATGCTAATTAGCTCACAAAAATAATTGCTAGCAAATTTTTATCACCATTAATTACGCTGTAGTCTTTTTGCAACAAAAAATTCATGTAAGGATCTTTCAACTTGTATACCAAAATCATTACTCTGATAAATCAGCTAGAAAACAGACACTCTGTAATTCTTGCAATTAGATCAGTATTTTACATATCAGCAATATTTTTTTTTTGCCTGTTTGGTATCAGTGCATTCAGTCAGGTTCTGCAGTATAATACATTATTATGTAAGTTGGCATCTTGTAATCAACTGTTTGCTATTCAATAATACTGATTAACAACTTTGCATCAGCATGTTAACTATTAATAAGGTCCCTGAAAGTAGTAAGGTATGAACTTTTTTCTCTCCTCCTCCTCTTCAGAAACTGTTCATATATTGTCATTGAGATGTGAACCAAAAATCAGAAGCACAACTTTCTTGAGCAACATTTCATATGCAGGAGACACATGACTGCTTGGGTAGTATCCAGATAACTGAAGTAGCTCGTGTGACAGCTGAGTACACACACTAGTTTTTCATTTTAACTTGTTTCACTTTACCACAACATGCCAATGAACCCAACCTGTGCAATATAAGTCTCAAGAGCCTCTCATCACTCTGAGCCAGAACCTCCACAGAAACTAACTGCTAGTTTAAAATTAAATAAAGACTTGAGAACACACTGATGACAACATAACCTGGAGGATAGCACACAGGAAAACTACTGTAACTGCCACTCTCTTATCAAAAAGAGCAAATCAACATCTGTTGCTCTCCTTTCCCCAACATACCTTCAACACAATTAATCAGAATAACTGAAGTTCTAAGAAATGTACTAACAGTTTAGAAATTCAGTTTTTCACCTTAACTTCTGCAAGACTATGTAACCTTAGCTGTGTTCAGCCAACATGCAGGGACACACCGTTTTTAAAGAGACACCACAAAAGACCTCAAAATAACCCTTGCCCTCTTCTCCAGTCACAGCGCAAGTCTGCTGCATACACTTCTAATTATAAATATAGTAACCTGACATGGGGAGAGAGACAGCCCCTTGAATATGATCTCAGAGACTACTAACCCAAATCTGTGCTGAGTACAAGTCTAAAACAACACAATAAAGCACAAGATAGATCACTATTTTACAATCTACAAAACGCACCACTACTTGCATAAAGCATACAACAATAATATACTCCCAAAGCACAGTTAGATCTATCTTACAGTAATCCATTATCCCAAAAGATCCTGTTTGTATTTCTAGCTCTATAAATGGTGCAGCTAAGGCCCCTTATCCTGTGTTCTTCAGCAATTTGTTTTCTTTACTACTCCCAACAGAACAAACTATAACCGCTTTGAGCTCCAGACAGCATTTACAATAAGTACAAATATATACCCTGAACTTCCTTTTAAACTCAATGATGTTTAAATATCTAATTTCTTTCTTGTTAATATTTGTTTCTTGGCACAAAAGCAGAGCACCAGATAACAGTAAGGCCCTTTCTTTATGTGCTTCATCTTTTAAAAACTTCCTAAGGTACTACATATGAAACATTCTTCAAGTTCACAACTTAAATATACTGTAGTAGTGCACATTTACATTATTATTATGAAGTATTTCCACAGAGATGGACTTTTTACAAGGCTATGTACTGGACAGGACAATGGCTTTAAACTGAAAGAGGATTGGTTTAGATTGGATATTAAGAAGAAAATGCTTACTCTAAGGGTGGTGAGACAGCTAGAACAAGTTGTCCAGAGAAGCTGTGGATGTCCCATCCCTAGAAGTGTTCAGGGACAGGTTGGATGGGATTTTGAGCAACCTGGTCTACCGGAAAACGTCTCTCTGCCCACGGGAGGAGGATTAGAGCTGGATAATCTATAAGGTCCCTTCCAACCCAAACCATTCTACAATTCTGATTCTGTTTATAGTGTCTAGTATTCCTCACAGTACTTCTCAGCTATATAAACTTCAACTGTAAGAAGCAGTTTTTTCCATCCTCATTATTTCTCTAAAATTACTGAGGTATCTTTTACCATACCTCATACATTACCATCTTTTACAAACACACACCTTCAGAAGTGTAAGTTCCTCCATAAAGCCAATGGCACAGACTAAGTCTGACACACATTTACGTGAGTAGAAGGAAAAAAAAAACACAAACAGTTTAACCTTCTCATTCTTTCCCATAGAAAAATAAAGGTGAAAGCTTAAAATACAAACCACAAGAAATGGCTCAGGGCCAGAACATACCATGTAATTACTTCAGACAAAAAAACAAATGACATAAGAGAAAAAAGCTAGGGCCATATGAGGTCTAAATTAACATTTCTGGGTTAGTTCTGAGTATCTCAGGAACTGACGTGACTTTTTATTTCCTCTCTACATGACGTTAAGTAAGCAGCATGAGCATTACAAAGATCAGCTCATTTAATTCTCCCAGCACTTATATTAGCATTTCTACTTCTGGATCACTGGCAGCCAGTACTTTGGGGGCCAGTGAGAAAGAAACGCCAGCACTGGTCAAGACAACAGGCTGAAAGTCCACTGGAAAGCAATAAGGAGAAACCGACAGGAAAATCCAGCACACGACACACGCTTCCTCGGGAGCAGAAACAAGTAAACAACCGAGGGAAAGAAAGAACAACGTTTGTAAACACACAACGCTTCTGCCGGCGCTCGCCCGACCGCCGCCGCCGGCGAGCACGGAGGCGCTGCCAGGCTGAGTCATTCCTTATAGTAACTTCACCGCGATTCCCTCGCCCTGGCAGCAGAGCCCTGGGCAGGCAGGAGCACCCCGGCCTGCCCGGTGCTGCGGGTTGGGAGTCACCGCCCGCCGTGCCCGCACCCCCGCCAGCCTCGCAGGGGTCATTCCGCCGCCCCGGCAGCGGCACCAGCGGTGGGATCCCGGTCCTCCTGCACCCCCTTCTCGCCGCCTCCCGGCTTTGTCGCCCGCCCCACGGGCACAGCCCCGCGCCCACGGCCGGGACTGCCGCCCCTCGCCAAGGCCGCCCTCCCGGTACCAGAGTGCCCGCCTCCCCCGCGGCGGGGAGGGGCCGAGCGGGGCGGTGGAGGGAGCCCGCAGTCCGGGGGCAGCGCTCGCCACTCACCGGAGGGTCCGGCGCGGGCAGCGCCGCGCATCCTGCGGCGGCCGCGGTGGCGGCGCGTCCCCCCCGCGCCGCGCGGCCGGGCCAGGCAGCTCGGCGGGGGCACGCAGCGCCTCGGCGGTGCCCGCGGCCGGGCGGGGAGAGGCGGCGGGGCGGCGGAGGCGGCGCGGCGGGTCGGGCCAGGGGCGCGGAGCGGGATCGAGATGAGGCCAGCCCTGCCTGGCGCGGCCGCCGCCGCTGTTTGTTGTTGTCGTCAGCCGCTTCCGGCGCGAGGGCTGCCGGGAGGGGGCGGTGCGCGGGAGGCAGCGCGCGGCGGAAGCGGCGGCGGCGCGCGAGTCTTGGGAGGGATTGGGAATGTGAGGGAGCTGGGGGATCATCGAGTTCCAGCCCCTATTCCCGGGCAGGAGCACCTTCCACCGGACCAGAGCTCCATCCAGTCTGTCATTTGAATACTTCCAGGGATAGGGCGCCCGCAGCTTCTCTGGGCAGCCTGTTCAGTGCCTCACTACCCTCACAGTAAAGAATTTCTCCCTAATATCTAATCTAAACCTACTCTCTTTCAGTTTAAACCCATTCACCCTTGTCCTCTCACTACGTGATCTTGTAGATAGTCTTGCCCCATCTTTCCTGTAACTTCCCTTCAGGTACTGGAAGGTCACAATTAGGTCACCCCAAAGCCTTCTCCGGGCTGAACAATCTCAACTCTCTCAGCCTTTCCTGGTACGAGAGGTGTTCCATGCCTCTGGTCAGCTTGGTGGCCCATCTCTGGACTCACTCCAACAGGTCAATGTCCTTCCTGTGCTGGGGGTCCCAGGCCTGTGTGCCGCGCTCCAGATGGGGTCTCACCAGAGCAGAGCAGAGGGGCACAATCCCCTCCCATGACCTGCTGGCCACGCTGCTGGTGATGCAGCCCGGGATGACACTGGCTTTTGGAAGTCCCGCCCTTGACCTTACCACAGCACAGGGTTTCTTCCATTTCTTCATTTTACTTTGAGATCACAGGAGATCAAATATTTAGGAAATCTACAGAGAGGCTTAGGAATCTGTCCAGTGTGGTTTGAGTTTTATTGTAAAAAAACTCCACTGAAATAACTTTTGTGAGCTTCACTGACATTTTAAATTAAAATAATCACTTAAAAAAGATGTTTTTAGATGTCTTGCAATACTTTGTTACACCCCAAACTAATAGAAAAATGTAAACTTCTAATAGAGAAACTTATCAAACACTTTTGCTATGAAATGCAACTTCCAACTACACAGATATCAGTTTCCACACACTTCTACATATCATGTCACTTAAAGAAGGCAAGATCACCATGACCAGTCCAGCCAAATAATGTGTCTGCTTCCCAAACACACAGTAATTTTTTAAAGGCCTAAAGTGAAGACCTGCTAGCAAGGATAAACTGTAGATAAATAAAAGGAGAAGGATTCATAGCAAGGAATCAAGGGCTCTCTGTCACTATATTATTTTCCTTCCATAGGCATTGACTGTTATTTCAGCACTTAAGACAATGGCTGATTGCACTTCCAGTTGCTAGAGAAAATTCCTGCAGAGGAGGATGGGCCCCTATGGGAGCTTGGAGAGCTTTTGATGCAAAGCAGCCCATGCGCTTTAGGGTGGGAAGCACACCCTTATTCCTGTCTGAGAAAATGAAAGTGAACCTCACACACATAATTTTTGGGTTTCACTTTTATTACAAGTTTCTTTAGAGGCTCAGCCTACAGAAATTTTCTTTGTGATGAGGACATTTTCACTTAGAGAAGAGCAAATCGGAGAGGGGTACAAGCAAGGGGCTTGTTTGACTCAGAACTACGGGTGGGAATCACAACACTGGCATCCTCCAGCCAAGATCCCTCGAGCACAGCATACAACTAGACTGTACCTTCCCTGCCGCCTCAGCATGACCTCTCCTTCTTCTGTAATATACACCATAGACAGCAGGTCATGGAATATAGGAAATTCAAAGCATAATATTGCGGCCAGAGTATATTCAGATATAGAATATACTCCACGCATCAGAAGAGGATTGCAAAAGAGAGTGCAAGCATGTCATGGTCCCCAACATAGAAAGGAGATTGACCTGCTGGAGTGAGTCCAGAGGAGGCCACCAGATTGATTAGAGGGATGGAGCATCTCTTCTATGAAGAAATGCTAAGAGAATTTGATTTGTTCAGCCTGGAGAAAAAAAGGCTTCAGGACAACCTAATTGAGGCCTTCCAGTTCCTGAAAGAAAGTTACAGGAAAGATAGGGCAAGACTATTTACAAGAGTATGTAGTGAGAGGACAAGGGTGAATGCATTTGAATTGGATGAGAGTGGGTTTAGATTAGATTAGGAAAAAAAATCTTTCCTATGAGAACTGGTTGTCCCAGAGGTAAGGTGGATGCCCCATCCCTTGAAGTGCTCAGGACTGGGTTAGATGAGGCCTTGAAAAACCTTGTCTAGTGAAAGTTGTCCCTGTCCACATCAGGGGGGTTGGAACTAGGTGATCTTTAAACCTTTCAACCCAGGCCATTCTATGATTCTATGCATTCAGTAAAATAGCTAGGTCATTATATAAAGCATTTTCTTCCCCTCACATAAGTTTCCTTTTAGATGTTTTTAAATGTATACACAGCCCTTCACCTAATTTTATTTTTACTTCTAGTTCACCAGCTTTGAAGTCTACTACTTCTCACAAGCTGGACCTGGCCTATGGTCTTCACTGTAAACTCTTAGTAACCACCTCTGCTGGAGAGGTGGTTACTCTCTGCTGGAGAGCTTCCTGCCTGCTTGACCCATGAAAGACAATGCTGAATATTCACAGCCTGTTCAGGCAGGTATTTCTTGTAAAATGTCACTTTCTGGGCTTTTAAAGGTCAACATGACTTCTCTATCCCCAGTTGCCATCTTGTGGAACCCCATAAAAAACTACTCCCCAACTTTGCAGCTTGTTAGGAGACATGTCCAAATTACCCACATTCTGAAAGACACCTTTGGCACTTCAGACTACAAGAATGAATGGAGATGAGAAGACATCGGTACTTGGATGAACAGACATAATGTAATGGGAAATATAAGTTTCAAAGCAATTCAGGGGATCTTTCGGTAATGTAACACTGATTATGTCAAAGTTGTGTTGTTTTAATTCTACAGATGTCAGGTTCAGCTTTTTGCATCTCCTAAAATGGTCTTCTCCTTCATAAATTCTTTGATTGTGATGAAAGACTAATCTTTAGTGTGAAGAGAATGATATCCATCTAGAACTTGACAGAACAAGTGCCATGCATGCTATAAACAGAGGTAAAAAACAACTTTGAGGTTTAGTAAGCCTGAAGCACCAGTAAGTCTCAATAAAATTCGCTTGAGAAGAAACTGCTGAGAGTGACCTCTTGAAGTTTGAGTAGCTGAGAGACTGGCAAGAGTAGCAGCAGCATCTCTTCAAACACTTAAGTAGCAGTGCCAACAGGTTTTGTAGTTTTCTGGCAAAGCACCTCTGCTGCTCAGGCTCTCAAGAATTGCATAAAATGAGGCTTCAGGCGCTTAAGCATTGTTCTGTTTTTTACAGCACGTGTGGGACAGCTGTTGATTGATTTGAGAGGTAGCCCAGGCTAGACTGAAGCAGGAACTTCAGTTCTGAGGAGTAAGCGAAGTGCTGCTAGCAGAGCAGGTTGTTCTGGCTTGTTCTTGTAACGTTTCATTATGTTGCTTCCTCTCGAAGTGATCCAGAGCCACTTCATGCCAAGCAACTAATTACAGGGTTTTTTCGTAAGCCTGTCTGAGCAAAACTTAAAGTTTAACATTATATCTGGCACTTCTATTCTAAAAAAGCTGTACTTTATGAAGATTATTTTGCTCCAGGATATACAAAAAGAAAGCATCTAATCGAGGTTACTGATGATTCTTCACGTTTGCAAAGTGCTGTACCAAATGTAGGTTATTATTCTTTCAAGATACTGTTTAGGATCCAACTGTATATTTTTTCACATTCTGTAAAAGAGATGAGAAGATTGAAGGAGTTTTTCACTGTGTGCTTTTAATTTTGGGTGCCAAATTTGTTATACCAAAGAAGGTATCTTTTTTAAACTACATGTTTATGCAGCTTTTAGTCAGAGAGCAAAAAGAGCAGGCTGCTCTTCAAGGAAAGGCAAGCTGGAAGCCAAGGATGACAGCGAGGCAGTCAAAGGCACTGCCGTGGATAAGGGACACAGTCCCACAGTATCAGAGTGAGGTCTGGTGAGAGTTTTTCTGTACAATTGTAGTCTACCATGCCAGTAATAGACCAATGCTGTCAGTATTTATTTAGTTCCAAATGTACTTGAAAAACCACATCTTCCTATTTTTTTAGCTCTGCTTACCATAAATTCTCCCTGTGTACTTCTGCTTCCCTACTGTTGTTTCTTGGTCTAACCCCAGCCAGCCACTGAGTACCACAAAGCTGCTTGCTCACACAAACTCCCTCCCCTGTGAGAAGGGGAGGAGAATCGGGGAAAAAAACGTAAAATCCATGAGTTGAGATAGAAATTATTTAATAACTGAAATAAAATAATAGTAAAATAATAATAATAATAGTGGTGGTGGTAGTAGTAGTAGTAGTAGTAGTAGTAATGGAAAGGAAAACCAAAAAAACAGAGAAATATAACCCAAGACAGACAATTGATGCCTAATACAGTTGTTCACCACCTGCTGACTGATGCCCAGCCCTTCACTGAACAGCAATCAGCCCCTCCCAGCCTCAACTCCCCCCTGTTTATAATAATATTCTATGGCCATTTCTGGTCAGCTGTCGTGGCCCTGCTCCCTCCTGGCTTCTTGTGCACCTGCTCGCTGGCAGAGCCTGGGAAACTGAAAAATCCTTGACTTGCGGTAAGCACCATGTAGCAACAACTAAACAAACCATTGGCATGTTATCTACATTATTCTCACACTAAATAAAAAAACCACAGCACTGTACCAGCTGCTAAGAGGAAACTTAACTCTATCCCAGTCAAAACCAGAACACACTGCTATCTTCATCAATTTCCCTTGATTTTTGTGTTACCAGGGTTTTTTTAGGGTTTATTTTGCCCCTTTTCATATACTTTTCAAACACTGTATTCATTTCCCTGCTAAATCAGGCTGATATTTTAAACCCAAGTTCCCTCCTTCTCTGTTGATGCTTTGTAGCATTTTGCAAAGTAATCCTCAGCAAGTATTCATTTTCAATATAGTCTTCCTGCACCTAAAAAACTAATTCAAGAACCAGTATCTTTTTTAAGGCACAAAGTATATATTACCATTCTGAACCGAAATACGCAACATAAATACCAGTCTCCAACAACACAAGTGCTCCTGCGTGTTTCGAGAGAGACTTCAAGAACTTTGATTATCCTTTAATGTAGCCCGGCAGTCCATAGCAAACACCAAGTACTATCTCATCTCTTGCTGCTTTCCCAGAGCACTGACTGGTCCATAAGCAATCAGTAATTTGTTTTTGAATGGTCAATGACTCAAGAGCAGCTGATGCCATTTTGAAAGCATGCCACTCCCTCTGACCTCTTTATGGATCATTCCTAACCAGTGATTTTAACATTGTGTGGCTTCCCAATATGTTTCAGTAATTCTGACTACATGGGTTTTGAATTCATAGGTGATTTTTCTTGTTTACTGCCAGAGCTTCTTGTAGGAAGGGGATAGTTAGCTTCAATTTCACATCTAGGTCATGAGATCAGTTCTTGGTCCTGGGCAGAAATATGCAGAGGACATTTAAGCCTCAGATAAACTAAGTCCGAATGGACATACCTTCAGAAGTGGTTAAGGACAGAAGCTCTCAAGGGAAAACAGGCAGCCTAAATAATCCTATAAAAATCCCCTGCTGTACATTTTCATTTAAGGAGCCCAGTTTGTGTATTATACCAACTGGACTTTCCCACCCTATGCCTTCTCAATACACAGATGATACTGAATGCAACAAGGCCAAACAAGCAATATAGTGAAGACTACACGGAACAGCAGTAAGGTTGTTATAGAAAGGTATTGCTGTGTTAGTATTTCTGAATATTTAGTGTTAGAAGAATAGAATTCCCATTTTTTACTGTCTATCACCTTTGGGTTTTTTATATTGAAACACTTTAGTCACGTTCTATGATTCTATAGAATCATAGAGTGGTTTGAATTAGAAAGGACCTTAAAGACCATCTAGTTCCAACCCCCTACCGTGGGTAGGAACATTTCTGACTAGACCAGGTTGCCCAGAGCCCATTCCAACGTGATCTTGAATGTTTCCAGGGATGGGGCATTCACCATCCCTCTGGGCAACCAGTTCCTGTGTTTTACCACCCTCATTGTAAAAAGCTTCTTTCTTACATTCTTAGAGCTTTAGTGAGGGCTAGAGTTAGGGAGCTGCTAGTGAGCAAATCTGTATTAGTCATAAGCCTGTTTTCCTTTTTTCCCTTTTAAAAATGGGGGATTTGCTTCCTCTTTCTCATTGAGTGGGAACTTCACTGGACTGCCATGACTTTTCAAATTTGACAGAAAGTAGCTTAGTCACTTCCTGTGCTAGTTCCCTCAGGATTCGTGGGTGCATCTTGTCAGGTCCCATGGATTTGTGCACCTTCAGGTTCTTTGGATGGCTTTGAACCTGATCCTTTCCTACAGTAGGCAGTTCTTCATTCTTCCAAGCCTTTGCCTTCTGCAACTCAGGCAGTGTGGCTGGAGAACTTGGCAGTGAAGACTAAGGCAAAAAAAAGTACCTCAACCGTCTCCATATTCCATGTAACCAGCTTCCCTGTATCCTTCTGGAGAGGACCCACATTTTCCCTAGTCTTCCTTTTTTTCACTGATGTACCTGCAGAAGCTGTTCTTGTTGTCTTTGAGATCCCTGACCAGGTTTAATTCTATCAGGGCTTTAGTAGTCCTAACCTGATACCTGGTTGCTGGGACAATGTCTCAGTATTCCTTCAGGTTACCTGTCCTTGCTTCAGCCCTCTGTGGGCTTCCCTTTTCTGTTTGTTTTTGTCCAGGAACTCCTTGTTAATCCATACAGGTCTCCTGGTTCACATAAACAGTCAGAATTTTAAATTTTAAGTTTAACACCTTCTAACAATAAAATTAATTACATAGGTAGATATTTCAGTTGAAGAAGTTATACCAGTAATAATTTAGCCTGGATTGCTACAAACTTCATGTATTTTTCTTTTTACAGTTATGACACCAGATATACTGTCCCTATTTACAAAATAGCCTTATGAATATCTAAAAGTCTTTCTGTTCACAGATGACATATTCTGATTCTTTCATGATTTGCGTCAGCCACTCCCCTCGTTCTGTAACCATAAAGACAGAATTTATAAACTAAGGGGTTCAAGCTGTGCAGCTTCGGCTCCTCCCTTAGCCCTGGCAGTGAATGTGTTTCTCATTGTAACCCCTGGAACAGTATGGGAATCCAGATGCAAATTTTCAGCATCTCCAGCTGAAACCACAGGCTACAGGCCAGCCTGCATCACAGCAGTCGGCTTGGAACTGTACCTTATCTGGCACTCCAGAGAGCCAAACTTGAATGCTTCCAGGCTATGTCCACTCCTTCTATATTTAGATTTTAATGTGCAGTCTATTTTTTAAAGGCTAGAATAAGTATGGTTATATTTAATCTGAGTCAATAATCTAGATATTTAGGGGGGGGGTCTAAATTCCCCTCTCCTTCTCAATCTTTCTAGTAGCACAGATTGGAAATTCAAGATACAGAAACTCTTTGTTTAAAATATTTTATTAATATATTAATAAATATTAATATATTATAATATATGTTATAATGTATTATAAATATTAATATATTTATATTAATAAACTACTAACAGCCTTAAACCACATAAATAAAACCCACTTTGTACTTATATAAAGATGAATTGTTAATGGAATATTAACATATTGAATTAACTTTTTGTTCTTTGTTCTGATAACTTACAGTGTTCTACCCTTTTTCTTTCATTTTTATTTCTGAATGGAATAGAAACAAGACCGTCTTCTTTTTTTTACAGTTCTCAGAGGCTCAATTCAAAGAATTAGTCATTGAGCTCAATTAGCAGAGTAAACCAAAATGAGGAACTAAGTACACTGAAATAATGATTCTTTGCATCTCCAGAAGAGACTACACCTTTCAAACATTCCTAAGTACCTAGCTATGTTATTTTAAAAGATACTATTGACATAGACTAATTTAAACTAGGTTTGAAAAATTTTCAGAAAAAAAAAAAAGAAAACTGACTATTCTGAGTGCACTTGCATTCATTACTCACTTGTAGGAGCTTTTTTATATTCATTGATGAGATCAGGCGTGGGTGCTGGTAGAATCCTCTTTCAGAGCTTTGCAGCTTTGGAATTTGCTATTCACTTGAGCTTTCCAACACAGCAGCTCAGATGAGTGCTGGTTTGATTGCATCATTTATGTTTCCTATGCATTTTAAAAGCATGTATAGATTGTTCAAATCTGTGTAGACAGGGAATTGTTTGGAGAGCTGGAGACTGCAGTAGGCTTTTCTGAAGCTAAGAACGTCCAAAGCTCTGAAATTAATGACTTTCTAAAATGCATTTCTATAATTATTGCATTTAGTATATTTATACTCCAATGTATACAGAACAACCAAACAGAAACTAACACATAAAAATCTCAGCTAATTGCAGATTACTCTCTTCTACTGAAATAAGCAATCTAGAGGTAATAGAGATCAATACCTGTGTAATTATTTGAACACAGGAAAGAAAGAAAAATATGTCAAAACTGTAATGAGAAGTCTGGCTCTCCAGAGTGCTGTGTGATGTACATTTCCAGGCAGGCTGCTGTGATGTTGGCTGGCTTGTGGCCTGTGGTTTCAGCTAGAGATGCCCAAAATCCCTGCTTCTGGCACAATATACCTGCTTCCTTGAAGACTGGATTGGGGGTTTGCTTTTCTTTTCTTCTTCTTCTCTCTTTTTACACTGTAGGTACAAAATCAGGTTTGTGCATTAAGTTTGGAATTGTTCCTTATTTATCAGTGAAGAAATTAACTTCAGTAAGCTGTATGTATGGGTTTTTTTCTCAAACACGTAATTCCTGCCAGAATTTACTGATTTGAACCCATTTTCACTGAACCTTTCTGGGCAACATTAACTGTTCATAATCCTTCTATCTGTGTTAACCAAATTGAACTGTTTGCATATAAAGAAACATCCTGTTATAGACATCACATCAGACTATAGATTTGCCCTTTTTGAACATATCCCTAACACTACTACTTCCAGTCTTCTGTAGTTTCCCTGATTTTCAGTTTTATAATGCTACCTTTAGTGGGCCACTGTGGACTGTTCCAAGATACCTGGACTTTAAAACTCTGTGTCTGTCTAGTAACTTTCTTAATTAGCAGCAGACAATTTTCATGTTATTAATAGTTTCAGCATGTTGTTAGAATCTCTGTTTAGTTCTAGGAGTTTAGGGGGAAAAAAGAGCAACTGACCCCTGCCTTGACTGGCTATGGATCATGTTTCATAGCTTCCAGTTCATATTACTCCTATCAGTTTCTCTATTTCTCTGCTTTGTTACATAATACTGATTAATTTTGATGCTACTGTTTTTTAATTTCAAACTAGGTTTTTATATAACTGGTGAATGTGGACAGGCTCTTAGCAGTAGCTCTCTCTAGATTGCAGAGTCTGGGCTTTTTGTCTGCTTATTAAATCCTTTGAAAGATACTCAATTTTCATTTACATGTTTCGTTGTATCTGTTTTTCAGATTTGTTTTTCTCATTACTTTCACTTCTGGAAAATTCAGGCAAAAGGAATCACCAACTTTACATATGTTCCCTAATCTTAAAAAAATATATCTGTTCTGAATATGAGATAAAAACTATTGGTGGTAACTGAATAGTCACAAAACCAGTTGAAGAACCAATTAATCTAGATCTATCTGCAGAAGAAATTGTTGATGTTTTTTTCCAGCTTAGTTATGAGGTTATTTTTTAAAGACAGAGCTGGAGAAACTGTCATAAAGAATGTTGTTTAATATTTCTGTAAGCACCAACTCAAGAGTTTGCTTGGGGTGTGGAAGAGGAGAAAACCCTGGTCTTTCCCAAATACTTCCTAAAATCTGAGCCTGCTGAAGCTCGAGGTTGCATTATGCTCTCCAGAGCCATATAGAAATTCAAGGATTTCCTGCAATTATCTGTAATTCAGAAATTCTCCAGACTACCAATTTAAAAAGCCTTTTTTTCCCACACACACCCTTAAGACCATGGTGCCTCTTAATTTTTTTGTGAAGTGTATTCTAGCATGAATTTGGGGTGTATTGTGATTTTACTGTAGACAGCTAATCTTAGAATCGCTAATGCTCTATATGGGATTTCAGATCATAGAAGCAGTGTGGAACTTGCTTTAAGCAACTGTATGAAACATCATATGGCTCAGCCAAGGCAGCAGAACCAGCGAAGAGGAAATTCATGATAGCCTACCCAAGCCCGAGCTCCTTGTTCTTGCAGCTATGGCACCAGCAGGGCTGCAACCAGTTTACGGCCAGTGGAATCAAACTTTTGGCAAGAAGTTTTATGGTTAAAGCATCCATTTACATTAGGGATTACATTTCTCAAAATCTATGAAAAAATAATCTCAAATTGCAGATAAAGATTGGCTAGAGTACTGCACAGGTGTACTCTGAAAAAAGTGCAACAAACATTACCACATTGGTAAAGGAAGTAGCAATAAAATAGGCTCAGTTAAAGAAATCAGAGTGCTAAAGAGCACATAAAACCACTTTGAGCTGTAAGGATAGCTCAGCATTGTGTTTAACATTGCTGTTAGGAATTAAAAAGAAAGAAAGATTAAGAATAAAAAAGTGAGGAGCAAGTGCAAGGAAGACCCAAAAGGAGAATTAGACACAGAAATGTTACTCTCTGTAGTGATTGGTGACCAGAGCAAGCCCCGGAAAACCTCAGAAGATTACTTTTTGGTTCCAGTTCAGCTATGTTTGTGCAGTACCACTGAATCCTCAGGTAAACCACACAAGAATTTCACATCAAATTTCACATGATCTTTTTTAACCATGCTGCTGTGGTGATTTGTCCCTAATGACAATTTTTCATATTTCCCTGAAGCTGTAGACCTTTTTTTTTTTAATATGTAGTAGGAAAAAAAAAAATCCCACTTCTTATATAAGTATATATTCTTATACAAATAAGGCTGAGAATTCTGTGGTGTTACCAAAGACAAGCATTGTATTTCCTCTCAAGCCTCAATGAAAAATTTATTTAGGTCCCAGTACTGTCATTTTGTCATTTTATAACTGCATCTGTGCATCTAGGCTTGTTCTATTCATGCTCGTGGCTGATAAAGCCAATATGCAACAGGTTCATTTACTCGTGTAGGGGACAGTAACAGCTTTGCATGCAGGTCATCTTAGAAAGCAACACTGCTTTGTCCTTTCTCTGCAAATGGTTGAAAGGATGTGTGTCCTGCAATACTATGAAATATAATGGCCTCTTACTTACTCTTCTGGTTGAGATTTCATTCACTATCTCCTGCTCCCCTTGTTCTACCTGTCCTGGGCTTCTGAGCCAACCAGAGTAGTATCTCATCTGATACCTAATCCTTGTTCTTGAAACAGGTGCAACAAGAGTACAGTATGTTCCGCTCTCTATCATCAGAAACAGGTACTTTCAATCTAAACACTATTACACTATTTTGTTAAACTAGAATTTAAGGAAAATGGCAGAGTATTTAGTTATGCTGTTATAATGCTGTTAGCTTTAGTTAACAGACAAATTTTTTTCTTCTTTAAAATAGCTTCTTCTATGTTACGCTAATAACTGAATAATATAGTCTAAAATTCCCTGGCTGTTACAGGGATGTTGTGGTTTATTCCTACCAACAGTATTTTGCAGTACTAAAGCCACAACACTAGAGGTCATTGGTAGTCTTTACATTTTAATCTGTCTGAAGGCAAGTATTCGAGCTCTTGGGGTTTAGTGATAGGAATTGCTTTTTTAAACTCTTTACGTGTGGAGAATGACTGGGACCCGTATTCACTCTTGATCTGTAGTTTCATAAGTTTTCACATTTCCTTTTGGATTTTTTTTAAGAAATATTTTTAAAATAGTCCTTTTTTTTTTTTTTTTTTTTAGTAATATTTTGGAAGTAGGATAGCAATCCCAGAGCAGACAAGAGAATATACACATTGGTCTAGCAACCTGTATGCCATTCCTATACAATCTTCTTCTTTCTCTCCAATTGGTTCTCAATTATTTTTTCAATCTCTTTTGATATTTTTCATTAGAGGCTAATATGAGGAATATCTACTGAATTTCAATGCAAAATATAGTATGTAGAATCCTTTGTGGGGTTAGGAGGGTTTTCAGAAAGCTGGTTATCATTGCTTTGTTTCTTTTAGAATCAGATGATTGCAAAGTTGTCTGAAAGTCTTTTAATATTTCCAAACGTTATATCCTTGGATATTTCCAATGCTCTAACAAAGAGCAAGTAGAAATTTAGAGGTCCAATGTAGCATGACATCAAATGTTTAAGTACTGATACAGAGGTATTATAGTCTATACACATACTTTATTTCACAAAAGATTGAAGGTGCTTGAACTGCTTAATGGTTTTCAAGTTTTGTTTGAATTGAAGGAGTCTGTGTTCAAACATTAACTATAACAAAAAAAATACATTTTTTTGTTTGTTTTCTTAAGACAAGAATTTAGGTGGGACAGTCATCTCTAGTATGGTATTTTCTACTGACTTCCAAGGTTGCCGTTGGATTTTCTTTCAGCACAGTTTAATGCAAGGAAATGATAGTTCAAGTTTATGGAATGAATTGTTTTCTTTACAGAAAATGAGATGAAATACTTTCAAAACCTTGAGCTACTGTAATTTTGTTAGTTACTAGATGAAGCAATGGAAAGGAAAATAAATAATGCACATATTTCACTGGATTCAAATTGTCTTTAAATTTGCCATATAGACCTCTCTGAGGATACACTGGGACTTAAAAATCACCTTCTATTCATCTTATTCTAACACTAATAATCAGACATCACCACTCATTACAATAAACCACCAACTGAAAGATGAAGATAGTGTGTTTTCTTTTGCTCACTGAAAACTGGTAAATATAATGGGTTATTTCTATATATAGTAAATAAATAACAAGTATTAATAAAAATAATATTAAACAGGTTGAAATCTTTATTTCCCTTACCTTTTTAAGTTCAGTATCTACCTTAATCGAGAATGTCGAGTGTAGTTTAGTCTTTCAGTAACTCCAAATAAGTATTTTTAAATGAAATTTTTGTAAGGGCTTTATTATTTTTTAATCTTAAATTGTACGGACACCAATCCAATTTCCTTCAGCTGAACTTGTAAAAATATTGTTACTATGTTGCAAGGATGAGCTGATAAATATGGATCTGTTCTTTTTAAAACTTTAATATCAGTGCAACATTTAAGCATTTATCCGTTCTCCAATTCTCATTATTCTTCAAGGAATAATTGATGGGGTTTTGTTGTTTTGTTTTTTGTGGGCCATTTTTTTGAAAAGGAAACTTTTTTTACAGATTTTTTTTCAAATTACCCTTTTATTAATAATTTTTTTATGTTAGTAAACTGCCCTTATTACTTGGCTTCACTATATTGCCTTTTGCCCTTGGAGTAACATTTATGAAGTAAACAGGTAATGTACATTTGGCACCTACCTTACATGCAAGAACAGATATTAATGCCCTGCATTAAGCTTATCATTTTAAGTGTCTGATGCCATGGTTCTTTGAGGCTAATTTCACCAGGGCAAAACAGACTAACAACATCTCAGGTTGTTTATGTTTGGTTTTCCTCTTGTTTCCTTTCAAATGTGTAAGCATAGTCTTCGCTTTACTCAGAATGACTGGTGCAGTATTTAAATGTTAAGAAATGAAAACTGATTTGATCATGTGTTGGTGGTGAGTACATGTAGGCAGAAACATCAATTTTACATGATCTTTCATTCTGAAAACTAATTATATACTTCCTTGAAAAAGTGATCAAATATTCTTAGTAAAATATTGCTAATTAAAATGATAAATATGGGTGTTTATGAAGAGTAAGGCTTAAACATATAAGCTATCAATATGGCTTTATTCTTCACTGTGCAAGCTGAAACAGTGCTCACTGACAGACTTTACAATTGCTCTAAGTGAACATGACTCAAACCTGCTTTCTTCCTACTTTATGTAGGAAAAAGGAACAATTCATGGAAAAGTATGAAATATATTTAATGAACGTTCTTGTTTTGGACATTAAAGTTTTAGTTGTTTTTTGTTTATTTTGGATTTTTTTTTAGCAATATGTTCTAATGGTTTTCTTCACTAAATATATTTACTTATTGCTTCTGTTCAGTTCTACTGACATATTTTGACTGTGCTTTCTTCTAGCCTAGAAATCCCTTAGAGCCCTGACATAACTGAGACCTGAAGTCCCTGTTCCTTTCCCTATCTTCTGTAATGGTATTGGTTTCAAAGCTCTGTATTTCCTCTCCATGTCATATTTCCTTGCTAGTTAAGCATCTTCAGCAGCACAGACGTTTCAAAGCTTGAGAAAAATATGGATAGAAATAAACCTTGAATATTCAACTTTAGGAACTACTTTGTGATTAAAAGTTTTTAAATGAAGTTGGAAAAAATAGTATTTCATTCTTCTGTGTAATCACCAAACACTTGCAGAAAGTATTTTTGGACACTAGATGACAGTGAAAGATAGTAATTGCAAAGAAGATTTTTATATCTGATATCTGGAAACACTTATTCTGTAAGGTTGCATGTTATGATTACTGACACACCACTAATATTATTTCTGGATTTAGATATTTTGCACGCGAAAGGGAATATTCTTGACATTGTCAATTTTGCTTAACTTTCTGGTTTATTATTTAAAATGTTAATGCCCCTATTTTATTTCTTTTCTTAGAAAGCTGCGGCCTGTTTAATTTAAAGATAAATAGGATTTCTGGTTTTGTGACAGAGAGCCAAACCTGCACAATAGAATGGCAATGGGATCACTTAACTAGAAGGACAGAACTCATATTACACTTTCATTTAATATTAGACTTGAGAGAAGAAGTTGATAACAGAAAAAAAAATAAAAGGAACTGTATGGACAATAAAGAAAAATTCTTTTTGTTTCTAACTACCACAGCTTGATAAGGCCAGAGATTTTTTCTCATACTGTGGCTATTTCTGAAAATCACAACTTCTGGGTAAAGTGAGCTTGTGCTTTGGCTCACAGTAATTTTAAAACTAGATGTCCATCTCTGACAGATGATATAGTTTCTGGAATCTTGTATGTTCAATGTCTACATCAACTCCTGATAAGGTACTATCCAGTCTTTTGCAATTTTCTTTTCCCTGCACCTAACTCACAACTAGACCTGATAACATCAAATAAAATTAAAGTATACTACAGTAAAAGGTCTGCTTTTGGATTATTTATCAGTTAAAAAAAAAAAAGTAAGGAAAGAAAACAAATTTTTGCATCACTGACAGTCTCATCGTTAAGGACTTTGAAAACTAGATTAAAATATGTACTTTATCTTTGAATTCACATGCAGGAAAGCTCTGAAGTCTGAAAAAGCATTCATCTGGATTTTTCTTTTCCTGAGCCATTGCTATTCCTGCTATCAACCATATATCCAATGTGATAACAAATGAATAAATGTAGACTTTTTTATAAGCATCTTTGGAAGGAGCAAAATAAAGACAGCCAATAGTTAAACATGTCAGAGCCAACAAACTGGGAACATAGTATTGTTTCAAAGGAAAATAAAAAACAAACAAACAAATAAAAATGGAAAAGATTGGGAATGGGTCCCAATACACTGTATTTTAAAAGAATGAGAGCCTACCAGATCTTAATTTAAAAATCATGATGCCTTCTGACTACTGGAGACAGTAAGTTTTGGAAAGCCCAATATTAGTTAACAATCTTTTTTGCAAACATATAAACTGAAAAAGAAAGCCTACTCCAGAGATTTGATCACAAAGCTTTTTACAGTTCTCTTATCAGTACACTTTGGAGTATTCTGATATGAGATCCAGACTGCCTCATAATATCCAGACTCTCTGATATTAGATCCAGACTGTTCAACCCTGCGACACTGTCAGCTGGATCTAAAGCATGTACAAGCAGCAGGTAGGCAGGTTGAGAAAAAATCAGTCCCTTTAGAAAAATCAGTCTGCTTTAGAAAAAGAATTGCTATTGTATATCCAAAGTAACTAATTTCTTTAAGCTGTTTGTCAATTCTAATTTCTCAGTTGCTCTCCTAGGACCTCAGAAGAAAACAACTCTTTTTGGTTTAGAACTCAATTTTAGAATAAATTAAATTAAAGCCTGTAGAATGAGCAGGTTACTGACATGTGACATGGTGAAGCATCTAAGCCTGCAGTAATGGCAGCAAGGGTAGCTGAGGCTGAAATGATTTTGCTCTAATGCTACAAACAGCCACAGTCAGACTGAATAGCAAGTAATTTGCATCAGGGATTTTTGCTTGGGAATGATTGCCTTTTGCCCAAATTTTATATCAGAAACTTTAAAATAGGTAAAACTGTTCAACAGAGTCATGCTTTGGGCCAGGAAGAATTCCTGGGAAATGAAAATACCACCCAGCTGGTTTGTGCCATCATTTCGTAAAGATTCAAATTAAGACATTCCTGACATAATGTTGTTGTAGGTGTAGAAGCAAGTTAGATACAGGAAAAGAAATGTCTCATAGACAGTGTATAAAATAAAGCTAAACTCAAACATTTTTCATGCACATTTTTTAAAGCATAAAGCATCTGATGACAGAATAGGAAAGTTGCTATTGCAAGTTTTGTGTTTAAATAGGAGAGCATTCTGACTTCTGATGTGTAATACAGTAATACTGTCTCCAGTGGAATTTTTTAAAAGAAGGAATTTTCAGAGAGACCTTCATAGTCTGGTTTATAAAACTGTTACAACTATTACTGTTGATTTAGTGATTGGGAAGAGCATCATTTGTTCCTTCATTTTGGGTATTGGAAATAATTGTGGGTGTTTCTCTCCAGACTCTTCTCCCTACACCATTTCCATGAAAAGAAAACTGAAAGTTTCTATCCCACAGGAGATCTAAAAAAAGCAAATGATATGCAAAGTCAAAATATTTTGTTCTTGGTTTTATCTATGCATATTTCTATTGGATGCATATATTTTTCTTTTAGACATTTTTGATGTTCCAACTGAGACAGAATTCTTTCTAGTGAAAGGGAGAACTATTATCAAGAAGTTAGCCTAAACTGTTGGGGTTTTCTTGCTAATTTACAAAATACAAATACTGGAAATTTGCTAGCATAGCAATGATAGCTTTGTAAACATTTAGAGTAAGCAGAAAAACCTGTTTGTTTCACTTCTCTTGTGTTACCAGTCTTTGCCCTTGCTGCTGTCAAAGCCAGGTGTGTTTGAATGTCAGAATCAACACAGGATCTGGACCAATCAGTACAGCTGCAATCCTAGGAAACAAAATTATAATTTCACATACATTTCAAGCTTTAAACCACTACAATTTCAATTCTAACGTGAAAAATTTACCAAGACCTTGCTTTAACTATTTTCCTTTCTACAAAATTCTTTAAGGTGTAACAGTATTGTGAAATACAAAATTACCAGCTATGGACAATTTTGTGAGGAAGGAGCCAATTTCTAGTTTGAAATTCAAATTATATTGTATAGCTATGCAGAGCTAGATACAAGCTTTGTGAGGCCATTCGTAAGTAGCAACACATGCATGCCTACAGAAGTCTTTTTTTAATTTATTCCTCAGCAGTTATTTCTAACCACACATTAATAGAAAAGCTCCTCCAAATAAGCCTTTATTCTTTAATGTATCCCAGAAAATTCCTGCCATTCATCCCATATTCTTAAAATTCTTTTTTCAATTTTATAGTAAATTAGATACGATGGGGATAATACAGATATGGCAAAACATACAGAGTTATAAGTGGTGGATTTAATGAGTATAATCTAAAATCTAAATGCACAGTCTAAACTGAATGAACTGCAGGTTATTATATTGTCTACTAATCTGATCCAACTGATTAAGAAAATATTAGCAGTCTTTTAGAGGTCCAAAAGATTCCATCGATTTTAACAAAGATTAGATAGAGTATTTTATAAGCTGTAGGAAAAAAAATTTAAAAATTACACACATATGTACACACCATATGCAAGCTCCTCATTTTAATTAATTCTTTATATCTTATCAGTAACGATTCAATGGTTCTCATATTATGAAATAGTCACCAAAAGTGCATCAGGCTCTTAGAACTGATGTATCAGTGAATCTTCATGAAACACAAGGATGAATTTCTTAGTACAATTAGTGGGGATTAACCACTTGTTTCAATAAGGTCAAGATTACATCTTATGAACACCTATATCCATAAATGATAGTATAATACAGTACAATAGTGCCTGTGTTGCAGTTTTAAAAAGCTAGAAGATATGCAAACCCCTTACAGGATAATTGTAAACATAGTACATGGAGTGCCAATAGGGCGTGCCCAAGACATGATACAGATGTGCAGGGAAGTTTCACTAAAAAAAGGAAGTTTCAGCTCTACAATTAATATATTTATCTGATAAATCATCACTACCAAAATGTGTCACTGGACAATGAGTGGCAAAGAGTAATCAGATTGTGGTAGCTCTAATTTTGGGTTAGCTGAAGACACTGTTTAATCTATTTTCAACAGTTCTAAAGAGGCATTTATTGCTTTCATTGACCTTATGAAAGGGTGACTACATGTAGCCATTTATTACTTTCCTGGGATATAACAGAGACCCTCTCTTCTTAACCTGAGATTAAAATCACAGAATAATTTAGATTAGAAGGAATTTCTGGCATCCAACCCACTCCCAACTACCCCAGCCTAACTTGCAGGACCAACCTCACTGTCAGATAAGAATGCTCAGGGCCTTCTCAGTCATCTTTTGAATATCTGCAAGGATGGAGATTTCACAACATCTTTGGTCAGCATTTTGGTCAGCATATTCCAGTGCTTAACCACTCTCATTTTTATTTTTTTATTTGTCTTTATAGTTGACATAATTTCCCCTCCTACAGCGTGAGTATTGCCTGCCATTCTATACACTTCATGGAGAAGCTGGAGTGAGTCTTCTGTTGCCAGCACTTACACAGCTGAAGACTAGGTACACTCCCTCACCTTTAGTCTTCTCCAGTCTGAAATAAGCCACTTTCTTTAGTGTCTCCTCATGGTATGCTACAGCACCCTAGCCATGTTACAACCTTTATGCTGGACTTTCTCTTGTTTTTCAGTCTCTCCTTTGTACTGAGGGGGAAGGGTACAGAGCAGAGAGAGAATACAGCAGATAAGACATACCCTTGCAAATGCTAACTGGAAAGGAATAATCAACTCCCTTGACTTCTCCATACACTCTTGCTAATGCAGCCATATCATCACTGCAGGGACACACTGCAGCCTCACCTAAATTTTTGCCTACCATCATTCTAGCTGTTTTCTGCAGGGTTAATCCCCAGTCTGCCAGAGTAAAACCTCTGCTGTTGGATGGAATTATTTTGTCCCAGGCATTGGACTCCCCCTTTATCTTTGCTAAACTTCTGCAGGTTTCTGCCAAGAAACCTGTTCCTCATGCTTGTCAAAGCCCCTCTTGTCTAAGTAGCCATTTCTGCCAGCATATTGACCACTCTCTCCAACTTAGTGCCACTCACAAGCTTGCCAAGCATGCACACTGTGTATGCCATTAAGGTCATAAATGGAGATGTTAAACACTATTTGCTCTAGAATCGATTACTGGGCATAGTGCTTGGCATTAGCCATGGTCAGGATGCAAACTGTGGACTCTGCACTGAGGCTGAAGGCCCAATCAGTTTTCCACTGATCTTAAAGTATACCTATCCAAACCCTCTCCCTACAGTTTGTCTGTAAGTATGCTGTGACAGAAGGTGTTGAAGGCCTGGCTCATATAAAGGTTAAAAAAGTTGACTGTTATTTTCTGTGTTCACAGAACCAGTCAGTTTCTCACAGAAGGAAAGGTTGGCCAGCTGCTTTGGTAAAACCCCTCTGGCTGTTCCCGATCATCTGCTTGCTCAGCATGTGCTAGAAAATACCTTTCAGGCAGTTTTGCTCAAAAACAGTCCCAGAAGAAGAGTTGAGGCTGCCCAGCCTATATCCTCCACCTTGCCCCTATTTAAAGGCTGGCACAATACCAATCTTTCTACTTTCTCATAATCTGTGTTCTGGTTCACTATTACCCTATGGCCATTTTGCTGCTTCTGTGGTATTTGCCATCTGAAATTGAATATTGTTTCAGTACTATATGACCTGCATAACACTTCTTGATAAAAAAAGTTGACAAATTAAGAAAAAGTCTTGATTTCCAACCCTCCAATGCTCTCAAAGAAATGTTTTAATTGTTATGTTAATATCTACAATTACAAGAGTTTAAAGAGCTACTATGCTGAATGATCTAAAAAAAACCCTCCTAAGTACAGAAATGTCTGAGGATGTGACATGAATTTCATCAAAGAATAATGTTTTCTTTTATTACGTAGGAGTAATAAAGCACACTATTTAATTAAGAAGTAAGAAAACAAACAAAAAGAAATCTACATTTACATTTGTTTAAGTAAATCAGCTATAACTGAGATTCAAAAATACTATCCCAAGCTCTCCTGAGACTTTATCAAATAATTTCCTGAGTGATGAAAAAGCAGAGAATTTTGCAAGAGCAAATCAGTGTTTTCTATAAATTATATATAAAAATTCTCTAATTTTAATCCCAGTGCTGAGAGATTATGAGGATCAATGAAAGTAGAGAGTTTGGTTACAGAACACTTACATTGCGTTAGCTAGATTTCATAAATACAACTTATTTTTCATATGGATAGAAATTGCACTAATAAAATGAAAACTTACAGTGTTAGGGTTACAGCTGAACACATGTCTAACCACTTGCCTCATGGTTTAGCAAATGTGTTAATGCAGACTTCAGGACTTGTGGATTGTCTTGTAAAACTATTAATTGAACCAAGACAGCTGCTTGTGGTTTCGCTTGTAAAACCACAATTTGTACTAAGCCAGCTGCTCAGCAATGAGGCTTTGCCATCAGCTGGGTTGATATAGCAACAACAAGTGGTTGTGAACCTGAATAACCTTCTATTCAAAAACCAGCACTTTGGAACAGTGCCAGTGAGAAAAAGCTGCTTTTCTGCAGAAGATGAGACCATGGTAATGGAAACCCAAGAAATTTAATGTGCATGTACCAAGAAAAGGCACTTTAAATAGTTAGATCCATAGTTTTGACTCGACAAAATGTTTTAAAGTAAAAAATTTGCTTGAGTTACTGAAACACCTAAAATTTTTGTGAAGGGACAGAAATAGTTTTGGTGTTAGAGCAACCCCTCCTAGTGGTATCAGTCCAATAGAGCCACTAAAGCCCATAGCTAACTCTTTTCAAATTGCTGCCTGCATGGAAGCACCTAAAGCTAGCCTGCATTATCAAAAGCAGCCACATCAGAGGAATTAAAAAATTGTCCTGTAACAGTGACAACTATTTATCTTCATTTTTTCATACATAAGTACAAAATCTATGTTTTCTCTCCCCTCCAGAAATTCACCCTTCCACTAGTAAAGGTGAATAAAGCTCAACTCAGTGGAAAATAATTTCTTAGTATGGAAAGTCATGATTAAGTTAATTTAGAGATGTCAAAGCAAGGAACATCTGAGTAACAGTTGACCAAAAAAATTTTACCATTTTACCATTTATCCATCTTTTGCTTGGTGCCCGGAGATTGCTGCTGTTTTGAGATATGCAGTCTTCAAGACAATTCAATAATCATATCAAACAGTGAGAAAACTGAAACTTGCATAAAAGCTGAGGAGAATAAATCAATGTAAAACTACGTCTTTAACCAAGAGAAAATAATGTTATTAAGAGTTAGTCATAAGTACATAGTTCTGAAAAGCCAAAATGGCACAAAATCTACTAAACTGTAATATTTGCATAGAAATATGATCAGGAGTGAAGACAGCATGAACCAATATTAATATCCATTTCACCATATATATGTATTTAGGAAAGTCATAGTTTCAGTTGTTCAGTAACAAATATATCCTTGAAGTGCGGAAAGCAAAGGAGCGAGGGAACAGAAACCTGAGAATTTTTTGGTAATTTTGTTGAACATTTTATGTGCATTTGGTTTCCAAATATTTGAAAGGGAAATGCAGACACACGAGAGTATCTTATTAGCTGGTTGCTTCTGCTAGGATGGTAAGTGATGAAGCAATGTGCAGTACAAACTTTAACATCTTCAAATTCCAGAGTTGGTGTTTCATTAAAATTAACTCACAGTTCACAACTCTCAAAGAATAATTTCAGAAAGGGAAAGAAGACTCACAAGCACTTGTACCCAACTCATTACAACAAAGGAAAATCATAAGCTTATACTTACATTCCTTTGAACGGCCACATCAGATATTGTTCCAGTTCATTGCTTTAGTTACACCACTGCAACTGTTTGTGGAGCTGCGTGATAGATAAGGAGCAGGGACCAGTCAAAAATAGCCTTTTTTCACTCCTGGTTTAATTTTCAGCCATGAATTCCCCCTTCCAGTTGATCACAATATATTAATAAGACAATGGAACAGGAGCAGAGGTCAGGGCTGGAAGCAGCTTATTCTTTTATTGTAGGAAGTAACTCATCATGCTGATAACTGTGCTTGGAGATTTGGCACAATTTGCCATCTGGAATGTACCAGGGAGGGGAATTCCTGTTTGAAACACAACTCCAGTTCTTCTACTTGGGAACCTAATTACAACGTTTTCAGGTCCCTTATTTTCTCTGCTAGTATTTTTCACCACTTGAGATCTGGCTATGCAACTTGATCAAACTATTTACCCTCTCAGAACAAGACCAAAGAGAATTAGAGGAGATGATGACTGGGTCTGTAGGGGACTAGAGGAAGGAAATCCCGTTCTGCAGAAAAATCTGAAATTAATTACTTTTATTCCTCATCAAATCCTCCCCTTGCTCAAGTAGAGGGAATAGAAAAGGTCACAGTACACTGAGGAGCTGTGTTAGACACTTGGCAAGCTAAGTTGATCTCTTGGGAGACTGAAAGTGTGAATGAGCAACAATTTTCATGAAATATACAACAACAAGTGACCTGAATATATTGATTAATATTGATAGGATATAGAATTCAGACTACATTTTGAGTCAGTATAATGCAAAATTCATGTCATTTATTCAGAGGAAGAGGAGAGATTATTAAGAGAAGAAATTAGCAGAGATCTTACAGCAGAGAAGTGCAATTCTATTCTTGTTAGAAGATCAGTACAGAGCAATACATTAGGGATTTTTTTGACACATTTCAAAAAGTATAAATAAAATGTTCACACATAGGCTCTTCCATCTGCCTAAGCTATCTAAAACATCACTAAGGTGTTTTTGAGCATGAACTACTTTTCTTAAAATTCTAGAAGAAAGAGACATAATCTTTCATCTCATCCAAAAATCATTCAGCAAAAGAGCAAAGAGCAAAGCAAAGATCCTGATATTACTGAGGGCAAAATATATTCTCTACTTTGGCATCCAACAATCCCATCAAAGCCAAATGTGCTCACAGACAGGCTAACTGCTGTTATTACTTGCTTGAAGTGCCAAAACTGGTATTTGGAGAATGATGTTAGAAAATGAAAGATTAATCAGCATACATCAGTTTGTCTCATAGTTATCTATGTTAGTAAAAACTGTGATCTCACATGGCAAATATCCATCCTAAATATTTTGTTTTGCAAAGGTTCCCTTTAACATTTCTGCTAAGTATCAAGTCAGGGTTCAGTCCCTCTTACAGAATAGTACAGGTAAAGACAAAGACTAAAGGTACTACTCACCCTCCCTGTCCCTCACTCCACCCCTGCCATGCATCAGCCCACAGAATATCCAGTTTTCAAAATCCCTTTTGCACTACAGACCTTAGGGCAAGTCCTGTAGCAGTACCAAAGGCAAAAGGCAGAGAAAAATATCTGTCTCATAGAGAACACCTCACAGGACTTAAACCTAAAATCACAATGTGTCTAGGTTATATAGTTTATTGATTATTGCCTTATTTTCTCCTCAGTCACTGCAGATATCGGGTGTGATGTGTGTTTTGTTTTGTAGGACAAAATATTTTTTTGTGCTTTGTATTACAGAAAGAAAGAAAACATGTGATACTATCCATTATTAGAGAAGACAAAGAAAAGTGGTTGGTTAGATCTGTGATGGTAACTAACTCCAAGCAATTTTTTTCAGAATCTTTTTCTTAAAAATTAATCCAATTATAGCCTAATCCTGCCAAGGTTATTAGTCGTTGTTTTTTTCTGGTTAGTTACTGATACATCAGAAGTCATACTTTCAAAGTTCTGTGAGTTGTAGCACTTTTCTCCAACATATTAACACTTTTAACTCATTTCTTCATTAAAACTAGCTAAATATATTTCTTCTGGAGTCTGGCAATATGTCCTGACAGCGTTTAAAAAATATGTAAAAAGACACTGTCGCGGGTTGACCCACACACAGCTGCTTGCTCACTCCCCCTCTCCCCCAGCAGGAGAAGGAGCAGAATAGGAAGGAAAAAAGGAGGAAACTCCTGGGTTGAGAAAAAGACAGCTTAATAAGTAAAGGAAAAAGAAATATAAAATTTTTACAAAGATAGTCATCCTCTCAAGAAGACAGAGTCCCATCTAGTGTCTGAGCAATGGCCCCAAATCTCCACCCCCATTTTTCTCTATACCAGTTTTTATTGCTGAGCATCCAGACCCACACAAGGAGCAAATAGATAGCTTCAGGCCCTCGATGCTTTCAGTTTCTGCAGAAATCAAGTCACACGTTAAGGAGAGAGCAAGATACTATTCATAGTCCCTGGGTAGAATACTTTTTTCTGCCCGTTTGCTCAGAGCACCTAATCTCACCCAATAGAAATGCTTTTGTACAAAGGAGATGTCATTGAAAATACAAATATGTGTTATTGAAATACAAATATGTTATTGAAAATACAAATATGTTATTGAAAAACAAAATGTGATCAACAGCATGAACTATTTTTTTCTCCAACAACAGTTCAAAATAAAGGTGTTTTTATGTTAGTATCTTCTTTCATTGGAGAATTATTCTTCAACTGTAACACAATTCATTTTAATGCAAGTGTACAGTACAGAATATAAAGGGTTTAATTTTACTTTAAAAAAAATAGCATATTTTAATTACTGAAAATCTCAATTGTTAGAAGCCTTTTAAAAACAACAGGGGAAAAAAATTATGCCTGTAAACATATGTAAGGCTAAGAGTATGAGTTCTTACTTCACATGGTGGAGCTAAATAGGATATGCTTTACCGGATCTACGCAAATACCCAACAGTGTCATCATGAGGAAAAGTATTTCTGTATATCCAGGCAGCACCCCTCTTGTTTCATGTTGTGCCTGTGGTCTCTCATGCTCCCACTGCTCCACTATGAAGAGCCCATCTCTGTCTTCTTGGTATGATATCTTGGGTATTATATGTGAAAGTGAGAAAAATGTTTTTCTATTTCTTGTTTATGTACAAATATAGACTTAGGACATGGTTAATACAATTACATTTCTGACTGGCTGTGCAATTTTTGAAGAAGACTAGGAATACATAGCAAATAGTAGTTCTGTTGTTTCCAGAGGACCAAAAGACTCATATCCTGTTAGATATATAGTGCTGTTTGGTTATAACTAAAGACCTCAACCTAAGCTTACTTAAGTCAGTTTTATTTTCAGTAATGGATGGTGTTATATCTTTTCTACTTCATCTTTGACAAGGACTAATATACAGGAAAATACAGCAAGTCTCACAAGAACAGCCCTCCTGAACAAGTGAACATTAAAATTG
This sequence comes from Myiozetetes cayanensis, assembly GCF_022539395.1. NCBI lineage: Eukaryota > Metazoa > Chordata > Aves > Passeriformes > Tyrannidae > Myiozetetes > Myiozetetes cayanensis. The sequence continues at coordinate 38,768,634 of NW_026086604.1, read as the reverse complement.
GATGTTTTATTGAGGTAACATTCCTAAAAATTGCCAAAAAGTAAACATCAAATGCTTCATCATGAACAACAATTAAGAACTGAACTACACCTCCATGCTGGAGGAAGTATGGCAAGGCAAGAACCCCAGAATCACAGATTCATCAAGGCTGGAAGAGACCGTCAAGATCATCTAGTCCAGCTGTCAACCTAGCACCACCATAATCACCCAAAAACCATGTCCCCAAGTGTCATATCTAGATTCCTCTTGAACATTTCCAGAGGTGATGACTCCACCACCTCCCTGGGCAACTTATTTCAATGCCTGACAATTCTTTCTGTGAAAATTTTTTTTCTAATATAAAATCTGAACCTCCCCTGGCACAACTTGAGGCCTTTTCCTGTCAGCCTTTCACTTGAGACAGGCAGAAGAGACCGACCCTCACCTCACTATGACCTGTTTTCAGGTTATCACAACTACTGAGAGCAATAAGGTCCCTCCTGAGCCTTCACTTCTCCACACTAAACAACCCCAGTTCCCTGAGCCATTCCTCATTAGAATTTTTTTTCTAGATACTAAAGAAGCTGCCATGATTTCAAGCTTAACTTTACCAGAGCTCAATCCGTAGTTTTCTAGAGGTCAATAATATGCATGGTTTTCCAAATCCTCCAGTAACAATTTCATTCTTCAGACTGCACATAAGCAAGAAAGATAATGTTAACATTGACTTAAGCTTATTATAGGTATGACCATGTAATACAGTTCAGCCAGTCTGTCTGTGTTTATGAGATCAGTCAACCTCATGTATCAGTGTATGGATGTGTATAACAAGACACACTCTCTGTGTGAAACAAGCTGTAATCCCCCTGAGACTGGCAAGAGACTATTTACTGCAAACATTAAAATGTTCCTGCTAATTTAACTTAGCTCCATAAAATAATATAAAAAACATTAACTTCACTGATGGGTGTCTGCGTTGGAAAAAGGAAATTAGATAAGCCTCAAACCAAACTGTTTAATTGAGTGTGGGTAGAGAGATAAATTATATTCGCTAAACCAAGTTTGGGTTGTTGTATTGTAAGCACTTGTTGTTAAACAATTACTCCAATGCCCAAATGTTGACAAGCTGCTACTGGATCTGGAAGTTGAAAACCAGTTTGTAATATGGTAAGTAACAAGTAAAAAGATGGTTAATTTTAAATTTAGAAAGATAAGACACAACTGAAGGGGAATTAAATTTTTTTAAAAATTTACTGTGGAAATGTACATGCAGAGGAGAAAAATAAAAATATATAAATGTGACTGATAAAGGGGAATTATTTAAAAATATTTTAATATTTTCCAGAGAAGGAAATCCCTTTTAATTTAAACTCCATGCTTGTGGAGCTGAAATGAAAACTGCCAGAAAACAAAACTCAAATACATAGCACATGGGAAATAAAGGCAAGAAATTCAAACAATGACATGCAAATAAATTTGACAGTTACAAAGAGGAATACATGACAATTATGCCCAGGAAGATAAGGATAAGGCATTTTTTAATATTTTAAAAACACTAGAGTCCAACTGTAGTAGAAGTTCAATCCAGCTGCCAGCATCATAACTACCTTTGAAGCAGGAGCTTTACACAGGGCTGTTTTTGTAGCTTTTAAATGTACTTGAGAAAACAGATGAAGGCACAACTGTGCCTTTGGGTACCCTTGAGAACTTTTCTTACAAAGCTTCTGACTACAAGAGCTTTCCTCATAGCATGGTTTTAGGGATTTTGATATTGGTGGGAATAGAATGACTTGATACGTTAGAGAAATCAGGATCCGTTTTATCCCTAGAAACCTTTTTGAAAACACAGGGTTGCAATACTGCAATAAAATTGCAATAAAAATTCCCAATGCTGTTAAAATTCTGCTTAACCAGAACCTGTATCATCTCATTCATTTTTGAAGTAGACTCTTCATCTTCTGCAGCTTAACCAGGTGTTGTCCTATCCTGTAGAGGTCCTTATTGTTAAAGACTGAAATGACTATGAGGTTTCAATTTATTTTTTGCCTTAAAATTAAATCCCTGTGTTTACTGTCTCTCTCTTTCCTTTGGTCTATGCACAATTTTAGGTCATAGCATGTGCTTTTATGAGATGATCTTTTATGCTGTTCATGCTGCTTCCCATCTATGATTGAACAAACACAACATTTTTTCTCTTTTAATTACTATTATTTATAAAATCTTATGACCATACATGTTAATGGTACCACATCTTTCTAAGAGATCTGCTATGAAATTTGGCCAGGTTTCACAATGCTCAGTGAAAGCTGAATTCATGATAGTGTTGATACCTCATTCAACAACCGTCCCACACTTGGAAAGCTCAAAGAACAGTCACAGGCTATGTGTGTTGCTTATGACAAAAAAACTAAACACTTTTAAAATGGAATTTAAATGCACCATTGGCAACTGGAAGGATGAAGAAAAGCCATGATTCCAATTTTGATGCGTAGGTACACTTTCATAAGACTGTTAATTTATAACTTAGTCTCATTCATAGTGTCATCCTACTGAGTCTTAAAATTAAGACAAATTTGAAGCCTTGTGAGTTTCGCCAAAAGGAAAAAGTACACACACACAAAAAAGAAGGATTTGCTGTGGGGTTTTGTGTGGTTTTGGGTTTTTTAAATATTAAAAAGTAAACACCTTGTTTTAGTAAGGACTGAGTAGGCTCAGTTTCATTTCAAGCCTTTCTAGTGCAGTTATTAAAGCTTCTCAGCAGAACTGACTTTCCAGTCATAGCTTCAGATGAACTGAAACCTCCCTGGAGTGGAACACTACATACCACAGTGAATGTACAGTTTTTACTTCCTCTCAGTACCTTCTGACACCTACAAAGGGACATGATTCTCAGCCTACAAGCGTAGCTGTCCACACGTGTCCAACTGCTTCAAAGAAGAGCTCTGACAAATGCCTGCCTGGTGCAAGCCTTGTTCCCTGTGCTTCCACCAAAGATAGCACACTGGGTAGCAGACGTAGACTTCCAGGTCAGGTTTGATGGGCTTTGAGCAACCTGATCTAGTTGAAGATGTTCCCACTTATTGCAGAGAGGTTGGACTAGAATGTTGTTTAGCCTTATTTAGAGAATGAAGGAGGAGGAGGGGGAGAGCAGAAGAGATAAAACTAACCCATCTGCTTTAATCCATCTGATAAAGTACTATTAAATCTGTGAACAAGTGTAATAATATCACTGTCAGCATGAGAAGAGAGTCAACATAAAGAAACAAGGAATGGTGAGTCAGCTTTTCAGATCTCAAGAGAGGAAAAAAGGAAACTGAATGGAACTGCATTTGAATTTTCATGAATTGAAATAAAACGAAGATGTAATTTCAAAATTAAATTATGTTTCAATGTAACTGAAATTTTTATAAAATTACCTTTATGTGACCATGGAAATGCAACAGAGGAGTATTGTGACAATTACCTTTGTGTGACTTGTTTAATGGTCCTTGTTCATCAGCATTTTTCAAGCCAATGCCACAACCTTTTATGCAAGTTCATTATTTCAGCTAAGCATAGATCCGATGCACCTAAGTACATGCAGTGTTTCAGGACTGAATCTTGCCTCTTTCTTGCAAAGACTTTATAACTAACCTCTCTAGAGGAAGCAAATTAAGGATGCACATCAAGTTAGTTGTCAAAGGCAGTATAGATACACAACTGAAACAATGAAAACTTTGTAGAGGGGTAGTTATAATACTATATACATAGAGTTTTTGAACACACAAAGAAAGCTAGATGAATCTGAAAACCCAAGGTGAGGGTCATTAGCCAGTTCATGAAACTGAAAGCACCAGATCTACATTTCCCAGCAGAAATAATAATTATCACAGACTAAGGGAATGTCCTGCACGCTGGACTTCACTGTTACAAATAGTAGTGAAGCAGAAAGCTTAACAAAATTCAAAATAGGATAGGAGGTGCTGAAAAGATATCAGAGTTATATATATATATATATATATAGTAGGGAATGGAAGGAAAGATACCAAAGATGTCTGAGGAGTCCATGCTTCTGAGCACAACAGTCAGTGTCTTACTGTCTGAATTAACATTACTGAAGTAATGTTACACTATCCTATTGCTCACATGAAAACTTTGAAAATGCTCCAACAGTCCCCTTAACACAGACCACAGTTTTAATTCTGAACCTCACAAAACCTACAAGGGCTATTTATCACTCATCTGCTTCACTCAGATGCCAACTTTTAGCAAGTTGGCTGATAGTTTGCAGAAAGTGTTTAGGCACAACACTATATGTGTTCCCTGCCAATGAGAAAGTCAAAGTCACCACTTAAGCATGTGTTTATAGACTTGAGTCATTACAGTCCTTTTAATTTTAAAATAAGATTCATTATATCAGGATGTAATAATTATCTCTTAACTAACCCTTCTTTAGCACCTACTAAAGACAAAGTCACCTCTTAAGTTTTTACTAGCAGTGACCCAAACACAAAAAAAGTCCTTTGACCCTAAAAACTCAATCTAAGGAAAACAGAGGGAAACAATATTACAGAAATTGCATTATTTAGTTTGAATAATTTTTTCCCTAAAGAAAACCAAAACCAAAAAAAAAATGAACAAACAACAAAACAACAAGCCCACAAAAAAAACCCCCAAAACCATATCGCAGATATGAGATTTGTTGGTTTTGTCTTTTTCTCCCTTTTTAGCCCTGGTATCACTGGAAACCATGTGGCACAGCATCCCACCTCCACTTTTCTGTGTTAGTCACTGATAGATCAGCCTCAAAACAGTTTAAAAAGCACTCCCACAAACACCAGAGAGTTAATTATCTTCAAAAACTTTTAAAAGTGTTTTATGTAACACCTCTTAGCGATCATCAATTCCAGATAAGAAGTATTTTTCATTTTGCTTTTGGAAGTGTTTTGCTCATGGCAGCTTAGTCGCTTGGGGAAAAAAACAAATCAAATAATTCTGTTGAACCAGCTGTGATTTAAAGCTTTCTAACAACATTTTGTCAGTGATTTGGCTGTTTCTATAAAAGGTTCTTTTTTTTTTTCTTTTTTCTGTCTTTAAAATACCGGTCCTCACATGAAGATTAAGCCCTTGTGACAGGTATATCTAGCTGACCTACATTTCATGAAGTTAGGAAATGCACTCTGGGTAGCATCTCTTACTCCAAACTCACTCCACAGGTGCAAGTCAATGGATTTGATTTACAGATTCCTGTTTTCCATCTGCATCACTGACGATCTTCATAGTCCTTGTCTTTTTCAGGTCCAACCCATTTCTTGTTGTTCCACTTGACCAACTTCTAGTCACCTTCACATTCCATTAAAATGTATCTTTTTTTTTTCTCTAAATGTCTCAACAAAATCCTTGCTTTCCACGCTGATCCAAACTACTGCTTCAAGGTAATTCAAAATTTTACCCATCTTCTCCCACTTATCTTATTGTATTTCAGCTTCTCTTCTTAGATCAGTTTCCATCATCTACATTATCACTTATATAACTTTCTTCTGTGCTGTCATATGTTTCTCATTTGTCTATTCAAATCAGCTGTAAGCTGAAATCAACATTTCACTTAGACTTCCTATAGATAATGACATAGACTTAACCACTAGGGATAAGACTTCAATACTCTTTACTTACTGTGGTATAACTATTGCAGAACCATAAAATCACAGGGTTTGGAACAAACTATCCGTGAATATAATTAAACTTCACTTCCAGTCATACACTACAGATAAAAAATACTTGATATGTGGCCTTATGGTAAAGGGGAAAGAATTCTCTTTGGATGTACAGCAAATCCATTTTGTATATTCTAGGACTCACAGTTTTCAATTATATTGAAGTGCCTCAGTTTGCATTAGTATCTGTGTTAACACATCCACTGGGTATGTATTAGTACAGACAACAGAACTGCTGATTGTGTCCTGGCTGGGGCAACAGTCTGTCTTTCCAGAGAAAAGTCAGCCAGGCTAGAAGGAATCAGCCTGGATCCTTACCTTCCAGGGCAGAGAGAAGTCCTCCCATTTAGACAGGCTTCAGCAGATTTTGCAAGATTTAAACAGAGAAGACAAAGCAAATCAATATGCATCTTCATTCTGATCTGCAGTGCAATTTGCAGGTGAAGAGCTAATAAAGCAAATCACCAAATTAAATACGTGAGGGAAAAATATAGAAAAACCACAACCAAAACCTGTATTTATGGTCTGTGTGAATTCTCGTCTGTAAAGAAAGTGGAAAATAGCTAAGCAAGCAAACAATACTGACAGCTTACTAAAGTAATGCAGTATTTTCATTTTCTTAATGTCCACTTGAATTTAACACCTCCCAGTATACAGCCTGGGTGTTTAAAATTTCACATTTTAATGATTGTTATATATCAATATTGTATTGAAGGTTTCACATAAATTGAGAAATTTCAAAAAAAGCTCTAGGCTCACTTCTACTTGGAACTCGTCAGAGGCTGTAATTTTTCTTCTGGTGATTTTTCTAAATAGAATTGATCTTGTAAATACTTAGACAAGGTTTATGGCCTATGTAGGTTTCATACTCCAGATTAGAACCAGCTGCAAGACCTTGTGATGCATTAAAAAGCCTTTTATTAACTCCATTTTAGCACTGCACAAATGTAACTCACTACATCTATGCCTTTACACCAAAAAACCCAACTGGGATGTGTTTTAAAGGCTGTGCATAGTTCTGAGGATTAACAGAAAGCTTGGCTAACCTCTGTTTATTTTAGGTACATTCTAGATTATTGGCTGACAGCAATTAGCTGACTAAAAGTTCATGGACCAATTCAATATATATGTAATCAATACAAAATTACACACACATACACATAAAAAATAAAGAAAATTTTAAAAGTTCACTTAGATGAAAGGGAAATCTTCTGCTAGATTTTTGCAATCTACTTTTGGTAGGTTTTTTCTCTATACCATTTGAAGAGCAAAACTGTTTTTTAAAATTTTCAAGAATTTCTCAAGCTGAATTAAGTAAATGACAAACAATGTGGACCCTGTGTTTAAATATGATTTGTAGTCCTATCCAGTTGACCAGGCTTTGAAGAACATTTCTGTCCTATGGAACACGTTAGTCTGAGGAATACCTGAATTTACCAGCAATAGACTGGTAAAAAGACTAAGCAAACTTGTTGATGTTAATTGAAAGTGCAGACAGTATTTTAGAGACTGTGGTTTTAACCTTGCCAGCACACTAGAAATTATGGTTATTTTCTTTCTAGTTTTCAGAAGTTTAATGCTTCCTGATGAGGTTTTTGATGTTTTGTTTACATGATTCTTCCCTTCTCAAGAAATCCTGCTGTTTTGTTCTGGTGTTTTCATAAAAACCAACAGCACATAATGCATAATACAATTAATTTAATTTTTACTAATGATAGTCTTCAATATTAATCAGTATCCAGCCCTTTTATTTTATGCAGTCCTGCTGTGCTCTGAAATATGTTAAGTACATGTAGAAGACAGAGACCAATAAAACAGAAAATTGAATTTTCTTAAATATCTGGCGTAATTGGGATTTCAAATAAAACATATGCTATATTTCAATAGCACTTATTTGATAAATGGATAGATGAGTAATTAAAAAAATCAAATTTCTACAACAACTTATTGTGGAAGTCTATCATTGAAATAATAATAACAGTGAAAGCAGACGTTTCCTCTGGTTCCGAATGTAGTATTTGTGAGCAAGAGATGCTAGGGATCTAGATGTATATCTAAATAACAGACTTTCACCTGGCTTTGAATAATGTTTATTCATGATTTTAATTTTTCTCTTGTGGAGGAAAACCAAGAGTCAGAACATCACTTTTTTTCATTAAACTAGAATTATGTTTTTCTGAAAAGGCTATTTGAAAGTGATTATGGAAATTGTTTTTCAAATGAAAAAGTCTTTTCAAAATTTAATTTCAGCTAATCAAGTTAAAGAGACAAGAGATGCTATCAAATATACCTAAAACAAAACAACCCAAAATGCCTCCAAAATCAAGGCTTTTCTTTTCCTTTCTTCCTCTTTCCTCATTCCACCTCATTTAATTTTGTATAAGCTTCTTTTCAGCCTGAACCATAATATTTCATGAAATCATGGAATAATTTGGTTTGGAAGGAACCTTAAATGTCATCCAGTTCAAACTCCCCTGCCACAGGCAGGGACGTCACCCATTAGACCAGGCCCAAAAGCCCCATCCAGCCTGTCCTTGAACACTTCCAGGGCTGAGGCATCCACAGCTTCTCTAGACAACCTGTGCCAGTGTCTCACCACCCTCACAGTAAAGAATTTCTTCCTAATAAGTAATCTTAACCTCTCCCCTTTTTACTTAAAACCATTCCCTCCTTGTTATATTTCTGCACTTTCCATTTGATTGCTACTCTGTAATTTCCATTCTTTTCATCCTATAACAATGGCAAAGTAGAAAAAACTATATATTCAATTCAATTTACATATTCATCTACTTTGAAGAGGGAGAAACACTTTTATTAACTTTTTAAGTTAAGAAATTTCTTTTATTAAGAAATATTTTATGTATTTCCGTCCACACAGACTGAGATTTCAGGACAATCACATCAGTCAGCTCTTCATCTTACCTCACTTCCAGCCCATTGTATAATAGAATAGTGCATAACACAAAGCAGAACTCATTGTTACTGAGCTATCACAGTCTGCACCCAGGTGTTTGAACAAATCTCACCATGATTCTTCACTTCCTTTGACCTCAGTGTGATCATCACATTTCACTGTTTGTCTGCAAGAGTCCGCAGGTCATCCAATCCTCTTCCCTAGCTAAGTCTCTTTCTTCTGACAGCCCTGTCTAGAAAACAGCAGGAAAGCACTCACACTTCTGAATCTTCCCGTTTCAGACTCAATACACTAACAGGAAGACTCCATTCCTTCCTTTGGCCCTAATATCCCTTTACCTTTCAGAGGGACAGGTAACATTTTTGCCATCTTTTCTGTATTGTGCACCAGTTGATTCTTGTTCTTATTCTGCACAAATGTATGTGACTCAGTATATCCTTCAACAACTCACAAATGATGACTTTCTCTGTCCCATCACTAAGGAAATATCCTTGTAGTGAGACAAGAAAGAGGAACAGACACTTCTACCTTGCTTCCCTAGTTGATGGCTCAGCAGCAACGAATCTAACTGAGCAGGCAGTTAAACGGTGCAGTGAGATGTGGGATCAAAAACCATGCAGGTAACCTGCAGTTCACACAATGCAGCAGGGTGGTCAGCTGAGTGCTCAACCACACATCTCCCAGGGCCCTTGGAAAATGTCGGAAGATTGTCTCTGATTACCCCATTAGCAAATCATCTGGAGTGGCAACATGCACTGTGGCAATTAAGAATTCATTGTAATTACTTATAAATTAAATTTATCTGCTATTTTCTACTTCCTTTTAAAAGGGCAGAACTTTACAGCTGATTATGTTGCAATATACCTAACTTTATTCCAGCAGCCAACTCAAATAAAAAAAAGCACTGAAAGTGAGAAAGAGTGACTTAACTTTCTCCCTTAATCCAAAATAACCTCAAAACCCTCCATCCAGCTACTATCTCATCCTGATGAATATCTGATTCCGTAAAAATAAACCTGGGGGCGTTTCTGGCTCTGAAGTTCACCAGATACCTCTCTGGTACATGTGCAGAACTACCTAGCTTTAACATTGCTGAACAAATAACTAGCGTATTTAAACAAATTGGAGAGCCACAGAGGGAGCTTTTCTCTCCCAGGAGGAATCTGCCTAGTAATCTCCCTTGGAATATATGTAAACACTGTTAGTGAATTGGAGTCTGATCCTGACAATTCAAATAGGAAACCTTTATAGCAGCTCCTTTCTTATAAAGAATAGCCTACCTCAAGCTGTAGCATATTTATTGGAACACTAATACAGAAAATGTCTATTTACCTCCTCTGCCTGATTTATTGTTACACCTCCCAGATTCCCAGCACTCACTTAAACAAAGTGGTTATATAATATGTTGTCTTTCTAACAACACATCACTACTCTTCCTCCAGCTGTGGGACTTTGGAGAAAGAAATTCCACATTCTTTGTAACGTAAAGGTTTTTAAATCCAAAGAAAATATATTAAAAAAAAAAAACCTACTAGTTACAACATATAATATCTGTTAGTGAAATATCTGTAAACTTCCTCTAGTAAGAAAATTGGGACAGTGATTTGCATAAAAATGACAGAATTTTAAGAAATTGTGATGGACATCTCTATAGATAAAAATATAATTATGGACCTGGAATTGAAAAAATAAATGGTCATCAGAAATCATAAGCAGTCTTGTTCATAAGTATACCTGAACATCACCAAACAACTTATTAGGGTCAATGTTACAGCAAAGTAAAGGTTTTCTCTGTTTTGTAGTAATGAGTCACACCTGTCTTGTCTTCATAATAGTTGCATGGAAATAGGTACCTCTCATCGTATTCATTTATGTTTGGCTGACTAAATGATTTCCTGTGATTTAGTCTTCAATCAATGTATTATATGAATTTAATTTCAGATACATTTTCTTTTTCAAGATGCAGACTGATTAGTTTAAGATTAATTTCAAATGGCAAGCAGATGATAAATTAAATGTGGGCTGCACTAGGCTCTATATGCACCACTCACTTTCCAGGAAGGCTGGGTCCCAGTGTGAATGGAAAATTTTCTTCTGCCTATCCTTCTAAAAGGACACAGTAAGCATTAGCTTGTGCTCTTGTAAGTGTTATCTCTCCCACGGAGAGAAAGAGAGAGGGAGCAATGAGAAATGTCTAACCCTTGTTCTGAACATGACTACCCAAAAAAAAGGCAGTATTTCAGTCTGTTACACCCTTAAAAGATACTCTTCTAACACAGGTGCTAACATTATGAAACTAATTAAATACAATAGTCAGCTGTTTCCTTGATGTGTCCGGTAGCCTTTTGTTACATATATTTGTCTTCTTTATTCTCATTTTCTTTCTATAGGCTTTTCTATTTTCCTTGATAGATACCATAGTAACACGGAAATCTTGAACATCAGCAACTCAATTTCCCACATCCCTCATGTTTCTTCCATATTGTTTCCAAGGAAGAGCTTCAGGAAACCTTCCTTCTCTGTTGGTTGATTCAAATAATAAAGGTTTCTTCTAAGATAGTGACCATCCCTCTCCACCTTCTGGTCATCCCAGGAAAGCTCCTGTGGCCCAACAAAGAAAGAATTACTGGCATATTTTATTATTAGCATCATCTAAGAAAGGAGTCTATTTTCGTCTGCTAAACTTATTTTTTTCTAGAACTGCTATCTTAAAATCTCCACTTTTATATTCACAGAAATAAAAAAAAAACCTATAAAAATAAAAAGGCAGCTCTGTAAAAGTTCTTGAGATGTGGCAAATTCCTTACACTTCAGAGTATATTTTGTTAAGACAAAAAAAAGTTTATAACTTTTAAGTAAGTTTATTGCATACTTAAAATAGGTATCTCTAAACAGGGCCTGATATCTATCTTATTCTAATTGTCTAATCATTCACCCTGGATTTTAAATTTGGGAAATCTTTATGGTTCATTTTTTCAACATCCATAAGCATTAAATAGCAAAAGAAGCTTTACCAGCAGGAGGTATCTACTCCCTTTAACAGCCCCTTAACAGAATAATTAATATTCATAAAATTCTATTAAAAATACCTACAATATTTATAAACTAGAAAACTTTTTTTTTTTAATAGTACATGGTAATGAGCAAGATTTTATTTTGGTTGTCTTTACTTACCTGTCTTAGAGAACCTTCTCTCACTCATGTCATGATTAAGTAAAAGCGGCAGAAATGCAAAAGAATAAATGTTGCAACAACTACACATCATCCTTTTGATGAGCAAATACACACAAAAGAAATACTGTAAGTACCTATTCATAGACAAAAATGTCTTGGTCATCTGCTACATTCCCTATGTTCAATTTCAATGTTAATGAATTTTGTTTTCCAGTATCATGGGAAGTGTACATTGTCTCAGATGGTCAATATGAACACATTCATCACATTTCCAAGTACTCCTACCCCTGCTCTTTAACGAGATATAACTCACCTCCTATTTATTTAAACTCTCAGTATTTATTTATAGTGGTTTTTCTTATTGAGTCATTTACATCCATGGTGGTGCAGTTTCGTCTTTCTAGGATGTATCACCATGATGCATTTTTGTTTTCTCCTAACTGCTTTGACTAACAAAAACTTATTTTCTCACTTCAGCCTTTCTTAATTTTCTGTCTTCCCCAATAAGCTAGTGCTTCCTTTTCCTTGTATTCATTAAATTGTCATCTTCTTTTCCACTTGCTTGTTCCACGTTTAATACTCCCCTAATTTAAATTTTTGACCACCTCTAAGATATGATATCTCTTTTAGTTTTCAAACTTCTCACCTCTCCCCTAAAGACAAAACTTCATCCTGCTGAATATCTGATGTGCTTTTTTAGAAACCTGCTAACTTTTTCACCATGGTGCCTACTAATATGGTTAAGCTTCACTTAAGGGGAACAAGGCTCTTCCCCTAATTTCTGAGCATGTTTGTTTAAAGGTTTGTTTAGGATGCAAACCTTTTCCTGGAACATAACAATTAATGCTAGGATCTACTAATGTCAGCTAGGACTGATTTTATCTTTCAGTGTCTCTCCTAAGTGTCCTCAGTTCTAAAAGTGCAGGAAGCCTACTACAAACAAGCTGTAAATCCTTGAATTTCAGGTGCCTTCTCCCATCATCATGCAGTCACTGTAGTGTCTTATCACATGAAGGTATTCCCACCACAAAGAAGTTATATTACAAATGCAAGATATTTTAGCTCCTCTAGGCAAGAGCATGTCCCTTTTTCTCACATAAGAACCTTAGAAATTCTATTGAGTAGAGTTACCCATATGCTTTAGCCTTTGCCAAGAAAACAGGATAAGTAAATATTAGTAATTTATTTTCACTGTCCAGACTTAGGGAATGAAGTTAGAAAGGCTTAATGAATAGGCACACAGAAATAAAAAAAGCTGCAAGCTTTAATCAGTATCAGTGTGAGATCTCTCCCTTCTTGCCATCTAACTACAAGCTCACCTGCATGTCTGCTCTTACATAAACTTCAGGCCAGAACATTAGAAAAGTACTGCAATCCAAGGACATAGGTAAATTCTAAATCTAAATATCTCCCTGTATTTATTTTTTTCCCAGATCTGTCCCTTTTCCCAGCATCTACTTCAGGATTTCTGAGAACAGAAGTCAGTCAGAACTTTGAACTTAGCTTTTTCCTCAGGGAAACTTCCTCACATAGCCATAAATTTAGAAAACTTTATTGGCTAAGTGAAGCCATCTATAACCAGATATATCCAGTTTATCAACATTCTGAGAGCAAAATGTTCTTTCCCTCTGACAGGGAGAGACTGAGATCTTAGGACAAAAGTAGGAGATTATCCACCAAGGTATTTCTAAATTTTAAATATATGTTACATGCATATATATATGTGTACATATATATATATATACACACACACATACACATATATATATATATATATATATGAAGGACATTATGTGTGTGGTTTTTAATTGATCTATGCACAATAGCAATAAAGCACATTTTTGGATTAAAGACTTCCTGACCCTGGTTGGAAGCCTGCTATGACAGACACCTCACATTTTCCTCCAAACTAGTATCTATTCTGTTTCCCTTCACTGTCTGTGGTCAGAGCAGCAACACTTTTATTATTCATTCATTGGACAATCAGCTGCTGCAGAAAGAGTGTTTCTTTAACCACTTTCCTTATTAGCTAAATGTTGGTGTGTTTATTCGTACCTGCCTGTTTCTGTCCATTTCCAGGGCCCAAAACCTCTAATATATATTCAGAAATCCGCCTTCTTTCTGGTACCAAACACAAGTCATGCATAAGCACCCAGAGAGAAAAACATTTCTCAGCCATTGCTTAGAAAATCAGCCACTGTAAATATTGATGGTGCCAAGAAAACTTGCCAAACTTGAGAGAAATTATTTATATGTAAAATAACTGGTAGCAATAACCCATGACAACAGGAGAATTTTCTGCTACTCCAGCTGTCATCCCGAATGGGAACTTCATGTATTACCCATCTATCCTCTTTGTAACTTTCCAACTGCAATAAGAAAACCTAAAGTAGTAACAAGCAGTCAACATTTACTTTACTTATTTGCTCACACTTGCCAGCTTAATCTGCATATAAACTGATGGCCTGGCAAAATTGACCTTTGAAAAAGGATTATGGTAGAGTTAATCACTGTGAAATCCTCAAGGCTTTGCAGATCATTGGGAAGGCATCCAAGCAAGCTGTTCAGCAACATTAAATCTTTGCAGCTATGTTAGGCATGGGAGATCAAAGTCATGTTTCAATATTTTATATCTCCTTCTCCTTAAGTTAAAAATCACATCTCACTGATATTAAAAGAATATTCTGTGTTATTTTCTATTTGAATTATTGTTAATTCTTTTATTTCTTATGAATAAGAAGTCAGAGCTTATATGTGGAAATTTTTCTACATATTTATTCACAAGTAACTATTTAGCTTTATATGTAAAACTGTTACTATGAAATTATTGCTTACTGAATCAAGGTATTTCTCTGGAGGTAAATTTTTCTCTTGATAATTATGATAAAGACAAAGTATGGACATAAGGCCTCTCTCACTGTACATGAACACAAACATATCTATGTAGATACTGGACTGAACTGATTGGTACTTGTAAATGTTCTGCAAAAATACTCATAAAAACCTAAGACAAACTGCTGTGAGGTCTATAGTAATAACAGTATCTACTAATACGCTTTTTCTTAGGATAGTAGCAGATTCTTTATCCAAACCTTTTATTCTTTTTATCACTGTCGAAGAAAGGAATGTCAGACACTTTCAATTTAAGCATAAATCATAAAAGCAGAAGGTACAGATATTATCAGTCTATTTTTTAAGGTGTGATAAGTTGCATTTTGCAGTTTAAGCGGTTGAGTTACACATGATTGAACAACTCAGACTTCAGACCTACAAGTTCAGCTTTTTTAGTCATCCTTCTCAAGCTTTATCACATCACCTCACAGAGATGAGATACGAAATCCATGAAATCCATGCACCATCTACACATCATTTTCTCACCTTCTCACAAATCAGATTACAGTTTGAAAACACAGCTACAGACTTAGCTTTCTCTTCCTAAGGAATTCTCTCCTGGCAACTGGAATTGGGATTAAACAAGGGGAAAAAAGGGGAAAAAAATTAATCTGTGCAGGTTTTGATCATTTAAGTAAACAACATTCAAAGCCAAAAACTTATGATGGCTAGTAACCAGCTAACTTGTTTTCCTAGTCACTAGGGGCAACAGACATGAGCTGAAACTCAGGAGGTTCCCTCTGAACATGAGGTAACACTTTTCAACCGAGATGATGACCAAGAACTGACACAGGTTGATCGGGGAGATTGTGGAACCTGAATCTCTAGGGAGAATCAAAAGCTGACTGGACACAGTCCTTGACAACTCTAGATGGTTCTGCTTGAGTCAGGGATTAGATCAGATGCTCTCCAGAGTTTCCTTCAAGCCTCAACCATTGTGTAATTCTCTGAACCCTTAGGGAATTAAATACAACCTTGTCTATCCTCTTCCTATTCTTCCACTTCCCATTTTAACATTTTCCTTGTTGTGTATGAGCTTGAATTGTTCTTAACTCTGCATGAAAGGTTTCAAGTTAGATTTCTTCTGAAAATTCTAAACTCCTCTGTTTGTTTTTGCTTTCTAAAGAGAACTGGAAAATTTGTACCTGTCACATAACTAGAATTATATTTTCCAAATTTTGTATATTTCCTTACACCTGCAACTCAGAATACAGACAGAAAGAAAGGTACTGCCCAAACCTACAACCTGCTGAATAAGATTTTTAAAAAATTATTCACATATTCTGAAAAGTCACTATTCAGCTCACTATGTCAGGAATAGTTCCTAAAACATGTTTCAGTGCTTTGTCCAGTTCAGTGTAATAACTGAAAGTTGCTTCTATTAGTCAGCGAACTTTTATACACTTTAATAGATCTTGCCATTATGTATTTTTCCCAGCATTCAGCCCAGGTTGCCCTTTGCTCCATTTATTTCCAACAGTGTTAATTATAAGCATTTACAGCCACCAACGGTTTTTCTTCCTTCCTGGTGCACACAGCCATTTAATAACTGTATAATGACTTGGGTGCATTTACATAATGCTCAGTAACTCTTTGCTCTACCAGAAATCCCACTGACTTCAACAGGTTGTAATTACTGAACCAAATCTTCCATCATGACATTCACTCTTAATACTGAAAAGTTCAGAAACTGCATTTAGATCATGGGAAATAACTCAGAGTGGCTCATTTTGAGAGCAAGTCTGCGGGATTTTTATCTTGTACTTGAATGCAGACCTATCAAGCAGGGAAGAAGAGAAGAAGGTGGACACCTGAAGAAGAGAGAGCCGCAATGCCACATTTCTCAACTCCTAAGTAAACAGAAAGCTCTGATAAACAGCCATGGCATACAAGGAAGACCTGGCTGGTCACAAGCAGGTAAGACCTGCTGCAACATGCACTACCTTGCTGTGATTTTCATCATACAATGTTTACTAAAGACTAAACTACTTTATTAGTTGATGCTTATTTGCTTAACATCATGCAAGATTATTTATTTTACTTATGAATGAAGATAAAGCCTTGAAACCTTGAAGCCTTGGCACACTGAAACCACATAATTGACAGCTTGTTTACACGTTTGTGGAAAGAACACAAATGAAGCAGTGCACTTAATATAAAATGGTGTTTAAACCAAAAAGTTCAGGAATATTAGTTTAAAGATTGAGTTTTGTCATCATTTTTCTCTTAAAAAAATATTCTTATTAACAAGTCCACCTGTCTGATGTCAAATAGAATATAAAAAGCACAAAGTAGTCTAAAATTATACATAATATCCACAGAGCGTTACACTCAATTCATGGACTATTATAGGCACTACCATGCCACGGGACAAAACACAGTTCTGATTGTGTCTTTTAATATAAAGGTTTTAAAAATATCTACCTGCTACTACTCTTAATGGTACAAATATCCTATGAGCCTGGAAAAGGGGGTCTGAGGAACGCATCAGTCCATCAGTTTGGATGTCAAATTGAAGAGGTAAAAAATCTTTTAAACCAAAATGCAAAATTAATTTTTTTAATCATCTAAGTTGTTTTTTTTCAGAAATTAAATTATTCACCTGCTTTTACCAGAAAAAATTGTTCTGGCAAGGACATTGCTTCTGGACACTCTTTGAACTGAGAGTGGAGATAAAGAACTAGAGTTTGAGAGAGGAGAGCCTGAAATCTCCTCCAGACCAAGTCAGAGTACAGGCACCCATATTTTCCATCAGGCAACAATCTAAAACAAGGAAGAGAGGAAGGAACACAGCTTCTAATCCACACACTCAAATTATACAAGGAAAGTACTAATTTTTGAGGAATAGGAAGAGGTAGTAATTACATCTTCTCAATGCAGTTCCAAAAATCCTTGCAGTGCAGTTCCAAATTCCTTGCAAATCTTGCCCAAGTCATCTATATGCATAGTTGGATCTCAAGTAAAAGACCTTGCAGCTTTTACTTTTCAAGCACTTTATAGTACATCAAGCTGACTGAAAATGTTTCTTCCAGCAAATTTTCCTCCCCTAATTACACTGCAATGCTGACAAGCAGGCTTAGAATAGCACCTGCAGCATCCTTACTGCTGTAACAGCTCAACAAACTGGAGAACTGCCTGTTGCCCTGTGCTGTAGTTCTTGGTGGTACATAGGAAAACTGTCACATTGCAAGAAAGAAGCACATGAAAGGAGGCAAACATAACTCAGAACCTCTCCCCAGGGAGAGGAAGGTTTTGGATCAAAACAGTGTTGATAGACCATATGGTAAAATGAGTCACTGTGACTTATTTAAGGCTTCTAATCATTTTCTTATGACACACATTGCAACCAGGAAGGCCTAAATCTTGAGAACTTTTTCTGATTTTCTGAAGTATAGGCTACTCAGGTAGCAAATTACTTTTTTGCCTGTGAGGTTGACATTGTTAATTTCTTTTCTTTTATTACAAATTTGAGTAGAGGAAAATGCAGCCTACCAACAAAGAAGAACAACCATTTCACTGCTTGGTCTCGTGAGTCCAGGAAAATGATTTTCAGATTCTCAGTCATTAGAATCAAGATGAAAATTATCTACAGGACTGTCTCACTGTCAAGAACCCTATCTCAGCTGTCAAAGGTGTTGCTGACTAAACTTGAAACTGTAAAGCACAGTAATGGTCATTTTTCCAAAAGAAATAAGAACTTAGAAAGTGAAACAGAACAGCAACCTGAAACACATACATGAATAAATAAAAAAAACAGTTTTTGAGTTCAGAAAATCTCTTCAGAAGTGTTGGACAGGAATATTCTGAAGAGAACTGTTTTGGAGGAACAAAACAGCTTTGATTCTTCAGAACATTAATCCTATATCTATAACCGTAACCATGAAGGAGAGAAAGTCTACCTCAGATTACAAACCTCAGCACATTAAAAGTACAAGGAGATAAAACATCAAAGTGGTGCTGGCAAAAAAAAAAAATTATGAAAGGAATGAGCTGAGGAATAAAACCTTTCCCTATGAAACCTCAACAATATTCATCAACTGGTTTCTAGACCATTCTGTACTTGTGCTGTGTTTTTATTTGAAAAATTACTGATGAAGGAGCCAGCATGATGGCTAGATGCTCTTAAATACATGACATTGCTACAGGTACACACAAGAAATCACTACTGTGTTCACAGAGAGTGGGCAGATCCCACAAACACAGCGGGCAACAACATAGAGTCTCCTGAAATTATTTCACTTCCATTTGAAATCATAACTTTAAAAGTCATATGATCAACATAATTCCTCCAACCAAGAAATGAAGTTCATTTTTAATTCACACAGGTTTGCCAAGATCTTACTTAGTCTGAGCTCTACATGTTGTCAAAATATTTGAGATCAAGATTAATGTGAAATTATTTGTTTTCTGAGAAGAATTCAAACAATATAATGAGGAATAACCCCAAGTACCAGTACAGGCTAGTGACTGCCCTACAAAAGAGCAATTCTGCTGAGAAGGCCCTGGGACCCTTGGTGGATGACAAGCTGACCATGAGCTGGCAGTGTGTCTTTGCTGCCAGGAGGTCCAGTGGTATCCTGGGATGCATCGGGAAGAGTGTAGCCATGAGGTCAAGGGAGGTGATCTTCTGCCTCTAACTTGTCCCTCAGTCAGACAGCATCTGGAGTACTGTGTCCATTCTGGGCTCCTCAGCACAAGAAAGACAAGTTGCTACTGGAGAGGCCACATGAAAGGCCACAAAGATGATTAAGGGACTGGAACACATCTCTTGTGAGGAGAGACTGCACGGCATGGGCCTATTTAGTCTAGAGAAGTCTGAGAGGGGATGTCATCAGTGCGTATCAATATCTCAAAGACCAGTGTCAAGAGGAGGGTACCAGACTCTTTTCTGGTGCCCAGGGACAGGACAAGGAGCAATGGCCATAAACTAAAACTACAAGAAGTTCCACCTCAACATGGGGAAGAACTTCTTTACCTTGAGGGTGGCAGAGAACTGGAACAGGCTGCCAAGGGAGCTCACAGTGCTGACCCTTTTGCTTGTAGTCTTCTTTTAAAACAGATTATAGAAATATTAAATCTTCTCATAGCACTTTTTTATCTTGTTGTTCTGCGAAGAACTCTTGTGATGGATCATGAGAGACAGAGGTCAGCTGAAAAAGTTAAACCCCAGAGGAGGAGAACAACACTGGATCATGAACTTTCTCAAAGCACTATGCCTATGCATCCGAAACACTCTGTACATCTGAATTATTTTGGTTTGTGAAAAAAAAAATCAAATATTTGGCTGCAAACGGTGGAGGTCAATGAAACTAAGATGATCCTAGGGGAGGCAAAAAACTGGAACGGTTTATTTGACTTACAGGTTCATTTTTAAAGGCTTTAGGATTTACATATTCAACAGGGGGTTGGAACTATTACAATTTATTACAAATAAGGAGTTTTGGGGGATGATGTAAGGGGAAAATCCAGGTTAACAAATCTGGGGTCTTAGCAATTACCTCATGGGGAAAAACCCACTTTATCTTAGGGGATTTTACAGTGGGGTACAGTACAAGTATTTGGTTCTACAGGATGCCGGGATTCAGGGAACACAAAGAGAGAGATAAGGTACAATAGGATTTCTGCAGAGGTTTGATGAAATGAAGGTGTGGGCTCTCTGGGCTGCGACAGGGCAACATCTGATGATATCTCATTTGCTTCTCAAACCAAGGTTTTTTCCCCAACTCTCATAGCCCAAGGCTTTCTGCAAAGTCCACTCAAATCTTTCTCTGCAGATATCATATTTTGGGATCCAATAGCAAACCTAAATGAATTTCATGGGTTTGCTTTATTAAGACAGAAACTTCTACTTTTTTTTTTTTTTCTGAGAAAATAGATCACTTCTGTTCAAATTTCCAAGAAGTTTTTCTATTGTATAGTCTTTAGCAATCTTTCTAAACACTTCTGAAGTTTTACTTTGAATCTATAAAAAATTTCACATCCGTGTCATCTTTTAGTGAGATACTTTAGAGCTTTACTGTCTTTTGCATGAAGTATCATTTCTTTTTTTTCCTGCTTAGGTTCACACTAGGTTTTGATTTGATGGTCCCATTCCTGCTTTGAAAAAAACACAGTGAGAAGTCTTTCACATATTTTTGTCCCTTAGTAGTAAGCACATTGCAAGACAAAATAAGCTCCTTCAATAGACAAAAAAATCTTAATATGTTCAGCCTTTCTTTGTGTGGAAACTCTTTCATACTTTTATCCCTTTGCTCTTTTCACTACATTATTTTTCCAAATTTTATGACTTTTTTTTTTAAATGGGGAGTCAAAATTACATAATGTTCAAGGTTAGCACAACTGTGAATTTGTTCAGTGGCATAATGATGGAGTTTGTTCTTTACTCCATTGTTTTCCCACCTTTGTTGTTGTAGAATCTGTGGGATTTTTTCTACTTCTTTTCTCCTATTTCTGAGCATTGAGGTAATACTGGACTCAAGTATAAACTGGGAGATGAGTGGTTGGAAGAGCACTGCAGAAAGGGATCTGAGGGTGGTGATCAGCAGCAGTGTGAGTCAGCAGTGTGTTCACTGGCAGCCCAGAGGGCAAACCTCATCCTGGGGTGTGTCAAACACAGTATCACCAGCAGGTCAAAACAGGTGATTATCCTATTCAGTGTTGGTGCAGCCTCTCCTGGAGTGCTATGTGTGGTTCTGGACTCCACAGGTTAATGAGGATATGAAGGATATGATGGTACTCTACCACATCCAAAGGAAGGAAACAGAGCCTGTGCAAGGGCTGGAGGGCATGGTCTGTGAGGAGGTGAGAAATCTGTGTTTGTCTGTTTTGGAGAAAAGGAGGCTGAGGGCTGACCTCCTTGCTCCCTACAGTTTCTCAGGGAGGGGAGGTGGAGAGGGAGGTATGGATTTCTTCTCCTTGAGATCCAGTGAGAAGACACATAGGAATGGTTCAAAGATGCACCAGGAGAGATTTAGATTGGACATCAGGAAATATTTCTTGACTAAGAGGGTTTCAAACACCATGAGATGCTTCCTAGGGAGAGTACCTGTTAGTTGGTTTTGGGGTTTGTGGACAATGTCTGTGACTTTTTGTCAGCCCTGAAGTGGTCAGGCATTTGAGCTAGATGATCATTGCAGGTCCTTCACAACTGAAATGTTTGACTTGATTCGATTCAATTCTGATATTTCGTGAACCACAAATCTCACTTTTTTTTTTCCTTTTAGACAGAGTTATGATTATTTTGCCCTCTGCATTTAACTTCATATTCATATACATGAATACATAAATACATGAATACATAAATACATAAATACAACAAGAATTTCTGTGACTACATCTGAACAGCATTTTTCCATCTTGGAGTCCTGAAGCAGATTTAAACTTTGTAAAATTCTGCTACTGATACTCTATTAGCCAGGACTGCACAATAATGTTTGCTATCCAACAGTTAGTTTTTATTACTTTAGCTGACACTAGGTGGGAAAAATATTTTATGCAATGTAATCAAAGTAATTTAACTGACAGTCCAAATGCTAAAATCTGAAGCAACTGGAGATGCAAAATCAGCCTCAGACCTGTGATGTGCATGTCTGTAATTATATTCTGAATTTAATGGATAGTCTTTATATCAAGTGCTACTTAAAACTCATAAAATCCTTGTATTTTGAGTTGATATGCCTAATTGAAGTTAAAAACCATTCCATGAGGTGTTATAAAATACAACATAACCATTTTATTTTTTGAAGTATCCACATTAAGAGGAATAAAGGAAATCCATCAAATATCACAGAATATTTAATCACTTGCAAAGAAAAAAAGACAATTTTTTTTTTAAAAAAAGGCACTCTTTATATCTTATAGATAGAATTTTGAAAAACTATACTAGAATTTACCATGTTCAGAGAGAAAGCTGAAATTTAACAACACATCTAAAAGGTATCACTGAAAGGCAGCATAATAAATTATTTTTTGTCATTTTCCTGAGAAAAGGAAAATCAATCAGGGTAATAAATCTCATCTATCTGAAATGACAGTACTTGAATCAGGGAAGCAGCAAGCCTGTAGGCTGAAATTACCTACAAGATGACATGAAGTGTTGTGTTTTCTATACCAGAGAAATGACACTTCCATCTAATAAGATAAGTATTAAGAAATTTGTAAAATCAAAACTTCATCATTAGTAAAATTAATGAATGATGATTTTTTTTTTTTTTCCTAAGCTGTAGGCCAAAGTGAAATTGAATTTCCAGACAATCATTTCTGGTGAGTCAGTACCTAAGGAACAACCATGCTACCAAGGCAGCAGAACACAACGGAGGTCATTAGCCCTCACCAGCAGGTGTCCCAAAAACTCCTACACATTATTCAGGGGAATGAACAATTAGATGTATATGACCTGAGTACATTCATGACACAGCTTTCCACTTGAAAGACAAGATGAAGAAATCCCACCCATATTGTAGAATACTTTTCCAAGTAGAGAAAATCAGTCTGGATAGCAACTTGGCCCCAACGATTGTTTCCTTGTTTATAAAGGCTGCTATCTGTTGTATAAGAGGAGTGAAAATGTCATCCTTCCCTTTCTACCTCTACACACCTCTCAAACCCCATTACCTACACTTTATTCAAAAAAGCTATACTAACCAAGGTCCTCAGGGGAGGTATTTATCTGCACTGCACTTTGCAAAGAAGGCATATTTTTATCACCTCCAAAGTCATGCTTGCAGGTATCTTACCAATAACCTTGCAAATTTGTCAGACTTATCAGCTTGTACCATCAGCATAAGAAAGGGAAGCTAAAGAGTAGACTTTAAGGAAAGAACCTTAAGATTTGTTTACTTGCCTTTTAAGATCAGAGAAGCTGGAGGACTTAGGACTTGCCTAAAGAATTCCATTCTAGATGGTGTTTTACAGAAATTCTACATATTTAAAAAATTGTTTCTCTAACTTTTCTTCAAAACACATCCCTGAAATTCATCTTTCAACTCAACAGCAGTTGTAATAGACGCCACCTCACCATCTCTTTCCAAAAAAAAAAAAAAAAAGTCCAAGTGGTTAATATTTGGGATCAAGTATATTCAAAAGCTTGGTTCACGGTTATAAGTTGGTAACAAATTAGTGTACCATAGCTACAACAGGCATTTGATAGCTTCAAAACAGTCTTGGAAGATGAAAAAAAGTTAGATATGCAATGGAGAGAGTCTGATTGTCAGAAAAGAGGTTGTTGAATTAAATAAATAGAACTGCTTTTTGCCTGTAAGCCAGAGTTGTGTTATCACATAGTAAGAGAGAACATGGTACAGACTTTCCATTTAAAACTTCAAACCATGTATATCTTTATCTTATTATTCTCTTATTTTCATATCTCACACTAGTTTTAGTAGCTAACTTGTGTAGTCTTTAATCAAACTTCTTAATTCCTCTGGAAATCAATGTCTATCAAAATGAATTTGCATTTCAAAACAGATGCATGGAAAAATGTTAAATCTTCCTTCTGGCACTTTATTCAACAAATATTAAAGAATATCACAGCTTTCTTCATGCCTTCTCAGCTTTTCTCAGTAAAAGCAAGCTGTGTTAGACTGACAAATTAAAGATAGTGCCTTTAAAAGCAATCTACTGTAGCAAGCATAAAAATGTAATTAGGATAAAATATTTGAACACATTTCTTCATTTAAGAACAGCAAACTGCAATATCTCTCTTCCATTTTATCTGAAAATTATTTCTTTCAAATTTAATCTAATTGTTTAAACTCCAGCCTTTAAACTTGATTCTGTGTTCCAGACTATAAAGTAAATATTGTCTCTTCAGAATTATTGTGATATTGAGAGGGAAGTTCATCTATGAACAGATGAATCTTCCCATCATAATTTCTGAAACTTTGTCTTCCATCAAGCAGGCCTCTTAACCACCTCTCTAGTTTTCTGTAGATTACAGCATTATGCCACATTTCTCAAGTAATTTTTTTAAAATCTCTCAGTATTTACCTGTGTCGCCATTCGAGCTTTCCAGAATTAACTCAAGACCTTAGATTTTCTAGGAACAGAGACAGAATGTTTACCAACTCAAAATCTTTGGCATATGTTACTAATCAAAATAAATATAATTTTAAAAATTAAAAATAAGTATTTCCCTTTCTTGTCGAAATGAATACAAGACTTCTCACACTTAGGCTTTTTGAAAGGGTTGTGTGCATTTTCATGTGTAGTGACTTCATAACAGGAGCTAACTAGAAAATCATGTCCTTCTTTGCAATGGAAATGGAAAAAGTTTTTTTATTTGTTTTCTGAAGGACAATCCATATTTTGAATGAAAGATAGATTTCTTCAAGAAAAAGGAAAATAATGATATGTGGAAGAAATATAAAGTATGTAGGCAAACAGTAAAAGGTACAGATTGGCAATGGCTGGTTGTGAAAAGTGCATTATTTGGTGGGATGGAAGACAACGCTGAAAAGGGAAACATTTGCCTAAAGAGACTTCTCTACCAGAACTCCTGAAAGATGTGAATTGGGATGGATCTGAGTATTTTCATCTATATCTTTTTGTACAAGACATGCACCATGTTAATTTGATGTCAGTGATATTTGCTGATAAACCTATGCTGGGAGCACTGACAATAGAGATGAAAATGCAAATCTTCTCTAGGAAAATGAAGGGCACTTGATACTTAATTACATTTTTGTTGCTACTATAAATGCCCCCTTTTTTAGTTTAAGGAATGACCTGCCTATGCCAGGTAATTTCCAACCATGAGTCAATATTATGACCAACCTGTGAAAAAAAGACAGATGTTATCCCAAGTTGCTTACACAGAGACAGAGAGTTGTGAAGATTCAAATTACTATATACAATGACATCATACAAATTAAAAAACAGTTAGCTGAAATTAGAAAGTACAGTGATGTCTTTAAAAGTTACAGAAACTCTCATAACTTGTGTGGCCAATTAATGACAACTAAACATTACCAAATGTATAGTGAGGAGCTAATATATGTGAAGATACTGCTTCCAAAATCTACTTTCAGAAAAATTTTGGAAACACCTTTGAGGAAAAAATGCTAGTTACAGTTCAGGCCATCACTGAGCAGGATCATGCTGAAAAAAATCCAAGAATCACAAGCAAAACAATGCTGGATTTTTCTGGGAGGTTATTTTTATTTCCTGGGGAGGAGGTGTTCTTGTAGTTGTTTGACAGCAGAGATTTTTTAAGAAAAATGAAGCAAATGTTTTTAGCAAGGAGCTAAGAAACCTTTCCGTAATATCAGTTATTATACAGAACATGACATGTTAGGATTTTATTGTTGCCTACAGTATTGCAAAATTACATTCCCTGGGACATAATAACTTATTGTTAGTTATATGAGAAAAGAAAACTAAGGTACTGCACATTTTTTGAACAATGGTATCTTGTAGAAATTTGTTGCCTTTAGGAAACATTGTGTCAGAAATTCTTCTAATATTCAATAACATCAGGTGGGGCACAAAGGCTTTGAGGCAGGAACAGATCTGAGTTCAGAGCTACACTGTGAAAATCAAGAAACTAGATTTCACTGAGCCACATGCTGTGAAAAGATTCTCCCATTGAGTCTAATTTCTTTTTGAATTATCTACCTATAAAAGCAGTAATATACCTTTAGGTTCAATGATTACTACATTTATTATCAACTTATTTTCCCCATTCCTGCCTGACAATGTGTTGGGTTTGAATAGGACACAGCTATTGTCTTATTGTGAATGGGAGCTTGGTTATAAGAACACTAATGAGCCATTGAGCTCATGAGCTATTATTTGGCCTCACAGCACAAAAATTCCATGTCTGGCAATGTGATAGAACAAGTAAGCAAAGCTAGCCTCAGTTTCACAAAAGAAAAGCTCTTCAGGAAGCTGAAGCTGAACATTACATTTAGCAGTGACACTGTGTTTATTAGTCCCATATAATTTTCCATGAATAGAAATTGTTACAATCATGTCAAAGTAAATGCAGCAACTTTCTCTGAAACAAATACTGTCTATTCCCACCATCTTAAAATAAGAAAACTCATTAAAGGAAAATTAATTTGATTTTAAGTATTTGATTCATCCCTTTAAGAAGAATATCAAGTAGAATAACTTTTGCAACAGACTCGAACTTGGCAATTTGACCACTTCTGATATAAACAAAGTCTGGACATCTAACATTGTCCCAGAACAGATGAGGTGTATCTTGGATATTGAAGGGAATATGAGAATACTTTCTTCAGTTGGTACACATTAACCTGGTTTATATTCTTGGGCTCATTTCCTTCATTGCTCTCATTTCTCCGTAATCATTTTAAAATCTATGCCTCTCTGATAAACGGTAAGCAATAGCTCCATAACTTAATGAGAAAAAGCAAACTTTCAAAGACTCTAGAAAGCTCTTCTAGTTTGTGATCAAACAATAGCAAAGTGTCAGAGAGGTATTTACTCTCCTAGCTGTAATCTGCCTTAGATTCATCCCACTGATCATGTAGTTCAACGTTGTTCCAGGACCAGATACTTCAACAGAAAGTGTGACACACTGCAACAGGACCACTCTATAATCTGGCTGCTTTTGAAGTGAGTTAATATTTCTTTAATACTTCTTTTAACATTTATACTTCCTGCAGTAATAAACTCCAGAGAAAGCAGTTCCTCTTAACAGATGGTAGATCACTATATTACTATTATCACTTATGTCCTTTCTATATCTATGCTATTGCTTTCTGAAAACAAATAAAATTATTGTGTTGTAGCTTTCAACTTTAAATTGATTCATTGCCATTGTGCCATTCCCACGCCCACCAGGGTGCTTTGAATAAGGACATTAGGAGGAAAAATAGAGCAGACAGCAGAAGACACCTGGAGTTCTAAACATTTGTAGCACAGTCATTGAAAAAATGTGGACATATACTATGTAAGAAGATGTTGTTGTGGAAAACTGTGATCATCCAAAAGAAATGGCTGTTGTGTTGACACCATCTCATTATCTCTCATCGGAAGGCAAAAGAGACAGAATTCTGAAAAGAATAAAGCTTTCAAGAAAAGTCAACAATAAGAAGGTTAAGTAATATATTTAGTGATTATAACTGCTAGTGTCAAGAGACCTTGCTTCTTGATAATGACACGTAGCAAAGAGGCACTGAAAGGTAGTAAATAGATTAGTTGCCTGAGATCTACTTGAAATTTTCGACTTCAGTTGCATATCAAAGCTGAAAGGCAGAGGCATCATAAGGGCAAACATTCCTTCAAGTAATTTATTGACTCAGTAACTGAGAATATTTACACTACACGCATAAGACTTCTGCATGGTTGTAAAACTATGATCTCTGATTCAAATACAGACTTGCACTGTATTCAAAACTATGATCTCTGTGTTAACTCCCAAGATATCTCATACAGAACATTAGCTAAAGAGGACTTGGTATATTTAGTTAAAAGCTCCTCTACAGTGCAACAAAGAACTAACTGCACACAACACTGCAAACACTTCCATTAAGTTCAGTACTGATGGTGTCATGACAAGGTGACATGTCATGTGGTGGCACCATCAATGCTTTATTATATTAATTGCACATCACTGTGTACAGGTACTATAGAGTAAATAGTTATTATAGTGGCCCTACCTTGACAAAATCACCCTCGAACGAACCCTCAGGAACTGAAACACAGATTACAAATTACGTTAAATCTGTATTTTTCAATTTCTTTAAAATTCTTTAAAATTCTACTCCTCTCTGAGCAGTAAATACAGAAGAAGAAAAGCACAGCAGTAAGCATACAGCAGCAATACCTCTTGCAATGGGGAGGTAGTTCTGTCAAAGTATTCTGCTTTTCTTTTCTTCATTATCTGAATTAATGCATGACAACTGTCAATCAACCTATGGCAATGGACAAAGCACTAAAAGAAGAAAAATTCAATTTATTACTAAGGTATTAAAGTATGACATTCTGATGTAATTCCTTATGGTAAACATACCGTACTTCAAGTTAGAATAATAGAATGCTACTTTTTCTGTCCTGTCTTTCCTTTCCTTGTCTCTCAGGAATGAAGAAAAGGTAGTTTTGGGTAAATTGTTTATGCTTCAGGAACCTCTACCACTCACTGCATGTTTCCCTGCCAGGCACTCATTATCTGTGTTTATATCCTGCATTACAGATTGCTTTGCAAGCTTTCTGGGGCTGTGCCTATATTTATATTTGTACAGCTTCTGGAAGAAACAGGCCCCTAGGCTACGCCCACTGTAAGAGTCTCAAAGTCATCTTACTACTTCCCCTTGGATAAATCAATCTCGAGACAAGAAGATCATCTGGGAAGGTCTAGATTTGTAAATCCAGCCCTGTAAAATGTTTTAGAGACACCCGTAAAGACCATGGCTTTCTATTTTGGTCATTTTTTAACTCTTGCTTGATTCACGTCTTTAAACCTTTTCTTATAACTAAAAATGCAATGTCCAATCTAATATGTTTTGTAATGTGGTTCTTGTTAACATTTCTCTCCATATGCCCAAAAGTAACACTTGAAAGATATTTTGCAACTTAAACTAGCACTTAGTGATCATTTAGATGATCATTTAGATGATCATTTAGATCACTAAGTGGGAAGAGGATGCAGTCAGTCTCACATAGGATACTTTAGATTGAAGGAAAATCGTAATCATTGTTTGCCTTGGGATTGGGGAAATATTTATGCTACCAGTTTTGCAGTGAGATTCAACACCTGAATTTCAACAAACGAATTTGTCACAAAGTTAGTAAGTGGATTCATTAGCTTCATACCTCTGGTTTTATTGACTTTTTGTCCAGCAGCTAATGTAGAAGCAAAATGTTCTGTGAAGGCTACCATGCCCTTTCACTTGCCTCAATTTGCAGCGTGCACCTGATCCACTCTATGAACATGCAAAATTATTTCATAGTGTGACAGCTCCTAGGTCTGTTCCATTTAAATTCTGAACGCCAGTAATCTTTAAAAGCCTAAGCCAAGAAAATTCATTGTTGGAATATGGTTATACAACTGGGAGAAATCAATGTCTCCCATGACGTCTTTTTTCATGCAAATAAAAAGCTGCAAAGTTATGTTAAGCAGTTAGATATTGTCTCCTACCTTACCAAAGAAATGCAAAACCTCACAACTGAGGATATGGGTCACCTTAAATTAAGTTTCAGTTTTCAAAGACGTACTCACAAAAACTCATTCGTCATAACTTAGCTAAACAATGAACTTCTCTTTCAGTGTGTCACTAATATTTCTCTTATTATGTTCCTAAAATTGATAAGCACCGTATAAATTTGAAGACTTTGAAAATTTTTTACGGAAATCAACGAGCACAGTAAAAAAGCATGGAAAAAGAAGTCATGGTTTGATGGTTGAGACCTGGTGGTCCAATGGATGAGAGATTTGCAGGTTTTTTTCAGTGAAGATGCAGGACTGTTGGAAACAACAGGAATTGCTGGACATCCAGAGCATTTACAGGGAACATGCCAGAGCTAAAGTAATTTTTCATAATTAAATTTTTCTGAACTCAAAATTCCTATCTTGAGTCTGGAAATAAGGAATGAAACACAAAGTCTTAGCAACCTTTTTTCCTCAGCTGCATAATCCTTTCCTCCTTGGTCTCATCTGAGTGCTTGAGGAAAACTATTTTACAACTTATTTTTATTTAAACCATTCCTTGCAGAATAATATACAAAAAGCAAGTGCCTGGTACATTTCCAGTAAGGGCTGAGCTCAGTATAAGAGTTGCTTTTAAGATTTTTAATCTGACTTTCAATTCTTTTTAACCAAATGTAAAGACATTCATTAGCTCCATTGGGTGCTATTTACTGTCCAATATAAATTAATATAAAAAGACTTCCAAAACTCCCCCACTGTTTGCTGAAGGGAATTCAGAATTGAATGAGAATATTGTCCCCAAGATTCTTGAAACATGTGGACAAGATGGAGAAGATTTGGCAGATTCTATTATTGCAACACCTCAAAAGCAAAACAAGGCACCTGAGACAAGAGTAAATCTCACAGATAAGAAATTACTGAATACACATCTCCAACAAAACTTGCAAATAAGACAAATTAAAAATCTTTTATTATCTTTGTGCTGCCTTCTTCATGCAAAGTGAATTTCATGTTTGTGCTACATGTTTCTGCTCTATGATGTTAGGGAGAATCTCACAAACAATGCTGTTTTGTGCACAATGAGTGCAGGTTTGTCTAAATGATTACTAAGGAAGATTTCACTAATAACTGAATAAGTTTCTAAGAATCCTCCTATTGATTTAATCAAGAACAGCCCTTAGTTTGCTATAATATGACAAAAGATAGTATGGCATTCCATTGGTAAAAATCCTTCATAATAAATGGCCTGTGATTCAGGCAGTATAGAAGCTAAAG
The DNA here is from genome assembly GCF_022539395.1 of Myiozetetes cayanensis. Taxonomy (NCBI): domain Eukaryota; kingdom Metazoa; phylum Chordata; class Aves; order Passeriformes; family Tyrannidae; genus Myiozetetes; species Myiozetetes cayanensis. The sequence continues at coordinate 38,737,595 of NW_026086604.1, read as the reverse complement.
CTCAGATAAATGATTTGAACATTATTTTCAAGTCTTAGGTGACCAACTGTATTTGACTGGAGGACAGCAACCCTGGTCATTCATAGTTAGTAGTAGCCTGTAGCTATCCCTTCGTTCTGAAGGCAATATTTTCTTTCCTGCTTAGTAGATGTGACAATAGGAATGTTTCATTAATACTATCTCTGCTGGTGGTAAACCTCAAACTTCAGTTTAACCAAGGCAGCTTGTGAGGGATGAACTGGCACCCACCTCCAGTCATGATCTGAATAGTGGTTTAATTGCATTTCAAACAAATCAAAGCCACTAGGATTTGAGAAAATTTATTGAATTATTTAGTTTCTGTTTAGGTATGCTGTAAGATAGGATTGACTTCAAATAGTATCCACTTTAAATAAAGGCAAAAGTGAGAGTAAATGGACAAGGTTTGACAATAACTATAAGGATATCTTCAAGCTAACTTTTTTTTATTAGCAAATGCTAATGTCTAAACAAAACAAAACAAAACAAAATTGCTTAAGTTTGTTATTTTCTGGATCTGAGCCCGTCTCTACTTCTGGACTTAGTGCAGACAGAATGAGAGCTTCATTGTTTCTACTTAGGTGAGGGAGTAGTATGGTAACAAATATAAAAGCTCCCTGAAAATGTCTCAAGATAACACAAGCTGATATTTTCCTGTTTGTAAGAAAGTACATTAAATGTCAGTGAAGAAGTTAAAAGGTAGAGAGCATTGTTCAAAGTGGTGAAAAATATCACTTCTCCTAAAAAATGTTGGCTATATCTAAATCCTTTTGCACTTGTATTTGTAATGACTATATATGCCCTTATCTGGTTCCTTATCTGTATGCACTCACAAAAGTACAGAATTAAATGGCTTCTTTTATGCTGAGTCTCTTTTTAAACCAATTCTTCTGCTCACACGCCAAAGAAAAACTCTCAAAACATTGCTGCACAAAGATTAGACAGTCTTTTGGGTACTCCATATTACTTTTTTTCCCCGTTTCTTTCTCATCTGAAAAGACTCTTTTGAACTTCCTCCCTTCAAATGTGTTTGATTAAGCCTTCAAAAATGCCATTATTTTACTTTTCCTGGAAATAATCTTTCTCACTAGATACAGTCCTTCTCTGGGCCTCAGAACCATGACTGATTGCCCTAACAGCTGGCTTATACAAGAGGAAAATGAAAAGCTCACATTTTCTTCTGCACTGTGTGCCTTATCCTATGTGGGGGAATTAAAAAGAGAGGGGCAAACTCGGTAATGAATAGGTTTGTAGTTGGCTCAGATGCAGGAGAAATTCTCTTCCAGCACCAGGAACAGAACTCTGAAAGCATCTTTTAATCATCATAATAAAGGTTGGCCTCATTATTTTATCTCTATGAATTCACTGCTGAGGGTACGCTGGCATTGTTGCTGTGGCACCTGCAGCTTAATTTGTTGAATTATAGGACCAGCTATTTCAAAAGCAACATTATGGTCCTGAAAACTAATGAAAACCCAGGCTAAAAACCTGATGTTAACTTAGCCTGGCTCTCCAGTATTGCCCTTCTGTTTGTCTGCTCAGAGGGCAGAGGTGGTCATATGTACAGTGAGATTGCGATGGCTGGAGGAACATCCCCATGGATGCAGGTTGTACAGACTCTCTGGTCACCTGCTCCAGTGACTGACCTCTTTCACTGCCAAAATGTTTTTCTTGCATACATCAGAAATTTCCTTTGCTGCAAATAGTGACTGAAGAGAAGAGATTGAGATTCTTGAATGTCTTAGCTTCAAAAATCCTTCAGGGTCCTCTACTCGGTTTCTTCTAAATCTATCATAATAGTTGACAAAGGTTTTAATAAAAATAGAAGGAGAAGAGTTGAAGAACTGGTTTGAGGGCACAGATGATAAATGTATGTTTCCTCAGTCACTCCCTGGTAGGTCCATACACACACAGTGGGTAGCTACCAACATGAGAGATATGAGTAGAAATAGGTTTTTCAGTTGTTGACTGTTTGACTTCAGAGACTCTCTGTTATCTATTTACCATAGCATTTTGTGTAGTCCAGCAGATTGTGGAGCCCAGCAGTGGACAAAGGTTCCATCATGTCCCTCTAAAACCCCTGAGTTTTTAGCATGGTGTAAAAATTCTCTGACCTGTAGTAAAAGTGGGTTTTGCTGTGACACTGATTTCACAGACTAGTATACAACCCATGATGCAGCACAGGTCAGTAAGAATCAGACCTCGGCTCCTGATGTCCACGCAAAGAAATCAATTCCTAGTAAATGCAGGATATGCACCTAGCAAACATTCAAGCTAAGACACATTTAAAATTTCAGATTTTAAGGTAGTAGACAATAGAGCTATATTGTATCCATAGCATAGATCAAAAAATCACGAGTAATATATGGTTTCAAAGTATTTAGTGTGTTACATATGACTACATTAAATACACAGATGAACACAACACTGTAAGAAAGTGAAAATTATTTTAGTGTGTTTTGTACAGGTTTGTATTTTAATTTTTACTAAATTGGAAAAAACCACATTAAATAGAAATAATTATTCCAACATTTGCCCATTATATACCTTGTAATTCTTATTCTCTGATTCTAATATTAACATATAATGAACAAAAGTTTAGTTTTCCTGGGAGAGTATGGCCTGGTTTCATCCTTAGACAGTCAAGAAATGCATGCATATTCACTCTTTCGATATAATACCACTGCACCCACAACAAAGCCCCTAAAATAGTTGAGGCTCCTCACAATTATGTATCTCCTTGTATTTCTCATTTCAGAATAAGAAACACTGCAGAACTTTCAAAATATTGGAAAAATAGGCTACATTATTCACAAACACATCTTTCAGCCACCAGTTCAATTTACACCAATTTATATCATATTGCCATTTCAGAAATGTGCAAGTCTCCCTCAGTGAAATTCAAGTCCCAAAAGGGAGAAGGGTTTGAAGTGTAAACATTTAAAGCTGTGCTGAGTTTATGCTTCACAGGAGCACAGGGTTTAGAAAACAATATTAAACTCTTGCAACAGATCTGTTTGCCTGTGAAAATATGACTGAATTTTTTGAGTTACTGAAGAATAACAACACAGCAAATCACTGCCTGCAAGCAGAAATTTTATTAACCTGTGGAGGAAGAGATGGTGTGGCACTGTGCTGCGCATCGTTACAGAAGGCTGTGATGAGCGGATGTTCTGGTGAAATTAATGAGGGTGATGGTTTAGTTTGCACCTCACAATAACTTTCACGTTAGCTGAGGAGGGTGCAATAGATCTCAGAACTGCACTCAGTGATGCTTTTCACCAGAAGCTTTAATTTCATCCTATGAACTACTTTGGCTTCTCATTAAAAGATTTATTTATTCCTCAAACCACATAGTGCAACCTGTTCTTGCAAGTCATATTGAAAAATCTGTTTGTAGGAATTGTCCCACACCAAAGGCAATGTCTGAGAATGTCCGTGAAAGCTCCAATCACAGTGAGGTGTTCTATTTCACAGGAATTCCCCTTAAAATTCAGCTTTGATACAAAGAAAAATATAATAATAGAGGTTGATAACTGAACACTAAATAGAGTAGAAAGATAACATTACTACATAAATGTAGTAATAGACTAATATGGATCTTTAGAGTAAATAATGATGATATATACCACAGCTAATAATATTGCATCTATTTTATCCTGGAAAGCTCAGGTGATCCCTAGAGAAAAGAACTGCTAACACTGAGGAAATCCTGCCTTGTGATGTATAGTCACTGAGATAGCTGAGAATTCAGAATGTCCAGGAAGATGTCTATGAACTATTCCAGCTTAAAAACAGCAGCTCTGAAGTTTATTGACTGGTTCTATGTATGGGGCCTCCCAACACCCAGTTGGTTGCAAGTCCTGCCAAGCCAGCCAGACTTACCAACTCTGCCTGGAGTTTTTATGAGTTAAGATAACTGCTTGTAGAAAATTCAGACTGCCAGTCTTTTCTAGTCCCATGTGAGTACCTGGGTACTACTTTCACCCAGCTACAGATATGATGCTCCTCAGACAAAACACTCAAGCAATTGATCTGTTGAAGCTGAAGGATAAGACTCAGCATTCCTGCTGGCACACACCTGCTACTGGTCTTCTCAGAGTGCTTCTTCAGAGTGCTCAGAGTGATTCTTCAGGGTCAAGTTCAGCTTCCTGATTAAAAAAACCCCACATTTTCATTATTTGAAAGCTCTGACATTTAGTATAATAAACTAATACTCTCTTTAAGCAAGTGCTTTTCTTTCTTAATCATATAACAAAACAGTACTTTGTTTCAACAATAGGAAGGCTAGATCTAACAAGCTGTTGTTCTAAAAATGAGTCACAATTTTATTATTCTGATTCTGAGGCCTGAGGACAAAAATATGCCATTCATTCACTACAGACACACCAATATTCTTCCCATACTACCAGATAAAAGACTTCTTTTCTTTTTCAGTGTACATTGGGAAAAAGTCTTCTAGTGACTTTATTATGACCTACATGTTACTGTCTTTTTTATTTCCTTCTGAGGCCATGAGTACACTGTTTACATTGTCAACCAAGCAGTCTGAAGTGTGTTTCAGCATCACTTGCATGCCAACCCAATGCATCAGTGTGCAGGTTAGGGCGTGGAAGATAAATTTCCCCCAGCAACCCCACCCTGTTGGATTACTGTTGGACTCTGGACATAGTGTATGCCTGGAAAAGAGCAAACCAAAATGGAGCATTAACATTTTGTACAAAGGTCTCTTGGCTTTAGCTGCATCACAGCAAAATAGCTTGAAAGGAAAACACAGCTTTCATTTTTATCCATAGCACACTTTGTATAACCGGCTTTCAAATTCCTTCCTGTTCTCCCCATTTCCATTTTAACTATTTACTATCCACTGTTTATTTCTGAGCAATTGTTCTCTGAGGCAGATGGTAGGTAAGGAGGGTTGAGTTTCCCATGTGGCTTCATAATGGTGTTCATAACTTGCAGCCTGTGAAGCAGCTATGGGTATTACAAAGGACGTTCAAGCAAAGCTTTACTTTCCTTTCTTTTCACATGATTTGAGTGAAATCCAATTGTAAGTAACGCCAGGAAACACAACTGAGACAAATAATATTTTGGAAAATAATTTGTAATGATACTAAAGAATATCACTTTGAGAGAAAAAAGTTGGAAGTCTGAATAACTATTGTTACCCATCTCCAGCTTCACATCTTCTCCATGAAAAGTTATTTGAGAGTTATTGTGAGAAAATGTGAATATCTGCAAAACACTTTTCTGTAGAGCAAATGAAAAGTTTCAATGGACCATTCATTTGCTGCATCGATAGAAGGAACAAGAAAGTAAATTACTTGTAATCAAAACCAGACTAAAGGGTCCTATAACAAAAGGTAGGGGAAAAAGGTAATCTAAGTGCAGACAGAGATCCTACACTAAAAGACTGCTGTCTGGATTTCTACAGATCTTTACCTTTTTATCTTGGTTTTGGAGATAGAAAAGCATTCATTTGATTTGAAGAGTGATTTGAAAGGGTTACTTACCAATATAGCTTGCTAGAAGCCTACATCTACGTGTGGTGACAAATTCGTCTAGTTCTAATAGACCCATTTATCTAAAAGCGGACAGTAAATTCAGAGTCACAAGCCAGACAGTGAAGACTTAATAATCTTTGCTTGCCAGTGATCTTCCTTTTGTACTTAGAAGGCTGCAAGACTTATTGGACTCAAACACACAGTCCTATTTGTAGACTCCTTCAAGGGCAGTTGTATTTGTTCCTCAGTTTTTTCATTTTCAGTTTACAGAAAAGTTTCTTTAAATTCTGGATTAATAAGTCAAATAAAAGGACATTTTAATTGCTATTGAAAACTTTTCTATTTCACTGTGACATATTCTGTAATGTTGGAAGAATAAAATAGCAAAAAGTATAGCCTGTATCTTTATTTTCTCTACATTCACTGATACAAAAGTGACACTTTCTCATTAACAGTTTTCAACAGATTTTTGTAAGAATAATAATAATAAAATTGCCTGTTCTAGGATCTCCTTTGTAGAATTCTTCAAAGTTGCAGTATTAAATACTTCCTTCTACCCAAATTCCAAGCTGTGTTTTATTCTTGTTTGCATAATAATGAGTGAGAAAATGCAAAAGATAGAAGTTTTCTTTTCCTGGAAAGTGCATGAACTTCACAACTACCATTGCCTTTTTTAGATCTTGATGTTATGAACCCAGAGTTAAACGTGAATTTACGATTAATGAGTAAGATATTAATACTGTTATATAATTCTGCAGCATACCTCATTTCCACTGCTTTGCTGAAGCAAAGCATTTGCGTAGCTGGATGTTTAAGGATCAAAGAGTGTAAATGCAGATGGGTTTAAGTCAGGCCAGAGATCCATTCAGCCTGGTAACCTGCCTTGTACTATGGCCATTAGGAAGGGGTTAGCTAGAAACTAGCCCTAGTTGTAGTTTCTAGCTAAGAAACCAGAGGACCAACCTCTTTAGTAAGAGAGGCAGACAAGTGAACAACTCATACAAGTCCACTCAGTATATCCCGTTGAGATTGTCCTCTCCTCCCAGTTCAGCACGCAGAGTACCTCCTGAATCTACTTCAGTCTAACCATAACATAATTCAGTAATCTTCGGTGTTTGTGCCAAGGTTTAAGTGCAAATTCTTTCATCCCTATGCAACTTATTCCAGCAGAAAGGGTTTTCCTTGTTCCTCCTTCTATTTCACTACTCATACCTGAGGAGTTCTCTGTACATTTTAGTATAACATGAAGGAAAGACATCGATGTTTCATCTGCTGACCATTTTCTCTGTCTTTTAAAACTGTGTGTGAGAGTTAAGAATAGAAATAAAAATTACAGTAAAAAATGAGATCTTGTGGTTCTCACACGAAAAAAACCCCTAAGGTTTAAAACAATCTTTGCATGAATATAATCCCAATAGGATGACAACATTAACATGGATTTTAAAGAAGAATTGAGCTCTGTCACCTTCAGAATTTGCAACAACTTCTGTAACACAAAAGAGGAAAATGCAGATATCCATGTAGACATTTCTTACTCCTGTGCAGATTGTGAGATTCAGTCTTGACTAATGTCTTAATTTTTAATTTTTAATTTCTTAATTTAAAACAAAACAAACAAAAAAATCAAATAAAGTTTGGGAAATTTACCTCTCCTTATATAATATCTTACAATATCTTCTTTTCATTTAGAATGATATTATGAAATCAATAACATGATTACATTAAAAATGTTGGTTTGCCAGAGATGTGTTTAGCTAATACTTTTAGCAAGTAAAGTATAACCCTATTCTGATATTTTGCAGTTTATCTTGTCTTGTGAAGAAATTAGCCCTTAGGCAAAATAATGACTCACTATTTTACTTTCTCTGAAGCGAGAACTGAGAGGAAAAAATGGTAAATTGCTGATCACCATGGATACCTGTTTTTTTTCATAATACAGGTATTTTTATAATAATTACTTGGAGGGAAAATGTAAATTATGTGGTAAGATACTGTTCTTCAGGGGAAAAAAAAAATCAAAATCCTTACCTTTACTGCTAAAGTTTCTTTCCTGGGCTAGTTCCTTCATTTTGGAGAGATGATCCCTACTGGCATTTTTTGTTTGATTGATATTTTGAGGAGTTTGTTTGGGTTTGGTAGTTTTGTTTGGAGGAGAAATTTGTTGGGGTTTTTGTGGGGGTTTCTGCAGGAATGAAACATCAAAAATTATGAAAAAAAAGGTAACAAGGCATTATTTTTTCTTTTATTTAAAATAAGAGAATTGTTTACTTCCACCTCTTATCTCTTGTTTTGCAAAATCTTTTGTGCACATGAAGAGCTGTTCAAATCCGTGCCACTTACACTCACAAGCGTTTTTACACTCCTTTCATCAAATTGATTTGGTCCTCAGCTCCCTCAGTACCGAAGCTCCTTTGCAGAAAACGAAGAGAATGAAGCTGTCATTCATCTCCAGACAAATCACTGCATTAACATTCCATCTCAAATGACATGTTATTGTAATACAAGCAAAGATCAACATATCTTTGTAGATTTATTTCTTAGACAATGTCTGGCTGCATTTATTTAATCAAAATCATAAGACAATAGACCATCTAAGTTTAACTATCAGCCAATAATCCCATAAATATTAAAGGCTATGTCCTATTCCCCTTGCCTGAGAATTGTATAAGTCAAATCTAGTACTTACTCCTAAAGACTGGCAAGCATAAGGATAGGTTTCTTAAGAAAGGTAAGAGGAAGGTAAGCTTGTTAAAGAACTTTGAGTTACTGCAGTTTATTAGAACTAAGTTTTAAAAGGCATATTAATAATAATTTTCTGTGGAGACATACTGTCCAGTGCTCGTTAATATTTTTTCATCTGTTCATTGTTTATGCTTCTCACATATATGCAAAATTATTGTCAGGAATTCCTATGGAAGAGTCTATGATGGCCTTAAAGTCACTACCAAACTATGTCGGATAGATTAAACAAATATTGTTGATAGATTTAACAAATAATGTGTTTGCCCAGCTGCTGAAACTCAGGGAAAATATTTTTACCTGCTCATCTATGCCTCACTGAAGTCACAGACATTAGTCAGGCTTTTTTTGATGAAGTTAAAGCACAATTTTTGTCTCCCTACCTTCACATACTCCCAAAGCAACTGTAATTTAAGATGCAGTGGACACACTCAGGCAACAAAAATTGTTATCCACTGGTATTCTCATCCCACAGCTGGCAAATGTGAACATATGAAATGTGTAGGAGCAGATAACGCTGCTAGTGGAACAGATGTTTTTTCATAGTGAATCTGGCAAAAAGTAAAATAAAATATGGATTTTTTTCAATTTTTCATCTGCTTCTGTGTGATACATTCAATGCTCTAGTGGGCATCTTAAGTAGCAACAATTTTTGAAGATTCCTTGAGAACTGGCATGCTGACCATGGAAAAAAGACACAATCTTGGAATTAAGAAAACTCTTGGCGTTTATCACCCTAGTTTAATTTTTCCTTTCCAAAGGATAATTTATTCCAAAAAATAAATCCCTAACTCCAGCCAAAGTGAACACATTTGCCATTTTCCTTTCGTGCATCAACCCAAGTCCCTCACCGTCTTCCCTTCACTTCAAGTTCACAAGATACCATTTAATGCCCAGCCTGGTGGGACAGGCACTTGGTTATCAGTACCTGTGCAAAGCCACGAGTCACGTCTGCAATAATGAATTGCACAGACCACACTCTGCACTGTGAAAGCGCTGATGCTGTGTTCTGCAAAAGCCAAGCCGACATACAAACTCTTCTGTGCAGTGCATTGTTTCCACCTCTCAAAAAGCTACAGAAATTTTTCGTATCAGATGCCATCAGAACAGGAAGCTGAGCACACCTGGGAATACCCTGCTCATCGGAAATGTTGCTGAAAAGTGGCAGAAATGAAGTAATGATTTCTTAAATATTTTTGATGGTATACTGTATCCTTTCACCTAAGGTGAGACAGATCTTGGAGTTCTCTAGGATTCTCTTATGGTGAAGTTTCAAAGGCTGTAAGTATATCTTACTGGTTAGAATTAGTAGCCAGAAAAAACGAGAAGTTTCTCTAAGACAATGCTGTTGGGGTTGGAGTAGGGAATATCCTCCTTAGGATTACTTGGAGGGAGCTAAAGCAAAGTTTTAGTAATTATGTAAAAACTTGAGACTTGGAAACACAGAACATATGAAAAAAAAAGTACTAAAATTAAAATCAGGAAAGGAAGATAAGAAGGTTTCCAGGACTGACAGAGTGAAGGGGGCATTTCCAAGGAGTCTCAGATTCTCAGACAAACTCAGCTTACTGTTCCCATGGACTTATAAGTTTCATACAATAGGTTAAGACAGAGAACAGCCAAGCACCTGTTGGAGAGAAGGACCTGGAACATATGCTGCTGCCAACCCAGTTGTGCTCCTCCCTGACTTACATCCCCACCTCCCACTCTGAGCCTCTCTGGCAGCTCTCAGGCCTTTGACCTACTTCACCTGCAGCAAAACAAACAAACAAACAAAAAGTTCAAACAGAAGCATTTGGATGAGAAAGGTTCCAGTCCACGTCTTCCACAATCTGAACTGCTTTCCACACTGTGACCAGCCTTGGTCTTCAGAGCTCAAGCTGCTCTCCTTAAATACTCCCTATACCATTTTCAAGCTGCTCACACAAGCATTCTCATCAAGTAACCTCAAGAAAAATGTTGCTGTTACAGTTGTCTAAATAATGCATCATTAACAACCTCAAGATAATATAACTATTATGTTGTAAGCTATAGAAAATGTTACTTATTTTACAGTGTTAAAATATGACATGGTTGTATTCCAGGCATACAAGAATCCCACTTCCTGTGGCTAAAATCAATGGCAGATCAGTATTTACAAGGAAAAGTAAATAGTTCTGCTGGCAAAGAGACAGGATTTTCAGTGTTACATTTCTCACTTGGGTTCATTGCTGACAAGCATTGCCGCCAGGCACTGTGGCTCCACACACATGCACACATGTAAGCTAAACAGTGCCCAGAAAATCAGTAATCTCATCAAAATTATTTATCCCTTTTAGAAGGTCAAATAGTTCAAAAAATAACATTTTCTTTTCTCACTCTAAAGTTTTCCTGATGTGTTGTCTCATTATAAACTTTCTCTGGCGTGATGTCCTCTTGAGCCAGCCACTTTTTTGAGCAATTCCCTGGCACTGCTCAGGAGAGGTCAGGGACCATTCCCTGGGTGTTCCAGTGGGTAGCACTTCTCATGGCATCATGATCTGTAGGCAGGATTTAGCACTAAGGATGCTCACTCTTAATTCCTACTGGCCTCAGTGTCTGAAAAGTAATAAATAAATCCAGATAACAGTTAATTTTCCTCATGCAGACACAGAAATTACACAGAGCTTATCCTAATTAGTTTTGTTTGGCATGCCAATTGCTGCATTTTACAAGTCAAATATTTATATTTTAGTTCTTAGAGGGAAAAAAATGTGATGCAAGTAGGAATTAGATATCTGGTTAGAGAACCCTCGCTTTAATCAGGATCATGTAATGCCTGGGCAAAGAGAAGCCGACTGCAGTGTTGAAAAGCCCCAAGATGCAGTTCTGGGTGGTAGAAAGTGTATCTGACGCATGAGCCAAGATCCATAAGGTTTTTTTCTGGAAACCCCTTCTAAAACTCCACATTTTAAAATATTCATGAACTGAGGATCATAAAAGACAGTGGCTCAACAAGCAGCAAAAACATGTGAATCAGTGTTCCCTTAGCTTGAGGTTCTGTTTTCCCCTTCCCACCTTAGCTGAGATCACCCGTATATTGCTGAGTCAGCACCACTCCCACCAGATGGAGTTTCCTCCACAGCATCACTGCTGACACTGTCTGCCTGCTTACAGGGAGCAAAACCATTTGTATGCAGCGTAGTTCCACCCTGAGGGCAGGGTAGAGTTCACTTGAGTTCACTTGCGTACACCTGGGCAAAACCAGGAAGTTTGGATTTCCACTGGAAACAGGGTTGATAATATAGAGATGTTTTTGTAACTGCTGAGCTGTGCTTACACAGAGCCAAGGCCTTTTCTGCCTTTCGTATTGTCACGCTGGTGAGGAAGCTGGGAGTGCAGGATGGGTTGGGAGGAGACACTGCCAGGACAGGTGGCCCCAGCTGACCAAAGGGATATTCCAGACCATATGACATAAAGCGGGGGGAAGAAGGGGAGAATTTCAGAGTGGTAGTGTTTGTATTCCCAAATAACTCTTACATATGATGAGGTCCTGCTCTCCTGGAGATAGCTGAACACCTGCCTGCCCATTGGAAGCAGTGAATTAATTCCTTTTTTTTCTTTGCTTGTGTGCACAGCTTTTGCTTTCCCTATTAAACTACCTCCATATCAACCCATGAGTTTTCTGGCTTTTACCTTTCCAATTCTCTCCCCAGTCCTGCTGGTGGAGGAGTGAGAAAGTGGCTGCATGGGGCTTGGTTAATGTGTGGGGCTAAACCATGACAGCAGGTTACCCTGAAGATATCAAGGAGTGGAAAAACAAAATAAAAACCTTACCAAAAAAAAACCCCAAAAAGTCACAAGATACTTGAGTATTCAATACGAGGCAGAAATAGGAGGAGTTTGATTCTGTGGCAAGTCAGAATACTTAATGACACATCCATTTTTCACAATCTTGGCCACAAACCTGACTTTTTTGCCTCTTTATACTGACTGCCAGCATTATGGGTCCCAAGTGCATATTTAAATTAATTCTTTGCTTGTTAGGGCTGAGATAATCTTTCTAGAAGAATTCCTGGCTGCCAGGTGCTGATTGAGTTGAAGATGTCATTAATTTCTCATTCTTTTTACTAAGAAAGAAAAAAACCCCACTGTCCCAGTTTAGATGAGACAAGGGTCTTTTGCTGAGGATGGATTAGGAGAAAAAGACCCAAACTTCTCTCTCTAAGCAATTATAAATCCAAAATTAAGAGGCTCTGATTGAAGGAAAAGAAATTATGGAAAAGGGAAAATAACAGCCCTTTATTAAAAGATATGTGTGTATTAACAGGAACACAGGAAAGGAAAAAAAAAAAAAAAACAAGTAAAACAACCAAGCAATACTCCTATACCCACCAAATAATCCCCTTCAAGAACCAATAAACCGGCAAAACGAAAATTGAATAGTTCAATTTTTTTTTGCACCCTTTGGTGCAGTTCCAACCACAGTCAGCAGGGGGCGCCGTCAGGTCACTGGAGATGCAAAATTTGTAATGTCCTGTACCATTCACCAGGTGGCGCTGTTGGGTCACCGGAGGTGTAGAACTTGTAGTGTCCTATTGTAGTCACCAGGTGGCGCTGTTGGATCACTGGGGGAGCAGAACTTGTAATGTCCAGTGCCCGTCACCAGGCGGCGCTGTGGGATCCCTGGTCACTGCCACGTCGAATGGGGCAAAACAATACCCTCCCGGTATGCCAGAAGGAAAGGGAAAAAAAAAAAAAAAAAACCAAACCAAAAACCAAAAAGAACAACTCAGTTCCCCTTCCCTTCCCACACTGGGAAAGGAGAGAGGGAATGGGGGGGGGGAAGGGGAAGGGAAAAAAAAATTAGCAATAAAACAGAAAGTTCTCCCATTGGAAGAAAACTCACAAACTTCAGCTGGTTAGGATTTGCTGTAAGCAGGGCCTGCAGCCAGCAACAGCTGAGACGAGAGCAGCAGCAAAACTCCCCTCCGACAGGAAAGAAGAGAACCAGGCAGTGTCTGCAGCTCACAGCCGGCTCTGCTCAGGGCAGGGAGCTGAGCTGACACCCAGCCCCACCTCCTTCCAGCCACACACACCAGCCCCCCCCCCCCAACTCCTCCCCCTTCGTTGTCAAGGAGACTAATCTCTCTCAGCCATCAGTGGATCAGGCCTATTCCTTTGTTCACCTAATGGCCTATTCACAGGGTACACACGGCAGGGGAAAGGGGAAGAAAAAATTCTTTGCTAAAATCAGAACTATGACACCCACCAACCTATTTTCAGAAGCTCCACCTATGTTAGTGCTACCGTGATAAGAGATGGAAGTGCTTGAACTCATTCCTCATCCTATAAAAAGTTATCAGCAAAAAGGGCAACACATAGGTTGAATATACTCCTGCTTCTGGATGAACAGGTTGATTGGGGCACTGAGACAGGTCCGCTTCTCCAAGCTGTCTGTGAGAAACACTGATGGTCCAAATCTGCTCTGCTGGCTGTTTAACATTATTTTAGGTTTTGCAATTAGTTGCAAGCCTCTCCACTCTACCTCAGAAAATTATTTTTGCATTTAAACATTAAAACAAACAACACAAGAAGAAATTAAACCTAAAATTAATCATAGAATTATAGACTGATTTGTATTGGTAGGGACCTCAGAGATCTTCCAGTCCTCCTTGTCATGGGCAGAGACACCTTCCACTAAACCATGTTGCTCAAATGATAGGACAGGGTGTAGCACAGGACATAGGATACAGAAGTGTTCCTAGACTAGGGTAGTCCAGCTGACAATTTAGCTATATTAGTCCATCAGCAAGCTATATTGCTCTGTGTTCACATATTTTAGGAACAATGGCAGGTTAGAACAACATATACCATATAAACCACAGTTGAGCTAGAAACAATACCATGCACACAAGACTGCATTCATCTAGCCTCCAGCAGCTGAGAATACCAGTGCTCTTGAATATATAAATTAAAGGAGAACAGCCTGCTTCTGAGTTTGGCATAGACCTAAAACTGGTCAAAGAGGTGAAAAGTAATGTGGACCCAGCTACAAAGTGCTCTAAGGCTTCAAATATATGAGTCACTTATTATAGCAATCAAACTTACAAAAGCCTGGCTGAAGCCACAAACAGACAATAGAAATGCTTGTAGTTAAGAAGCAATGCAAAATGTTCAGTCAAGGGCACTTATCACAGAAATAAGTAATAGCATCTCAAAACTCCAGAAAGCCTTGAAAACATAGTAATTGACATCATGTGCATAAGCAAGGCATGAAACAATGAGTATTGTGATTGCTATTTGTGTGGTACAAAACTTAAAGGTAATATGAAGAGTTCAGAAGAAATTTTCTTCATTCTCTGTTTAAAGTGCCAGTAAGTCTTTGTATTCCAGTTCACAAATGGAAATGTGTCATTAGCCAGTATTTCAGCAACAAGCTAGGGAGAAAATCAGGACTATATCTGTTATAAGTGCCCCTATATATGTATAAAAGCAGCATGGCTTCCTTCCTTGTTTATGCTTCCATTTTACTTTTGTGGAAGATATAACAACTTCTTCTTCATTTATTTCACTCTTTAAAAGATTTTTAGAAGATGTCTTTTCCAAGGTCTGCCTTCTCCCTTTCCCACCCCACAGAAATCAGACTGTATGTTATAACTTCATAGACCTCTTTCCTTCCAGTCTTTTCCAGTCCTCTCTGCCTAAGAACTGGTTGTATTTGGTTTTGGGGTTATGTCTGGGGTGTTTTTTCCCAAAATAAATCTCTGGACTGCTTTCCAGAATCTCTGAGTTTGGTTTTCTTGATAAAAGGAGAGGAAGGTAAAAGAGCTTTCTGTCTTCCATCCACACAGTGTATTTCCAGTGTATTGCCTCAGAAGAACAGTAGCTTGTTCTTCATGCTTTGTGATGATTTGAATAGTATGTGTTTTCTGGGAATGTTCCTCATTCTAGGGAAGATTTTAGTGGTCTGAATGAGGTGATAAACACATCATGAGTAAGGGAGATGAAGAATAAGGAGCAGTTCCAAAATTAAAGTTGGCTTCACCCCAGAAGAGATGACTGGCTTTGCCTCTGGAAAGGGACAGAAACAACTCACAGTGTGACAGATGTTGGTGGCTCACAGACTGAAAAAGTCTGGAAGTATTTGAGCACTTAAGTGAAGAGGGAGAGATGGAAGAGCAGTGGGGGAGAAAAGGTATGAAAGAAAACCTTACTCTCTGAGACGCATAATTTGGGCCTGATAAATGCTACAAAGAAAAAGAAAAAAAGCACTTTGTGTGGTTTCATCATGATATCCAGTAATCAGTATTTGCTGCTCTGCTCAGCTTCTTGATTTTTATTTCAATCAGCTTTTCTGCAACAGGAAGCTTTTCTTCATCTTTGGGCCACAAAGATGACTTTTTTCCATTCCTTGTTACATGTATATTTAAAAGATATTCATGATTTTACCTATTTCTTAAATAAACATTTCCAAGACTGGCACTATTTTCCTGAAAAATTACTCATTCAGATTTGAAGAACTAGTGTCTTCCTATTCCTACGCTGTGTTAAATGCAGAGAGTCAATGGTTATGATTCTCTCAGTAGTTCTGCTTAGTCTGCAGTTGCACACCACAGCTGCCAAAGGCCTAAGCTGGCTGTTTTGCCTTTAAGGATGATGTAACTCAGTGGTGGGAACCTGTGAGAAACTATTCACTCGCTTGAAAACCGAAAGATAAACCAACAGCCACAGCTGCAGAACTGACAGGGACGAAAGGGAGAAGCTGCAACCCTCCCAGTTTATCTTTACTCCTGAGGGCAACATCACCACGCTGTGAACCTTCTTTAACAAAATTCCACTGAAACAAAGGGTTTCTACTTATTTGTAGCTGAAGGAAAACACAGGGTACTGTGTAGCAGTGCCTGACCTCTATGGACTTTCATGATAAGGGGACATTAGGGCTCTTTGATCCACTTCATGTGACAAAGTTTGACGATCATGGTGTAAATCTGGACTTTAAAGAGCTGAAACAAGTTACCAGGACCAAAATTTCAAGTCTGACTCATGACGTACAACTTGGCTATGAAACTGGGAAACCCTAGCTCTATATAAAAAAGATCATACATAATAAGTAACACTTGTCCCTCTTTTCCTATTGGAATACCAGGAGGTAAACCATTTAGCCCAGAATTTCAGCATTTTGATTGCAGGGGGGCGACAGACACTGCAAAAGGTAGTGTGTTCCTATTACCAGGGAGGAGAGTGATGTGAAACAGCACCATGTAACATCTCCAAACATCTAACTGGTGGCCAAAATTTACCTGCTCTGTCCAACAGGACAGAGAAAAAACTATTCTTACTTTATTCCAGACAGAAGAGTTGATCCAAAACATTTACCTGAGGAGAAAAAAGAATATTTCTTCAAGGAGAAAACAAGTCAAGGTGAGGAAAAGTTTTGATTTACCATCAAAAGAAGTTTAACATTGGGATTTTGAGTCCTGGGCATTAAAAATTCATAAATGAAGAGTCAGGTTAGTTAAGAGATGGGTACTTTATTTTCAGAATTTACTCTATTAGGTACATTACTGAGCATGAACTGGTGCTTCCCTTCACTTTACTCATTTAAATCACATAGAGATGAATAATTTAAATAATTTAATATAATAAATTTTAAATAACTAAATAATTTAAAGTTATTTAGTTGATTGCTTCTGTCATCAAGCAGGTATGAAACATGAAAGTATCCAAGTAAAAACTGGGAACAAGTGATAAATAGCCAGTGACTAAATTGCACTTGTGACTAAATTATGAAAAATTAAGAAATATTGCTTATAAACATACTAAAATATAAACTCAGTTTATTGGGTTTAATAGTTATGAGCAATGTGCCATTAAGCAGCTTTTTATAGCCTGTCTCAGTGGAAAGCTCCATTTGACACTGATCAAGTAGCTCTTTACTCACAAGCTCATAACACCATCACCATGGCTACCTTTGTAATCCTTTTTATTACCATTTAGTATCCAAAAAGGGTTCTGAGGGAAAATAATATAAGATTCTTCACTCTCAGCTTCCAAATCACAAAGTACATGTGAGGGACCTTCACATGAAGCACTTGGGTGCACTAACAGGAAGAGTTAAATGCATGTGCTTGTTATGACTGAGTTCTCAGAGCAAATAAGCATTTGTAGGGGGTAAAGGTAGATAACTGGATTTCCAGAAAAACTGTATAATCAAAACATCAAAGACTTATAAAAGATTATGATTAACTTCTCACTTTCCCCATTGTTAAGGGCTGACCTACATGACTATGTTAGAGATGTGCATCTACCTCCTCAGGCAGACAAAAAGTTCACTTCTAGTCGGCAGTGGGCATGAAGCAAAAGAGGCAATGGTGAAGCTGCTCTCTCTGCATTGTATTTTATCCAGGAATCCAACTATTTTACTGAAATAAATGTATGATTCTTTCCAGATAATAAATTATATTTCTTGGCTGGTGTGAAACTTCGTGGCTTTTGTGTCAGTGGAGCTTATCAGTAGCTGGTGTCTTGCACCACAGAGTGAGAGAGGAAAGCATTGACGTCCTTTTCTCTTTGTTTGATTTTTAAATTTAGACATCATTATAAGTATTCCAAAATATTCAAAAATACCCTTTGGAAGATTAACCATCATAATCATATTGAAGTCCTCCTTTAGACGTTCTTTCTTTCACCAGATCTTTCACCAATCACTAGAATGTGTAAAGTTTCTAAAATTTCTTTAATGGAAGGCATGTTAGTTAATTCAGCCCAGCAGACAACATGGAAATATTCAAGTCAACTATTTTTCAACAACTTTATCAGCTCTGTGTACAATTCCTATTAAAGCTGACAAGAATTCCATCTCAATAATTGCATTTGACACACTTGTATCCTTTAGATGTATGAAAATTCTATTTATCCTTTCTAGCAAACTTTATATGTTTCTACAGAATTTTTTCCATTCTAGTTCAAACAACTTTGTTTCTCATTTGAGAAATTTTGTTATAATCATAGAAAGAAACTTACATTTTAAATATTGTGAAGGTTGTATTGAATGTATTCTTTGATGTCTCATCTTTGAAGGTGTGTCTTTGAACCCGAGGTTCATGTTTTCTTACCCCTTTTTTTGACTTATTGACTTACAACAATCTTGGCAGTAGTAACGCCCCTGCACGGAAGGGTGTCCCTTCTTCTATGTTTGATCATCATTCCAAGATGAATATCTGGAGATTTTTTTACGTTTTACCCTCACTTTTACAGATTGCTTTTAAAAAGATGAATCTAAAACCCACCACACATTTAATTAATACAGCATACTGACTTTGATGGTCCTTGTGTCTTATAATAAACTCAGTAAATATAGACATCCTTGGAATGAAGGCCAAAATACAAATCAAGAAGTATGTGAAATTCTAGACTGAAGACACCAACCATGAATAACATCAGATAAATCAAACTTCATGCTATGGAATTTAAATAGTATGAAGAAAAAAAAAATCTGGTATACTATCAGTTATTGAACTGCACTTCAGCAATTGCTGATGAATCTTTAAAAAGTTTATAATCTTTTTGGTGTAATATTACCAGATAGATTCCACATTGCAGTCCTAAAATTCCTCTTAGGAGAATTAAGAAATTTAAGTGACAGTTACATACTAATTCAATCTTATAATCAAATAACTGACAGCTTTAATAGTGAGCTAACAAAACCAGCAGCAGATGAGAAACAGCTTAGGAGTGTGAGTTTGCATGCAATGACAAGTCTGACAGAGGAAAAAGCAAAATAATTTGACAATGTTTCCATCAGGTAGGAGGGGGAGGGTTGAATCTTGATAAACAGGGGATATAAGATGAAAAACCTCAAATTGCCAAACTGTATTCTCTAAACTTCAGAAAGCTCAACAAGGAGCCTTCATTGTGTGTTGAAAACAGAAAGAGTTAAGATTCTCTATGACATCTTACTGTGACAAAGCTAAAAATTTGAACAGGTTATTTGGAGCTTGAACAGAAGATTTTAAATATCTTAGTTTTGGTGGGTTTTTATTAAAGATCCGTGTTGGAGAACAATAATTCCAAAAGTGAACTATTTCAATAAGAAGATAAGCAGCATGGTCATTTGTATTTCAGCTTTTGTGGGCAGAAGAGCACTCGAGTCTTTCAGAAGTTTTGATCAAGTTTGAACAGCTGCATTTTGTATTGCAGTTACAGCTGTTCTATTGCTTATTTTTGGTCCTGCAAGTAGATTCCTTATCCCTAACAACTTAAATGTCCTTCAGATTTCCATGTTAGACTAACAAAACCATTGAGGAAATTTTGGAACAGTACAATATAGCAAGAAGTACACGGTCTAGTTTAAGCCCATAAATAAGTTTGCGTTGACACTGATGAAATTACATTGAAATTAATGAATTTAGAAGTATTGCTAAGTTTGTCAGACTGATGAAGCAGGACACTCTCATTCACAAAAGGAAAACAGAGACCAAGAAATGCAAGGAATACATTGAAATTCAGTGAATTTTTGATTACCAAAAAATCCCAAACCCCAAAGACCAGAAAGACACACACATAGGGTTTGTGGTTGGATTATTTTGTTATTATTATTCAGCAAGTGCTTTTGTTTCTCTTCCATTAACTTTTTGTTATAGTTTACTCATATTGTACTAATTAACTTCCTGTATATATATTCTTGTTTTTTGGGCAAGCTGTTTGGTTCTCTTCTGTTTTAAAAAAAGATCACTAATACCAACCATGTTTTGAACAAGTTTAGAACTGATTTCTAAGACTGCATGGTTCAGCTGCTGACCCCCTGCATGCCCTTCCTGAGGTCTAACACTTATTCACACTGTTGCAGTGCCAGAACTCAGCTGCTCCCACAGACTGTGAAACTGTGGGGAACCCAGGGCAGAGAGATTAGTTTACTCTGTAGGACTCCATCTGAATAGAGTGATGTTAAATTGAAACCAAAAAGAGGTGATAGACACAGGTCAACTTCTAGACGAGTAACTGAGTGCAAAAGACACCATGCACATATTCTCCCACCACAGCTTCCCAACTCTCCAGTCCTACCTCACAGGGCTCTTGATTTCTCCAAATATTGAGTATGTAGAAGACTGTCTGTCAATCATGGCTAAATGAGAACAACCTGAAGCTTTGCCACAGGACTTCTTTACTGACAGACAACTTTGCTTTGATACTGTCACAAAGGCATGACACATAATAAATACAGAAAAACCTAATAGAAGACATGACCAACAAAAAAAAGCCATGGACTAAATGGAAACAACTGCTCCTTTCTGACCTAGAACACATGACCCAGAAGGAAAGGCTGTAAGAACTGTGTTTATCAAGTCTAGAGAAAAGACTAAGAGGAAGGCATTACAGTGTTCACACATGGAACAGATCACTGCAG
Source organism: Myiozetetes cayanensis (assembly GCF_022539395.1). Classification (NCBI taxonomy): domain Eukaryota; kingdom Metazoa; phylum Chordata; class Aves; order Passeriformes; family Tyrannidae; genus Myiozetetes; species Myiozetetes cayanensis. Next base: position 38,716,967 of record NW_026086604.1, on the reverse strand, counting down.
GAGACAGAAAATGTTTAGTTCTTAGCTTCAATTTGGGGCAGGAACATAACCAAAGGATTTAAAATCATAGCAAAAAGTCGGGGTTTGAAGAAGAAATTTCTTAGAGCAAATTATCTGGGGAGACTGTGACTTTGCCATCATCGGCTGTTTTTTGAAAGAATTAATACAAGATTGAAAGAATTTGGAAGATTAGTATGGGACAGGTTGGTGTTGATGTCACCTGGCTTGCTGGAAAGTTTATTCCTTTGCACCTAATGAACAGATCTATTAATCCAATATCTTGCCTCCCTTAGAGAGCAGGATTCACTGAAGGAATCTCTCACTTGAATAATTTTACACTCTTCTACACCTGCACCTGTATTGGCAAACAAGCCAGTTCCAAAGGTAAATAGTGGGTGTATTTTTACTTCAGAAGCTGCTCCCTGGCTATACTGCTGAGCTATCTTATGGACTGATTCATGAGGTAGTCCTGCAAAGAGAAGTTATGTGTCTTTTTTTGTCCTCAGATGATTGAAGTTCTTCAAAACTAGCTCAGTGAAAGGGTTAACCAGTGAAAAGGATCTCTCTCACATGACTTTTACCAACAGGAGGAAGGGATACATTCTAAAATTCAGGTATGGATCCATGGAATGGAGAAGGTTCCAGACTTGTAAGCTCATTATGAAGAAATCTCAGCTCTTAGTGGCAATTCATTAAGTTATTTATTCCTTTGTTGCTCATCTATGTCACCAGATAATGGCACTGAAGAATCATAAAGAAACAATCATGATTCACACTGCTCAAGGAAAACAACATCTGACTCTTTCTTTTTTAAACTTGGACAACCACAAACTACTGAAGGTATTCAGAAGAAAACAGTCAGAGATATTCTGTATGCACAGACAATGATTACAAATCAGTGTCTTCTCAGGGCATGAGCATATGCTGTGAGCATGCCTAATGACCATCTGGAACAATTGTTTGTCAGCAGGCACAGCTCCACCAGCTGTAATGGGGTCATACTTCGTTGACCGAGAGGTGATTTTGGCCTACAGGTTTTGAAGGCTCCTTGAGGAGATGCTGCGTTTGTCAGACCAGACTTAAAAATCTCAGAAGTCTCTCCTTGTAGAAGTTATTGGGTTATTCCTAACACCTCTCATTTCTCTTTGCATTCAGCTGAAAGGAAGATGGTCTGTGCACCCGCTGAGACATTGAGATCCGTGCTGTGACCTGCACATATCCACGCAAGAACAGAAAAAGAACAGAATTTCTACATTTATAATAATCGGCTATACACTTATAAAGCCCTTCATATTTTTGATTGCCTTTCTCTGAAACGGATGTTATAAAAGGGAAAAAAGTTGACTTTGATATCTGTCTGTGAGACCTGATATCTTTTGATGCCTTCAAACACTGCAGCAATATCAGCAGCCATGAACACGTGAGTAGTAGAGGCAAGTTATTTATTGTTGTGCAGTACAGACAGCTACGATTCCCTGAGTAGAGACAGCAGTTCACATTAAAACAACAGAGATTTATTAGGCAAAAAGGCTATTTCTTCTACTACCAGAAAAGAGGGCAAATGTAGATTCCTCCTGATAGTCAGTTTTTATTAGAATTGCACTTTGAACCCTGCACAGTCAAAAACCCAGGACATTTACCCCATGGAATAAAGTTATTGCTAAAGTTAGGAGATCTTTTCTGTAGAGAAGAAGGTTCCAGGTTTGGCCAATGATACAGCTGAAAGGAAGGGGGTGGGTATGGACACCATGGAACAGGCATTGTGACAAAAGTTTTGCACATGCTTAAGTGAGATCACCTCCAGCACTTGCATGTAATCAAGAAAGTGCCTACAAGGCACCCATATGGAGGAATTCCCCAAATCCCTTGTACAGAACTCGGCATGATGTACGAGGAACAAGCACAGTGAGTTTCCAAAGTGGTATTCACTTTGGGGTAACTGTACCTGAGTCTTTGGGACAGAAAACCTGACTCAAATGCTTGCTTCCAACAAACTGTGTAGCAAAGGTGACCTTTTCATTACTTGGGCATTCATTTGTGAAACATAGGCAAAAAGGGAGCACAATTCCATGATAAACCTGCAGCATATGCTTATGTCATTCTCATGGGAACACACATGTGTGAACACCTTTTTTTCTCAGTCTTTATGTAAAGGAAGTCAAAAATCACAGAGCAGACTGTGTACTCTGTATAGTGAAATGTCATTTGCTATATCATGTAGCTGGTAGTATGAAATAAAATAAGACAGTGCACTGCAAAAAAACAGAACCATAATAAAGCTACTTTTCTTTGCTTGTCCTTTTTTATCAATTTACTTAATAATTTATTTGCTTGGATTTCCATATTTGCGATATTCTGCTAATCCAGGTAATTATGCATCAGAATATGGGACAATCAGAACTAGACTGTATTTATCTCTCACCATGGTGTTAGCTTACAGGTATTAAACAGTTTTGTCAATTTGCCGAAAGATGCATATATTACATTATTAATAATTTATCGCTAATTAATGATGTGATTTGTGATCAGTAATGCCTGTAGCACCAAAAAAAAAAAAAAGAAAAGAAAAAAAAAAAAGTTATTTACATTACATTTTCTACATTCCAAATTGTAGAGATGTAAAATTTTATCAAACATACTTTAGCAGAAATCCATAGAATTCTTTTACTGAAAAGGCAAAAAAAATTGACACTGAAATGAGATATATTTTATATCATGTGCTTTTTGAAAAAAAAAATTATAATCAGGAACTCTCAGTTACCTTCTAAAAAAATTTCATCCCAGAGTTATATTTTGTCTTTTATCATTATCACAATATGAAGGAATGAAAGTGTCAGGCAGAGGCACAGGGACTCTTGTGCATCTGTCCTGCCTCAGTTTGATATCCATGCCCCGTGAAAAATGTCTTTGTGTGGCAAGATCATAGAATCATAGATTAGTTTGGGTTAGAAGGGAACTTTAAAGGTCATCTAGTCCAACCCCCCTGCAATGAGCATCATTTGACCATCACTGACATCTTCAACTCGATCTGGTTGCTCAGTGCCTGATGTACAGCATCACGCTGCTCACGCCCTGCAGTGGGATAAGTCCGAGGCCAGCCAGGCAGTGAATACTGAGCTCTCAGACCCAGCACGACCAGCAAATGCCACCTACAGCTGAGACTTTTCTCCCCGTTGCTGCACAGCGATACCTCGAGACGAGATGTGACTTCAGGTAATCGCACAAATCTCTTCCCAGTGCTCCAGCACTTTTAAAACACCCTGTTTGTGATTCTCGTTACCTGTCTCTTGCTGCCTAGATCAAGACGGTCACGCATTTCACTCTCAGGATCAAGCAAAGAAGCGTCACCGGCATCCCTCTCCTGCACGGACCGGACCCGCACCCCCCCGCTCCGGGAGCCGCACCACCGTAGCGGGGCTGGCAGAGGTCAGTGCATCTTTTCTCCCCCTCCAAAGCGCTCTGCCTCGTCGGGAAGGGGGTGTATTTTGCTTTTTGGGGAGCGTACCAAAGACAGCGGCTCCCCCGAGGGCAGGAACCCCGCGGTCTGCACCCCCGTGGCCCAGAGGTGCCCCGAGGGACGGCGGGGACGGCGACCGGGTCAGACCGCTGGGTTCCCAGGTGAGCACTGTCACCTAGGGCTGGTTGTCACTCCGGGGTAGTCCGAGACTGAGCGCTGACCCTGCACAGCGCTCACCTGTGTGGGAGGAGGGAAGGAGCAGCTGGTGGGACACTCCACTGTCAGTGATCTCCCTTTGCTTCCATCAGATTGACAGAGGGTGGCATATGTGACTTTTGTTGTTGGATGTGCCAGAGGAGACAGCCTTGAGATGAGCAGAGGTCTCGCTCTTTTTCCTCCCACTCACCAGTGAGCCTGTCCACCATCTCTAGCAGTCGTGGAGAACTCCTCCTTCCCTGAGACCAATTCTTCAAGTGCAGACTGCACTCGGGGTCTGAATATGTCCGCTCCTCCACTTAGCCCCAGGTTCTACATCACAGTGCCTTTCATCTACTCAGTTATCTGTGCCGTGGGGCTGACAGGCAACACTGCTGTCATCTATGTAATCCTCAAGGCACCAAAGATGAAAACAGTAACCAACATCTTCATCCTCAACCTGGCCATTGCTGATGAGCTCTTTATCTTGGCGCTACCCATCAACATTGCTGACTACCTGCTCCTGCAGTGGCCCTTTGGAGAGTTCATGTGCAAGCTCATCATCTCTATAGATCCAATACAACACTTTCTCCAGCATCTACTTCCTCACTGTCATGAGCATTGACCGCTACCTTGTTGTGGTGGCCACCAGCAGGTTCAGGAAGATGTCCTACCGCACCTACCAATCAGCCAAGATTGTGAACCTTTGTGTCTGGTCCTTCGTCACAGTCATCATCCTGCCCTTCACTGTCTCTGCTAAGATACACAAGGAGCAGGAGCACTCCCAGTGTGCCTTTGTGTTCCCCCATACCTGAGAGTGTGTGGTGGAAAGCCAGTCGGATCTATACCTTTATTTTAGACTTTGTCATCCCAGTATCCACCATCTGCACCCTCTACACCACCATGTTGTTCAGACTAAGACATATGCAACTCAATTGTGATGTGAAAGCCCTGGACAAAGCCAAAAAAAAGGTGACACTGATGGAAGTTGTCATCCTGGCTGTGTGCCTGTTCTGTTGGACACCCTATCACCTTAGCACAGTGGTTCCTCTCATCACAGACATCCCACAAACTCCAGTCATCATTGGGATTTCCTACTTCATCACCAGCCTAAGTTATGCCAATAGCTGCTTCAATCCTTTCCTGTATGCCTTCCTGGATGACAGTTTCAGAGGAGCTTTCGCAAACTGATAGATCACATGAAGCAATCATGAAACCAACCCTCTGTCCCCTCATCTGTACCTGTCACAGTCACCTGCTTTTCCTGGGTGATTCCAGCCCAGAGAGTGCAGAGAGTGCTTTCTCTCCAGCCTCCTTTTGATTGCCTATGGATTTTCAGGTTATCTCACTACCCAAGATATGAACTGGGAACAAGTGCATCTTTCATCAACTGTCCTGTACTCATTTCTGTAGCATAGCGTTCCTTGCTATCTTTTCTTTTTTCTTTTTCTTTCTCTCTGTCTTTTTCTTTTTCTTCTTATTTTTCTTTCTTCTTCTTTTTATTTTTCTTTATCATTATTTTCTTTTTTATTTTTCCTTTTCCTTTCTCATTCCTTCTCTCTAACAAGCTTTATGACCTAGGCTTGTAGCACACAGAGTTGCAGCTTTTTAACTCAAGCCATATGACTGTCTCAGTTACTGGTGATTTGTAAAGCCCAATAAAGGTGTATTACCGAGTGTCTTGCTTAATGATTCCTCAGTCTCTTTCCTACCCATAGGACCTACTTACCCAATGCCTTGCAAACTTAGCAATAATTGAAAAAGGCACTACTCCAAAGGATAAGAAACAAACCAAAGTATTGAGCTCATTTCATTTTACGGGGGACTAAGATAAGGTAGTCAAAACCCATGATAACAGGCAAGAGAGACCTCAGTCTGGCTTTAATGAAGAAAGAGCACACCCTGACTGGTGAATAAAACACACAGATGTGGGTTTGGAGCCACTTGCTGTGGAAAATAGCTTAATAGTGTACTTGGCAGTTGTAGTTTGTAAACCCTGCAGCTTTTGTTTGTATCAGAAGTGATGATTGCTTTATTATTTACCGTGTGTTTATGGGCCATCTCCTTGTTGCACATACAGATTTTTTTCCTTTTTATTTTTGTTCCTAGAAAACAGAATCAGAAAGTATTTTCAGAATAAGTTAACTTTTAAGGATTTGAAAAATTCATAAATAACATATGTGGTGGTTAGGTTACTTTTAAACTCTCTCTCACACACTCGCATTCTGGTTTTCTGTAAGATTTGTTAATATTTCTCTCAATGAGAAAAAGTGAAATGAAAAAATAAATTTTAAAAAGGAAATACCAAAAAGATTAGGTTAATTTTATCTGAAAGAGGAGGGAGAGGGTGAATGGAAGTTTCACTAGAATTCACATATCCAACACTTCATGAGGAGGTTTTTTCCTCCTATCTCCTCTTTTAGCCCTCTAAGGAAAACTAAAAAAATATGGAAGACTGAGAAAATATTTGCAGTCACTTAACATTTCTCATCTTAGTAGTCATCCATGCTCTTCCCTACAGCAGATGCTAAATCAGTGTAACAGAAATTTTGTTAGATATTTTCCCCTCTCCTGAATACAGAGAGATGGGGAAGTGTGGCTAAGAAATTGCATTTCCACAGGAGGGGATGATGAGCTTCAGGAGGTGCATAAGGATTCATGTGGTACATCCTCAGGTTTGTAGGTGCCTCCTGAAAGCCCTTGTACCTCCCACTGCTGCAGTCTAAACTTCTGCCATAGGCACGTGGAAAGTTTCCTCTGCTAAATCCTTCTGAAGAAACTCCAAATGAAAATTTTACTTGCAGATTTTAGCAATTATGCAAATCCTGGTACATTATAATACCATATGACTGGGTCGATGACTAAATCATTTCTCCTTATAAGACATTAATGTTCTCTGAGACAGTCAGTGTTAAATTCAACATCCAGTCTAGCTGTTATGGAAATGGAAGGATTCCAACAGTGTCTAGTTCTACTTCATTGGAGGGTATATGGTTGACTTCCATCAGACACAGAAATTGGCCTTTGAAAGGGCAAGCCCAAAATGTGTTGATTACCCATTTCCACACCACATGCAAAAATATGCTTCAGGAACCAGAGTCACACACTTCATCTTTCCAACTGAAACAAAAGGAAATTAACTTTTCCCACCAGCTGTCTGGCGGTCAGTCACTTGCCATGGAGAAAGATGTTAGTCTGTACGGGCCAAGTAGCAAAGCCTCTCCTTGTTTAGGCTGCTGGCACACGCAACCATCTCATATTCTAAAGTCACCACTTTCGCAACAGCATTACTTGTGTAAAGACTGCATACAGTTAGAAAAATAAATAGTATTATTCTCAGGAAAGGGTCATTATTCCCTCACTGGTTGTGATCCTTCCCTGAAGACTGAACAATTCCTGTGCTCAATTCGTCTTGTCCATAGGGGAAAATATGAGAAATATTATCCATTAACAAATTTCACTTCAAAGTATCTTGGACTGCTTGTCTTTTTTCTATCAGAAACATAAAAACGCAAACAGAATATCACCTGTGGTAAACATAATCCTTCCCTAAATTCCTTCTCATTCTGGAACCACATCTTACCTGTTCCTCATAGTAGGTTGAACATCCAAGAAGAATTCTGTGTGTCTCAAAATGCCTGGTTATATTTGAGCAGATGGAGTTTTTCTCTATGAGTTCAGAAATTCTGGAATTTCCAGAGCCTGGAAATACAGTAAACATTCCTTTTCCAGAGACTATTCACATGGGGCCCTAACAATTTCAATTGTATAACTAATTCAATGGCAGGATATCCAAACTCCTGGAGATAAAACATAATCAAATTAATTGCTAGTCAATCAAAGAGATTAAAGGATCTGATATTCACACAGTGCAGGCAGCAGATGAAGCTGCAGTTTACAGGCTTGAATTTAACAGATGAACATTTAGTCTAACACTGACATTGTTGTCTAACACACACAGCACAACATGCAGCTGACAACCCCCAGCATGTCACATGTGCAATGCAGACAAGTTTTCACTATAAGTGATTGTTATTTTTTTGCTCGTTCTGGTAAGCAGCTGCTTGTATAAGCAGCCCAGTCATGACAAAGAAATAGTTCCATTCTTAACCCTGTGTGAGGATTCACTGCTCACCACTATGAGTAAGAATCTTGCAGACAAACCCATCCCAGTTACAGTGCTCCCCAGCCCCCTTGGCTTGTTTGGCCTCTTTCTGCTTCTAAATAATTCCACTGTGGAAATTGAGGAAGTTCTTTACATTGCTTCATCAATTTAAAGCATGATAGCAACACAAGGCAACTCTGTGTATTTGTGGTTCAAGTGAGAGAATGTCACCAACTTCTTTTTCTACATTACAAAACTAAAAAAATAAAATTAAACTCTGCATAAGTTTTATGTATTTTTCATTTCTCTATCTTCTTTCATTGCCATCTTTTGAAAGAGTAAACAAGAAGTAAAAATTATCAATTTATTGCTAAGACAGTTATTGAGGCTCCATAAGTGCTTCCAAAGTATTTTTCTACTTGCAAAGCCTTTATACCACGAGAGGGAGTTCAAAGACAATTTATTCAGCAAATGTACTCAGTGGAAAAGAGTTCCTGCTGTCATGCCCAACATGGAGCATGCATTTTCTATGTAAGGCATCAAATTAGCCTCAAATTTTAATAAAAAATATGATAAACAGAGGATATTAAAATAGCTTTAATGAAGGACAGAAATTTCCTTTAATAAAGGTCAGAATTTTTCAAAGGTGTGATCCCAAACCTGTTTGCCATTTTTCTGTTTCTTTATAAGCATCCTCTTCAAATGTATAGTACCCTTACATACGAACAGGCATGATGTCTGTTCATGCAGCTGAGGACCCATCTGCTCCCTCACGTTCCCGCTCCTCCCAGAGGGACTGGTCTGCCGGAGTGTTGGGCAGGTATCACCGACATAAAGCAGAGGCTGTGTAAGATCACTACTCCTCCACTAGGGTGGCCCTACGGATCCCCAGCTGCCTCTGGACAAGGATTTGGATGTCTCTGTACTCTGCTTCCCACTATTTTCATTAGTTCGATTTTATTTTTCCCTCATTATTTCCCTTTTCCTTGTCTCTGGCTCCTATCCCCAGAGTGTTTTGGACACTTCCCCTGCTTTCAGCTTCGAGCCCCAAGGTGGCACTGGTTCTTCACTAAAAAACCATTATTGGGTTCCTAAACAATAGCCAGGTGAAACAAAAATATATTGGGATGTTTTAATGTAAACTATATATAAAATGTCAAGAAGACATATGCATTTGAAAAATTTGAAAATTGACACTTTTTAACAGATGTTGGTTGAACAAAGTCTGCTGAAATCATAGGAGTAGTTTAGGTTAAACCTAGTTTAAAACTCCTTTTTGGTCCCAGATTCGAATTTTTCATTCAGACACCATGCAGGTCAGTAAGGCGAGGGCTTCTCAGCCAAAACTCTGAAGTCCTTGAAGAAAACTGATGATTGTCTCTAAAGAAAATATGTTCATATTATTCTATTTTTAAGGTGTATATTGAAGAAAAAAATCTGAATGCTTCTAATAAGGAGGAATGTGTTTAATGATTTAGATATCTGGTAGAATTCCAGTTGGGTATAATAATAATGGCCAGTCTTCGAGAGCGAAGATCCGGGGAAGGTCTTTCCACCTTCCAGCCTGCGCATTGGATTTTTTTAGGTGAGACACAGTGTGCGCGGAACTGAGCCCACCCTTTAATCCTAAGGTTCATCTGCCGGGGCCAAGCGAGCTTGGACAGTGGCAGCGAGGTCCTTAGGACGTAGGTGGGTTGCCTTTTAGGGCTAACGAGCCCCACCTGCCCGGGAGTGGCCCTGACCGGGAATCGAACCCGGGTCTCCGCGGTGATAGCGCGGCGCCTTTACCCCCTAGACCACCAGGGGCTCCTACCAGTTGGGTACAGTTAGTGAGATTTTAATATAGGAATAGCGAACAGTGTAATGTGTCCTTATACATTATTACATGTTCAGGTGTTGCTACAGTCCCCTTAAATACTGTAGTGTATATTTATGTTTCTAATTGGATGGAAGTCATACAACATGTCCGTGTGGTAGCAGATTCCTTTTCTGCAGGAGGAAATCTAGGCTATGCTACCTGGCATGAAGAATGGTTAAGCATTCTTAGCTCCAGCTCTGAGGTGCATTACTTCTGCATTACATCCTTGCCTGCTGAGGCTAAATCAAATCAGCAGCAAATTGCTAGAATAGTGGAAATCTTGGCTAATTATTGTTATTTACTGTTGATACTGTGGTAGTGCCAAAATGCTAACCAATCCGGGTTATTGTGGTAGACATTTACCCACCTACAGAAACTTAAGAGCTGCCCCAGAGAATCTGCAGTCTAAAAGAGGCAGACACTCTTTTATTTTTCTGGGGACACTGGCCTCCTGGAAGCCTGAGAGGACCATGAGCCTGCTCCCTTCCATGTCTCAGAAGAGACATGTATTTTCCAAGATGTCGTTTTTAATTCTGCATAAGATTCACCTTAAAACTGAATCTGAAAAATTGCACGTGGGCTTTTATGCCTCAGTCACCGAGTCTGTGATATAAAACAGATCTTCAGCTAAAGAAATAACAAGGCTAATTTCTGGTTGGCATAGTGACATAGCAGCAGTATGCTATATAAAACTTTCGTATGATTTATATTAGGTACCTATAGAAACTATTGTCTTCATATGTGATGGGCCTTAGAGTTTGGCTTTTGTTCTCTGTGATAAGCTAAAGCTACTCAAGTATCAGCAAGAACTAATGCAATAGATGGTTTTTGGTTTCTGATGCTGCAACATGTGATGGCAAATTTGGGCAACTAAATGTGCAAATTTCTTATAAAGGAGGAAAGCACCTAGCTATCATTTTTTGGAGATACCTTGACCGGTTTGAAACAAAACCAGAAAAAAACAAAACCCAAATCAACCAAACAAATAAAAAAAAAACAAAAGCCAAAACAAAACTGAAACAAAACCCAGACCTATCTTTTAAGAAGCACTGCAACATTAAAAGGAAAAGATTTAAAAGAGTATGATAATCTTTCCCTTCTTCTAAGGTTTTGATACTTATCTGATATACTTGTTCATTCACATTGACAATGTGTGGCAAAGAGAATACCAAAATGTAATACATCTTCTCAATAGCTGCTGCTCCCAAAAATCTCAGAACATACTTCAACCTTGTTGACAAGTTTATTTAGTGTGATGAAGAGTTCTGTTTACACTTACTTAAAGTCCGCTAAAATCAAAAAGACATCAAGAAATGTTATCTAGATAAATTAATCCTGACACAAATAACTTAGAACACAGCTAAATAAACCAAGACAAGCTGGAATATATGACAGGAGAATCAATGGAGAAATCACTCAAGTAGGCCCTAACATTGTTAGTGATCATATTCTGAATTTTTGTTATATCATTTGCTGGACTTGAAGTGTCAGCTGTTCTTCTATTCCTCCCTTGCCTACTGTTAAAAGACTTCAGCACTTCTCTGCACAACAATGCCTCCCACTCCTTCTGCAAAGGGATTTTGTAGTTTATGTTGTGCTGCAAAAGCTTTCAGGAATTGCAATCTACCTACTAAGAAGCACATGTCAAGGGCCATGAAGAATAGCAAAGCAAGGCAGTAGCAGTGTTAATTCTTCAAGGATGGAAAAAGAAAATGTGACATAAACAAAGAACTGCTTCCTTTGTTGTTAAAAGGTGTTTGTACTCAGAAAAACATCTTGTGACAATTTTTTTAAAAGAGAATCTGACCTGAAGTTAGCTGAAGTTAACAGGAATGGGGAGAAAAATGGCTCTCAGATGCTCTCATGCTGGGGATGCTCCACACTGCTTAAGGGACCCAACGCAATTCTCAGACAAGGGTTATGAACCTCTTAACATGCAATGACAAATTTACTGGATGCTATACTTTATATACGTATAAATCACTACCAAACACTTAAATAAATGAAGCAATTTATAATTTAGATGAGGAAATTTTGAATTTAACCATATTATTTCTTTTTTTACCAAATTGCAGAGAAAAAAAGAATGCTATGAACAAAAAATGTGGCTAAGCACTAAAAGCTGTAATAGTAATATGTACAAGGAACCAACCAACCTAAATAATTTACTAAGCTAACGAAAATCATCCAAATCTCACACAAAATTTCCAACCATTTTCCCAGCAATTTTATTGAATGAATGAGTCCAACAACTGTGCCTCCAACACTATTCATAGTACAGTCAATTTAATTGCTCCAAAATTAAATCGCAGAGTTTTAAACTCCATTTGAATTTACTTTCTAACAAGAAATTTAACTGGACAATATTTTATTAATACACAGTAATTACCACTGCTTGTAAACAAAGAATTTGATTGTTAGGTCTTGGTTTTATTGCATATTTTGTCTGTAGAACTGTAGCTACAATATGCTAAGTAGAAAACTACAGCTAAAAATGAATTTTCTACCTATTTAGAACTCTGCTTACAAAAATTGAAAGTAATTGCAGATGCCTGAGAAATTTATGCACTGTGTAATTACAAAGTGCTAGAAGCACGATTATAGCCTTTCTAATAAGCTTTTCATTTTCTTCCCTCTTCTTTTTAATATTGCTTCATCTAAGATAATTTATTTCTTTGTTTCATAACAAGTTAGAATGTTTTCCAAAATGAGAATTTTTATAGAGATTTGCTATTTGTTTTGCAAGGGAATAAGTTTCCAGGAACTGTTTATGTACACTTTTTATATTCAGCAATAAGCATAGGGAGTAATTTAAAACAAAACAAAGCAAAAAAATAGACAACAACAAAAAATTCCCACACCACAGGAAATCACGTGGGTCATTGGTAAAGACCCACAAAGCTCACAAAAGCTTTCCATTGAGATGGGAAACATAACTTCTTACATAATTACATTACCTTAAATAAAGTAAGTTTATGAAAATTTCCTAGATCCCTTTGGTCTTATGAAAATTAAATCTGAGCTGTTCAGTATAATTCACTTCTTGAAATCAAATGTAGTTTGGAAGGAAAAAGCAAGCAAACAAACAAACAAAAAAACCCAGGACTCTTAAATCACAAGTGCAAACCTTGGCAACATTTATCTGGAAGCAGCTACTTCACCACAGCCAGAGTAAGAATGATTGCTCTTTCCAGCACTAAGCTTAACATCAGGAGGGAAAAAATCAAGTCGTCAGAGGAATTGGGAAAAACAGGAAAGAATTCACTTGGAAAGGGTGATGAGCATAGACAAAAAGCAAGGAGAAAACCTAAAATAGGAGTAGTTTGTTCTGTCCTTTCATGCTTGCTTTGTACCTTTGAGTGAATAAATAATGCATTGTTTAAAAAGCCTAAGTGCAAGGACAGACATGTGCAGTTCAGGTGCTCTTTCCAGTCTTGTTCAGCTACTCCTCCAAAGGCTGCCTAATCCTTGCTCTGTACCAGTTTAAAGCAGAGAGGGGCTGCCATAGGGATATGCTTACAAAAAGCTTCTCTGAGTGTCCTTGCCACCAAAGACTCTGTTTATCTACCACCAAACTAATGATTTCCTGGGTTGCAAATCAATGTTTCCCAATCTAACCAAAGTTTAATGTGAACCCGAGAGCTTTTTTGTTTTCACTGTAGCAGTCATATCTGAATACAGAAACCCATTCTTAACAAACCTGCACTTATCAGGAAGTTATTTTGACAAAGTATTTCCAACTGCCTCTGTCAAGGAATTTTTAAAAGCAATCTTATCTTTTCCTACATGGTAATAGAGGTAAAAGAGCCACATCACACCTCAGGTATTGTTTGTCAGTACATCATCACTAACATAAGCATCACAGGCAGCAACTGGTCTGAGCAACAAGTTTGAAACATTAGTGGGTACAACAAAGAAACATTGCAGGGACAGATTAACTTCTGTGAGGAAAAGAAGTGCAAGAGTGAACACAGTATCTGCTCCCTTTGCAGACATCTTATAAAACCAATAACAGAGGCCAGGTCTATTCAGAAGTCATATTATAATTAGGGCAACATAGACTTTGGAAAATACCTCAGTAAACTCCCAGCAGAACTGTCTCCTGTCAGCTTATGCTGGTATCACACAAATATTCTCTTCCTCTTCAAGCGTATGGCTTTGCCTTACAGTACAATTGTATGGTTTAGTCTTTTCACAAGAGCAGTAGATATACAACAGCCTACTGAGATATGTGTCCAAAATACAGTTGTAATATATATGAATTTTCATAAAAGTGAGGTAGGTGTTAGTTTTGCACACACATATATATATATATAAATACATATATATACACACATTATTGCTTTTGTCTTGCAATCAGCGTCAGCTCAAGAGCCCTTTCAGGACACATTACTGTGGTACTGTTAGGAACACATTAATGTCTCTCTGCAAAGAACAGCAGAACTCCCTAAAGAGAAAAAGTGTTACCATCTGAAAGCTAACCTTACACACCTTTCTGTTTCCCATGAAAATCCTAGTCAAACAGTCTATTGATGTTTTTCCTTCTGCACAGATCAGGATCTTCTAAAATATGCTAAATTGGAAAAATAATACAAAGAATAATTCTGAGAATTTGATCTAACAGGTAATTTTTATTACCCCTCTTATGAGAGATATCCACTCAAAATTCCATGAGGTGAGAATAGAGATATGCATGTCAAAAACCTAATGCAGATCATTTTGTAAAATTATAACTCCTGTGAAGTGTATTTCAAAGCAGAAATGTTGCTCAGGGTTGTCAAAGGGGGAATAAATAAATTAAAAAGTCCACTAACTTGCTTTGATTGAAGTCTGTCCAAATTTTGAGCTTGCTTTTGTCATTCTCTGTCAACTAACTCCTCAGGAGGGAATTATTCCTGACTGAAAATACAATGATCTGACCAGATTCTGGCAACCTGGTCTTGCTGAGCTGAAGATGGAAATGCCTTTAACCGTACTTTCCTGAAGTAAAAGCCAAGGAGTCATCCAGTTTTCAAAAACCCTAAGTAGGAAGAATAATCTTCACACTGTCAGAAAGACATTTCAGGTCACATTATGGCTGTTACAAGTAGATTACTCACCATTTGTGTCAGGATGTTCACCCTTAAGAGGAACAATTTTTTCACTGAAGTTTCCAGGAGACACCAGTTTATCCAAGCAGATGGGTGCTGGAAACAGTTTTTCTTTGGGAAAAACTAATTCTGCCTTATTCAAAGTAAATACTATTGACATTTTAATGATAATGGCGAGTCTTCGCGAGCGAAGATCTGGGGAAGGTCTTTACACCTTCCAGCCTGCGCATTGGATTTTTTTAGGTGAGACACAGTGTGCGCGGAACTGAACCCACCCTTTAATCCTAAAGTTCATCTGCCGGGGCCAAGCGAGCTTGGACGGTGGCAGCGAGGTCCTTAGGATGTAGGTGGGTTGCCTTTAAGGGCTAACGAGCCCCACCTGCCCGGGAGTGGCCCTGACCGGGAATCGAACCCGGGTCTCAGCAGTGATAGCGCCACACCTTTACCACTAGACCACCAGGGGCTCCTGACATTTTAATAGTTCTTTATGTTTGGTAGGATACAGGCATTATATATATTTAGTTTCTCCCAGATACATCATCCCAGTTATACAAGCCTATAGATTAGGCTGGTAGTCCAATCAATATTTCTGTAATAACACAGTATCTCAATGATGTATTACATTGATCTATAACTCTTTAGCAGCTGAATGTCACATACAGTAATCTATGGGCTCTCATTGACTGATATATTTTATTTCACATTTTCTGGTGTTCCACGCTTCAGATTTCTTCTGATATCTCTTTTCCTTAAACAGATCTGATTGTCCTTGAAAGTCCTGCTTATAAGCTAGATATTTCTGCCTATAAAATATATATTTATTTTTTATTATGTTCTTTTCATGCAGGAACAAAAAATTAGTTTCCATAATGATTAATTCACCAAAAAAATAGATACTTATTTCTGTAGTTGGACTTAATTTAATAAAGAGCTATAATAATGCAGAAATAACAGCCTAAGAACAGGAAATTTTTTGTGTACGCATGTAGGGTGCTGCTTCATCTCTCTAATGTTCAGTACTAATGGGAATTGAAATAGCGTGAAGTACAATCTCAGATATTGAAATTGCGTGAAGTACAATCTCAGATAGTCTCATCCCACTGACTACAGAAGAAGTCAATAAATGAAGTACAGGTCAGCATTGTAATGAATGCCTCTAACCCACAGAGAACCCCAACACCGGTGTACCAGAAATAACACGACTGAGCAGGGACTGTGCTGCCAAAGCAATAAAGAAGTAGCACTGAGAGACACAGCTCAGTGACACAGAGTGTGGGAGACAGATGAATAAACACGTGAGTGGGGCCCTGAGAGCAGTCTGGAGCTGTGTCAGGACCAGGAGAAAGCAGGATCCCTCATGCAGCAGAGGAGGGTGCTCTGCTCTGGCACAGGGGTGGTGCAGCAGAGCAAATGAGAAAACTTGCTAGAGCCAATGGAGGCAGTCAAGAGACTGCTGGAGCCTTGGTGCCCAGAAGGAACAGATGTGAATGTCATTTTTTTGTTTCCTAAAGTACAGCAATACTGCTGTTCCTCCCACTTCCACACACAAATGTTTTCAGGTTTTATTTAGGTCCCAGGTATAAGTTCATCTATACTTTCATAATGGGAACACCCCTTTTGAAAGAGTTTTTAACCCAGAAGTTGAAAAAAAATCCTTGAAAAAAATTAGCAACCTGATTGCCAGGCAACAAATGTCAGTGACCAAGAACAAAGCCACCAAGGGGGGCTTTTAGTCTAACAGCAAAAATTGTGAGGAATGGTGTATGGAAGCACACCTCTATTTGTGGAATCAGCTAGGAGAAGAGGATTTGCACTTTAGAGCAAACATAAATGCATGCTGAGAGGTTTTACATGAGTCCTGACAGTGGGGTGCTGCTGTCCATTTAAGTCATACCTGGGCACATATCCTGTGACACTCACTCTCCTCACTTCAGCACTTTATGCATTTACCAAAAGTTTCTGTTGAGCCAGAAGACTTACTGTCTCATCAACAGCCTTTTTTTTTCACTGGTTTCTCCACTTCTGTACACAACTTCATATATAGACAGTGGTGAGGAGAATGCAGACAAAAAAAAAAAAAAAAAGCTTTATGTTGGCACTTGCTATGCAGAATATGTAAAGTGTCACTGGGGTCAAATTTAAAAAGCCAGTCAGTGTCTGAAAATTACTGGGAGTTTAATCACCATCTTCAATTGACAGAGCTTCACCTCTCCTGCTGATTTCTAATTACAAGAACTTGTCCCAAAACAATAGGCACAGACTTCCCAAAACATAGATAAAGAAAAGTGATGTCTCTCAAAAGAGACAAACCCAGAAGTGATAGTCTGAAGGTCTCCTCTAGTCCTGCACAACATTTTGTCTGAAACTCTTCTTCCTCATGTATTAACACAGAACCACCTTTGTCCATGGACCACAGAAAGCAGTTGGATGAGATCACAGCTCCAAGAAAAAAATGGGGGAAAGAGAGAAATTCACTCTCCTTTCAAACCTTGCAAAAAAGAAAGAAAAAAAAATATCAACAGCATCAATTCCAAACTGGATTATTGGAAACCTAACTTCTTCAGCAAACTGACAAAACAATAAAGAGAAACCCCATCAGGTCCAGATCGATTCAACTGCTTTGTTTTGATGTAATGTTCAAATTGATGCCAATTTCTCTTAGATTGTCTGAAACTTCAATATGATTGAGAACCCATTGCATTTTTGGGTGCAGCCGAAAAGCAGAAAACTATTTCAAGCTTTTAGTCACTAAGCAAAGATGAAAACTCAGTCCTATATTAAACCAGGCACAGACACATCTGATTAGAGGCTCATCAGGCTGACCTCCAGGTGAACTATACCTTCACGGTGTAGATCCTTGCCCTTCAGAGGAAAGGGAAGCTCAGCTGAGCTAATGCACTATCTAGAATACTAGATTTTCCTTCAACAGCATTTGTGAGAACCCCTACCAGCCAGCCTAAAGGTTATAATATTTTTTGCCTTGTTGTTATAGGAATAAAAAGGGAAGAGATATCAATATAATTAAGATATGGAAATAAAATTTTTAATGCAATATGGATGTTGAGCTACCTTTTAGAGTCCTCACAATCCTACCTAAATCCTTTTGCAACATCTCAGAAAGAAGCAGTGTAAAATAGTTTCTCCACACAGGTGTATCAACATCAGCTTCTGAGAAAGAATCTGTTAAACAGAGAATTTAAATACCAAAGAGTTAATGGGGAATGCCATTTACTTGGTTCCTTAATAGTGCAAGTCCATGGCAGTTTCAAGAGGACAGTAGTATTTTTAAAGGCTCTTGGCATGTCAGATTCAAACCATGTGCTTAGCTATGGTCACATATCCTCAAATTCATTTTACCGTACCACAGCTTGATATGAGCTATTCTTTGTAGCACAGCTAGCACCACTGATGAGTTCTAAGACCAATATATAATAGCTAGTATCTAGTAAAACTTTTTAACTCAATTAAGGGTGCAGGCTACATTGTATTATATTGTCCAGCCTGAAACATCAGTCTTGCAAACAGGGCAAATGGATAAAGTCACAGTCACTCTCTCCACTCAGAGGAGTATTTTCAACTTGTTCATCACATTGTGCAGATAATCTTCTGCAAAATACAAATACAACATTCCAAAGCTCCTAATTTTTCTATTTTTCAAAAAGTACTAGGTCATTTATAACCTCGTGATGATCAGCAACTGCTACTCATGACAAAAAGAAATTGGCACTTCTTAAAGTTACCTCCTTTAGGGAAGATTTTGTGTTTTCTTTTTACTAGGTTTGTTTACCCAGTTAGAAAATCTACCTTTTTTGAAAGCTTCAGTAGTGCATTTGGTTGATGTTTCCACCTAAAAACTAGAAACAAAGTCCATAAGCTCTAAGTTGAAAATTAGCAGCATTGAAACCCAGCTAGTATGAGTAGGAAGGGTAAAAAAACCCTCACAACCAACATTTATATGAAGAGGAAAGGTTTGTGTATCTGAACTGTCAAGTGATCACTGTTTGGAATTCGTGGTCTTTCCTAAAGAAAAGTGTAGACTACAGTGGAGGAATAAGTTACCTAGTCACTCATGGCAGTGTTTTCCCCTCTTCTTTAAGGAGCCATGTTTTTTAATTCCTGTTTTTTCCTTCAGTGACTAAACAATATGAATAAAGTTGATCTGCAGAATTAAAATTATACTGCAATCTGGCACATGTTTTCTACCATCTCAGTTGTGTACACTTGTAGTCCTTCTCAAACTTTTCTCTCCTTGCACCTCCCTTCTGCTGTTCATCGACTCCTCACTTTACCTTACTTTTGGACAAAGGACATAACTACCATTAAGTACAGATTAACCTCCAAGTCTGGTGCATTGGTGTCAGCAGTTGCCTAAATCATTCAGACATGCTGTCAGCTGGAGTGGGACCTCTCAAGAGCCTTTGGAGCTTGATCAGGAAGAGGAGAGGAAGGGGCACCAGGACAACCTGAGTCCTGGCACCAGTGGAGTGTCAGCACCTTGAACCTAAGTGGCATGGAAAGGGGGTAAGATGTTTTCATGTGCTACAGGCTAGAGGGAAAAGAGGAGAATTAAAAGTCTAAGAAGAATCAGCAGTATTTCCTGAACGGTGTTTCAGGTGACAGAGATGACTAAAACAGTGACAAAATACAAAAAAAATACAAGCCCCATCACCTTTCTACCTTCCCCCTCCCACAGGCAGCTCACCTCCTTTCAAACTCCAGGCAAGTTGCTATGGAAACTATCAGCATGGCTACAAAAATAGGGAGCAATTATAGATTTCATCCATACATATCACTTTATTTCACAAATTAAAAAAAAAAAAACCTGAGAAATTACACAAGATGGCAAGCCCTGTCACTGAGACCCTTTCACCTGGAGGGGACAAAGGACCCTCTGCAGAAGGGATTTCAGCTGAGCACCAGCCCCTTGGCCAAGGTCACCCTGAGAAAAAGAACATCAACAAACTCTGCTCTTCTTCAGCTGAGAACAATTAGTGCAAGATCCCCATCAATGACTTTCATTTGTTTGTTTTGTTGAACTCCTGTAACCTGGCAGTAGAAAAGTCACATCATCCCTTTTCTTCTGTTTTGCATCTTGGCACAGCATTAGGACTTTATTCCTGTGTGTAAGCAAAGATGTTTGGGGACCATTTCAACACTGGTAGCTCTCTTTAAGAAGACACTGGGCATAAATGTCTCTGCCTCAAAACTTAACTCTCTGAAAAGCGATAGTGCAGAAAAAGGAAATGACATAGTAAAGAGAGCAACATATGATATGGGCTTTCAGATAACAAGATGCACAGTTAGCTCCAGCCTTTGCACTTCTCCTATCCCTCTGAGAGTTTAAAATATGCCTATATTGATTAATAAATTGGAAGAAAAAATGGAAAAATAGCACTGACTATATAAGGAGAGCTGTAGCAGGACAGAAAGAGGAGGTAAGGAACTCTATTAATTGTTCCTGGGTTTTATTTAACTTTCTTAAAATTAAAATACACTAAAAACATCCTGATCAACTACTTGAGAAATTCTTTTCAACTCAAAGCTTTCTAATGATGGTGTATAGACGATGGAGTAAACTGGAAGATTCAAACCATGTTACTCTGGGGTTCTCCATGTTACAATAAAACAGTACTACACAGAGAAGTTGGGAGAACCTGACTATAACCTTTTTTTTTGGTCTTCTTTTTTTGTCTTCTTTCTAACTTCAATGTGACAAAAATATGTCCTAACCAGCAAAACTATATTTTTTTTGTAACTACTTTAGCTTCACCTTAATTCTCTGTACCTGTTGTTCTTTTTACAACTCTTTCTGTCTTGCTCCATTGAAGAAGAAAAGGAAGGAATTACAAGGTAAATTACATTCCATGAAACAAATTTCAGAGCTATAAAAACTAAGCAAGCATTGCAAGTTTAGAGCTAGAAAAAGAAAACCTTCTCTTTCTACGCCCCAAATCACTAAACACTTATCCAGTCATAAGCACATGAGTAGTTTAAGTGAACTCTTGGATTCAAGCCAATAGATAAATGTTGAATATGTGCCTGGCCCAGCCAATGCACACATTCTGCTGCTAAATGTGACATTTATATATTTACATATATCTTTTGCATTCAGGGAGATAAGAAAACCTGTTTAAAAATCAGAACACAGGGCTAAAATCAGTGATTAAAATTGTCCTGAAAGTCTCTCTGGTGATACTGTGAATATTGTATAATTTTGTTTGCAAAGGACTTGGAAAAAACAAACATTAATGCACTTTATATTTAGCTCACTATCCACTAAATATGTCTTGCATACAGGTTATGAAGAGTACAACAAACAGATTGTATGCACAATTCAAAATTTCAAGACAACTAAACTCTATGGAGTGTTTTCAATGTTACTTATTTCAGTGGCATTGAAAGACATCTGCAAGTTAAAATTACAGTTTAATTTGCATTAATGCATTTTCACAAAAATCAGAGGAGAACAGCATCTTGTCTTTTTTTAAAAAACTGAATATCAAGGGATGGGGGAAAAAAAAAAGAATTTTTTACTCTCCAAGGAAAATAATTGTTTCAAATTGGCAAGCAGATTGAACTAACTGCATTGAAGGATGAGTGAGTTTAATGTTTCCAGACTCAAGTTTTTTACAGGCTTAACTGTCAGATAATAAAATAGAGTTCCATTTTTTTGTGGTTTAGATAACATATTCATATTTTTGTAAGTATGGTTTGTGAGATCCAGGCAAAGATTGAGATTAATAAAATCGAGATGCCACAGTATTACCACAACATTTAAAGATAAGGGACCAATCCTTTGCACGTCTTTTGCATAGACCAATAACCTGATTCTGTGATGAATTTGCTTCAGTGAGACTACTGACTTGTTCCATGCATTAATATGAAGAGGCAGCTCTATAACTTTTTAGCAAATCTTACTGATGTCTTTACAGTGAACTTGAACAGGCCTTAAGTTAGGTCTTTAAGGGAGCTTATGCCCAGTATTGCTGAAGCTGGCCTTTACATATCTCATTCATCATAAAACCTCCTACATCACCTCCTAAAGAAATCCACTTATACAATGAGGTTTCCTGCATGTTCACCATCAGGTCAGGCAATACACAGGAGATGGGAGGGAGACACTAGCATAAGCCTTTGAGAAGAAGGGAATGATTAATCTGGCCCACTGGAAGGGAAATCCCGCATCTTACTACTCATAACTCAGTGATCTCTGCTAATATTACCTACATGATTAATATTTTTCAAAATCAGCATGGGTTCAGACACTTTCTTTCAAAGATGACTGTGGCACTCTGTCACCCCCAATCCAGCAGCCCAGTGGAAAGAACTTGAGGAGGAATTAGATTAAGTAAAGCCAGACCAGTTCAATGTTCACATGCTCCAGGATCCTCCTCTCATCACAAAAGTACTTCATGTCTGAGGACCTCATGAAAAACTCTACCAATGCATAGGTACTCAACGCCCCATGAAGGATTTCCCAGTTTATATCCCCAGCATACAATGGGATTAGCTCAAGGTGCAAGCTGGGCCACCATGTTTCTTCATTCTCATGTGTCATTAAGATATTCTGCCAAGACATTGAAAAAAGAGGTAAAGGAGCTAATAGAGCATGAGTATGTGCTGGACGTGCTATTCAGAGGTTGTCTGAAAGACTGCCATAAAGCCTACAAAAGTGGTGTGCAGGACTGAAGGACAGAGAGGCTCACAGATCAAAGGCTTAGACAGATCTGCCACGTTCACGTGTCGGCTGTGTGGGGGTTACCCCCTTTTGGGTAGGAAGCGTTGTGGGGTTCAAGGAATATTTCACTTGTGGTGCAAAATGGGATAAGACTGGGTCATCCCACACACTGTGCAAGCAATGTGGGGACTACCTTGTCTGTGAGGTGTAGGAGTCTGGAATTTTGGCAAAGCACAAAAGGGTAAGTGGATATCCATTTCCCCAGTCAAAAGCCACCTTTCCGTGGTAAAAATGGGAAGTTGCGCAGCAAGGTCTCTACTAGGACATCTACTCAATTAGGAACCAGAAGAGACATGGTTTCTCCTGAAAATACTGAGGTCTTGGCAAAAGGCTTGAACCTAAGAGATGCCTCTGGGGAGACCTCTCAAATCAGAGGACATGCCAGTCATATCACAGCACTTAGAAGTGGCAAAAGGTGGTGCTTTCCAGGATGTTCCCTGTGAGACTGCTAGCCCGAGCCAAAGGAACAACCGGTTAGTTCAGCTCACCGAGCATTACCGCCCTCAGCTCCTGCCACTGGAGGCAAAGGAGGGACTTGTTGGGGATGAAATAGAGTTGGCTGGGCAAAGGACAACCCTGGCATGTGCTTCATCCAAGGCCTGTACAGGACCCAACTTCACCAAGTATTCTTGCAGCAGCCCAGAGAGCCTGGAAGAACCAGGTAAACAGAGATTCAAACCAAGCACTTCCACAGTACCCGTGGTACCCATCTATGGTCCATCTTGTCATACTTCTTCCTTGATCAAGGGACAAGAAGACAAGTGGCAGACAGCTCTTATATGTCAGGTGGAGAATCAGAATCAATCAGAAAAAGAGTTGTCACAGATGTTCCAGCCTGGAAATTCACAGGTCTGATCTGAGACAATTATGCTCCCAGGATAAACACCCCTCAGCAGTAGGTTCTTTCCTGCAGTCTCAGAATCTCCTCTGAAGATCAGTAATAAATGACAGTTCATTGGTTTGGAAAAATTTATCTTCCTTAATGAAAGAATATCTGCCTGCACAAGAGTGGGAGAACTAGTTCAAACATCAACAGAGTCCAGGGCCCACTCATCTCAGAAGTCACCGTAAAACCCCATAATCAGCTTACCAATGCCCAAGAATTTTTTACTAGGTGTTTGGCAGCAAACTTCAAAGAAAAGTAGGAGTTCCATTGCCCTAATTCTTCATACTGACCATTTCAAACCTGTGCCATAGGACCTACCAAGCACTATGATGAATAGAATATGAAAAGATGGGGTGCACACCATCACTAGATCTCTAGTAGTACTTCTGTCTTTTCCTAGAGAGGGTGATATTTTTCTTGGCACCTCCATTCTTCTTCAAGGCACTGGCATGCAGGTCATGGTCCACACAGATACATAACCCAACAAACATTGCTCTGCACAAGCTACTCACACAAGTCTTTATGCAACTATTTAGACCACCTCTGTCCCACACAGAGTTCCCTCACAGCCTGGATATGCTCCATACATATTGGCAAATTTCATCACAGATTATACAAGCTCAGAGTTCTCCAGCTGTGAGAAAAGTGAGCAAAGATGAAAACATTTACAACGACTAGTGGTGACCAGACTATTCAGCTGGAAAGGAAACAGTCCACCTTCAGTGGTGTAAATGGTCACTTCTGAGCTTCTTGTCCAGAATTAGTATGTACAATATGGAGCATAGTTCAGTTCTATGCTAAATTTATCCCTTTCTGAAAGTGTCAGAATGACAGTGCCATGTCTTCAGGGTGTATGTGGTGTCAGCTTGATTCTATATCTGCTCATCACCAAGAAAATCCATGAGGTTCACCTCAGGCTGCCTGCTGTAGCAAAGAGCAAGGATTTCTGTACATGATGTGTAATGTGTTTACTATGAACCTGATATGAGGGTGACTAGGAAGTGCATTTTGTCATCACAGAAGTTCATCAGTCCTGTAGAAAAAAGAGAGACCTTTAAGCATGGTCAGTGTGAGAGTTTTCCTCATAGACTACATCTCCAACCTAGCAACATCATGTGAAGTGTTGGAAAGATTTAATACTTTAAAGCCCCACATTTTAAATTTTTCTCTGCTAGCATCTCAAAGTCTCTCTGCTCTAACCTCAAAGGAAATCTCATTTACTGTGTTGAAACCACTAAATATTATAGAGAACCATTTCGACAGAATTTACTCACAGCTTGAATTTCTACTCACTGATGTTTTCAAGTATGAACTACCCATAGGTACCACCAAAGAAAAAGAAAAAAAAAATCAAAACAACTCAAACCCAACCACAAAAATGAACCCAAACAACAAAAATATTTAAAATTTTAAAAAAAAAATGGCCAAAGAAAAACCCACAATGATACATACTGAAAGTTCAAAATAAATATACTTAAATATTTCTGTGGGTCACCTCACCTGCAGGGAAAATTCAGACTCAAAAGTGTCACTTATGACTTACAAGTTTCCTCAGTTAACCAGCTTTAAAGACGTTTTTCCACAACTTCAGCAGTTTTTGAAAGTTTATGGCAATGAACAACAGATTTTCTATGACTAAAATAGCAAAGCTATCCACTAGTGTATATTCAGTTTATGGCATGTCATAAACACTTGACAGGTTTCAACACAGCCCACAGTATTCAACAAGTGAGTCTTTTGCCTGCAAAGTCTGAGCAAATCCTGCATCCTTCCATAAGATTTTCAATTTTGCAGAGTGCATGTTCAAAGAACTTCAGAATTTGGCCTATGAAGGAACATTTGGTGCATGAAGAGTTCTGTCCCTGCTCACAAGTTTATTAATCATTAATGAATAATTTTGTTTTCTTCTCTTATTTGTGTTCCAAAACCATGTAACATTTCTAACCTCTTAAAGAGAACAATAACAACCTGAGTCCCCAGAATTTCATTTCACCTCAGTATATTTAAAATACTGTGAAGTCATGTATTTACAAACATTCCTCTCTCTGAAAAAAAGATCTTTTCTCTGCACAGCTAGCAGTCAGACACATCAAAACCCCAGTGCCTCTAGGATATTCTCAATAATTTATACAAGGAGGCCATAACCTCTCCATTCAAAATTCAGCTATACTTTATTTCCTAGAGAGATATCTAACAGTCATCAAAGTTAGCACTCGTAGTTTATAATGAGTAGTCCTGAACATGCTGTATTTACTGGCTCAATGCCAATAGATTGATAGATTCCCATCTATATAGAAGCTTATCAGTGCCTCTCTAATTCTATTTATTTTCTCACTTTCCAAATTCAGTGCAAAAAATGTCTCTGAAACTCAACTTTCTATACAATCTTTCACATATTCTGGCCTATTGCTAAAGCATCTGTTGGAAGTGTTGGCCAATTGTATAACACCCATTTTCCTTTCATCTCTGCCACAACTTTATTCCAACACTGACTGCATTTTGGCAGAAAAACTCTGTTCCCATCTCTTGGGCAAGAACATCTCTTCTTTCCCCATGCCTAGAAACCCTTGCTACCTATGAAATCCCTGCTTTGAAGCAATAGCTGGCTATGTCATGCGACAGCAGAGACTCAGAGAAGCACCAGTGCTGACTTAAGGAAGGTGTAATGAGAATTTTATCCTTCTGTGCTCTCTTCCCTCTGCTGCATGCTGTTTCTCTCAAATATTCCCAGCACACACACACTTTCCTACTGAGTTTTTCAAGGTGCTCCTCATCTTTTCCGTTCTGTGGGGACATAGCTTGCAGTTTTAGGCCAGGATACGCCACACTCCTCTGTACTTATTTATGTTGGGAATCTGGAATGCAATGAACTAAATTCACACCTCAGATTAACTCCATTGATTTCGTTGTTTGACTCAATCACACACACAGAGCTGCTTTTTAGGGTTTTCCATCATCCTTCTCCAGCTGAAAGGATCTCTGTCAAACTACTTTTGTAGTGCTTCTGAGGATATTCAGCCCCCTCGGGTAACAGAGTGTTCCAATTTTCCCTTATCATTTCATATATTGGGTCTTTCACTGATATAAAAATATTGCTAGGAAAAAAA
Organism: Myiozetetes cayanensis; assembly: GCF_022539395.1. Classification (NCBI taxonomy): domain Eukaryota; kingdom Metazoa; phylum Chordata; class Aves; order Passeriformes; family Tyrannidae; genus Myiozetetes; species Myiozetetes cayanensis. The sequence continues at coordinate 38,690,531 of NW_026086604.1, read as the reverse complement.
TCACCAACAGTGTATATTCTAATGACTAGAAATTATAGCAAATTCACACTGCCACATTCAAATGGATTCATAGAATCTTTAAGGCTGGAAAAGGCCTCTCAAATCATCAAGTCCAACCATTAGCCTAACACCGACATCATGCTGACCGCTAAACCATGTCCCCAAGTGCCATATCCACACCTTTTTTGAACACTTCCAGGGTTGATGGCTCCACCATTTCTCTGAGCAGCCTGTTTCATTGCTCAACAACTCTTCCATGAAGAAATTTTTCCTAATATCTTATCTAAACCTACCCTGGTGCAACTTGAGGTCATTTCCTGTTGTCCTATCATTTGTTACCTGGGAGAAGAATGTGACCCCCACCTGGCTACAACCTCCTCTCGGGTAGTTGTAGAGGGCAATAAAGTCCCCTGTGAGGCTCCTTTTCTCCAGGCCAAATGATCCCAGCTCCCTCCACCACTCCTCATCAGACTTATGCTCCAGACCCTTCATCAGCTTCATTGCCCTTCCTTGGATATGCTCCAGCACCTCAATGTCTCTCTTGGAGTGAGGGGCCCAAAAGCGGACACAGGACTTGAGGTGTGACCTCACCAGCGTCGAGTACAGGAGGATGATATCTTCCCTGGTCCTGCTGACCATACTATTGTTCATACAGGATACCACTGACCTTCTTGGCGACCTGGGCACACTGCTGGCTCATATTCAGCTGACTGTTGACCAACCAGGTCCTTTTCTATTGGACATCTTCCCAAACGCTCTTTCCCAATCCTGTAGCACTCTATGGGGTTGTACTGGCCTAAGTGTAGGACCTGGCACTTCACCTTGCTGAATCTCATACAATTCGCCACAGCCCATCAATCCAGCCTATCCAGATCCCTCTGTAGAGTCTTCCTGCCCTCCAAGCTGATCAACACCCTCACAACTTGGTTATCTGAGACATTATTGAGGGTGCACTCGATCCTCTTGTCCAGATCATAGATTAAGATATTAAACAGGACTGGTCACAATACTGAGCCCCAGGTAACACCACTCCTGAATGACCACCAGCTGGATTTAACTCCGTTTGCAACCATTATCTGGGCCCAGCCATCCATCCAGTTTTCCACCAGAAAACAGCACACTCATATTCTGTGAAACAAAGTCTAAGGCACAAGTAGACAACATCCACAGTCTTTCCCTCATCCACTAGGCAGGTCACTTTGTCATAAAAGGAGATCAGGTTGGTCAGCCAGGACTTACCTTACACAAACCTATGACCCGATCCCCAGGTTGACCTGTAACTGTTGCATGGTGGCACCTGAGGTGATCTGCTCCATGACCTCCCCTGGCACCAAGGTCAGACCAGCAGACCTGTAGGTGCCCACATCCTCCTGCTGTCCCTTCTAATCAACGAGCATCACATTTGTCAACTTCCAGTGTCAATTGCAACCTCCCTAGTAGAACAGGACTGCTGGTAAGTGGTTAAAAGTTGTTTGGTGAGCTTCTCCACTGTCTCCTTCAGTACCCTTGAAAGGACCCCATCCAGCTCCACAGATTTGTGATATTCAAGGTGTAGCAGACTCTTCCCTCCTAATATGGGCGCTTCAACCTGCTCCTTGTCTCTGTCTTCAAACTCTTGGGACCGGGTACCAGGAAAACAACTGGTCTCACTGTTAAAGACTGAGGTAAAAAAAAAAAAAAAAAAAAAAGTCATTAAGCACCTCAACCTTTTTCTCATCTGTTGTGGTTTTAGCTAGCTCTTGTAAACCCGGCAAAGAATTTTCTCCCTTCCCCCTGGCTATCAAGATAAGCACTTAACAATACAAAAGTCTAGCTGGCCTGGCTAATGGCCAAAAGATTAGTCTCCTAGGAACGGGGCAGATAAGGAACTGCACCTTTTGAGAGGGAGGAGTTGGGGGGCTACCCTGTGGCTGGAAGGAGGTGGGAGGGGTGGCTGGGGGTGGTCTGGGCTCTCTGCTCTGGGTCGGCAGCCACTCGCCAGCTGGAAGCCTTCCTGAGTCCTTCATTGGAGTGGAGTTGCTGTAGTTTTTTTTCCCCTCCCCTGGAGGCTTTACTTTTTTTTCCCCTCCTTTGCTTTTCCCTTTCACCATTCCCTGGGCAAGGAGCTCCCAAGGGGGAGAGAAAGAGAGAAAGGACCGAGTGGAGAGGAAACTGACTAGCTGGAGTAAGTAGAGTCTGCCTGGTCCCTTTCCCCCTCCCCCTTCTCCCTTTCCCAGTGTGTGGGAAGGGAAGGGGGACCGAGTTTTTTTTTGTTTTTTTCGGACACATCCCGCAGGGTAATTTTTTTTCCCCTTCTTCTCCCTTCCCCCGCCTCCCCCACCCCATGGTGGCAATCAGGGATCCCACAGTGCCATCTGGTGGCAGGCACGGGACATTACAAGTTCTGCATCTTCAGTGACCCAACAGCGCCACCTGTTGACTGCTATAGGACATTACAAGCACTGCATCTTCAGTGACCCAACAGTGCCCCCTATTGACTGTGGTTGGAATTGCACCAAGGGGCGCAAAAATTGAACTGTTTATTTTTCCTTCTGCCAGTTTATCAGTTTTGTTTCTGAAGGGGTTATTTGTGGGTGTAGGAGTGTTGTTTGGTTGTTTTACTTGTTTGGTTTTTGGTGATTTTTTGGTGTTTCTGTTAATACACACATACTTTTAATAAAGGGCTGCTATTTTTTTCCTTTTCCATAATTTGTTCTTTTCTTTCAATCAGAGCCTTTTAATGTTGGATTTATAATTGCTCAGAGAGAAAAGTTTGAGTCTTTTCTCCTAACTCACCCTCAGCAAAAGACCCTTGTCTCATTTAAACTGGGACATCATCCTTTGTGACTATGTTTGCCCCCATATGCAACAAATGATGGAAATTTTCCTTAACCCTTCTTTTGTTGCAGATGTATTTGTAAAAATACTTTTTATTGTCTTTTACAGCACTGACCTGATTAAATTCCAGCTGGGCTTTGGGCCTTCTAATTTTCTCCCTGCAGAACCTTACAACATCTTTGTAGTTCTCCTGAGTTACCTGCTCCTTTTTCTAGAGGTGAAAAGCACTCTTTTTCTCCTTGAATTCCAGAAAAAACTCGCTGTTCAGCCAGGTCAGCCTTCAACCCCACCAGCTCATCATTTGACATGAGGACAGCCTGTTCCTACATCTTTAAGATTTCCTTCTTAAAGAATATCCAACTTTCCTGGACTCCTTTTCTCTTCAAGGCTACTTCACAATGAAGTTTCTCAACCAGTCTTCTAAAATTTCAATTGATTAATAAAAGAGAAAAAATACCCAAATCCTAAATAGTACCAACATAAACGTAAATCTTCAGAAATCTTCAAAAATGGTAGTGTCTATTTAATCAGAAATTTTCTCACAGTGTTTATTTTCAGTTAGAGCAGTACATTTAATCCATTTGTTTTTCTCCTTTCCAGCAATGAAACATGAAAAAAAATCACATTTTTATATAATTCCACTCAGAAAGTACTTGACAAGGGAAATAAAAAAAAGTAAAAATTACCGGGATCATCAGATAAATCAGCTTGTTAACAATTAAAATATGTTACCCTTTTTCTCTTTTTTATAAAAAGAGTAATTTTTAAGTGTGATTATAAACTATAACTCAACAGAAATTATTACAATTAGAATTCGCAGTTCACTGCACACTGAAATAAGTTTTTACAATATGGATCTTGAATAACACTTTGGCTTTTTCCTATTTCAAGGAAATAATTATCTTTTTTTTAAGGAAATAATCATCTTTTGTAATCATCTTTTTCCATTTCATTTCTACTTTGTAGCTGATTCATTCCCCCAAACTGATGGGCTGAGAAGACAAAAGCTTAACAATTACTTTAACTTATCTAACCAAGAAGAGCTCTCTCCTCTAACAAAACCCCATCTTCCTTCTCAGAGGAAGATGCTGCTGTTACCTGACTGCAAGCTAAAGGGCACTTGGGGCTAGCAGCAAGGCATGACCCCTCCTCTTAACTGGAAGAGGAACCTAAAGGCCATAATTTAACCTCTTCCCCAGTAAATCCATCCTTTCCTTCTATTTGTCTTGTGAGGCTCAAAACTGCTCAGGTCTGCTAGTAAAACTGTTGGAATCATCTCTTATTTTTGAATCAGGAACCACTGTAAAATTGGACCCTTGGGTCATTTTATTCCCTTTTGAACTGCACAACAGAGCCAGGCAGCCTTGCTCTGGCTTGGGACTTTCTGTTCTCTGACCTCTGCCATCATTACTATTTCCCCACATAAATACAGTCTGAATGTGTTGCTGCCCTGTCTTCTCACTATCTGTTGCTTGCTCACAGACAAAGGGAGAAAGCAGGCAAAGGTTTGGGTCTTCTCCCAATTTTTAAAATGTTTTAAAGTGTTTCCTCAACAGAGCTCAAAGAGGAGAAGAGAGCATGATCTTTAGAAATCCCAGCCATTTAGGAGTGCTGTGTTTTGCACAGTGATAATAATCACTTGAAGTTAATAGAAGCAGTATTTCCACAGCTGGGATAATTTGCCATAGCTCCTAGAAGCCCTTATTTACAATCTATTTCTAAATGTTTATTATAATAATAGCTGGTTCTTTTCTTGAGCACCGGGTTGTTTTCACAAAATGAAAATAAATTCCATGACTTTGCTACCAAGACTGAAAAAAACCTCTGTTAAAATAGAGAACATGAATGTTACACATCCCTCTCTGAATTTCAATGAGAATTAGATCCATAACACAAATCCAGATGTAAGTTACTACAATACTGTATTACTGATCCTAACCAATACCACATATATGAACTTTCAACAAACTGCAGCTGCTCTTCTATGAAACTGTCAATCTTCAGTATTCATTGTAACCTTCTGTTCACTTTATTTTTTATTTTCTCTCCATCATCTCATAAGTAACAAAAAAACCCACCATAATACTTTTGTATTTGCTACATAAGTTCTATTTTATTTTTTTTCCTTTTTCTTTTTAACACTGTGTCTTTTTTACAGAAATAGGACAGTCTAAACTTATTTTTGCCATATCAGACCCTGGTAATTTTTTACTCTTAAGTATCCTGAACAGAAAAGCTGAATTGTTTTCTCTTTTCTTTGTAACAGACAGTCTGAAATGGAATGAGCATCAACACTCCCAGAAGATATTAATACATATCTCCTCAAACAGTCACCAGCTTGTCTGAAGACCACTCTGACCTCCAAAGGTGTCAACAAGTGAATAATTATTTGACAGAAGCTGACAAAAATTGTGGTTTACTACTTGCTTATAAACATTGCATTCTTTTATTTTAATTCCTGCCCACAAAGTGTTACTGCAGTGTTAACCAAACTGAATGAATATCAAAAGGTGTGCATTAAAAAGATATAATCTCTTTAGTCTTTACCTGCCTTTAATTAAAAAGGTTATGTCAAAAGAAGCTTTGGTAGAATAGGTGAGTTATACTAAGAGTAAGGGGTAAGAGCAAGGGCTGAAGGAAGGTAGAGGCATTATAATGCAACAGCAGGAAAGGGAAAATAAGTAGAAAGAGGGAGGAGACTCTCAGAAAAACTAATTTCAATAGTTGAACTAATATGGTCTATAAGGCTCCAAAGGTGATTCAGAATATCTCAATCCAGATCTCAAATCTACCCCCTCATCGTAAAAATCTAGGCTTCTATTTTTAAGCATCTAATTTAGAAGACTACATAGAAACTAAGAAAAATATTTATTTAAAACTACTTATTTTAAAACTGTGTAAAACTAAACTTTTTCTGCAATTATATTGAAATATTGAATATTATAGCAAATTGTGTTTCAGATATCCTTCCACTGCTGTAACAAAATTACACTAAAGATTTATGTGGCCCAATAATGTGTTTTTAAATAATTATTTCTCAACTCCTGATAATGAATATAATCATAGATAATTACTTATCAATAAAAAAAATTATCTTCTTTCTGATAAGCAATGGCTTTCCAGACTTCAACAAACTGTGGATTCAACTCACTTCTTTTGAAATGAATGGCATATTGCAGTGTGGTCTCAGCATACCAAAAGCAAGGTTAAATAAACTGTGATCCTGAATTTGCTGAATGGATTTTTATATCAACAACATTAGATAAATCTGTCACCTATATCACCTGCATCAGCTTCAGACTATCTCAGCTGCCCTTGCAATAAGAATGCAGAAGAGAACATCTTGAGGTTTTGAAAAATGAAAGTACTATTCCAAATCAGAGGAACACAGGTCTAAAAATGACTCTGCATTATCAAAGGGCATGGACTTTCTCTCTGCATTTGAACAAAATTTTTTCACTTGTTCAAGAGATCTGCAGTATGCTTATATTCTCCCACTCCCTAGTCAGCAGATTTTATCCAGTCCTGGAAAGTTTTCTTTGCAGCAAATGTCTTTCTGGGATAAGGCTCCGGGATTACAACATTGGAAGTGGTTAGATGCTGGCAGTCTTTAAATACCCAAAGCAGTAGCAACTCTTCTTCCTTTCCTGAAACATGGAGAGCAGTACTTAGAAGAGCAATAATGCTCAAACACCCATGGGACATGGAGGTCCTGAAGGGAAGAGACAAAGATTATGTCCAGGAGGAGGCATTCCTCTTGGGAGAATAAAGATTATTAATGTCAGTGAACCATCTACCTGATAAGAGAGAAACCACTGGAAGTCAAAAAGGCTTAAGAAAAATATAAGACAAAGAGAGTCAGTAAGATGAACTTCTGAAGAGGAAACAAGTTAGCCAGGTTTAAAAGACAGTAGGAGTTGAATTTTTTTCTAAAATAACTGAGGAGTAGGACAGACTGAGAATTAATGGAAGTGGATCTAAAGCATATGGTTCCTCTGCCTCTGGCAGTAGTATCGTTTGATCCTTACAAGCTCTCTTGAATTTCAATAAAACATTTTTTTCTACAATTGTAGAAGATGAACCTTTGACAGAACTGGCTGACTGCTTTCAGGTACAAAAATATACTAGATTTTGAGATGGAAAACTATTTCATTTTCATGTTATACCTGTATTAGTAAATAAGATGTTCAATTTACAGAAGAACTGTTGTCAAATAACTAAATATTAAGAGTGTTTCTACAGATGAGTATTTTTCATTTAAAGTTAATTAGCTGTATACAGCACTCTTTACAATAAAGTGCAAGAAAATTAAGATTTTCTACTTAATAACAGAATGCAAAGCAGAAAGACACACAAAAGATTTCAACTGATATGAGACATAAACTCTTCATTTTTTAAATAATTTTCTCCTAATAATTTCATGGCCCGTTGGGTACCCCTTCACTATCAGTAAAATTCCTCTAATAATTTCCCATGCAGAGAATTAAGGATTCCCTTCCAAGCCTTTTCCTTCTGTGATTCCCTTTGAAATATATTTTCGTATTGCAGTAAAAAGGTGTCTCAACATCATGTTATGTTGTCACAGTTATTTTGCTGGTTTTCAATTTAGCAGTATTTAATTTTATATTTGTACAGCATACCGAGACATTCCTTTTCTTGCCATCTAAATTGCTTTTTTTCCTGACAATGTTATATTAAAATTTTAGTTTTGGTTCATTGGGGTTTTTTATTTTGTTTTGGTTTTTTTCACTGCAGTTTTCATTCCATTTCTTTGTGCTTCTGTTTTGTTTCTCTTTCTTTCTCTGTCATGTCTCTACATCTTATGAGCACTTTACACTTTAGAAAAATAGTATTTATAATTCAATCAATTGATCTTTTTTCTGGTATCTTTAGAAACCTATTGCAAATGCATGCTCTCTTCTGAAAAAAAGATAAATAATAAGGGAAAAATAAAATATTTCACTTTGTCTAAGCCAAGGAAGATTTATTTTTTTTTATTTCAGTACATTTGTGATACCTCAGAGTTTAAAAACCTCCTGTTCTTCCTATTTGGTTGATGAGATGAATATGTGAAGGGAGATCTAATTAAAAAATAAAACCACATTACCAATATAGAAAACAATAACACGTTACTAACTTCACCAACTTAAAGGACAGCAAGAAAAATTGCAAGACAATCCATATCAATAAATATAATTTTCTGCATTACACATAGGCAATTTGTCCAGGATTATTCAAGGAGACTCTTCTGGTTTAGTCACCTTTCAATCAAATGAAAACAACTTATTCTGTGGTGTATGATCATCACAAAAAACCCAAATCTCCCCTCTACCCCCCATAAAAACCCCAACCCACAACCAACAACAAAAACACAAACAAACAAAAACAAAACCATAAAACCAACCACAAAACAAACAAACAAAAACCAAAACAAAAAAAAACCCAAAGCCATAAACAAACCCTAAAGCAATTAGAATTCACAGAAAAATGTGCTTCTGGGCAAACCTCTTTAAATCACTGGAAAGAGAAAGTACACAGTGTTAAGATTTCTCATACCAGAATTTATTGACCAAAAGAAAAACAGAATATCTGTGGGAAATTTTTTTTCTTTCCTACTTTGAAGCACTTAGTAGAATGCCATTTCAGCTTAATCTCTTCAAATTGCTAGCACAACTTGCTGTGCAAAGATTGTCCTTTGAATTGAACGCTATATAGTTTTCCTTACAGAAAATGGAGACATACAACCATTTTTATTAAATGTTTATAAAATGCACTCAGTTAATTTTTTTCTTTTTTTTTTAATTCTTATTAGAGATTAAAGAAGTAAATAATAAAGAAATAGATAAAGAATAAAATAATAACTGAGAAAATGAAAGGAAATGGCTTCCTATCCTCCATGTCCTCTTGCTGTAGATCATTTTGCAACAGGCAGGACTCTTTTTTTGACCATATTTTTCTGCTACATGGCAAGATACTTTTTTCAGTCTTATTCCAGAAACAAGAGTTTGACACCTCTGAATCCATTAAAAAAAAACTCTTGTCTCTGCTTCTGTATCTGTGTTGGGTTCGCTTCAGACAATAAAAAACAGCAGCTTTTGGACTTGTGACTAAATTATTCATTTCTCTCACAGCAACTATTAATTGCTTGATTTCTCTGGAGTCTTAGAACCTCTTTTAAATATCTCACTCCAAAGCAGGGAGGTTAAAGAAACAAATTCTGTCTAGGTTGCTTTTTTGCTTTCTTTTTTTTTTTTTTTTAATAATTCAACATAACTTATGAAAGGATGGAGTCTAAATTTTATTTCTTAACATGATTTCACAAAGATAGCATTAAGTGAAAAGAATGTCACTGATTTTTCTTAACAGTCTGGTTTCTGCAAAGTGGTAAAATCCTGCAATTTCCAATCTCCTCAGATGCTCAGCAGATACTCAACTGCATTTGGAGGCAGGCCTAAGCCTGAAAACTTGAAAAATCATGATTTTTATGAAACACATCAAATTCCTGATCTGTGACACACTTCATGTCAGGACTCCATTTACCATAAGCTGTGGGATTCACTGATGTAAAATTTACCCTCATCTTTATTGCTCTGAAAGAGGACTTTTATTTATTTACATCAGACTACAGTATTACAGGACTTATTGTGCCTCGAGTAATTCAGTCACTGGAAGAGAGAACACAAAATCTGGTTTTTTACACACACATTGTGTAACAAATCCTGTCTATTTGTCATGCCTGATATATATATGTATATATATATATATTTAATTGTAGCCAACAGTGTGTGGGTAGGCCTGAATGGCTCCAAGTAGGATGGGCAGAAATGGCAGTGACAAAACCTGTGCGATCAGTACTGAACCACAAAGCTGCCTCTCTGGGCTTCCACCACCACTCAGCCCCTTGTCCTCTCTACAGTAACCTCCTGGAACTGATGTGACCTCGATCATCTGCTCTTCACTCCTACCCCTTGAGAGCAGGAGAGCCAGTTGTGACTGCTTTCAGCATGCTATGAATACTCTAACACTGTATTTTGTTCGTGATGGTATTAAACTGTGAAACAAATAAAAATCAAAATAGGGCCATAAAGGAAGTTTTTACTCTTTGTGAAAATTTAAGAGATATACTTTAGTACATAGAGCTTTAGCAAACCTTTAAAGCCCAAAAGATCTGGGACATGCTATTAGGGACCTGCCATGTTCATTCCCACCACCATGTAGAAAAAGTTCACGTTGGTGCCCACACAAACCCATGTTTTTAGATCAGCTTCAGCCTCAGCTGCACTCCCATTGACTTATTTCCAGGAAGGAAAGGACCTTGAAGTGGACCAGACCTCATAGTTGAAGTCATATAATATAAGGGGATATGCAAAATTATGACAAACTTGAATGGGTATTGTTCTCTAGTGTGTCACTTGGACAGTTCATCCACCTCAAGACATTTCTGTTTGGCATAGTGTAATCTTTAAGGGGTGTTAAGTACCAATCATAACAGCAAATAACAACTGAAACAATAATTACAATTATTTTAACTAAGTTTTATTCAACAGAGTAATAGTGTCTTTCAACATACAATTAGGAAAATAATTTTTTTTAACTTCTCTTTTGCCTGCACTTCTCTACTGCGTTTTTGAAAAATGACAGCATCATATGTTAATAACTTTGAAAAAGTTCCTGATAATCAGTGTTCTGTCTTGGCTTTATGTAAATTGTTAAGTAGTTACAGACAAATAACCCATTTCAACAGCAGTCATCTATACAAAATTATAATTGCTGAGAATAATCACAGCAGAAGTGCAACTGCTTTTTTGAGAGGGACCAAAGCTTGGAAACTTGCAAGATAACAATTTTTTATTAAATTTAATAGGCTCGTGTTTTTAGTTGTTAACTGTAATTTTTTCCATTCATTAATGTATAAAAACTATTTTCTCCTTGCCTGGAACCTTTCTCATGACTATCACATCTATTCTTCCATGAAGATATTTTCAAAACAAAAGATATAAGGCCGAGTTCAGAATGCAGCTGAAATAATTTCTTCCAGATTTGAAGTCACTCTTTTGTTTAGGTATTAGGAGAGTAACATTACTTTTTTGTTACTGTTATGCATTGCCCATTTCAGTCCTTCATTATTTTTAGGTTGTGGATTCTTATCTTACTGTCTTCTCCCTTTCATTAGCTGCCAGTCATCCTATTGCATGTGAAGCCTAGACAGTCTTAAATTACATAATTAGCTCAACTAGTCACTGAGTATTTCAACTGGAAGATTCAATTACATTTAGCTGAAATATCTTAATTTTGGGGTGTTTTTTTAGTAACAAAAAAAGGGAATCTGAAGAAAGCTGTATTTAATGGTCACAATGTCTTTATAAGACAACACCTTCCATATTTATGAAGGCTTCCTATGCTCAGCTTTGGACCTGCTGGTTTAAGACTTTTGGTAACTTTGCAAAACTCAATGGTGTGCCATGACTAATTTGTTACAAGAAAGGTCAGTATGTCTCAGGAAAAGGGATGAAATTATTGTGTATGTACACATACCTCTGAATGTCATTTCTTCCCAATGGCTCTTAAATCTGATGACCAAACAAGGATCAAATATGACAGAAGGGTTGGATTCTCAAAATTTTGAACTTCCCATCAATTTTATGAGGTAACTTGTTGGAGAGAAAAATCATGAAGAGAAAACCTGTATCTTGAATTTATTAGTGTTTATATCACTTTACTTCACCAAGCTTCATCTAATAGATGACCTCTAAGATTCCCAGAAGGATTTCAACAATCAGTGTTGGTATAATTTAGACACTAAGTGCTTGCCATAGGACTTCGATTTCACTCTGCAAGGTAAATACCTAAGAATAAGGGTGGAAGGGAAGGATAAGCCTTGCAACGTCCTAGTCTTTTATTAGATGAACATGAGATGACATGGAAAAAAATCCCAACCTCAATTAAGTTGTAAATCTGATGCGGTAGCTTAGGGGTCTGTGCTGCCTTTTCCTAAGAATGAGCAAAGGTATCATGCAGTAACTTTATTTAAAGGATCTCCTCCTAAAAAGTAAGTAAATATGTTCTAAACCTTTCCCGTAGTTTTACTGGTGAGACCACAATTTAGGCTTGATGAGGTGGACTGTCATGCTATTGTAGAGGTTCAATCCAGAATGCAGATTAATGAAGAAGACCTAATAAGCATTGACCAGATGGTGTTTTAAGTACGGCAAACCATGAAACATTAGATCTGACAGAGAGCAGAGGATGGATGTAAATGCCCCCAGAAATAGAAATATATACTGCTTTAGGACCAATGTCTTAAATCCACCAATGGCTGCCCTCATATTTTAGGTTTTTAATGCAATTTTTTCAACACCTCCCAATTCAACCTGGCCATGTATCATCTGAGAAAAAAAACCATCGTGGTCAATTATTTAAGACCCTCAGCTTCTGTTTCATCATTGAAGAACAGCATTTGAGAAGGACAGGAAGCTTTTAACGCTGCTGAGAACACAGTGTACTAAACACTAGATGTAGAGTAGAGGACTTGTTTTTTCTATTTTTTTTTTCCCCGAATTGTTCATAATGGGTTTGTATAGCACTGACAATATACTAATTCACTCACATGTTTTCAGGCAATGTGAGTGAAACCTGGATGCCTCCGACCCCAGATGACAGTCAGCAGCAGCCTCTCGAGCACAGCCTCGGAACTGGTGCTGCAAGGCCAATGCTGGGTTTTGACAACTGAATGTAACTCCCAAAAGTCACTGAGTTGCCTGGTTCAAAGCCCACAGAAACAAATAATGATGCTCACAGAGTTTTAAGCAGAAATGCACTTTGCTTTTTCCTAGAGGCCTCCCAGAAGAGAAACGTAAAATGTTTTTGCACTTGAAGTTTAAAGATGTGTTTCCCTTGGAAAGAAAGCAGTGAAGAGATTCTTCTTTCCTATCGCAGATCCACAGCGTTCAACAAATCCTATATAATCTACGATCTTCTGACAGCTTTAACAACTGAGTAAGAAGAAATCCCACCGTACTGCAAACAACATAAGTACATACAGTAGCTGAGGGTCTCTAATGAAATGTTACCAAAAAATATCAGACTGAAGAAAATAAAAAGACATAAATCTGTATACTGAGTCACAACAGTGTCCAGTTAACTATATCAAGTTTTTTGACAGGTTACTGTTTACTTACCTTGCTCCTGTCTTTGGCAAGCCTTTTTAAAATTTTCCTACATTACTCTATTACACTTCTGCTCCATTCCACAAGCCCTTCCATAAGCCCTGCTTCTCTCCACTGATGAAGCTGATCTGCAAGAGTCAGTAGAGTATTTCTTCTTTCACCATCTTGTTCTTCCACCTCCCCATTGTTCTTCTGTTTTACAGTTTATTAACAATCAAGCCTACTTTTGTATTTGATGATAGAACATTTTAGATTGTACTGAAAAAAGTGCATGTATGTCTATTAATGCAGATAGTCAGGAGTGACCAAACAGCTGCTATATTTATACTTTTATACCAGAGATGTACTTGGAAAATCAATATATACTTGGAAAAAGGGGATCAACAAGGAATCTAAACCCATGGGAAGACTCCCATTGATTTTAAAGAGTTTTGAAACATACTCCTCCATATGTTGTTCAGTCAGGTTTTAAAGCATATTCGGAGGAAATTGCCATTTTGCTATTACAGAAACTTAAAATTTCAGCACAGAAAGTAAGCTACAGTGCATAAATCATTCTAAAAACTTCAGAAACTTTACTCAGCAGGAGAAAGGCTAGGCAAGATAAAAAGGAAAAGCACAAATATGTGCCTGAAAATTCATGTTTCTTGGAAGGCTGATGATAAAAATTAAATTGAAGCATATAAAATATGACAACATGAGGTAGAAATTGAATTAATTTGAATTAAATTGAATTAATGCAACAATGCTGCTAAAAATCACCACAAGTAAATTTTTACAAGAAGCCAACACCCCCAAGCACTACCATAGTCATAACACAATATGGAGAGGCATGAGAAATCAACAAATCAACTGAACATCATACAGATCTTTGAGAATTTGATAGCCAAGAGACATGACAGATGGCTGAATAGCGAACACGCAGACATCCTGGTTCTTTTGTGAAGCAAAGTTTTTTCCCAAATTTTCCCAAAGTGTAGTCGTTTCATTGGCTGAATTAATTTACCTCCTACATTTGGAAAATTCATAGCAAAGAGGGAAGGAAAGCTTGCCAATTTCAAAGCATTCATATATTTTAAAACGAGAGCCAGAATCTCAAAGAGTTTTTATTCCAGCTCCGCAGACAGAGAAACTGAGGAACAGATGGACTGAGAGGGTTTCTTGTGCACTGAGAAATTCCCTTTGAAATCAGCCAGTAGTGAATACAGATTTGGTGAATGCAAGATTGCACAGTAGAGCTGACTACTGGAGTTGTTAAGAACAGGATCTAACGACTCCCTCACGCTCATGCTTCAGACTCCAGGTCAAAACAAATCTCTTTTCTCAAAATAAGAATCTGATATAGCTTTTCAGAACCCATTCTCTGCTAATCATTGCTTGAGTTTTATGTCCCAGAAGAACACACATCAATCTTGGTTTTTTTAAACTAACAATTTTCTGACTTGCCTTTGCCGTAGAAATGTGAGTTGGACCCAAGTTTTGAAAAAGGAGGGCTAGTGAGCTGTGTATGTTGTGAGTACTGGGTTCTCAGCAGCAGCTGTTTCAGTCTGTAAATCGACTGGTACTGAGCCCCACTATTTACTAATGCAGACATAGCTAGCTCTAGAGCCAGATGTGGAATAATTTCTTGTCTCATATTAAAAGAATGCCTATGATCCTGAAAAATCTATCAGAAATCATTAATAGTTAATAAATCAACTATGCTATTTAGTTACTTTAAAATATTTTTTATTTACATTTGAAATTATCTAAATAAAATATTTCATCTTAGGTTTGGTTAAGGATGTTTCTGTGGGAGGGTTTGGGGGTTTTTTTCTCATATGTTAGAATTAGGGAGTAAGATTCAAATAATTTATTTTTAACCACATAAAAGATAGATTTTTTTCAGAAATGAGTGCTTGAGCTGGTGATTTATCCTGCAGTTCTCAGACAGTGGTTGTAGGGTAGAATAAATTATCTGAAAGTCTACTCCACTCTCTACTGAAGGATCTTAGGAGTAAAATTTAGATCAGCAAAATAATATTTAAATAAATACAACTATAAGAGGTGAACCAAGGACTATATTTCATAATAATAAGCCATTCGATTCCCAATTTTGTTTCATTTTTTAAAATATTACAATAAAATTTGACAATAATTTCATGGTTCAAAAATGAAAAACTGTCAGTGAGAAAAATCCTTTTCCATAAACAGTTTTGAACTGAATGAACTGATGTTCTGCAACAAACTTTCCATGCTTTAGTATATCGATATCCTGGAATTAACTCTAAATTAATCAAGCAATTTATAGTCATACCAGATCTAGCATTAACAGAAATTTAAATTATTTGAGAAATTAATAGCTTTACTATGGCAGACAACTTTTTACCCTTCTAGATTCTAGCTTAGCACTACAGTCAAAGGTATATGGCATAATATTTTTGTGTGCTCACAAACAGATAATTTTTTCCCACCATGAAGTTAAGTTCTGAGTTAAGGTCTTGTTATTTTTTAAAATGTCTGTACTAAAGGAATTTAGAAGTGAATGCCACAAACAGCATAACATTTTTTTAGCTCAGTATGGAGTGTTGAGGAAGTATCACTGAGCTCCTCTGTTCCCACTCTACCTGATGGGAAATGTGATAGAGAATGATTATAAGGCCAGTTTCCTTTAGCCCCTTCCTTCACCTTGAAGTGGTGAGTGCAAGCCCAAAAAAAACCTTTCTGCCCAGGTCAGCTGGGGACTCTCTGCCCAGGGCAGGCAGGGAAAGCTGAATGCCAAGTTATAAAGAGATGCCAAAATGACCAGAAAATAGCGAAGACTTCTGAGGATTAAGTAAGACTTCTGGGGATCATGGAGGAAACAAAACTGATAATATTTAGGACAAGCTTATGCACAAGCATTGAGGTTTATCAGTGATTTGAAAATATAAAAAGAGGTGAACTCATAAGTGAATGACAATTCTAACAGAGCTGTTACGGTGAGAACCTATTCTCTTTACAGAGAAACCAATGTAAATATAAACAGACTGGAAGCAAATGGCCCCACACTTAATCAGTTTATGCAGAGGACATTTTGGAGTTATGAGGCCTATGAAAGGACCTGGAGTTGGCATCTTTACCTGACAGTAAAGATGGTTAAATAAAGATGGAGTTCTGAGTGAACGTTAATCTTCTTGGTTTAATATAAAGAGATAAACAGCAGGGAAAAATGTGTCTACGGGAACTAACAGTGAAGGTAACTTTGAAAAAAGAAATTTATAGAAGACCAACAGTCTGTAGAAGCAGATGCGTATTGATTTTCCTACAAGGTCATTGCATCCACAAAGGAGGTCAAGGACTATGGAAAATGCATTTGTACATTTCATAATATCATATTACACCAGAAATAAAGTTTATAATTCACATTCCTGTCAAGGATAATTTTATTCATAGTAGGGAAAAGGATAAAAGCTGACAAACTGCAGTTTGCAAATATCACAGTATGTGACAGGGATAACAAAGCATTTCCAAAGTCATCTAAGAGCTTATATGAATATGCATTATACATAGTAATTTCTGCAGAAACTGTTGCTGACTTTCCACAATCAGCTCTCAAAGAGAACTGGACTACGTGTTACTACTCAGGAAATTTAATTTTAATCAGATAAATTAGCTACAAATTTAAATACATTAATTAATCTGAATTAGATTTCTAAGTGGTCAGTTTCATTCAAAATTAAAGTGACATCAATATGGTATGACACAATTAATTTTCAAAATGAATTAAGCAAAGCTATATTAAGGTTGTCTTAGTGCTTAGAAAAAGAAATCCCTGTAGCTGTTCACTGTAATCTAAACAGTCATTTTCAGAAGCCCCTTTCTCAATGTTATGCAGTTTGTTTTCTGGGCTTCCTTGAATTAACCCAGAAAAAATTTTAATAATATATGAAAAATCCCAAGTCATATCCAGTATTTTTTATGCAAGACAAACTCTCATTAATAAAAACTCCCATTAGTAAATCACAACAAAAATAATAAGAGATATTTGACTTATGTCATTCCTTTTCAACAAAAAACCAAAATTAGCAACAACTCCTCAAATTAACAAATAAAAGAAAGATTATTAACTAACAAAAAATTTACTGATTAAGAAGCAGAAGTTTGAGCTTTATGAAGACAACAGTTCTGGCAAATACATGTTTATATATTATTGGTTAAATATAGGTGGGATGCCCATTTTTTCTTTTATGAGGTGTTCTACCCTGTTCCTTCATATGAACTTACCCATGAAATTGTGGAGAACAATGTATCTTTTATTTCAGTATCAGTTATGCATTTTTTTTCTTTGCAATTCCTTGGAAAAAACAGATTAACTCCTTTCCCTAGGGAGCGTTACCTTACTTTTCTTTACTTCTTCCTCTCAATACAAGTGCTTTAATAGGCTCATCAATACACAAAGCAATCCAACTGATTTTTTTGAGGGAGATTGATTTTTATTTCTATTACATTAATGTAGTTAAAAATGTCTATTTACAGCACTTTATGTAAAATCATAATCTGACTGACTTGTAAGTAAACTAACAAGCACTGCTGTTGTAAGTGAAAAATTTTTAAATAAACAACAAACATACTCGCAAATGAGTCCCTCAAACAGCAGTTAACTTGTAAATAAATTTAACATCAGTGAAATTTCCTTTGTGTGTCAAGATTAGGTGGTGAACAGAGCAGAGAGCATCTCTGCCAAACACTGCAAATTCACTCTTTGTTCAAGCCTCACACTGCTTAATCAATTCCTTATCAAAAACAATGATATTAAATATTAATTCATATTTTTGAAGCAAAATTCTTTAGGTCCTTTCCTCATGGAATTCTACACTACACTAATGTACATCCATTTTCTAAAAGCTAAGGATACTTCCAGCGTTTCAGTGAGTTGAGTATGAAGATAGTTAAATTAAAAACTGTACCGTGTCCTTCCAGGCATCCCACAGTAGCTTGTAAACTCCCTGTGTGGTTACAGAAATCACATACAATTTTTTATATTCTTCTTGAGGTGCACTCACACAAATTATGGTTCCTACATTGCTCGGTGTTTCTTCTCTAATGTGGGGAAAACAAAATAATTTAATAATTTTTTTTTGTAGAACTTCTCACACCACTCAGTGAAATACGGTATGACCTTGTAACTTTCCCCAGAGCACGTGCTTAGGTAGTTGTTTTCCAGTTGTTTTCATTAATGATGTGTACTTAGATATAGGAAATGCTTACATATGTGTTTCATTTTGGTACACAAGCTTGGAAAAATTATGTTTAAAGTATGTCTTTTTTTCTTATGTAAAGTCCCTCCATATTTGAATACTGTACTGAATAAAATTACAACAGTTCTGAAAATTAAACTCTTTTTTTTTTTTCTGTAGGCAAAGTATGAGCTTATTTCTAACCACATTGTCACATGAAAAAAAAATTACAACAGAAAAGACAGATATCATGGAATCAAAACCATCTAATTCCAAGCCCCCCACCATGGGCAGGGACATCTCTTGTTAGACTAGTTTACTCAAAGAGCCATCCAATCTCACCTAGAACACTTCCAGGGACAGGATATTCACAACTTCTCTGTGCAACCTGCTCCAATGTCCCACCACCTTCCCAGTGAAGAACTTCTTCCTAATATCTAATCTAAATCTGCTCTCTTTAAAGCTGTTCCCCCTTCTCCTGTCACTACATGCCACTGTCAAAAGTCCCTCTCCAGCTCTCTTGTAAGCCCCCTCCTAAGGTCTCTCCTGAGTCTTCACTTCTCCAAGCTGAACAACCCTAATTCTCTTGCCCTGTCTTCATAGGAGACAATTGTAAGATTGGAAAATCTAATGTATCCTCTCAGCAAAATTTACAGCATTCATATATATTTGATTTTGGTAAACAAATTTCTAATACAAAAGTCAAATTTCCCAGGTTGCATTGTACTCTATCATGAAGAGTGAAGAAGTACTTCAGCAATCCAGTCACAGTAACACCGATATCATCATTGCTAGTATTAAGGGGATCATTAAGGCCTTTTAATCAGGTCCCTCTCTTGACATATCTGCAACAGCATGTATTAGCCCTAGAAGTTAATCCATGGTATTTTAACCACCTGACAGCTGGAAGTTGTCAGAATTATCTGGTATTCGGATCTACGTAATCCTTCAGAGAGGAAAGCCTTCTCGTCTTGTCATGACCTTCTCTTGAGAGATCATCATTACAAAACACACAAAAACATATTACTAAACCCCATGGCTGGGAAAGGTATGCTCAGATTTTTCCCCTCACATTTTTTCCCAAGATCACATTTTTACTTCAACCTCGATAAATGCACGTTTTCTCACCCATTACTTCTTGGTAATAATAAAAGGAACCACATAATTTAAAATTAAACATTTTATTTCATCAAAGTGCCAGCTGTTCTTACATATATAATAGCTGAAAATTGCCTAGGCAACCTGCGAAACTACACAAGACATGAGAAGTCCTCCAGCGATTCTGGCTCTGACAGCTTGCACATAATCACTTTCTTCGTTAGGCAGGAGCAGCAGGGAGCCTTGTATCTGTGTGGTACACTGCCTGCTCTAGAGGGCAAAGAAGGGAGATGTGTTACTCCCAGAGATGGGTGAGTGGCTCTTCTTCTGTTGCTTCTTGAGGAAACCTGAGCCAGCGAGCCCAAACAGACTGAAGTTAGCCTTTGTGAATATGTCCCAGTCTCCACTCAAACGACTTATGATAAACCCATCATACATGTCTCCTACTTCAACGGCCCGTTAAATATAGGAGAATTATTTTAATGCTTTCTTCTTAAAGCTTTCCTTTTAAAGCCAGATTTATTCCTTACCAAAAGTCCACTGTCAGGCAACGAGTGAAAAGAAAACCAACTGGTGTGTTTTGTATAACCTTAAATTACAAGTTTCTTTCTGAAAACTGATGGCACTGTCATGTGATATTTTCCATATTAATGAGCTTAGTTGGCAAGTAATGTTCTCTGACTTTTAGCCCTATATGTAGTCAGGAAGTCAGCTTGATTTATTTTCATCTCACCTTTAATAAAAGTTTAAATTCTACTCTAAAAGTGTATCCACCTAATAATCACGAGAGTGACTATAGCAAATAACCACCCAAGCCAAGCTGAGTCAAGGACCACAGCTGTGGGGTCAGGCGGGGGAAGATCTGAACTGTGGCTATTTTACTGCACCATGGTACAAAGTTTAACCATGGAACATCTTGGTCTTCAATGTGGCATTGACTTACAAAGTCTCTTACCTTTTTAATTGCATAATTATAACAATTTTTCAGTAGAAATGTAGCACAATTATTATTTAGAATTTTTTTCCAGAAGGAAAAGTAGCTTCTAAGTAATTTATTTTCAGAGTTATATTAACAAAAACAATAGATAAGCATGCAAATGATAGCAAATAGACAAACAACACCCAAATATTTACTGTGGTTGTAGTCTACTGTCGAAAATAAACTCCAGGTATACATGGTTATGTTCGCATTTTCGTGTTAGCATTCATTACCCACAGTCAAGATAAACCCCATATAAATCAGAATAAGCAAGTAACAGTACTAAATTACATCAATCTAAGATGAATTACCCTGTAGAACAGAGATTAAAATTCTGGTAATCTTGAGAGATCATAAATTCAACTAGATTCCATATTGTATTGCAAAAAAGTTCAGCAAAATTCTCAAATCCTGGACAGAAACTTTGGACTCTGAATTACATTGGTAATGTTCTCACAAGTCCATGGGTTGCTTTTTTCAGCCCAGGACTCTGAAACAAATTTACGTGAATCATATTGGTCTCTCATATTTCACTCTCTTTGCCTATTTAGAGGCCTCATTTTGGCTTTGGTGAGGTTTTACATTTGTCATTGTGAAGGGCAGGAAATTTATAACTAAAGAGCTTGAAAAGGTGAAGAGAAAAATTCCCTTCCTGTTTGACTCCCATCAGATCAGCATCGCAAGAACATCGATGGTGTAGGTGGATGAAACAGTAGTCAAGATAATAATAAGGATTAGACAGGGAAGGTTGTAGCCAAAAGTAGCAAGTTTTAGTGAAAAAAAATCCTACATCTAAGTGTAAATAAATGTTTGAGCAAGAAATACTTGTCAGGAGATACAAATTATCATAAAGTATAAAAATGAAAAATTGTCTGGCACAGAAGCTGAATAAAGAAATGAGTCAGTGTCATTACAGTTATAACATATATAATTCAGCATAAAATATCATTTGAAAGACATAAGTCTGAGAAAAAAATTACCAGGATATTTTTTTCTAGTGTTCTGGATAAGTTATTAATAAATGTAAAATCGAGGTGGCAAACCTGAAAAAAACAAACAGTCATTTTTTCACTAAATATCAGTTTCTGGAGGTCACTTTTGACATGCCTCTAACTTTGGTACATCTCAAAAATCCATAAAACCCAGCACAAATATAAGCAAGTGGGTTAAATGGGGTTTTTTTGAATTTGTTGACATACCACGTATTACTTTAACATCAGTTTCATGACTGGAGATTCATAATGGTTTAGACTGGTACAGAAAAAAATTGAAGATCCTCAGTTTCAATATCTCTGTTCTGGTACTGAACCATAGGCTTGTGTTTAAGGTGTTTCTTAGCAGGTCTTTTTTACCAGCTGTTTTCTTTCCTCTGATTAGGTCCTGAGAGTTTGCCAATCATTGTTTGATTGGTTTACCAATCAGGTAAGCTTTTTTAAGATCAAATAATCAGTAAGAAGATGGTAAAATAGAGTAGCTTTTGTATGAGATACTTGGAAACTGCTCATTATAAGTCTCAGTATTCTCAATATAGTCTCAATATTCCAGTTCAAAAGAGTGTATTTCCCATTTTTAAAAAGCATTCATCCCTATATTCTTAGTGAAAGTTCAGTAGAGTCTACAGAGCCTAGAGAGAATGATTTTTTTAATGAAAATCAGATGTTCAGCAGCAGATATAGGTGCTTCCGTGATGTTCAGTTGTATACAATATGTCAAAATCATATGATTTTCATCAGCTTATCTACATCCTCATCTTTACATTTGAACTTGCCCATCTTGACAATGAGGTAAGGGGTACAACAGGTTTTTTAAAGCCTGTAGTCTTAAGGAAGTTTTCTTGAAAAACCTGACCAATTTCTAATGGCTACCTCAAAATTCTCATGTACCATATAAAGGGTAAGCCACATGTGAGAGATGATACAAAACTAAACAATGAAGGTCCATAACATGCCAACAGAAGACTTCAGGGTTACCCAACATATATCTACAGCCACCTCAGTGCTTGGAAAGATCAGAGTTTACAGAAATGGCCCATCTGAACTGTGGAATGACTGTGGCAGAAATGCTTCCAAGGGAACCAAAACTTTCAACAAAATTATGCTGTTCTCAGGCTCTATAAATAAAAAAAAAAATAATAAAAAAAAACTATGGCAAAATAAATAACTCATCAACATTTGGAGGAATAAACACCAGAAGGAGCCCTCAATAAGATGTGTGTTTTACTGCATTTTAAACAAATATCAAGGTAGATAATTTACATGATAAATACATTGTCATTTAATTTCAGTCATTTCTTAAAAGTAACAAAATCATATTTGTTATCTCAAGCAACTACCAAAATTGCATAAGTTGCCATGTTATTTTCAAGTACCGTTTCAGTCTCAAGCATGAATTACAGAAGAGAATTTCAGTTGTATTTTGCAGAATATTCTGAGTTGGAAGGGACCTACAAAGATCATCAAGTCCAGCTCTTAAGTGAATGGCCCTTACAGGGATCAAAACCAAAATTTTGATGTTGTTAGCACCATTCTCTAATCAGTTGAGTTAATCTCAGTGTCTTGAACTGCAACTTGTCCATCATAGGGAATTTATGCTCCATTAAGTTTTCTGAGCAGAATTAAGGTCATGCAAATACACCACTAATCAGTTTTTCTCCCATCATATACCAGACATATCCCCATGCTCACTTCTAGTATTAGTTGGATTACTTAAATAAAACCCAGATTCTAAATCATCAGATCTATTTGCTAGGAACCTGCTTACCCCCACCCCACCACTGTGGTATCTCAGTCATGCATGATTAACATGTGTAGAAATGAGCTTTTTCACACATTTTCTCTGTGTGTCTCTCCTATTAGGTCTTGGTTCATATTTCAACCAGTTATCACATATCTTGGGTGAAAGGGTCCTGTTCCGACCTGCTCATCACAGTCAGACCTAAAGCAAGATGGTATCTTCAGCCAGCAAGAGGTGTTACCATTACAGATGTGAAATTGCTTATATCCTATAGACCACCTTTATAAAGGCATCTGAAAATGCAGATACAACCTCAGTGTTATTTTTAAAACCTACTGGCACCAGCTCCTTCAGGGAGTTAGCATTAATCTTGCTTGAAACTACCTTGCAAATTTTGTCCACCTGATTTCTTTGATCTTCTAACAAGTACCTGTGACAACGTCTGGGAGCAAGCTCCAGTTTTCCAAATGCTGGCTCAGGGTACATGCAGGACCATCTTTCTACTCTTGGAGCTGTTAATAGAAGGGTTTGATTGTAAGTTTTGTAAGGGAGAAAACATTACCAGCTTTTTCTTTTTCTTCTTTTTTTTTCCTTGTAAGTGCCACAAACATAATAGCTTCTGATAAAAGGAAATTTGAAATTAACAGCCAGTTTCCATCAATGCAGTCTTCCCATGGATACTATTTATCTTCATTACTGAAAGCAAAGTAACAATGTGGGTGGAACAGAGTGCATTTGCACAATCACTTATGCCGAACACCCTGTGCTTTGGCATATGATATGTTGAAATGTGAATTCTTACATGATCAAACCTCGGATCAATCAAAGCCCTTGTCTACATGAACTCTTATTAATGAGAGTAAGGAAATAAAGAACTGTAAAGAGAGGATACCTCTTCAGCTGAAAGCAGCTGCTCAGGCTGTCTGAAAAACAAGAATTCAATTTGTAGCAACAAAACCGAGACCACTTCAAAATATTCAGGGAAGGAGAGAAATATCCTCAAATACAGACCTGAAAAGCTTCCCACACTTGGAGAGACACTCATGCAGCTGGTTCCCTTCTTGAGTTCCTCTTCCAGTAGAGCTGTATCCCACTTTTTTGCAGAGCTATGTGACAGGCTCACTCCTGCTTCATGCCAGATGTGGCCTTGGGTATCAGAATCTAACACAGTAGGTCTGACCCTGCTTGGCCAGGGCCCACTTTCCAAGAAGCCCAGCCCTAAAAGGTTGTGCTTCACAGCCTCTTGTAGTAACATAGTTTGCCTGAAGCCCTCAGTGCAGGTAATCTCTACTGTGCCTTTCCTGGGTCTCACATCTATCCAGAAGTGAGGTCTGTGCCACTGGAAGGTGACTGCCAAGAGATTTCGTTTCAACCAGGGATGAAGCCGCCATCTAGGACATGGACAATCCATGTTACAGTCCCTGAACACCCCTTTTCAGCTGTACTAAACATCCTCTCCTCATCTTGCTCATCCTCAGTAAGCACAGGGCATCTGAACTGCAGCCCTTCTGGAGGCTGTTGTGTTTGTTTTCACTAAAAATTACACCTTTCCCTAAGAAATCTCCCCAAGAACAGTTTTATCAGAGGAAAGACATTTACAAAGAATTTCAGTTCTGACAAAAAGTACTTCCCAGTGATGAGTATAGCTCTCATGGTTGCATCCTAGGGCATCAATGTATGCTAATTACTAGGATGGGGTGAGCTTTGTTCGCTGTTTATGAAAATAAAAGCATAGGCAGGAACTCTTTCTGTCAGCTGTCATAATTAGCAATAAGCTAGTGTTCACTGAAGAAAGTTTCTGGCAAACTGTCAACCAGAAAATCGAAAATCAGAAAGAGAACATTTATCAGACTTGAAAAACAAGTGTAGCATTTAAGCAATGCAAGACTTGCTTAATGCAAGTCTTGATTTCACTGCATACAGCTCATCCATGTGGAGAGGAAACAAACAGAAATGAGAATCTGTAGAGAGAGAAGGGAGGGAAGAGATTAGCTGACAAGGAGGAAAGTGTTGTGGGAATTTGCAGAAAGGTTTAAATAAAGCATGCAGTTAAACTTGTTTATTAAGTTTGAAAATTCTGGATATGGCTCCCAGTAGACTCCCTTTCTTATCTGACCTTTTTTGCATATCTACAAGGGAATTCACATTACACTTGCTACATAAGTGTATTTGTCTCCACTGAGGAAAACGAAGAATGCTGAACTGGAAAAGATTTAAGCAAAACCTACAAAACTTTGTAGAATGCACCATGTCAAAACTGGAGTGTTGCTCTAGCAAGATCAATGCCTTTCTACCACAGAGGCAGTGACAAATGACTCTGCAGAGGGAAAACCGCCACACTTCTGAACAGAGATTTAATGGAACAACTACATATCAAACTCACATTTAACCTCCTAATTTCTCACTGACTTTTAACACCAGATGTGTTTTGAAGCATGATATTGGATAATACTTTTCTAGCATATGTAACTACAGCAAGGACATGTTACTGAGGAAAACAGATATGAAGAGCCTTGACACTGAGAGTACGGAACATGTTAGGAATATACGCAAGGTTTACAAATAAAAATACAGTTAAAAACAATCTAGGACCATTTAGAGAAAAATTCCCTCTTTATTCCCATATTAATCCTTCTTCAATGTCATGGAAAAATAGAATCATAGAATGGTTTGGGTTGGAAGGAAACTTAAAGATCATTAATTCCAAATCCCCTGCCAGGGGCAGGGACATGTTCTACTAAACTGGGTTGTTCATCAAACCTGGTCTTGAACACTTTGAGGGATGAGGTATCCACAACTTTTCTGGGTAACCTATTCCAGTGCTTCACCACTCTCATAGTGAATTTCTTTTTAATATGTAATCTAAACCTATCTTCCTTCAGCTTAAAGCCATTGCCTCTTGCCCTGTCACTACATGCTCTTGTCCCTCTCCAGCTCTCTTGTAGGCCCCCTTTATGTACTGGAAGGCTATCCCAAGGTCTCCCCACAGCCTTCTCTTCTTGAGCCTGAACAGCCCCAGCTCTCTCAGCCTGTCCTCATCAGAGAGATGCTCCAGCCCTCTGATCACCTTCATGGTGCTCTTCTGGACTCTGTCCAACAGGTCTATATCCTTCTTGAGTGCCCCAGAGCTGGAAGCAGTACTTCAGGTGGGGTCTCACAAAAGCAGAGCAGAGGGTGAGAATCACCTCCCTTGGCCACACTCCTTTCGATGAAGCTGTGGATACAGTTGGCTGTCTGGGCTGTGAGCACACCTGTCCAAAGTATGGAGGGAACCCTCTGGCAAACTCATGCCAGATTAACACCATAAAGCAGAAATTTCCTGGGTAGTGCATTTAGTTTGCAGTGTGGGTGTTTCTTGTGGAAAGCATCAACACAGAAAAGACTGGTTATCTCACCCTGCTAATATATGTGCTCTTCTCTGACTTTCCAAATAATACCACTATTCCTCAGAGGCTAGATTGAAAGGCTTTTCAGATTTAACTTTAAAGATACAGGCAATACTGAGGTTTCCAAAGGCACATCAAGGACAGGCTCCCCTTCTCAGAGGCTGCAAAGGCCACCAGCCAAGACACAATTTTCCATCAGAAAATAAGAAAAAACCATTGGTTTCCTGTCCTCCTTTTTCCCCTCCATCCATCATAAGGTTTTTCTGAAAGGAATTCCATATTCAGATCAGTTCTGTTAATAAACAAGGCAACTTACTGCAGCTACCAACTCCTTCCCTGCTAAGTAGCAAATTTCCATTTCTTTCCTCCATTTATTAAGGCAATGACTCATTGTATATCTCAGAGGGTTACTGTAAGGCTGAAACACCCAGAATGTGTGAAACGTTCATATCAAACTGAGGCACAAAACAGCTCACAAATTCATAAAAAGTCACTAATCCATAAATCTTTTTCTCACTGAGTTTGACCCCTGTTTGTGTTTGGGGGAGAGAAGGAAACGCATTCCACAATGCTCATCTCACAAAGACCTCTTTCCCCAAGAAAACACTTTAAAAATATGACTTTCTAGGCCACGCCTGAGGTTTTTTTAAAGCCTTTCAATGCAAAAAACATAGGTGGCAGAGCTAAAATTAAACATATTTTGTGTTTTATTCTGGAGAAAAAAATTCTAGCAAATAATGAATATAGATCAACAGAAGAGATATTCAAAGTCTGTGACCTGTCCTAATCTCTCCTATAGCATCTTCTGGCGTGGCATAAGCTCTCAAACATGCAGTGTCATATCTGGCAAACTACATAGTGTCCTGTAGTGTGTTGACCCTGGCTGGACACCAGATGCCCACCAAAGCCTCTCTATCACTCCTCTCCTCAGCTGGGCAGGGCAGAGAAAATATAAAAAAAGGCTTGTGTGTCAAGATAAGGACAGGGAGAGATCACTCAGCAGTTATCATCACAGGCAAAACAGATTAGACTTGGGGAAATTAGTTGAATATATTACCAATCTAATCAGAACAAGGCAATGAGAAATAAACCCAAATCTTAGAATACCTTTTCCCACCCATCCCTTCTTCCAGGGCTCAACTTCAGTCCAAATTTTCTCTACCTCCTCCCCTGCAATGGCACGAGGGGACAGGGAATGTGGGCTGTGGTCAGTTCATCACATGCTGTACATGCCGTGCCCTCCTCCTCTAGAGGAGGATTCCTCACACTCTTCCCATGCTCCAGCACTGGGTCCTTCCCACAGGAGGCAGTCCTTCATGAGCTTTCCCAACATGATTGCTTCCCACAGACTGCAGTTTTTCACAAATTGTTCCAGTGTGAGCTTCCCACAGGGTCACAGCCTCCCTCAGGCATGCGCCTGCTCCTGTGTGGGGTCCTCCATGGGCTGCTGGTGGATATCTGCTCCACCATGGACCTCTGTGGGCTGCAGGGGAACAACCTGAACAACCTGCCTCACCATGGTCTTCTCCACAGGCCACAAGGAAATCTCTGCTCTGCTGACTGGAGCACCTCCTCTGCCTCCTTCTTCACTGACCTTGGTGCTTGCAGAGCCATCTCTCTCACATATTCTCCCTCCTTTCACCAGCTGCAGTTTTGCAGTTTTCTTCTTCTCCTTCTTAAGCACATTATTTCAGAGGCACTACCACTGTTGCTGATGGGCTTGGCACTGGCCAGCAGCAGGTCCATCTTGGAGCTGGTTGGCACTGGCTCTATTGGTCATGGGGGAAGCTTCTCACAGAAGCCACCCCTGTAGACCCCCACTGCCAAAACCTGACCACACAAATCCAATACATATCATCATCAATATCAGTGCTTTGCCTGAAAGGAGCTAAAATTCCTTAAAATGAATCTACATTAAATTCTCTGGTTTTACACTTAAATGTTCTTTTTACTTCTCTCCATAACTAAATATCTTGCTGTATTTCTTCAGCACGAAAAATTTTCTACTCATTATATGCATTTTTTAAACTACCTTGGGATCCATCCAAATGAAAAGGGCTATAAAAAGATATAATTTTTTAATTTTTATTTATTTGTAAGTTCTGTGCTCTTTGGTTAGACAAAATGCTTTTTACAGAACAGTATGATGCTTGTCCGACATTTTTAAGCCACATAAATGATAAATATCACTTTATAAACCTTTCTACCTTTTACTATACTAATTAAGAAATGAATAAAAATGTAACACATTACATATATGTCACCAGTTAATATTACTCAGAGAGGTAGGAACTGTGCTCCTGGCCCGAACTGGTATGAAGAGTCAATCATGTAAGTTCATAAAAAGAGTTCTATATTAGTCATCTGATGTTAATGGGATTGGAGTTGCAGCTGTGATGCTCACAGGGTTATCATTAGGTCTATGTGACTTAACTGCATTTTATTTTCTGTTTAAAACTCGTTTATCAGAGTGAAATCAGAAATGTGGTTTTGGTCACACACAGAGCAACTACTTTCACTACAAAGCCTGTGGAGAGAAAGATCTACTGATCTTTAAAGAGCAGGTAGAATAAAAAATAATTTTCTACACCAGCAGCGTTCTTTCTATGTCTTGCCCAGCTGCCATTAACACTACAGAAACCTGTAGGTATATACTTGTTCCTGAAGTTTTGGACATATCCAAATTTTTGCTCTTTTTATGCCAAGCCTGTGCCAAACTCTTATGGTTTAGGAATGGAATTGTCCAATTTAGTACTCCCACTAAAACCATATGCCCTTCCCTTCCCCCTTCAATTGGAGGCACAAAAGGCAAAGATCATGGGTCAAGTAAGAAGAGTTTACTGGAAACAGCAATGAGAAATGAAAAGGAACAGGAACAACAACAATATTAACAAGAAAAGGTATAAGAGAAGAAATTACTCACACGGAAAGGCTCCCTGATAATAGGCAAGACTGGACAACTTCCTTCTCCATGTTTCCTTGACTGGAGGAAACTTCTCCCTGAAAGAGACTCCGTTTCCCCAGCCTCCACAATGATATGAGGTGGGATAGAACAATGTCCAGGTCCTGGACATGCCCCCTCCCAGCTACTGCAAAAATTAACTCTGTGCAGGCTGGAACCAGGACACAAATCTGAGTCTATAAGGTTTACATTTGTATCCCTTGTTTAGCTGAAAACACCCTCAAAATGCACGTGGAAACTCCTCTGTGTTGCAGGTTTGTTGAATGTGGAAGTTGCAGTTTTATATGGAAAAGCTTTCATTTTCCACTGTATATACACTGTGAAAATAATGCCCTTGGCCATAACTGAAGTGTTCTCTTGGGATGAGAAAGGCTTCTGTTCTCTCCCTGATCCCAGAGACAGTACATTTTTTTTGTCATTAAATGAACTAAATGTCTCAAATGTCTCATTTCATAACATTCTGTATGATCCTTTTATTATTATTATTGCTCCTCACTTTTATGGTGGCCACACTGAGGAATCAATCTGTGTGTACTTCTGCGTTATGGCACAACCAGCAACAAAACATTTTTAGAATGCACAGACACAGTTAAGAACCACCTGCAAGGTGGGACAGAGTGGCTAAATTTTACTTTGCCCTGCTAGACAAGAAAAGAGAAATTCCATACCAAGAAACATCTGTCAGGGAGTACCGTATGTGTGTATTTACATATGGGGCAGAATTGTAACATCTGACAGCTCCCATAAGGCCAAAGCACTATATTTTAATGATATTCATATAGCTGGAGGTAATCCCTGAGTTTTAGGCACATATAAGGAAAAAAAAAAAAAAAAAAAAGTTATATGGATTTATGGATACACAAATAAAAGCTTTATGACTACATAATTTCTAAGTCTTATTTTTTCAGCAAAGAAGAGCTCAAGCAAGAGTGGCAAGAAGAGGAAGGCATGATACACTAGGTAAGCCTAATTTCTATGCAGGAGCTGTCCCGCTCCAGACACTTCTTTCACTGTGACACAAACCACAGATAAGAAATATCACCAGAATGAGGAAAAAAGTGCTCTGAGAGCACGAAATATCAGCTCACCTACTACAAATGGCAGCATATTAGCGCTAATTTTCAATTGAATAAAGGCATTTTTGAATTAGGGCATTTTTGACCATAAAAATTTCTTCTTCTAGAAGAAAGAAAAAACAGAGGGAGGTATGTATCCCTAAAATGCATCCTGCCATTTCCTGGGCTAATTAACAGTGGTTTTGCCAAGTACATTAAAACTTCACAGTACAGGGTTATTTTCACATATCAATCAAATAATTGTCTAAAAGATGCAGACTTTCAAAGCTGTGTTTCAGATTTTTAGAAATAGAAGATAAATACAGTCAACAGATTTTCTGCCCATACTAAGCATTAACTAAAGAGCAAGATTTAGTTGCAGGTCTATCATCAGACTGCCTTCATGACTTCTTCCTGGTGTTGCTTTTTGAAAACCTTCCTGTACAGCAGAGTATTTTAAAAATTGTAATGGCTGTTTTGGAGACAGACAGCTAAGTATTTGCTTTGATGAGAGACAGTCTGGAAGGAAATGCATCAGTAGTAATAAAAACTCTTCTTCAAGATGACCTCTACCAAGAAAGTCTGCAGCATTTCAGAGAAGCTTCCAAACTCCCTTTTTACCTTGCACCTTTTTCCCACCATAACAAATTTTTTGTATGTCAGTACCCATCTTGTCTACTTTATCTCCATACACTTAGGCCTTCTAAATTGTTTGTTTTCAAACATTTTAGAACATATTTCAGATAATGTGAAGAGATATAGATTGCTTTATAATATGTATATATCATTGGGGTTTATAAATTAAAAGTAATAAGAGATCTTATGACTCTGTAGATGGGTACACGTGTTCACACCTCCTATTTCTCAGATCTCCTAGCTTTCATACACTTTTCCTAAGCAACTGCTGTCACTGTCAATACAATTTTCTCATGCCTTGTACCCGCTATCAAGTCTTCACACCATTAAATCACTAATAGACACTAGCACCTCCAAAAAGTTTACTACAGAGTTTGCCTCAACTTTGCAGTGGAGTAAAAAGCAGCAGATATTTTGGTATTTCTTCTAGCAGGGAAGCAGCAACCTAAATCCCTACAACCACCAGCCTGCCCCAGGGCTAGTTTACTTATGAAGGAGATAGATATTTCCCTTTTGAAGATCCCTAAGCCCATCTAAGATGTTGCCATAGATATAATCAAATTTGGGAACTGAATAGGAGAACTGCCAAGTTAAAATCAGAATTGAAGGGAAAGCAGAATGAACAGGCTGGTTACTGCTATGATTGTTTTCCTTCAGTGGCTGTCCTGGCTGCAGCTGAGTTAGAGTTCATTTTATTCCTAGCAGCTGGTACAGTGCTGTGTTTTGGATTTAGTATGAGAATAATGTTGATAATACACTGGTGTTTTAGTTGTTGCTCAGTAGTGATTAGCACAAGTCAAGATCTTTTCAGTTTCCCAGGCTTTGCCAGCAAGCAGGTGCACAAGAAGCCAGGAGGGAGCACAGCCAAGATAGCTGATCTGAACTGGCCAAAGAGATATTCCATACTGCAGAATGTTATGCTCAGTATATAAACTGGGAGGAGTTTGCCAGGAGGAGCCAGTCACTGCATGGGATGGGCTGGACATCAGTAGGCAGGGGGCAAGCGATTGTATTGGGCATCATTTGTCTGTCTTGGTTTTATTTTTTCTCTCTCTCTCTCTCCTCTTTTATTTCTAATAGTATTAGCATTAATATTATTATATTTTACTTTGTTTCCATTCTTAAACTATTCTTATCTGCACCCACATGTTTCTTGGAGGGGGCAGGGGTGGGCAGTGAGAGATTGACTGCTCAGTACTTTGTTGCCATATGGTGTTAAGCTCCAGTGGTGTAAACTAAAGCTGAGCAGTCCTTGCATACAGAGTGTGACAGGTTTTACCCAAGGCAGCAGGGGAAGCAGTTCCTGTGCTCAACCCCTTCCCTCCAGCAAACATCTCTCAGTGCTTGCATACCATCTCTTTTGCATTAGCCAAACGGATGATTTTTGGACATCAAAACACTTTGAGTGATGAAAATCTGCTGTCTGAGATAACTACCACCTTGCACATCAGTGCTTTATGCAGAAAACACTCCCAAGCTGTCCGTCAGCCAGCTCACTCAGGTACATGAAGAGGCAGGTAAAGCTCATTGGTTTCTGGACAGCTACAAAACAACATTGTCACTACAATCAATCATTTATGAAGAAAGATACAATTTTACCTGTGAAATACCCAAACTGCTGCACCTTGGCTCAGAATTTTACACTTCAGAGAAAGAGAATATTTTTTTCCTTTCTAGCAAAGCAGAGACTCAGATCCCAAATGTTAACGTGAACAGAAGATCTGAAATTAGTGCTAAATCTTAGCTTTCCAATTATCAGTTGACTCTCAGTCCTGGTCTACCCCAAGGATGTGCTCGAAGCCATGAAATTGCCATTTAGGAGGCATCAGGTGTAACATTTCCATAATTTCTCATTAGGCCCAAAAATATGGTAAATCATACAGACAAAAAAACTAAGTACATGCTTTCTGAGAAAGCTTCAGCCTTAGCATTTTTCTTGCAATCCCAATAAAAAAACTTCACCTCTTAAGATATTTTTATCAAGTACAGTATCTAGTGATGCTGAACAATATACCCTGCTGTCTGCATGTGGCAAGAATGCCACAGGAGGGAAGAAGCAGTTTATTTTTGCAGTCACATTAGTAATTTATGACTAATATTTATATTGATTTTGAAGCTATGGACAAAACTTTTACCTTTTGAAAATACTTTGTCAATTATCCCAATTCACACATGCAAAGCACTGTTGTAGATACTGAAGGGGAAAACCTTGCATTTTTGAAAGCAGTTTCTTTGCCCTTTAGGACATCCTCTGAATGTCACAGTTGAAAACTTAAGAAATTACTGAAATTACTAGCTGACCCTCATTGCTTTCTCCTGCCAAAATATGAAATTCAAATAAAAACATCTGTTTGAAAAAATTCTTTATACATCCTTAGACTTCCTATTAGAGTATAAGGTGATAAATAATTGTGGTGTTTGTGTGACATCATTTTTCCCCTCTGACACTTAAGACTCAGATGTTTTCCTTGAAACACCTTAACTATCTTATACTAGTCTTAGTTCTGTGACCATATGCAATGCAGTTCACTCTTCTATGTAGTGTTGAAGATATTTAGCACTAAGGAAAGTGAAGAACATTTGACGCACACAGATTTTGTTGGGGGTTTTCAACAAATTTATAAAAATAAAAAAAAAGAAAACCAAAACCACTGCTATTCCTTGTGGTGCAAGTTTAATACAGAAAAGTGTAGAGTGAGTGAAATCCTCAAGAACAGAAGTTTGAACAGTGTTCCTGGTTGTTTTTTAACACTTAATTGTTCTTTTGCATTCTGTAGGGGTTACCCAGTGGCAGCTGTAGAGAATTTAAATTTAAGGAAAGAGAGGTGAATCTGAAATAGCCCTCCACTCCCTAGTTAATTTTTAACCTTTACAATGCAGAAGTCTGAGGTTTATGGGAAGAACTTGATTTCCAAACTTCAATAACTCGGTGGTAATGCTCTTCTCCTCTGCTCCCCAAAGCAGAGACAAAAAGACATGGTATATTTTCCATATGAAACATTTCTAAATTAAGACAAGCAGGGAACACATACATTAATTATCCACACTAGTTGATTGAAATTTAACCCCACAAGCAGATCAAATGACCACATACCATACTTTTCCAATACTGAATTTTCGGAGCCTCCAAAACAGAAGGGAAGGGAGACTGGCTGCAGCAAGTACAGCTTATTCCCAAGCTGCCTGCGTCTGCCCCGTGTTGCCTTCCTCCAGGAGCCTTGAGCCAGCACAGCCTATCCCTGCTACCCCGTTCCCCCACCCAGCACTACAACAACTGGGCCAGGCAGCTCCACCCCTGTGTTCACCTCTCATTGCCTCTCAGAAGCAGAAAGTGAAGGGCTTTGCAAGGTTTAAATACAGGTTTCCAAAGTCACCATGCATGTTCCTCTGGCCCATAATTGGGTTTACCTGTTAGTCATTCCAGTCTGAAACTGCTGAACAAACAATGGGAATTTAATCATCTGGAAGCAGATTCTGCGAGAAAATACATAGCATTATTTTTAATGTACTTTCTCAGGTGTTAAAAATATCTTGACCAATTTTCTTCCGTTGTTCAGTGAAGAGTGGTAAGCTGCCCAATTTGACATGAAAACTTCCAAGACAGTTTTCTGCTGCAGCCAGACTAATTTGGCTGTTAATGTTGCATGATTAAATTAGACATTAGGAAGAAGCTCTTCACAGATAAGAGTGATTGGGCATTGGAATGGGCTGCCCAGGAAGGTGGTGAAGTCACCATCCCTGGAGGTGTTTAAGAAAAGACTGGATGTGGCACTTAGGGCCATGGTCTAGTTGACAAGGTGGTGTTGGGTATTGGGTTAGACTCCATGGTCTCAGAGGCCTTTTCTAACCTAGCTGATTCTGTGATTCTGTGATGATAGAAATAAACCTTTAGGGCACATTCTTATACAGCTGTTCAAGCCTAGTTGCTAGGATCTCATACTTTCCTCCCACTATAATAGGGATAATGATCTCCTTACTAAATACACAATCACAAAGAAAATGTTATTAAAAACCTCCTTTCTGCAAATTACGAACATTGATTTTTCATTACAATGCAGAGCACTGCACATAATGTGCAGGATAATAGATATAGATATGCATATGCAAATGGCAAATCGTGAACAAGAACACAGGTTATTTTGAATGAAAATAATTCATTAGAGTCTAGTTCTTTCCCATTTTACTTGCTTTTAACTTGATAAATACCCTGGCTTTTCAAGGTATTTTTACCTTAAAACTTCTAAATTTTTTTGGCCATTTAAATGTCAGATAGACCTTTCTATGTGTGTTAAAAAAAAAAAGAAAGAGGAACAGAACAGGAGGTTAGACTCACTCAATCAGTTGTGCGAGCATCATTCATTTCCCCAGGTAAATCAAGCAGCCTGAGGTCAACTATTCATTCATCATGTAGAAACAACCAGAAAGTGCTAGATTTGTCCAGAAAGGGTTATCTTGAATATTTCAATAACAAAGATGACTACATTAGAGGGGTTAGTTCTAAAGTACCACATTCCACAGTCTGAATCTCACAGCTCTGCTCCAAGAAGCAGCACCACTGGAAGTCTCTGAACACCACTAACTGTTCAGCATTGGTTTGGTACTGCAAGATGAATGTAGGAGCACTGCATTTATCAATCTGATACCAAAAATATTTGGCACACATGACTATATTAACAATAAAATATGTGACTGTTCTGCAGAAGGTTGAATTTCTACAGCACTTCCACAGGAACTGAGCTGCCGAATAGAAGAAAAAAAATCTCATGATTTATACTGGTGTGCATAAAGTATTTTCTGTCTAATAGAACCAAATCAGATTGTGTTTCTGAGAAAATTTGCCATGCAATGAAGGCACTCGCCTTGTTCGTTATTTTGTATAAAGAACAAAGTTGACAGGATGATGTCTGGTGACCAGATCTGCTTTCATTGAAGATAATGACAGCATTCCTCCAAACTTCAGCAACAGGAGAAACAGGAGTAATAATATATAATAGCAAGAAGAAAAAGGACTACAGACCGATAGTTAGGCTCAATTTTAACATAATCTTACCTTCAGCAAGCTAGTAACTTATGTAGCCATGCTTTGACATCTCCATCATCACAGGAAAACAGAGACAAAAACTGAATTCACAGAACTGTATCAAAGAAAAGTATCAGCATCAATAAAATGGGAAATTTTCAGTCAAATGCCATTAAAGCGTTTAGTCATATTTAATTTCCTTTGTATCAACCCAGTTAGTTCATGTACTACTTCACTAGTTTCTAATTTATGTTTATTTCAGTCTGCTCACAAATTACCCAGGAAAACAAGTTACATCACTATTTTTAAGTATGTCCGTTTGTCCCCTTTACTGAAAATGGAATGAGAGTGTTTCTTCCACGTAGTAAACGTATCGCAGCTTTTCATCAGTTTTGTAAGAAGTGAAACATTTGAAGTTTTCTGGCCTCTTGTTTGAAATACATTCTGAAAGTGCATATTATATTATTCAGACTCAATAAAGAAACAATCACCTTGGAAAAGCACACACAGAAAATATTACACACAGGTGATTAAACACATGCTAACAATTCTCCTTAAATCCCAATATTTTTAAATGCCAAAATTCTTTACCATACACAGACACAATAAAATCACTTTGGTGTGTAGGTAGATCATGCTTAAATTGGATTTCCACAGCACAGACAAAGGTTAGAGACATATTAGCTGAGACCAATATTGATTATAGCTCTGGTATTGTTCAGCAGAAACCTAAACACTCGTGACTGCAAAAGAGCAGACAAATCAAGTTGTCAAACTACATACTTTAGAATCAATCACTGTTGTGGCAGAAGTTTCTAGCATAACTCAGTTTTATGACTAAATGTTGCTCAGTGTAAAGTTACGCATCGTAAAGAGAAGAGCCAGAACTTTTTTAATCCAGAATCAGCTGGTACAACTATCCCTTCTCTCCACAAAAATGTGTTTTAGTACTGGCTCAGGTACAGCAAACCTGGTGCCAAAACCTGACCCTCAGTCCATCAGCCAGGCACTTTTCACTTGAGCTTATTTTTGTGAGTTCCTTGTTTGTCAATAATAAACTTTCTTTAGTTCAAACTAGTAGGATCTCTGAAATATTCCAGAAATGTCTGTCTGGATGAGTTGAATTCAAACTGCAGTGGTAATCTGCGTCAGTCCTAGGTCGTTGGACTCCTCTCTCTCTTGAGGACAGTAAGAAGACATTTCCACGACTAGTCATACAGGTTTGTTTGTTCCACACGCTTCCCTCATATAAGCTGGGTCCTGCACCGTGTTTCTAACTCTGCTGGTGCTCTGCCTGTCCATCTTCATCTTAAGGGGGAAGCAGAAGTCCTTGAAACATCTCTTGAAGTTTTCATCCAAAAACGCGTAAAGGATTGGATTGAGGCTGCTGTTGGTGTAACCCAAAGCAATACAGAAGTAATAGCTGGATATAGCAGCAGTACTATGGGACACGTCCCCTAGTGCTTCAACCAGTACGAAAATATGAATAGGAGTCCAACAGATAATGAAAACTGCCACAACCACAAGAACCAACCTGGTGATGCGACGCAGGTTCCGATCTTTTTCTCGAGACCCAGAGAGGAGTCGTACGCTTTTAAGGCGCAGAATCATCAGAGTATAGCAAACAATTATAATGAGAACTGGAATAACAAAGGCAAAGACAAAGACACAGATTTTCATGAAGATGTCCCACCACACGTAATCTTTGTCTGGAAATTGCAAGGAGCATTCTGTGCTAGCAGTATCTGGGAATGAAGAAAGCAAGAGAAAATTACATTATTATTAGATATTCTAAGCAGTGTAATTGTCATAGCATTAGCTAGGAAGTTATTATCACGTAATGTGATATTAATGAATGGAGTTATCATTAAATCACTCTAAGGAAAGCTTTCAGTTACCATCTAAAGTGGTTTTATGCAGCTCTCTCTAAAAATTACTGAGAGAGTTTGGGGCTTTTTAAAATTCATAACATTGTATAAAATTTGTTTCCCATGGGAGGATCTAAAAAAGCAGATCACAAAAACAAAAATTTGTAAAGATGTTTTCATTTGAATCTCACTGAGATTTAAAGCCAGAATGAGTACCATGTTCAGTGGAGCAGAAATCTCACCATTATTATCAAACTACGTATGTTTTTTTCTGTGGGTGGCGACAGATTTTTGATATCATGAATGGTGGAAGCTGAAGGAGGCTTTCACTGTAGGAAGAATTTGCCCATATCGGATAATTTTGTAATAATCATTTCCCATGTGCCTTCTTCAGCGCAAATAGAACACACGTATTTGCATTCAGAAGAACTTATTTCATGGCAACAGCTTCTTTTCTGCCACATCGAAACAAATAAAGTATGTGTACACATGAAGTGAAAAGGAAGCTACTCTTTTTGCAGATCATGTCATTGAAAATGCAGCCTGTGCAGAGACTGCAGGATCTGGGCCGCTGAGACCAGCCCACTCCCACTCTGATTGTC
Source organism: Myiozetetes cayanensis (assembly GCF_022539395.1). Lineage (NCBI taxonomy): Eukaryota > Metazoa > Chordata > Aves > Passeriformes > Tyrannidae > Myiozetetes > Myiozetetes cayanensis. Next base: position 38,652,011 of record NW_026086604.1, on the reverse strand, counting down.
CATGCCAGGATTCAGAGTCACAGGCTGGCGCTCGATGTTATGTTACAGAAATATTCCATCTGTGCCAAGGAGGCATCTAAGCAATGTAATATTGGAGGTTTCATTTGCTGATCTCATTGGAGCCTTCCAGCATATAAAACACAAGGAAAACCAAGAAATAAGATAAATGAAAAGGCAAGAGAAGGGGTAAATTTACAACTACTATCAGCAGTTAAACTCTACTGAAGACAAATAAAGGTAACGTAGGGATTTTTCACTCTGAATTGTAACTTAGATTTTATCCTCTAAAGCACTGCATTGTTCTTTAGATTTTTTATCCTTTTCCCTATTGAATTTGTCATTCCTCTATAAATTATTCTGTACTGGCTTTTATTGAATCAAATCTAAGGGTAGAATGATTCAATATACTCCTGCACATCACTTTTTTCATATCTGTCTCCAGCAGATAACAGGACTCTGACTAGCAGGACTAGTCAGAAAAAAAAAAACATCAAGCCACATTTCCCTGCTATAGAAACATTTCACAAATCAAAACAATATTGCAGAGAATTTGTTTTGAAAAACAACTAGGGCAAGAAATTATCGTTGTAGTGTCATACAGACATTTCCATGATCACATATCAGAAAGCTGTTGCTGGGCGATATTAAGTACTAAAATATTCAAATAGAAATAGTTTACAGCTAAAAGATAAATATTTTGAAGTTTTATTTTAAATAATATAACTAATGGATGATTCTGAAAGATGAAAACTGAAAAGACATATTTTTCAAGCCTGATACAGGATGCTAAGATGACAGCAAAAGTATGACTTATGATCTTGGCACAGAGTCAGTTTATTTAAACCCTTTGTGATCTAGGTTTTCATAAGTGTAGTTGATTTTACTTAATTTTAATCTAGAAATGTCAATAATCATCTTGAAAGAAGTTTTCACATTAATTATTATTTACTATTTACATTATTTTAGTAATTACTATTACTATTTACATTACTATTATTTGTAGTAGATCACAGCTTAGCTGCAGCAGTAATATCAGGATGCAGCTATACCATCTAGTAAAGCTGCATCCAGATGTGCAGGTCTGGATAAAAGCAAAGTGTGATCATGGATGACTGCTCTGGATACCACATCCAGCTAGTCACTGAAACACACTCCCAGGGAAAATGGCCTCTACAGATCTACTGGCATAATTTCATATATTTATCAAAATTATACAGTGATGGGTTCCATACAATTCACAACATTACATATATCAACTAGAATACACATTCCTAATGCACAATATCATGATAATTTTCTGGAACACTGGAATAGAATGAAATTCAATTTATATTTTACTTTTACTACCTGGAAAGCTGAAAAACTACATACAGTGTCACAAAATAAGTACTTAAGATTTCATACTGACCTTTTCAACCCTGAAAGCCCAATATTCCAAATACATTAATATATTTAAGGAAAAATACTAAAATACATTTTAAATGGTATTTTAGTGTAAATATATATTTTAGTGTGTTCAGTAAGCTACCATTTAAGATTAATCTTAATCTCAACATGGGAAATATATATATTGGATATATCATTGATTGTGCCTTTTTCAGGCATCCATATTCCTCCGTGTTGAAACAGAACTTGATACCTTTACTGGCAATACTAAAAATACCTCTAATTTTATACCTTTTTTTTTTTTTTTTTTGTAGCTAAACAGTTTGTCAGTAAGAAAGGTTCCATTAAGGACAGAGAAGGAAAATTTACACAGACGTAAAATTTATTCTGCAGGAAAAATGTATCCAAAGGACACACCTGGGAGTAATTCTGTATTGTGACAACAAAAGGGACTGAGTACGGTGAGGGAATTTTAAAACTAATCACTTTTCATTTGATGTTCAGTTGTTGCTTAAATCTGAATCTAGAAGAGGCCCTGAAGCATATAAACAACAACTGTTTTGGCCAACATAACATAAAGATTCAGCCCGGAGCTCCAGCTGTCAGAAAAAGGGAAGATCCCTCCAGCATTTATCAGAGCAATTCATGAACACACCAGACAAGGTAATTGACACTAAATGCTCAAGAGAGACCTTAGATCAGACAAGCAGGGATAAACAGTAGTGGCTGACAAACATTTGTCAATATTTCCAACCTCATTTAGCCCAGCTGAGCTCTGTATTACCAGTCTCTGTTTCATAAGTAAAAAAAAGGGCTGCTTGCCACGTGGCATGGAAAAGGCATTTAATCATTGAGGGCCTCAGAGCATCCCCTTGATCTACATGTGATGCTGACAGTGAATGACAGGAATATTCTATTTGTTAGGCATGCTCCAACAAAACTTCTGTCTGACTCAATGTCCCACGGCCTTCAAGATCTCACGTGTAGCAAGACACTCGTTCTCCCCAAATATGCCTGCAAGTTAACGTCTCCTCAGCTAGACATTGTTTTATGGAGCCTGTCAAAACTTTACTAGGGAGACGAATTACACTACTGCAGACCGGGACATTTGATCCCTCAAAGGACTGAAAGAAGGGTTTCCGGATGACTCTCTTGTCACTTACATACTAGGAGACCAACAACAAGAACAAAATCTAAATATATTCAGCCAAATCTATCAGCCCTTGAGCAGCTGTTACTGAAATGCTTTTTTGCATTGATCTGTGTCGAACAGCGTAACATTATTGTCTCTGTCAGATAAAACAGTGTCCTTACACAAACTTTACCGTTTGGCTTGGGAGGAGTGAAACCTTTCTAAATAGCAAAGGTTGTTAATTCAGGAAATGATTAACACTTTCTCAAAAGATTATTTACATCTCAGATGAGCCAAATAAATATGCATGCCTTGTATTTTATCAAGTGATCCATTAACAGGATGATCCCAACCCAAGGACATCACTAGGAGTCTCCAGCCTTTTGCAAACACTGAGGTACTACTGCACTGCGGTCATGCCTGTGGATATGAAGTGTATGTGTGTGAAAATGCTCCTACCCTTTCCTTCTCAAGGAGGATTTCAAAATCAAATTAACCCCATAGCAAGGCAGTTTTTGTAATGAGTCATCAGCTACAGGTGCTAAATTCACAGTCCTTCATGGATTAAAAATTTTAAGCAAAGTCTACACATGGTCTGCATACATATCTCATTGACTCCATGTTCTTGTAGTTGCTTTCCTACCATGGTCTGAATTTCCAGTTCCTCTACTGATCGTTATTCTCAGCTTTTCCACATCGCCATACATATACCCTCATCCTTCCTTAAGCAAAAATTTGAAATATTGTCATATATAATTTAGCTTGATTGTCTCTCTCCAGCTACTGACTTTTCCTTTCTTCACGATGCCTTCAAATTCTGTGAAATGGCTGGTGATAATAAGCTCCCAAAAATTCTTGTTTCTGCTCTTAGAAATTCATCAGAACTGCTCTCACACCTATAAAAAAGGACCTTAAGCCCACATTTCATCTTTCAACTTAACTGATTATTTTCCCCTGCTGTCTACTAGTAGTTCTTGATGGTCTCATACTAGTACAGACAATGCTCCAAAGTTCATTTTGTTCTTTGGTTGGCCAGGGCATCTGAGCTTAAATTATTTAAATTATTTATATGCCATACTGTAAAGTTCCACAATATATTTCAAAATGTCAGGAAATTATATATACTTTTTGAAGAAGGAATCAGCCAGGTTTAATCAGTATTTGAACCTTTTATGAATATTTTATGTCAATTGAGAAATTAAAAGACTGAATTTCGAATGATCACACTCACCTTCTCTGACTTTGGTACCCCCAAGAACTATTGCAGATATACCAACAGATGAGGACAAGAGCCAGATACAGATGTTGATTATCTTTGCTTTGAGAGGTGTACGGAAGTCCAGAGCCTTCACAGGGTGACACACGGCAATGTATCGATCAACACTCATCATGGTCAGTGTGAATATGCTGGTAAACATGTTATAATAGTCAATAGAAATTACTATTTTACACAGCACATCACCAAAGGGCCAGGAGTTCATCAGGTACTCGGTGCTTTGGAAAGGCATAGTTGTGGTAACTAGAGCATCTGCCATAGCCAGGTTGAAAATGTAGATGTTGGTTGCTGTCTTCATCTTTGTGTACCTGCCAAAAAAAAAGTAAGGTTTTATCATTTTAAAATATGATTATGCTCATTCAGTTATGTATCAGTCAGGCTTTACCGTAGGTTTTTGGTTTGTTTGTTTGTTTTTTTTAATGTCTTTTCTCATCTATAATGGAAGTGCACACAAATGCAAGACCTTTGGAATAATAGTGAACAAATTTTTCTCAGTCTCTCAGCACCCACATTAGCAGTTAGAGCTATTCACCACAGGCAAAAACAGGTATTTGAATATATTTAATCTAATTAGCCCAATCCTGGTTTCAATTCTATTTTTTCAAATCCTTCTACAAGAAAATATCATTGTTACACTTGCAAGTGATCAAAATGTTCTGTGTTTCCTTTTCTTACAGCTAACTATCAGTGATTGCGAGCTTTCTGGGTTTGCTTTGTGGAAGCAGCAGTTATCCCATTCTCCAAAAAGAATCCGTGTTAATTGTGATGTCTGCTGAGCCAGACTGTTTCTTGTATGATAGTTTCTTGAATTCACTACAATGCCAGCTGATACAAGTTTTAGCCATTTCCCTTCCCTGTTCCTTCCTTGCCAATTTTTCTCCTCTCTTATCATCAGCTTTTCCCAGTCCACTCTTTCATGACTGCTAATGTAAAAGATGACTATTGTTTAAGTATGATACCACAGTGGAAAAAAAATTGTCATAGTAATATTTTTTTTCTGTATCTTTTGATTTCATCAAAATGAAGCACTTGTTTTGTCCAGATGGTAGAGAACCTCAGCCTGCAAAGAAGAATAGGATCTATTTTTTGAGGTGGCACCCTGCTTTGTTCTGCCTCTATGACAGTTTTGGGGGACAGCCTGTGGGACTGCTTCCAGCTCTGAGGTGGACACAAAGGATGAAGGAGAGCCTTAACAGAAATACACCTAACACTTCTTTCTGAAATGCTTCCCCCCAACCAGTTGTGTTTGCTCATTGCTGTTAATTTATCATTGGATTCAGTGACAGATTTTCTGCCTTAAAACTGTTTCAGTCCCATATTTTGAGTGTGTGCCCAAACTAGAACATGCACATGTAACACACACAGAAATAAATATAGCTATATTTTGCTATATGTCATTTATAATTTACAGTGGAAATATAAGATATGATCCCTTTTAACACATAGGGCAATGTATCTATTTGCCTTTAAAACTTTAATGTATAAAATAAAAAATAATTTAAAAAAGTTGAGCAGTGCTGTCAAAATGTGCCCAATATGTAAATTAAGTATTACTTTAAAAATCAGCAGAAATGTTATTTTATTACCACTGTGAAATGTCAAAAAATAGCATTTTTTTCCCTAAAATACTCTAATTAGGACTTACTGAGAAAATAATACCAAATGCTGGCTTGAAGCACAGAAAAGAAAACTGCAAGGGAAAACAGAGTAAATCCTTCTCACCTACATACCAACCTATCAGTCAGGGCTGGGCTTCTGCCCTCTCACCAGATCAATCTCCTCAACAGGCCCTCCAGCAAGGGAGGTAGTCTGTCCTGTAGGTTGAATTATAGCCCTTTAGGCACCATTCAAATACAAGCATGAGAGAATATGGCTAGAAGAAACAAATGTAAGACATATTAACAGACTAGGAACTTTCTTCCTGGTTAAAAAAAAAAAAAAAAAAAATATCATCTCCGAGTGTATCTCAGATGTGAGACTGAACAAAACTTCAGTAAACACTCATATTGCAAATCGCTGATAAATGGACTAATTTCCATTAAATGTGTGGAATGCAGTAGTAGAAGGATGATTCTGTTTCTATGGACATCACTGTTAGATGTTCAGAACTGTTGTCTTGTTCATATTGCCAAAAAAAAAGCTATGGGAAGTTGGAATGGTTGCATAAAAAGCACCAAAAAATAAATGAAGAGAAAGTGGAGAAGATTCTTTCTGTGAGTAACTTAAAGAGCTCAGCACATTCAGTTTATCAAAAAGAACACCAAGAGGTGATCTGATTACAGCGTCTGAAGAGCTCACAGGGAGAAGATAGCAGGTACTGAAGAGTTTTCAAGGAAAAGCACAGCAAAGACAAATAGAAAAAACTCTAAAACAGACAAACTCAGCTTAGAAACAATGACTGGATTTTTCCTAACAGCTAAGTTGATTATTATTGGAAAAAAATAACACAAGAAAGGAATAATTTTTCCATCTTTTGTTGCCTTCAAATCAAGGTGTGTTGCTTTGCAAAGGGTCTGCTTCAGTCAAATACAAGTTACTAGACTCAACACAGGGATATTTAAATAAAATGCAATGACCTTTAATAAGCAGAAATGACACAAATAATCATTCTTCTGAATCATTAATTCTGTAAATCTTTAAAACTTCCCCAAGGAATTTTTTTTCCTCTTCCCAGAAAACCAGGGAAAATATCTAAGAAGATTTTAATAATAATAATGGCCAGTCTTCGCGAGCGAAGATCCGGGGAAGGTCTTTACACCTTCCAGCCTGCGCATTGGATTTTTTAGGTGAGACACAGTGTGCGCGGAACTGAGCCCACCCTTTAATCCTAAGGTTCATCTGCCGGGGCCAAGCGAGCTTGGACGGTGGCAGCGAGGTCCTTAGGACGTAGGTGGGTTGCCTTTAAGGGCTAACGAGCCCCACCTGCCCGGGAGTGGCCCTGACCAGGAATCGAACCCGGGTCTCCGCGGTGATAGCGCCGCGCCTTTACCACTAGACCACCAGGGGCTCCACAAAGAAGATTTTATTAGCCTTGAAAAAGTCAAATATCTGAAAGTCTTTATATCTGGCATTTCCCATTCCTTGCAACCTTAACTCTTTCTAGTATGTGATACTACAACCATGCATAAAATGTTTTCCCAGTGTCCCTTTTCCTTCTTCCTAGCCTTCCAGTGGAATAGGAAAGAACTGCTGCAACATAGGACTAGTTTTTTAGACATCTTCAGCTTCAGCTTCATTTCTGAAGCTTATGTTTTACGTGTAAATTGAGCAAATTTGATTTTTTTGGACCATGAAACAGATGCACAAGAAAGACTATTTTACCCACTACTATTGATACAACAGGAAGGATGTCTTATCATTCACAGGTAGAAAGAAATAGAGAGCCATCCCAGCATCAGCATTCAGAAAACTTTCAATGTAACCAAATCAAAGCTGTATATGGGAATGAAAATTTAATGGGGAAAATAAAAAAACCCCAGAGTGCCATTTCTCCCATACAGCTTAGTGAAAGATTTGACTCATTTCAGGGATGCATATGCACATAAAAATCCTTGCTTTGATAACCTTACCGAGTGTGCATCTAGTCCTTTCCCACAGCTCACCAGCCTGGCAGTTTCATGACTAGATGGCCTTGCCCTAATCCACCCCAGTTCACATCCCCCAGATGCCTCCTTGCCCCTCTCATTCTGCACCAGAATAGGCACCTGACCCCTTCTCTGACAGACTTTGAACAAGAAGGCAGAAGACCAATAAATACTGTTCCAACAAATATTACGTTTAGGCAATTAGTTCTCCCAGGCACTGCAGAAGGACCATGCATACCTAACTCAGGGATGAAGGCTGCACTGATTAACCTCAGCAATTCTAAGTACAAGCACGTTTTACTGATGCAACCTCAAAACTCATTAATCTCACAATGGTAGTGTAAAGAGCTTGACTGCTTTCACCTGAAAACATTGGCCTCTGTATACATGAGATATTGGCCTTTAAAGCTGTAAGCTAGTATAGATTAAATCATAGATTCATTTAGAAGTTCATAAAATTCAGAAATGTCTTTGGGAATCCGGACTCAATCATCCAAATGGCCTTCAGTGTTTTTAATTAAACACCTAAAAAATCATTAAATGCTTTCATGCCTCTCAAGATACGTGCTTGCAGGCTTAATCAAAAGTCCAGTTAAAGAAAAGGAGTGACTGCTGTTGCTGCAAGACACTTTGAAGCGGACCCTGACAGAGTCCTCGAGGTGAGGGATTTAACTGCTTTTCTACAACTCATTCTATTGCACCAAAATATAGAAGGAAGTATTTCAGGTGATTTGGGGTTTTCCCACCATACCCTCCATTGACCCAAATCGGAACTTGAACAAGATCAAAACAGTGATTGTGTAAGGAAATCTTGTCTGCCTTTGCCAAATTAAAATTATTTATCAATACCTGCTTTCATTTAAGTTAAAAATACTGCTATCTGCTTTAATTAGTTTAGCAGGACAGATAGGGGAAACATGAACATAACTACAGCATAGATGGCAATTAATGACATTTTCTTAGTGTCTTTGAGATGTAAGTTTCACAGACTATTATAATATTTGTATTGCTGTATAAACTGTTCATATGAAATCCCTTGTCTAGGAAGTGGTTTGATAAATAATGAGATTTCATAACAGAATGATAACTTTTTTAGTACTACATAGGAAGGGAAAGTCCCTCTTTTAAGTCAGCCACTGGAATCTAATTTTAAGAGGCAGCAAAACCTCTGATCGCTTAAGCTGGTGAATCTCAAGACTGTTTGTTAAGCTACAAACAGGCATCGGCCTCTGTAGACTTTAAACAACTGGAAGTTATATCAAAACTGCAGAAAAATAGTCAAGATCAAACATAACACTTCATTTGGGTGGGGTTTTTGGTGGATGTAAGATGGAAGCTTTTAAGAAGCAAGTTTAAAATTATAATTACTTAAATGTCAAAAGTAAAATTCTCAAAAATAAGATTCTCAAATCTGCTATAATTTAAGTTAAATTCACTTTCCAAAAATGGAAATTTCTTTAAGACTACCTTTAGACTGACCCCTAGAAAATGTTCCCTATTTCTCAGTTGCCTCATCATTACTGTTCTTTTCCTTCTGGAGTAGAATTTGATTTGCATATGATTTTTAGGACAGTAAATAAGAATTCACACCTCCAACGTAAGGTATCAATGACATTGTGGTAACGGAAGAGAGAAGCATGCTATTGAGGAGTTGGTATGCTTTCAGAAAAAAAATCTGCTGGTAAAGCCCCTTAAAGTTATTATCTCAAGCAGAGGAGGGGAATGGGATTCTAAAGTACACTGTGACATTAGAAAAGCTAATAAAAGCTGAGAAGGAGGTTCTGGTCAACCCATTTCACTGTAACTGTCATAGGATGAAATGTTCCCTGCAGTATGAAAAGAGAGATGGGGAAGTGAGCAAAGCTAACAAATATATTACAACATTCTCCAGTAACAGAGTGAGGATAAGAAAGCGTATAATACAATGAGGTACAGCAAACACGTATTTTTGGCAGATACCTGGGTCAGTGAAGGAAAATGAAAGCTAAAGCACATCTAAAAACAAATTGCCAAAACATCTATCAGCAGGATGCAGGCTCTGTTCTACTAGGTTGCTCTGAATGAATTATATGGAGATCGAGCAGCTGAAAAGCCTAGTCAGAAAAGGTCTAAATCTCAGTGATATAATCAGAGTACACTCAGTATAATACTGCACCAGGACAGGAAAAAAAAAACCAACTCAGGAGGATCTACTCCAAACCCATATGTGTTGAAAGGATGGCTCAGCTACCTCTCAGATCTTCGTAATTCAATATAAAAGTCCTATGCCAGTATGAAATGAAGATTGAGGTCGTTTAAAGAATATAAAAATTTATATCTTGCAGTTTCCATGTTCATATTGAGTTATATATGTTGAATAACAGTCAGAATTTATCAGTACATAGGACCTTGGAAAACACTTTAAATAAAGGCAAACATTGTTACTGCGCATATTTAAAGTTTCCTGTCTTTAACGTCAAAGTTGTTAGGAGCTGAAAAAAATCATCCTCTACAAAATTGTATCCTAAAGTGGAATTCTCTTTATTAATAGGCATCTGAAAATACTTATTTTTAAGTAGCTTAAAGAAAAAAATGGCATGGTCTTGTCTTTTCTTCTCCCCTCAGGGAGCATAATCTACCTGAATGTCGAAAGGTATCATAAAATCCTTACAATATACCACTACTATTATTCCTCTAAACTAGCCATAAACTGAGGATGAACAAGATCTTGTAAATTTAGATTAGATGGGGAATCTTTTTTCTTGAGCTGAAGAACAAGCTTCTGAATTAGAGAAGTTTAAGTCTACATATATCTGGGTCAAAGTGAAGAAAAAGTTACATTACTTAAAAAAAATTAACTATTTTTCCTCCTTCTATGATAAAAGCTTTTAATATTTTATGTGAGCTTGAGCCTATTTTTGAAGAAATATGAAAATGTTAGAAACTGTGAAATTTTCACTTCCATGATCTTGGCAGGAGAGCTCAGAGGTCAAGGTGCTGTGATTTATACTGTGGCTTAAAATAATTAATGGGCATGCAGAATTTCTCAAAATTAGTATTTTATCTAAAACCATTATGTCTAATATTATTATTAAAGAGCCTAGACAATTAGCTTAGACTATTTGACTGATGTTTTTTATCTCTTTTGGTAAGTTGAGATGAATATTAACCTTTTCAAGCAACTGACTCTTTCTCTTGAAAAACTTTATGCTGCTACAGATGCTTTTCATTGATCAATCATGCTACAGGGAGTTCCCAGCATGTTATGCAGAGAATCATAATCCTTCTTTTTGCCCCAGGTATATTGGTCTAGTGAGTATTGAATCAATGTCTCTGATAGCACCCACCTTTCCCATTTTTCTTATCTCTTGCAAGAATTTTTTTTACTTTTTTTTTTAAATGAAGGACATGATCTCTGTCGGCAAAGTGCTTCCCATGGGAGAGGAAAGTGAGTAGGACAGAGATTGCCTGGCAAAGAAGATAAATCTCATGCTCAAGGTAACATGGATAGTAGCTCCAGGAAAAGATTTCTTAGGGTCTTACTTTCCTTGTTATTTTTTGAAGAGACTCTGATCTCCATAGGTAGATATATATATGCAGAAGTTGGTTGGAAGCAGCTAAACCTTAAGAATGTTTCTGCACCCTAGATGTTTCTGCAGGACAGAAATGAGGAAAAAACTCAGAAACCTCTCACTCTGGGGTCTTGGGGTATGGGTATCACTCTTGTTCCCAAAACCAGGCACCTGGTCTCCATTTTGCCACAGGTATGAATAACAACTGAAACTGCTGGGAATGTTTTACAGGACAACTATGCACTTGGATATGTGGAGACACAAATCTCTGTTCAACACTCCTATAATAAAGTTGAATGGGAGACAAGGGACTTTGCCTTATAACAAGTATAGAATCATGTGGTAAAACAAGTGCACTTATTAGTAGTGAGCCAACTGAAGGTAAAGTCATCAGTACCTCTTAGGAGGCAGCTGGGAGACTTTCTCTGGACTCTACCCATTTATCTGTTTTCCTCACCTGCTCCAGGGAAGCACACAGCACAGACCAACTGAACACACACATTCCCAAAAGAGATTATTCAAGTGAAATTCAGAAAACCTTAGGACAGAGTCAGCTGAACAACACAGCTGGTAGCTTTCATGGTGGAAATCTTGTTCTTCTTTCACACACTTTCACAAACCAGTCATTCTGAAAGGCATGTCTAACAGGAAGTCCTGATGCAGTCTGTCATCCAGCAGCAAGGTAAATTCTGAGTGAGAATACTAAAGGAACATTGTATAGATTATCTGAATTACTCCTATTGAGTAACTTCCCATCTGTTATTACTCAAGGAGGCTTTCATCAGTTGCCCTACAGTAACCACAATGGCTAGACTACCATCAATGCAGTGGAAAGTGGATTTAGCTGTGTCGTCAGTCAGGAATTATAAAACCCTCTGTTTTCCATGTGCAACACAGCTACATTTGGGAAAATGAGATATTCATGCAATGCACTGCTGAATGGTACAGACTTTTGGAGCAGAGATGAGCAACTGTGTATTACACATGTGGATTGACATAAGAAATGGAGAAAACAAAAAAGGTTCTGCTCACTTTCTTACCATGTACTTGCAGAAATTCATACACTGAAGAAAATTGTGTTCTCATACTCTCTGAGGAGACCACAGAGATTTCACTGCAAATAATGTCTCAAAACTGAAAATAGGAAACTGCCTAGAATTAATTTTCACTTCCATGGGGATTAGAAGATGAATATAATGAGAGCTGGACCCTCTGGCTTCAGGAGAAATAAATATTTCAAAGGTAATACACAGGCTAGCATACCAACTTCCCAAAAGAACCACGGAAATGCTGTGCAATTTTAAATATTCTTTATTTAGATCCTTTTTACATTTTGTAGAATGCCAACACAGTCAGACATTTCTCTTCCAGTATCTTTGTTCTGTCTATACAGATGCCTTCCCTACAACTAATCCGGTTTGTGCACTCATGCTTGCCTGTAGACAAAATGACATTCCTACATCCGTTTCCTCATGTCTCTCTGACTTCACAAAAGAAAATAACAATAAATATAGCACAAAGTCTTCTTTGAGGAGAAAAGCATAGATTCCACACTTTGCAAGAATTATCTGATATTTGCAGATGGGAGGATCAAAACGGAGAGATGAAGTAAACTTCCTGGAAGTAGAGTTTATCTAAGTTTTTCTGGATGCTTTTTCTTTAGAAAGAAATATGTAACTACAATCAAAACTCTTCTTAGGAATCCATCTGTTTCAGAGAATTTAACTGTAGGGACAAACCAATCATGGTTTGAATAGACAGTGAGAGTAGGCAGGACAGGAAGATTATGCTCCCTTCTTCTTAATGGACCCCAGGCAATCCAAATCGCACAGTTAAGAATTTCCTGCCATAACACCCTTTCAGCAAATTTAAAATCCTCTCTCAGAAAAAAACTAAATGAAGAGTGCTCATTCTTCTCTCATTTTGTCCTCTTCACCAGAAGGGCTTAGCCAGTCTACCCTCCCCAAAGGCATCTCCCCACTATGCACCCTCCCCATGCTCCATCCAAGATCATAAGCTTCCCACCACTCTGCTGTCTGAAAACAGGCAAGCTGTCCCCAGCTTTCTGCCTTGCCAGCAGCCAAACCAGAAAGTTCTTGTGAGTTTTCACTCCCTGCCAGTTCAAAAAGACTCTCTGTAATTCATCTTGCTTCCAGACACTGATTCCAGTTATGCCTTTCTCTGAAATAAATGATTACCTGGCTGTTAGCCCAGCGGAAATGTCTGGATGGATACCAAATTACTTTTCAGAAGCCAAACAGATTACTCACTATAAGCTATAGCCTCTCTTTAATACTGTCTGTAGTAAATATTCCTTTAAAGCCTTTCCTCTGCTCTCCCTGCTTATTTTCAGTATCAGCTATTCTTATCACAGCATCAGCATGAGATGAGTTTCTTGTTCGCTTATAAATTCCAGGTCTCACTTAGTCACTGCCTATCAGGGTTTTAAAAGTATTAGAAAAATTTACATTTTGTTTAAGTGGTCTGCACTTGTCAGACTATCAATATTCTTTTATAAAATTGTCCTCTTCCACGTTTCCTGTTGCCTCGGTCTTTGTGCCATCTGTAAAAGCTTTGGGTAATGATCAGTCTTCAGAGTTGTGATGGAAATTACGTCAAGTTTGGACAAACACTGCAGAACTTATCAAAATTATCTCCATTCGGTGAGGCAAGGCTAGATGCTCTTTGAAGTCCTGTCATGAACTGCTATCAATCCCATTTGATGTCTCTCTACTAGTAAGGTGTCAGATGTTTGATTGGGGAAAAAACAGGTTAAAATTCATAAACTTCATGAAGTATAGTACAGCTCAGCCTTTGCCTTTAGCAGCCAAACCCGTGATTTCATAAAAGAAGGAAATCATCCAAACTGTCAGCAATGGGGAACAAGTAATTCAGTTATATTGACTCTTCTGAAGCTTCATTTTTCATTTCAGAACAATATTCTTTCCAAATATAACTTAATAAAATTAGAATAATAATTTAAAGAAAATTAATAGTAATCTTTTGGTGTTATCAAAATCTATTATTAATTTAAATCAATGTATCTTTCTGTACTTTTAAAAAAAATCTTGTGATTCTTGTTTAGAATGATTGGTGGAGAATGGTGGAGAAATTTTAAAAACTATTTGAAAAGGAGTCAATCTAATGTGACATTTCTTAATACACTCTTCCTATTGTGTAAGATGCCATTCAGTTCAATGAACATGAGAACAAAAATGTATAAGTGGTTAAATTTTTTCTTCAACATTAGACTAAGCAGAGGATTACAACCCTTCCCTTTTCCCTTAGGAATCAATCTACATATCTGGGAAAAAACCTCGTCTTAAAACTTTTTTTGAATTTATAAAATTATTTAGTTCACTGAAAGCTTGAAATATAGATTTAGAAGAAATACAGGGTTGGCTATTTAGGATCCTGTTGATATCAGCGGGTCTCAGTAGATAACTTCAAGAACAGTGGAGGTAAGACACGTACATAGAAAAAGTGCATCTCAAGTGGGTAAAAGACAGCACATCTCAGAGTTTTTACCAGAGTATGTTTATGGTTCTGATAAAGGCAAATCCACAAAGTTTTAACTTTAGTCAGAAGATGTTTCTTCCCCTCCAGCTGTCAGAAGAAACTACCATTTTGTTTAAAGCTAGCACTGAATTTTAGAAAAATAAAGTCATGAGGGAGGAGAAATGCAGGAAAAAGACCTTATGCTTCCGAGGACAAGTAGTTTTATTTGTCATCTTCAGCCAACTATTTCACCACCAGAAATATCTTTGAAGACCTCAGAGGCAAAGCTAATCTCAAAAGAAAATGTTTGTGGTTGAGATAGACCCCTAGTCATGCCAAGAGCCACATAGCTATATGACTTAGGTGAGGTCAGATAACTTCACTTGGTAACTGGAAACCCATTCCGTGGTTCCTTTTCTCCTCCATAGTAGAGGACTATTCTTCCCACACAGTATCTGCATTTCCCACCAGTGCAAGAGGCAACGTGATTCCCTCTTGATACTCTCCCTCTAGGAAAAGCAACAGCAACAGGAGAACAGTTACATCCCATGTGCCATGGCTCGGCACGAACCAGGCGCTGTCCATCCACGCAGCTGGCTGCTGGCTGACAGCAGACCCCTGGGGATGATACACATGCCAAACAGCCAGTCCAACACAGGGAGAGTTCCTGAAAACCACCCACCCACACCACAGGGAGAGCCAACAGCCATGGGCATGAACAGACTGCCAGTCTCCTGCATACTTGAGACAGAGCCTTTTCTGCAGAGTAAAAATAACCACTCTACGTGTGTCTAAGGAGTTCAGGGTGTTTACAATAGTCCTAGTCTTGCTTCATTAGTGTTTTTAATGATTGGAATTTGGCTTTTAAATCTAACTGTTGGTGGATGTTTAAAGACAGTGATTAAGTGATTACCAGATCTCCACTGTACTTGTGAGGAAACCAATTCACAGGGCCATGAAGTGACCTTGCAAAACAGGAAAAAGTGTTGAAGCTTGGTAGCAAAACCAAGAGAAGAATCCAGGTCTCCTGATAAATAGTTTAACAGGCCATGCTGTAACCACACTAAAATAACATTCCCACTCAGACTTCCAATACAAATCTCTCCTCACAGGAGCTGCATCAAACTCTGCTACTTTTCAGAGTTCAGGAGTTTGTCCATGTGATTGAAATGTCATTCTCGTTATTTTTCCCTCTGAGAAAACTCTGAGATGGTTTTTCCCCTCACCAGAAACACACCCCATGACACCTATAAAAGATTTTGGACACCCAGTATTCTATGCACAAGCTGCTGAGATGCTGACTTACTGGTCTCCATGAGCTTCTCTAGTAGCACTTGTGCAGAAGTAGTAAGACCAGTCCTGTAGCCATAGTAAAGCAAGAAATTGGCAAAGGCCTGCCTATACCACAGGCTATGGCTGAATTTGAGTCTGTTCCTGGGGCATCTCAAGACTCTGGAATCTCCTAAATCTACCACAGCATTGACACTGCAACAATTTTACTGAAAGCCTCAGAACGTAAGAGGTCTTTTTTTAATCACTCAAAAGGTGACTCAGTGTCAGGCCTGAAGGGGTCAGGCAGTTAGGCTAGCTGATCATTGTAGTAGTTACAACTGAGCTATTCTAATAATATCAGATTATGTTTAAAAGAGCAAAGGGAGGAACAGCAGTGCCTGCCATGGCTGCTCGGTCCAGGGTTTAGGAGTAGGAGAGCAGCTCTGGAACTGAGAGTTGAGAAATTGCAACAAGGGGCCTCACACAGACCCTGTACTCAGCTGGAGGGTAAAGAAGAGCCACAATCTGTCCCCATTCCCCGTTAGAGTTGTGGCACCTGGAGGAGAGGTAATGCAGGATGTCTGAGGGATACGATTTGCCTAACCCTTACCATCTTCTCTCAAAAGCTTCCCACAGACCTTGATTTTCCTCACAAAAGGACATCACTGCTGGATACATTGTTATGGGTCATTAAAATCCATCCTAAGAGAAAATCATGCAGAGAATGGATGTGAGGGGAAAAGGGAGGAAGGTGAGAGGTAAGGACAAAGATATACCTCTTGCATGAATATTTGAAATATTTCAAAATCATAAGGAATGTTTGAAAACTGTAAGCTTGTAACCTGCATTTTAGCTAATTTTCTAGAAGTAGTTAAAACATTGGCCACAGAGAAAACCTAGGAAAGAAAGATACTGAGGGGAAAAAAAAAAAAAGAAGAAGAAGAAAAAAACCAACAGGTGTTTTGTCATTCTTGTTTATTTTTTTTTATTATGCAATCAAGAGATGGACCAAGAGGAAATTGAAGGACAGGCTAATATAGGAAATAGTAGGAAAGCAAGCCACAGCTATCTAGAACCTCACAAAAATAGTCTTAGGAGAGTAACAAAAGAAGAGAAAAAAGCAAATACATATGCACCAGTATAATCTATACATGCTAACTTTAAGGGCAAAGTTTGGATTTATTTCCACTGCCCAGGCCAGTTAATCAACTATCATTGTTAGCAGTTGATGGCTTAGAAAATCTCTGCCTTTGCAGCTGTGTGACTGTCAAGTATGGAGCCTCTCTTCTTGCAGAAATACAGAAAGAAATTAAATCTCTACTCCGAAGGAAGGGCAAAAAGGCATGTAGGCTTATATAAATTACAGCATCACAAAGCTGGGGTCAACCAGTTCTTTCAAACTGACCACAGGTATCTTTCTTTATTGCACAATTAAAGGAAATTTTATTTTCATTATTCAGGAGCTATAACTGGTTATAACTCATCTTTTGTAAAATTTCCAATACACCCATTTTTTCTGTGTACAAGCTGATTTCATCTGAGCAATGAATACTCCAAAGTTGTGGGAGATTTTTTCAGAATTTTTAGCAGGATTCAAACGGACTGTAAAAAGTCATAAAAATTTGCATGATTTCAGTTCCCTCGGTTGCTCATTATTGCCCTGCTGATCTGCACTATCCAAACAAGCCTATAAATTGCAAATGAAAGGGACAAAAAGAGGGAGAAAGCTTAGTGAAAGCTAAAATATACACCAATACACAAGTGTAAGTGTTGGTGCATTTCACTAAGTGGTTTAATGTGAAAAATTCACTAACACAGACACAGAGTTTTCTCCTCTTTCCTGAAAAACAATGGGAAAGGTATTTTAGCACCTTCTCTGCTTTCTTCAATCCAACATCAACAACTGGAGTTAGACACTGCTAAACAAAGAAAAAACATTCCTTGCTTTTCCTCCTATCTTTTCAATCTCCCTTTTTTCCCCACCCTGTTAAACAAACCACTGGGTGCCAAGGGAGGAATATATCAGTGTCCACACGACTGGACACATAAGCTGTCCCTTGGGGTCTCCTCACAGTGGAAAAAAGCTGCCTTGTAGAAGTTTCTTTCTTCCACTCAAGTTTTTCTCCCTCGGACGCCAGCAGCCTGTGGTCCCTAGAGGGCAGCCGATGAACACGGCTCCGGGGCACAAAGCGCCTTCCCTCAGGCTGCACGACTTATCACTTTTAACCAGCTTATCTCTTCTGTCTATAACTGCATGTTCAGGCAAACCACTTCGACTGAAAAAGTTTGGGTCATTCCCGTTGCTTTTTTCCAGCTCTTCATGGATGTTCAGCCAGAGAACTCCCACAAACCACCCCTCCTCCACCCTGCCAAATTTAGGGACAGTCTTCTACACTTCTTCTAACCAGTACACAAAGCCCCCTTACCTTATGATGACAAACATGACCAGGGAGTTTCCCACCAAGCCGACAACGAAGACCACTGAGTAGACAGCAGTGATGATGATGGGAATGGCGGGGGAGATGCTGGTGTGGTTGTGCTGGCCATCCCCAAGGGACCCAGTAGCATTGCTGTCGTAGTCTGCCCAGCCGAGGAGCCAGCTGCTGCTGGTGCTGGGGGGTCGACAGGGCCCTGGGGAGCAGGTGGAGTCCAGCTCTTCACGGAAAATCTGTACAGGGGCATCCATAGGGGTACAGTCCCCACAGGCTAGAGGGAGATCAGGAGGAAAGTGCAGACAGCAGGAGGCAACTGTGCTGGAAAAGAGGGAAGAGAAAGAAAGAAAGAGAAATGCTATCACAGCCACCAAACATTAACACCTCTGACACTTGTACATGTTAAGGGGAGCTCTGCTGTGATGGGAACTGTAATTTGCTGAGCAGAGATTTAAGCAAATCACATTCATATTAAATAATTGCAAGTTTTACATTTGCTATGTAATGCTGCTCCTCCAAGCTCACAAGGAAAGTTTTCCTCCACTTTCAGAGATTGCACAGAGAAGCAAACCAGATGGGAACAGTTCAGATCCACCCCCACACTTTAACTCTGTCTTTCCCATCCTCCATATTTATGTCAAAGTGTATCCTAGCAAGGGCTCCTGAATGCCTAAGCTCTGCTATAAAGGGGAAGTAGACAAAAACCCACCATCTCTCTGCACACCTGCTTTAACATCCTGCCCCTCAGTTATTTTTTCCTGATCCCATACCTGCTTTTAAAGAAGAGACACAATGACAAAAAAATACCTCTTTCAGTCCAGAAAAAGGAGCGGAGTCCTCAAACAGATGTTCTTTGCAGGAAAAGATAAGAAAAGAATAAAGCAGCTGTGCTTGGCTCCTGAAAGTACTACCGCCCTTCTAGGACTTTTGAACCTGAGGCACCTGTGCCCTCGGAGAGGCGTGCTGGCAGCAGAGCCGGTTGTCGGGCATGAGCTGAAACGTGTAGCAGCAGCAATTGCTGCTGTTCCGGCTCCCACCACTTCGCCTTTTCTCTCTCAGGCTCCCTCTGCCTCCCTCCCGCTCTGCCGGGGCTCCAGTAGCACTCTGCACTGATGCACACGTTCTCCTCTGTCTCTGTCCCTGCAGCTCAGAAGCTCACATGACTTCTTTCTAAACACTGAGAGGCAGATAAATTAAAATAAAAGCAAGAAATACTTTCTGCAATGAATAAATGCTTATTTTTAATACACTTCTCCAAAGTGCCTTTCCTCATTCCCCCTGTTTTCCCAGGCCTCAAGCAATGATCCTTTCTGTCTTATTGAACCCCACAGGATTTCAGATTAGCAGATGCTGACTAAAACAGGAATATTCAATTTAAATGCCTTGACTGATCCATCTGCTCTTTCATGCCCAGCTCCACAATTCTGCATCCAAAATATTTTTCACAGGGTCTCTGTGCCCCTATTCCTTTGCACCTGCAACTTGAAAGAAAGTCAGAAGCTGGCTACCACAGCAAAAGGGGGCACCATGTCCTTAGTTTATTTAAGCTAACCTACACCATGTGAGAAGCCAAGAATTCCCTGTAGCACTGCCAGAGCACCATTCTCCTTAGGCTCCAGCTGCAGCCAGAAACGGAGAGAAGGTTTGTGCAGAAATCACATCCCTCAGAGCTTATCTCTAATATGCTCCCTCAAGCAGTGGTTGGTACGGCACCAATATGTGTTCCAGATATCCCCTAATTTGCACACAGACCTTGAAATCCCCACCAGGAGTCTCTCTAAATGGCAAACTGGGGGAAGAAAGGCAAGACCCAGAGTTGTTCTTACTCCTTTGGTAGAGGCTGAGAGCAAACAGACTGGCTGCATCTCAAAGCGTGTAGCAGAAAAAACAGTCTCTGAAGAGAATAGAAGACTGATGTGTTTCTATGGGTATTTGGTGAAGCCCAGACAGTTAGGAAAGGGGCTTTGGGTTTCCTTTATCCTTTCCCAGTGGTGAAACTTCACTTCATGCTCCTTTGTTGAGTGTCTATTTCTATTCTAAAACAATTTTTTTCTAAACCTATAATCAAGATGAGAAATTACGCCTGCTCGGAGTCGAAAGTCATGTAGAACGTTTAAAAGGTACAGAATCCCCTCTGTTAGAGGAAGAGGCTTGTTCAAATGTGATGATGCTTTTGACTGTAGTCATTATTTTCTCCAGAGCATCAGCAACTGCTCACTATTATCTGTATAGAGCTGTTTAAAAGCTTCGCACTTAATGAAGATGGATAAAAATACAAAATAACAAGCATGTGACAAAAACATCCCTGAGCCAGAGACACAGACATGAAAAAGTAATAATTTTTTTGAACATGAATTGAGATCCTAACAAAAAATGTACTCCAATCCTGATTTTATCCTCTGCAATCCATTGGTTCCTGCCCATGTGTCAAAGACTGAAACAGTTAATGATTTACACATTCTAGGTTTACCAGGGGACTATTGCAGGCTGGGGAGAGGCAGCTGGACCCATCCCCACCACCAGCGGTACTGAAGGTGTCAAGTGCTGAAAAGGGGGGAAGAGCCATGTTTATCATGCCCTTCACATGGACTCTGTGCTGGACTGTCCAAGATGTTGGAGGTTCATGGCATGGCCCATCAAAGCCCATACTCTGCCAATCCTGAAATGCAGAAAAAAACCTTTTACCATGCCCCTCACAGGAACTCTGGGCAGGCCCAGGAGACATTGGAGGCCCATGGCATGGCCCATGACACTATCCATGGATATAATAACTCATAACTTCTTTGAGTGTGTGGGCTTCCCTCCTCCATCCCCAGCAGATCAAGATTACCACTTCAACTAACAGACATGGAAGCTGCAACTACCAAGTTCCATCACTGGACTCTGTGTGTGGTGACTGTATACATTTTTCCCTTACTCTCTCTTACCCTTATCGTGTCTTTTCCTTTCTCTCCCTTACGCATTTTCCCCAAAGGTTGTGTTTATGCCATGTTGCTATAGATGATAGATGCAGATGATAATACCCAAAATGGCAACATACCTGTTCACCTTTGAAACAAAATTGTTCTAAAATAAAATCTACATATATGTGTTTTCAAACACCAATTATTCAGTGTTGTTTCACTCTAATTCACCCCAAGGGATTTATTAATCTGATTTACCCCTCTACACCCTTTCTGGGGCAGGTCACAACTCCATGGAGTTGTGGAAAGTAAAGAGAACTACTACTGCTATATCTTCTCAGGCATAACTTTACTTGACAATTTTCAACTTCTTGTTAACATCTTCCCCAGACTTCTCTATATTCTGGAATTAAAATATACAGAAGAGCTTTAAGATAGCAGTATTTTAGCACTCATTAATAATTTAGCCCTTATGAGCAATCATTTTGTCATTTGCAATTGCTACAGGTGAATCAGAAACTTGTATATGGATAAGAAAAGCCTATTATCGCTCTTCATAAATCAGCAGTATAGATGACATAAAATAGCAAGATAAATAGCAGACTTAAAGTTTTTACAAGCACCAGTGGTTGGAGAGTAAGCTGCTCATTCTCTAGCTAAATTCTGTGCTGAAACTGCCCACTGATCTCAAAGTTAGCACAAAAAAGATATGCTTACAGCTTTAGTCACTGAGCCTTAACGGAGTTTGCATTGCAAATACATGAGACTGGAATGAGGTGGAGTCTGACCACAGCACTGCAAATTATAGGTCAGCCAGAGGCATCATGTAAGCTGCCTAATGCAACTGTGTGTGTGTTCCATGTTGGAGGCTCAACTTTGGCTCTTGGCTACTGTAGGTCTTTGCAATAGAGTAGAAAACAAGTACTTGGCCTAGGCAAATGTGTTGTCTTTTGAAAGCCAAATCAAAATTTTATGCATCAGTAGAAAATAATCTTTTCCTTTCTTGTGATTGCTTTCTTGATGAAAACCTGAAGATCTGGATTATCAGCAGGATACTGGAAACACCTGCAATGATACCAAGAGAAAAACTAAGGGCAGAGGGAGAACCGCTATCCATCACCATCTTCTCATTCAACACACAGCTGCTCAGTGCCTCTGTGCTTTTCCCAACAGTCCTGTGGAAAAGGGCTGGAGTCCCCTGAAGTCACTAGGGAAGAAAAAGGCAGTGTTTGCAGATTGTCCTAACCCAGATTGTCCACATGCTGATGCCAGAAGTCCCTGTTCCTTCTGAGGGCTGACATCAAACAGAAGGTCTTGTTATTTCAGAGGAAAGCAAGGAAATATTTAGAGAGCAAAGACATCATAAAAACATAATCTCGCCACTCAGCTGCATTTTTCCCCCAGTACTGTTCTTACAACATGTGGCTTTGCATGCCCCCCAGTTTTTTGCTATGATAGTTTAGACCCAGTGTTCACCTCACTGGGCTTTGGGAAACATAACAGAAATCACTTGACTTTTTAAATTTAGAAAACAAAACTATATGCCAAATTGCCAAATTCTACATTAAATTTAGAAAACAAAACTATATGCCAAATTCTACATTCTAAATTTAGTGAAAATTGCTTAAGTTGTGAATTCCAGCACTCAAAAGTAAAAAAACCCCTCATTCAGCTGTCTGATACTTAGGAACTACAACACGTGCATTTACTCAAGATTTCATTTTCTCCAGGCTGTTTACCTCAGCCAAAAATCAGCTCCACAATATTGTTACATTTAGATGGAAGGGCAACCATAAACCTGGAATTTCGTATCTGTAAAGTGTTTTCTTTTGTAATCCTAGTGAAATTCTTTCAAACATGGGGAAAGGGAGATATGTGATATTTAACAATATCAGATAGAAAAGGCTTCAGCATTGTCTTTTTTTTTCCTTTTTTTTTACCAAAAGCTAAAGAGCTGCCTGTATCAGCACACTGCTTTAAAACTTGAGCAGTGTGCTGGTACATTTATTCAGCCCTGACTCAGGGATAAGAATGAACCACACTGAATCACTGGCATGACTCTGTGCAGCACCCACTCACCGAGCTGCAGCAGAGACCCAGCTCCATCACTGCAGGACATGCAGGTTTTGAGGGAAAGCTGTTAAGGTGCTGGCATTGTTTCCCAGAAGACCACGACACTTTATGGGTATAAGTCAAATATGCAGGATAGGGCAGACCTTGAAGTTCAGCCATGAACTGTAACACTGAATATTTCAATACAGGATCATTTATAGAGGTCACCTTCTATTCTAGAGGCTGGGAGGAAGACCAGATGAGTTAGGGGGAGCACACTATCAAGATGCTTTTTCAGCTCATAATTGGTTTTGCTACATGATTGACCAAAAGCTACAAGATAGTGAACCTGAGTAAAGGTAGAAAATAATGGAAACACTTTGTGGTGGCTCCAGTTTCCAGGGAAACAAAGTTCTCCTGTCTCTCTGCCTTTAGAAATGTCAGCTCTCTGTGTGAACACAGCTTTTGGGAAATGGTGTGTTTTACTCTCTTCAAAGACCAGCAAGGGAAAGGAAGGGGAAAAAGAGAGATAGGAAAGTATATGTAATGCTACCTAAACATCTTTTGTGCACATATTTTGTTCACAGTAGAGTAAATATTCAGCATAAGACTTAGGTTTGTTTGTTTTTGGTTTTTTTTTACTTGTAGATGGCAGAGTTTACATTTAAAAAAATGTGCTACATTTATAAAAAATTACTGGTGCAGATCTCTATTTTCACCTTCAGAAACCAACTCAGTAAAATACTGAGCACTTGGGACAGTCTCTGTGGCCTGTCCCAAGACGTCCACTTTCCACAGAAATGTCTTTGGGAGGGTATGGAGAGACCAGTCACCCTCAAGCTGCCAACTGCAGGGAGGGACTGGGGCAAGTGTTGAAAAGTTTCTGACTTTAGGACTTTAAAAATGACAGATGTCATACAGAGAAGAGCCAACTGGCAGTGAGGAAGTCAGTGGCTGGGATTAAAGAGTTCAGAAGCCATCTGCTTCACTCTGCTGTCACCCTGCCTCCCCTCAGCAGCACTTCCCTGGCAGTAGACCATGGCACACATGCCAGCACCTTGGAGCAGAGGCAGAATTGTCAAAGCACATCTCCACTTTGCCATCTTCCCTGAATTTCATTTCACCTCATCAAGGTCCTCAGCTGGAAGTTTTATAACTTCTCACTTTTCTGGAGCAGGCTAGAGCTGTGACTCCAGAGGTGATACAAGGATGCCTAGAGCAGATGAACGTGAGCTAAAGAACAACTTTTAAGACTTCTCTTTAAAGGACAAAACTTTAGTATTCCACCTATATCTGTATAACAGATACAGATATCTGGTCTACAGAGTGGTTCATCTGATACAGATTTTTTTTTTTTAATTAAAAAAACCCAACTAAACAAATCACACAAACAAACAAGCAAAAAGAACCAACCACAAACCAAAACAATTAAGTCTCTCTTATTATTATTTACAATAACTTTTCCTCTGGACATTTTCAGTTAATCATCTTTCACAGCAAGTTGACTTCCCAATATGTGGAAGCACAGTTCTGCCGGTAAGTGCTTGTACTCTTCCAGGGAGGGAACTGGAGTCTGCTAACACAACACAAGCTTCCACCCAGCTTTGATTCTGACACAGGAGATGATATTGGTGTGATTGATGAGTTTTACGGGAATAAATAAAAGTTGCTTTAAGATTAACCTTGTCGTTTCATTTTAGGATGATCCCAGTGGATTGTGTGGGATAAGTACTGACTTTTCCCCAAAGAGCTCAAGCTCCTGCAGAGACTTGTCTTTACCTTTTCGACACAAAAAGAAAGATGATTCATTTCCAGCAGGGTTAAGAACTGTGTTGATTATATGCCAATGATACCTAAATCTTAATCTTCTTTGCTTCAGACTTAGAATGCTTGTTGTCTTATCCTAGTGCCAGGCAGAAACAAGAGAAAAATTATGTAGTTGAAGCTAGAGAAAAGAAAATTTTACACCCACAGCCCCTAAACCTTGCGCCTCCCACCTTCTCTGCCTCCTCTTTTTGGCACCTTCATTCATAGATAACGAATGGCTTAAAGACAACAGTGCTGTGATAAAAGAGTGGTGACTTTAGCTCTCTGAATAAGGGGTTGTGCCTGCACCAGCTGACTAAACCGATCTCTCCGGAACGGAGTGGCTGCTAACTCCAGGACGAAGTGGGGAAAGCTAAAGCCCCCATAGCCGTTTCCCCTTTCCTTTTCCCACCTAATCGAGTCCTGCTAGTCATTCAGTCAATGCCACAGAGAACCTAGGGCTGCAGGAGTGAACAGTAGATTAATAGTGATGCTAAGAGTGGAGAGAATCAAGAAAAACGAGGTTGGGAGGACACAGCTTTCCTCACTGGAGGAGCAGGAGGGAAGTGAGCAAGGGATTTCTTAAACATTCGTGTACCACTAATGCTCAAAAAACAAACTATCAGTTACTTGAGGTTATTTGGGCTTAAGTCCCACCGAACAAAGGGTTAAGAACTGGAAAGCAAGTACTCGAGAACAAGAGTCAGCGTGAAGCCCAAAATTTGTCAAACTGCACTAAGAGCGCCTTCAGCCAGGGGCACACACGGCAAGGACTCGCATGTCCCATAGGCGGGTGGAGCCGGACTCCCAGGGGAACGGCAGCCGGTCCCGCCGGGCAGGAACAGCAGAGGGTGCCGGAGCCCCGGGAGCCGCCGGGAGCGGCACCGCCCGCACAGCCCAGCAGCGGGGACGGAGCCCCGGGACTCCCACAGATCCACCCGGGAACAGGGAACAGGCAGCCCGGGTGAGCCCCCTCACAGCCCCCTCCCCTCTGCCTGCACTTCTGTGTAGCCGTGCTCGTTTTTCTCCCTGCTTATATTTCAGAGAATCACAAAATCGCTACGGTTGAAAAAGACCTCTAGGGTCATCAGTTCCAACAGTCAGCTCAGTTCTGCCAAGCCCACCATTAAACCATGTCCCAAGTGCCACTTCTACACATCTTCTAAATACCTCCAGTGATGGCGACTCCACCATTTCCCTGTTCCAATGCTTGACCACCGTTTAGAAATTTTTCCTAATATCCCATCTAAACCTCTCCTTGTGCAACTTGAGGCCGTTTCCTCTGGTCCTGTCATTTGTTAATTGGGAGGAGACTGACACTCATCTCGCTAAAACCTCCCTTCAGGTAGGTGCAGAGAGTGTTAAGGTCCTCCCTGAGCCTTGTTTTCCATAGGCTAAACAACCCCAGCTCCTCAGCCACTTCTCATGAGACTTGTACTCCAGACCCTTCACCAGCTTAATTGCTTCTCTGGACATGCTCCAGCACATCAATGTCTTTCCTGGAGTAGGAGGCCCAAAACTGAACACAGGATTTGAGGTATGGCCTCACCAGTGCCAAGTAGAGAGGAACAATCACTGCCCTGGTCCCGCTGACCACATTAGTTTCAATACAAACCCAGATGCCATTGGCCTTCTTGGCCACCTGGGCACACTGCTGGCTCATGTTCAGCCAGTTGTCATGCAGCACCAGCTCCTTTTCCATTGAGTAGCTTCCTAGACACTCTTCCCCAAACCTGTAGTGCTTCATGGGCTTTGTATCCAACATTGAATATCATGCAATTGGTCTTGACCCATCAATCCAGCCTATCCAGATCCTTCTGCAGAGCATTCCTGCTCTCCAGTAGATCAACACTCTTGTCCTTCTTGGTGTCAGCTGTGAACTGACTGAGAGCGGACTTATCCTTGTCCAGATCATCAATAAAGAAATTAAACAGGCCTGTCCCCAGTACTGAACCCTGGAGAACACCACTTGTGACCAGCCAACATCTGGATTTAACTCCATGTACTACCACTCCGAGCCTGGCCATCCAGCCAGATTTTACCCACCAAAGAGTACACTCATTCAAGCAGTGAGCAACCAGAACTACTCAACAGTGTCAAGCAACAGCAAGGTACATATTTTAAGCCTTTTCCAGTCATTTGCTTCAGCATGTTAGATGATAAAGTCAAAAAAGAAATTTAAGCTCATTTATAGAATGTTGCAAAGAGGAGAAACAACCATTTAACACTGTCTTGTTTGACACTGTTACTAAACCACTGATTATTAAGTGTGAAAATGAATCTGAAAACTTATGCCAATGTTTTGCAGCGGATGAAAGTGTGCCTTTTGAGATGTGTTTAAATAAAGGATACAAGAAGAAGATGAGTATGGGATCACTTTGTCAATTGTTTATAGCCAATTTCCGTATCAAACTGGAAAACTCATGCTTCACTTAGAAGGGAATTTAGCGGGACACATCAAATACCAAAGTCCAGTTTTATCCCATCTCTTACTGTGTGTAGCACCACTAAATTCAGTAATACGGCTAATGGAATAAAAATACCAGGCTACAAATTTCATTTCTAAAAGACAAGGAGGGGAAAGAAAAGAAAATCAATAGAATTATAAGAGAAAATTGCAAGAGCAACCCAAGCTCAACAAAACCTACAGAAGCGGAAAGTATCTGTGCAATATAGTGGCATCAAGAACAATATCAAATGAGAATTAAGAATTTGGCAGGAGAACAAAGAAACTCATCAAAATCTTAGGAATTAAACAGAAGCATACCCCATGACTGGGTTGTCTTGACCTTTTTTCTGATTTCACCTCTTTTACTGTTAGTATAACTACCTATTATTATAAATTACCAGTATATTCATGAAGTAAATGGCACCAAGGCAGTTCCTTTTTATTTCAATGAATTAGAATCCCATACCAGCTAATTTTCCTAAGTACTTTTCAATTGTGGTAAAAGATTACTAATTGCTTTAGGTTGCTAATTGCTCTATGTACCAAAAGATTTTTTTTAGTAAATGGAAAGATCCTTTGAAATATCAAGAATGAAAAGTATTTTAGTGCCCATTGTTTCAGTAGCATGCTTTAAGTGAAGACACTGATATCAAAGTATTCTATGATTCTAAGATCTGCAAATAACTCTTTCTGAAATAAAATAACCATTTATTTCAATGGCTTTGTTACTACCAAAGATGGAAAATGAATGTATATGCACACATACAGGGAGATTGAGAAAGAGAGGGAGCTCCAGCAACCTTTCTTCTTGGAGCTGGTACACTGTAGATAAAAAAAAATACTCAGACATGATGATTGTAGAATGTTTGATCCACCTCTTAAATTAATGAAGAATTAGGAAAGTGTCAAAAACTATTCAGATAAGATGTATTGTGTCAGCTAGTCAGCAATAAATTCAGACACAATTATGGGTTCTCTAGCAAGACAAGTCTGTTAATTATGATGTTAAAATTGTTATGTGTGAGGCTAAAAGTCATAAAGAAAAACTTATTCAAGATAAATTATGTCCTACTGTTCTGGAATAGTCAGGTGAATGTAACAAGATTAAAATATTTATTTCATAATTGCAAATTCTGAATTCTTCTCACGCTGCACGTCAGTGACCACACAGTCTTGTTTCAAAAATCACACAGTATATGTAATTTCAGTAGAGAGTTTTAGAGGTTACCTTAGATATTTTCAGGAATGAATCCTCATTCCAAGAAAATGAGGCTCTGGGTTATATAGACAGGTCCTCTGAGTAAAAAGGATCATGATGAGATCTTCTTCTTCATGCTTTGCGGAACAATGAAGGACACCTCTTGCAATTAACTCTCCCTCCACTATTAGAAATACTGAAAATACAGGACCAGCTCCTAGGAAGCGAACAGAATTAAAGAAGAAAGAAGAGCTATTCTTCTACAGCAATGTGACACTCCAGGTTTCTTGTGGACAATGCAAGAATAAACCATTTGAAGCCTTTGCTCTTGTACCTTTGTTGCCTCCAAGAAAATAAATGGAATGATCCCAAGGCTGCTGCAAAGAGTCACGTTCCTGGGTTTCTTTAAGTATGTTGGGGAAAAAAAGCAGATAAGCTGTTCTTATAATTAAATTTTCTCTTCTTTGGACTGTCTGTCGCAAGAAAATGAGGGATTTCAGAGTTCATGGGCATCCCTGCTGTTCAGCCAACCCTCATGAACAAGATCAGTCTCATCATTCCTGAAAGTGCTTCACGCAGGCACGCCAGGTTTTAGGTGAAGGTCCTCTTTAACGAATGTTGCCATGGAAGCTTTTTAGTAACTCAGCTCGGATAAGCCTTTGCTGTGCAATTACCAGCTGGTGGTTTGGCTCAAAAAGCCTACAGTTCTTCGGCACTGTGATTAATCTGAAGACCCATGGTGTGTTTCAGCAGACACTGGTATTACGAGCCTGTGTTTTGCCTTGACTTGTTAGCCCTACGTTCAGACTGCTGGTTTTCCTGGTCACCCGTTCTCCCTGTAATTCCAACTCCATAACTGTTAATCTACCCCATGACTTAGTACATTAAAAGAAACGAATGTATTTTAAGGAAAAAAATTTTAAGAAATACAATAAATATGTAACTATAAACTGTTGTAATTCAAGCACTTCTGCATGCCTAAGGTATTAAGATGGTGATAATCAGGTGAAATACTAACCATATCTGTATCATGTGAGCTTTCTACACCATTTCTACAGCAATTTGTTTTAACAAATTGAAGGTCAGCTTTATTTGTTATTTTGCACACTATGTTCATGAATATTATTCTTTTACAGATTTTGTCACTTGAAAGGAAAAGTAAGACTTTACCATTTCCAGATTAATAATTCCTCTTGGAGAGAAGGTGCTTCTGGGAAAGGATCCAAGTTCAACATTTTTGAACCTATGTACCATATATACATACAGCTACTGCTTTCTCTCTGTGATTGGCAATGTTGCTTTAGAGCAATGCACCAAATGGATTTTTGGGGTACACTAAACCAATTTTCATCATAATTATGTGTCCAGGCAGGAAGAAGATTTTTAAATTCCCCAAGCCTTCTTTTATTTCCCTGTGGGCCTTGTTTCGTGCATAATTGGACATGAGGAAACAAATTCTGTCAGCGAATTGTCTGAACCAGCCCTGTGTGGAAGAAGGAAAATGTAGATTGGAAGTTTCTGCATTTTATACATTCTGATTAATTCTAACATTACTTCTGACTTAATTCTAGAGTTTTACAAACTTCTTAAGAACCACAATACTGCTGTGAGACAAATACAGAGGCTCACCACCTGTATGATGGAGAAAACACTTAGAGATTGTGCTGTGCATCTAGACACATGGAAGTCAAGACAGGGGTCAGAAGCAGAATCAGAAGTCTCTTCTTTCCTCTACTTTTTCTCTCCTATGGCAGATCATATGTCTGGCCTTTCTGCAAGCTTTCCTGTCATTCCTCTTTCTAAAGCTTTTTCACAGTGTTAACATCACTGGCTAATTATGCATCAGACCTCTCTGAGTCAAATAGTCCAAGTGCATCAAAAGCTATGCACTATAGTATGGCAGGACTTGCTCGAATTAGCCCTGTTATTAAGATCCTACAGGATCCTAATAGATCCTACAGGCCTTTTGAAACAGTGCGTTATTTTCCATAGAATCACAGAATGTTAAGGGTTGGAAGGGACCTTAAAGATCATCTAGCCCCATTTCCCCTGCCATGGGCAGGGACACCTCCCACTGGACCAGGTTGCTTAAGGCCTGATCCAACCTGACCTTGAACACTGCCAACATGGGATGCCCCATCCAGCTGGGGCATCCATAGCCTCCCTGGGAAACCTGTTCCGGCATCTCACTACCTTCAGAGTAAAGAATTTCTTCCTAATATCCTGCCTAAATTTCCCCTCTTTCAGTTTATACCCATTAATCCTTGTCTTATCACTACAGTTCCTGATGAACAGATCCTCTCTGGATTCCCTGTAGGCACCTTCAGATACTGGAAGGTTGCTCTGAGGTCTCCACACAACCTTCTCTTCTCCAGGCTTAACAACCTCAACTTCCTCAGCCTGTCTTTGTAGGGGAGGTGCTCCAGTCCTCTTACCAACTTCATGGCCCTTCTCTGGACTTGCTCTAACAGTTCCATGTCCTTTCTAGAATTCCAGATCAATAAGAATAGAAAATAGAAGAACATCTAACAACATGCTCCATGGAAACATCTATCCTTAGTATTTCACACCATCTTAAAAAAGAAATGTTTCCACAAATAAAAGTATACTCAATACATATATAATTGATAATTAGCACTTGCATTGCTACTTTCCTTTGAAAAATATAAGGAACAACTTTGAAAAAAAAAGAGAAAAGCCAATTGCCTTTCTGGTTTTCATTGTACTTTACAGAAGGTAAAAGAATTGCACATGATTTTATCAAACCCTCATTTTGGTAAGACTTTGTACATCTTTGAGCTTTGAAAAAAATCTCTTAGGAAGTATAAGTTGATATATGGATCTTCAAATTGGTTTAGCATTATGTTCTTTTCAGTGCAACCAAGAAATAAGAAAAACAAAAAACAAGAAAGGATAGAATCATAGCATCATAGTACCATTAAGGCTGGAAAAGACCTCTAAGATCTTTGAATCCAGTCATTAACCTGACATTGCCAGGTCCACAATTAAGCCATGTCCTGAAGAACCACATCTACACACTTTTTAAACACTTACAGGGATGGTGATTCTACCAGTTCCCTGGGCAGCTTGTTCCAATGATACATTTAATTCTGACACAGATAAATCTATCAGGTGCAATCACCATAAGTGTGAGATACATTTGCCAAATTATAATTTTCTCCTCTTGAGGAAGATTCAATTCGGGGGGAGGGGGTGTTTAAAATTCTATTAGATATTGAAACAGAATTTAAAAATGTCTTTGAAGCAATTTATTCCGTTAAATAGTTGGCTTCATAACTATTCTTCTACCATAGAAGATGCACATATTTTTGCTCTTAAAACACTATGCATGAAAGTCCCTCCAGACACGGTATTAAGGTATTAAACCTTTCCTGTTCTTGTTTTTAACAAATTTTTTTCTTTAGTCTTTCATCATTTTTCACTTAAGAAGAAAGACATATTTCCTCTTCAATCAATTATGTTGCAACTAGTTTCTGAACAATCTCTTCATCATGAGATCCAAACTTAATTTCAACTATGTACCTATTTGCCTTTTGAGATATGGACATAGACATGTTTAGAAGATGCAATATGAGATAAGGTAGGATAGCTTTCCTGGTTCAAATTTAATTTTTTTTCTACTTTCTGAAGTGCCAAATTTGTCCCAATCTGATGAGTGTAATGACTCTTCCTCACTAAAAAAATTGTTCTACACCCATCAAATATTTCATTTAAGCAGCATAAATACAGTTATATAATTAAAAAAAAAAAAAGTTAGTACGCAATATTAAACATCTTCTGGGAGTTGTATAGTTTTACCAACACCATCATTCCCCTTTTCATGTAAAGTCAAATTGTCAGCAGTCAAAAATCATCAAGCTCAAAAAAGACAGGTAATGCCTGACTATCAATGAGAAAACTTCCAGAATTAATACTATTTGAAAAGCATGCCTAACTTACCCTGTCCTAAATATGCTTCCCCTGATAACTGAAAAAAAACAGAATAAACACTGAGAAAATATACTTCCTCTAAAAAATGTTTCCAATGGCTTTGATAGCTACAATTAGTTGTTAGAATTAAGCCACTTTGTCAAATCACCAAGTTCAGCAAAATAAGCACAAGTTTGTGGCCCCACTTGCCTTGCCACACAGCAGCAAACAGAAAGGCATCTTCAGCAACCCCTGGAGAAAAATGAGTGACCTCCTTCTACAACCAGCGAAGAAAGACTCTTCTTGCCTGTTTCCATAGCTCCCAGTGGAGGACTATTCCCAGAGGGTTTAAAATCAACCTTTTAAATTACTGCTGCAGTAAGGTAGAATTGCTCAGCTGATGATCTCTGTAAGACATTATTTTTCAGCATTTAGGCAAAATTTTTATATTGGATCTGTTTGTATATTTTTTTTCCTTTATGATAATTTTCAGCCTTAATCATTTAATGACTTTGAAAGAAATTAGTAAAGAAGAAAGAGGTGTATGGGTGGAATGGAACGAGAGGAAGATTATAAGGCTGGGAAGACTGGACAAAGAAAGTGGTAGAGGTGGACAAAAGTAGCTGGCTGTTTACCTGCTGCCTTTACTTAGACTAAGACCTAGTAACTTTAGGAACTAACATACAAGGGAAAACT
The DNA here is from genome assembly GCF_022539395.1 of Myiozetetes cayanensis. NCBI lineage: Eukaryota > Metazoa > Chordata > Aves > Passeriformes > Tyrannidae > Myiozetetes > Myiozetetes cayanensis. Next base: position 38,618,846 of record NW_026086604.1, on the reverse strand, counting down.
GATTTTTTATTATAAGCTCCATAGAGAGAGTCCAGTCTAGGAAAAGAGCCTGTGATTATTTTTTAGCTTCTGAACAGAGACACTAGACATTATCGTTCTGAGCACTTGAATACTTTTATCCACCTGTTCCACTTCAACATTTCTTTCACAGTATATCCCATCAGCATATAAATTGAATAACATAGATTATCTTCCCATGTTTTTCCAAAATCCAACCACAGGACAGTAACTTTCATAAGCTTTGATTCATCTGGCCTGCAGCAAACACAAGACTCAAGGCTCTCCAAGTGAGACTACAGGGAATTACTAGCACAGGGAATTACTACTACTACTACTACCATTTTACAATCTATCTTTTCTTCTACAAGCCATACTCAGTAGGACATCTCCCAAGCAAAAACATTCAATCATTATGTTCATCCTTTCCCAAATGTTGCCTTTTTACTTTGGAAGTCCATAGCAAATACCATAAAATTACTTATTTTCCATCTCATTGCAAGGTGGATGAGAAAATTAACCTCCTTTACAATCACATTTAATAAGTTTATTTTTAAAAAATGCTTTGAAGTAAATCACCCAAATAAATTGACATCAAACTTGAAAAAAAAAAATAAAAAAAGAAAGAGGATTCTCTGAAGTCCTGTGCTTCTCAGTGATTTCACTATCTGATGTTGGCAGGTACCCAGCACTGCAATTGGAACTGTTCTTGTTACTTGGTGGAGTCATTTTGTTGCTCCATTTGTTACCCTCCTTTGTTGCCTGCTGTTCTGTAGTCTGCTATGGAGAACCTTCTACAGCCATGATAGCACACTGCCTCAGGCAGCACCATCAGTTTGATAAGCATTTGTTGCTTGTAAATGCCTTCAGATCCACCACTGCTTTTTTTGGAACCAGCAAAACAAAGATGGTTTGAAACAGCAGAAAATATATCCTGGTTTGATGGCTTATTTCCCATTTTTTTGCCTTTCCCTTCTAGTTTTCTCCCTTCAAAACTCTCTAGTCTTCAATCCAAGAGTTAGGTTATTTGGAGAAATAAAAACACACTACTTCTCAAACAGGCTAGGTACTTCTGATAGGACTTGTCAATAGGACTAATAAAACTGAGGTAATAATAAAATAAAAGTAGAAGGAAAATCCTGATCTTTATCTAGTTAACAGAAAAGTAACCATTGATTGCATCACCATCATGACTGTATCTGACATTTCCAGTGTTCTGTGAGTTTTAGGAAGCATAGTTAAGGAAATTTTGGGTACATGAAAGATGGAAACTTTCTACACTGAATTCTTCCAAGCTGCATATTCTGTCTTCTTTGAAAATCCTTAGACAGTTTATCATCTAGCTCTTATGAGGATAACTTTGCATGTAAGTTTTCAAAAGACAAATCTGGTGAATCACTTTTCTGCTGTTAAAGAAAAAAAATTACTTGAAAGGACAGTTATGCTGTCATTTGAGTGCTTCTAATTAAATCCACATAAATACCACCTTGCACAAGTGCTTAAGAAAAATAACATTCATTTAGTATGAAAGCATTTTTTCCAAGCCTATTTTGATTATGAACATAATTGAATAAAGCATTTAACATTTGAAAAAAGGACCAAGTATGGATATCAAGTGGCATTTTTTAATACTGGAAAAATATACAAAAAACCAAACATTGTTTTGCAATGAGACTAATGCAATCATCGTGGCTAATCTAGAATGAAAGCTGAAAACCAGAATAATAGTCTATCTATTGATATATATTCTATCTAGCTTATACATGTTTTACAGAGATGACATACTTCCATTCTAAAGAAAAATGTCGAAGAACATGTTGTTCCTGAAGTTAATCAACATGCCATTCCCTGAGAACCACTCAATCACTGACTTGGAGGCAGTAAGAGATTGGCAAAAATGCACTATTCCTGATGAATAAATGTTGCTTAAACTGGCATTTTGGAAAACACAAATTTATTAAACACTTCATCATGTAGTGCATTTTGAAGTGTACTTGTTTTGGAAGGAAATATGTGTACCTCACTTCTGTCAGTTTTTACTTTTCCTGATATAAATAATAAAATAGGGCACCGTGCCCCAAACAACTAATCTAAGCCAAGCCAGGTCAGTGATCATCATGGAGACCTTTAAGATGCTTTAAAACTACATTCAGCTGTCCTAGAAGTACTGGAAAAATTCCTGCCCTATTTAAAACCTCCTTCTTTAGCCTCTCCCTCATGTGGGGCTCCTAACGTGCACTCTCTTTGCCATCCAACCAGTCAGTTTCACTAAATGCAACTCATGTATTAAGTTCTTTTGTTTATTCCTTTCACAAACTGGGTTAAAATTGGCCAACAGCTTAAAAAGCCATTAAAAAAGACAGAAAGAAAGATACAAGTGACATTTTGTTTCCTTCATTTGACCTAGTAATGTAATTTGAGTCCTTCTGAAATGTAAGGATTTTATATGTAGCACAAAAAGACCGTGTCGCTGTCAGTCATGGCACACCTTCAAAATGAACCAATTTCCTAAGGTTAGAGATTAAGAGAAGATAGAATTCTGAAAACAGTGTTTTCTGACCCTCCAGTTGCAATGATGTTGAGGTTTTTATAAGCAGAAACCAGCCTCAGAGAGGCTGAAGATGCACAGAAATTTCTCCAGTTTCAGGATAAATGTGATGCATAAAAATGAGTCCCCATAGTGGAATGCATTGGAAATCTGGATTGTAGCAACAGTAGAAAGAAAGAACTCTCTTCCAGGAATGACTGTATAGGTACAAAGCAATAGCAGAGACTACAACATGAATTGTGATCCACCTGCCAGAAAAGGAGGATGAAATTAACTGCCAGAAAACATGAAGAATGTCTGATTAAGGAAAATGGAAATGGAGAGTCAATGATGAAAAAGAAAAAGAAAAAAAAAACACATAAAACAAACAAAAATAAAAACATAATTCATAAAAGACTTTGAAGATGAGCTCAGTTACAAGGGAAAATGTCAACAAAAAATAACTATATGGGACAACAGGTCCATAAGAATTCTTTTACAAAACCTGTTAAAGCAGGTCCAGTGGAGGGTGAAGAGAATTATTAGATGATTAGGACATCTGTCCTATGAAGAAAGTCTGAGAGGGTTGAGGTTGTTCAATCTGGAGAAGAGAAGGCTCCAAGGAGACCTCATTGAGTGAGATCACATTGCAGCCTTTCCATGCTTGAAGGGGACTTATAAGAAAGATGGAGAAAGGCTTTTCTTTAGGGCCTGTAATGACAGTACAAGTGGCAACAGTTGTAAACTGAGAGTAGGTTTAAATTGGAAGGAATTTTTTATGGTGAGAGTGGTGAGGCACTGGAACAAGTTGCCCAGAGAAACTGTGGATGCCCCACTGCTGGAGGTGTTCAAGGGCAGGTTGGACAGGACTTTGAGCAAACCTAGTCTAGCAAAATATGTCCCTGTCACCCTCAGCAGGAGGGTTGGACTAGATGATGTTTAGAGCCTTTTGGGCCTTCCAACCCAAGTCATTCTATGATTCTACAATCCTATCATTTTTATCCCATGCAAGTCTAGCTTAATAATGAAATCAAATATAAATCAAATATGTTATCTAAAGGTTTACAAGATTGAAACTTGCTACTTGTAATCAATAGAGACCAATATAAACAACAACTTGTTTGGAAAAACCACTTTCCAGAAGAAAGGAATAAACCCACAAGTATTGCTCATAAAAATGGAATTATTTATTAGGAAGAGAGAAGTTTCTATACCCAAGCCTAATTTGAGGTTATTTAAGAAAGAAATCCTTTCCTCAGGTATTGCAGCTGCATGGAAATGACTCAAGGGCATGGAAGGACAGCCAATGTTCATTTGGTGAAGGAACAGAAATGATTACTCCTAGGGAAAAGGTTAAAACTGGGCAGAAAATAAACATTAAGCAAGGAAAGCACCAGAGTTTTAGAAATAAATACATTATTTTCTTCAGGAAGAAGATTGGTTACCAGGAGCAAGAAGTACAATGATGAGAATACTTTTGGTCTCTGCAATTGGGAAATAAATGATGGTCTATGACACATAGCTGAATTGTTTGAAATAGACAGAAAGGCAGAATGAGAGGCTTTTCCTCTATTTTAAAGACAGAAGATCACCTACCACACAGACATTTCTGTGGCCAAAACTTTTATTTAAGTAAAAATAAGCTACTGGAGTATATATCTTCTCAAATGTATATCAACTCATTTCTCTGTCAGGCTCTTATTTGGATTAACATTTGAGCTACCGATGAAAGAAGTTGAATTTGAAAAACATATCATACCTTGATAGGAATGTTATATTACCTGTTTTCTACTGTCTGGATTACAACTTACAAAGCTGGTGGTTTGCATAAAAGCTGCATGCAGAAACCAAGGAGGTGGGTTACAAATTTTTATTTTGGCTACATATTAAAATGACCCACACAGATGAGCTCTGGAGAAATGAGTCATGGATGGGTTCTTTGTCACTGAACAGTCCCAAGGATACCTTCACCATTTGCAACACCTAACAGCTCACAGAGAGTCAAAATATGTGAAATGCTGCTCCACTTATTGTTGGAGAAGAGAACTTGGTTTTCCACAAATGAGCTAACGAAGCTCAGTTTTGGGGCAGAAAGTCAGAATGTATCTCCTGCTCTTCACCTGGATCTACTGCTTTGGAAGTGCAAGTTTTCTGCAATTCTGTCACACACTTTCTTGGCCCAACAGAAAGGGCGAAAGGGTCTTCCACCTTCATTACCTTATTGTTCCCTTTCTGAATCAGCTGGAGAAGAAAAGACATGACTGAGAGAAGGATCAATTAATTTTTTCATAATCTTTTTTTGCCACCAGTGTTGGAGGGCTGTGCTCTTGTACTGGGACTCTGGAGAATGCAAAGCTGTTTCATCCTAAGTAAAGGTGTACAAGGAAGTGCTGAAGCTGGTGGCCATTCTGCTGTCATGGAAGCAGCTAAACATCATAAGCAAAGTTTGACATGTCCTAGGCACCCACCTGGCGCACAGTGACCATTTGCATTTGCACCCATTTTATTGGTATGTTGGTCACAGCCCTTGCAAAATGCCAGTTTTGACAATGTGAAAATGTATACTATTATCAGACCATTGGCTTATTACCTCAAACTGAAGCTAAAATTGAAAAAGAGAAGCAAACAATTAGAAACATTACCTGACTATAGTCCTCTTTTCATAAAACAGCATGATGTTGATTGCTTTCAATTCAAGAATTATTTTATATTTTCCTCCTCTTTTAAATTCCAAATAAAAATATCATGCCTTTATTTTCTTTAAATATGTTGGGTTTTTCCTTTCTACTTAATTAGTTTTGCATCTTTATATTTCTAAAATTTATAGGATTGGCAGGTTTTGGACTAAGTTTACAATCTACTTTTTATTTTATTTACATTCATCGTACTGTTTTTTACTAAATCTCTGATAGGCTTGCAAAAGATACTGTATGAAAAATAGTAAATACTTTGTAAATAAGTTTCAAGAACAGAAGGAAACAGGCAGCAAGGATTTGAATCAGAGAGATAATTTTGGAAAAACAGATTACTGTTTTTTCTTTGTCCAACACTGTAATTAGTAACACAATAGATTAGTTGGAGAATTTTCATAGTTATGGAAATGAATATAGATTGGAGGTTTTTTACAAAAACATATTTCAAAAGCAAGCAGAAATCTTGGGGCATTCTTGAATCACAGGGGAAATGAAGTAATCCTCAAGAATGATGACTGATTTGCACTGAAATTTTTCTTCCTAAAGGGTAATGCATGCAAAAGAAAACAGAGGAAATAAAACCTATAAAATATTCTGAAAAATAAATTATTAGGCATATCTCATCCCAAGGCAAAAAGTTTGCTTGGTTCCAAGCATCTGGATTGAAGTACCGAGGTAGCTGCATTGGAGAGCCAAGAAATTTCTCAAAGTTCTACTAAATGTAGGTACATGGGGCTGTCAGAAAACTGGAGACTCTGGAGAGAACCACTTGTTGTGCAGGAGCACAGCTCAGGAGATTCCGAAGAGGGATTCCCATGAGATGCCCATGAGTCGAGCAGGAAGAAGGTTCAATCCTTCAGTCCAAAGATAGGTCTGACATGGGGGATAATGCTGCCCTAAAGTGAGCAGAACAGATCTGATACTGGCCTTATGTGTAGATGTGACCTTGTGTGCCTTTGTGTTTGGCATCTGATACATCATGACCTTAATTACTGGATCAGAAACAGGAAAATTAAGAATACCCATCTCTACCCACAAACTCCTTTTGCTGCACTTAGTGGTAAGAGACACATTAAAGCCAACTAGATAAATGATGGGGAGCATTCTTCTGTTCTTTATGCCTAACCCATCTAACCACTGTATTATTTCCACCTTGTATGAATTTATCACGCTGTCTTTTTTTTTCTTATCTTTTTTTTTTTTGTTAATCAAGGTCTCTCTAGTATTTTAGGTCTTTTATCTGAGATTTATGCAGCAGGAACTTCCAAAATCAGTTCGTGCTAATGTGTCTTCCATGTTGTAAATTTTCAATTAAAAGACAAATGCAATGAGAAGTGTTTAATATTCATAACAGTCCACAGTGCTGCCCTTACACAAACAGCAAGGAAACTCACTGTCTCCTCTTACCATACTCTACTTCTGTACAGTATAGAGTCACAAAGTGACTGAGACAACACTTTCCTGACATAAAAGAATTAAATAACTCCTACATTTTAGCTACAAATGAGTTATAAATGCTGATGCCTATGTCCCAAAAGGCAGGAGTGCCATAGGAGGCTTGGGGTAGGTGACGACTATGATTGTACCTGTTTTCAGTATCCAAAGCCAAGACAACCACTGCACTGGAAAGTGCTCAACCAGTTGCATTCACAGGAGCATTTTGAACATTGCCAGGCTCTTATTCCATATCCGTTGTTACATCTGTGCTTGTTGGCAGCAGGCTTAGCACAGCCCAAAAGATCCTTTGTAATGGCCTTCCTACACAGAGTGATAGGCTATGTCTGCTGCAAATTGCTTATAAACCAAACAGACCAGGCAGCCCAGCTGCAGGGTTAGGGTTTCCCTCCACTGTACTGAGTTATTTGTTGTCAACTCAAAGTCCTCCAACTTATCTCTGTAGTCTGTGAGAAACAATCACCATGCCTGGTACAGGTAGCAACGAGGCTGGGCTAGCCTTGTGCTGAGGATGGCCGCTAGGCCAGGAGGTCGCAAGTTATTTTGCTTAAATCTGAAACAAATTAGAGTGTCTTAAATCATGTAGTTCACCCTGAGGGTGCACTTCAGAGGTGAAGTCAGTCCAAGCTTTAAATCTATTTGAAGAAAAGCACAAATCATACTCGTGGCTCTAAACAGAGTAAGTGACACTAACTCTTCTAAAAGAAAATATTGTTGCTAAACCCAAATGTCCACTAAAGCATTCTCCAAAGAATGCTTCACTTAAACACACTTCTGTAGTTAGGAGGTCAATAAAATGCTTCATAAGTTTTAGAACTGCTATTAGGTCTTTATGAACAAATTAGTCTATAGCCATGTAAGCAGGCTTTTTTCCTTCCTTCCTTTAAAATTTTAACAGTCAGTTTTAAAAACCACAAGGTTCAAGTGGTTTCTGTCGTTAGATTAGACATGTACTTCATGCCTACAAACTCTCCTAATGTTATTCTTTGGAATTATGTTAAAGTGATTCTTGAATAGAAAAGGAGAAGTTATTGAAAGCTGAAATCTTCCCCCCCTGAGAAATCCGTCATCACTTTGATATATGTTAGACTTCAGTGTTACATACAAAAGGTTCAGAACATTTTCACTGCTCTAAGGGGATTATAGTCCTACAGGGATATGAAAAATTTATTGGAGTTTCACAGAGAGTTATTTTTTATCCTTTTGTGGCTGGATTATATTCTGTCTGGAGACAATGAAGAAAGGTCTCCTGACCTTCTAAAGAGGACTAGGATTACTGGGTTAAATTCCACTCTTATGCTTATTCTACTTATTTAACAGCATGGACCTTTTCATTCTTGTTTCTGTTTATTTTCCCTGAAAATTCATCCTTCCATCCAAAATTTACTTTGAAATTTCTGTAACATTTTACTTTTCACTTGTGTCAATACATAGTTACACTAAAATGTAAAAAATAGAGTTTTAAATTATAATTATTTTTGTCCCTAGGACATAAAAATATCTCCACAGTTATTTACTTTCATTGTATTTGGAGTACTCCTCTACTTCACAGGGTACTGCAAGAGTGGCATCATTGATTTTCATGGTTACTATTGTCACAATAGAGTATGTATCAATTTAGAAATAAAAAGGCAGTTTCCCAACCATCTGCGCCTCAGACACTCAACACAACCTATAAAACTAGGAGGATTTTATGTTCTTTTTTTTTATTTTATTCCATTCTCGTCAAGAATAAATATTTTGTAGACCAAATCTTACCCCTGCTTATATTTCAGTAATTCTGATATCTGTATCACCTGCTTTTGGAAACAGCTGTAACACTATCACACCTTGTACCGTTCAGCAGAAGTGCATTTTTAGTGTAGCCAGTATTTCCTTGACGTGATACTACCTGTGGCTTTGCTTGCATAATGACAGTCATGCTTTCAAACATAATCAAAAGCTTGTTTCATCAATCAAAGTTTACCCAATAAGCCCCTGGGTTTTTTATCACAGTGAATTTCTAAGGGAAATAAAAGGGATAACTATAAACAGCTAATTTGTTTCCATACAGCTGCCATTATCTAGGGCAAGGGCAAGGCATTTTTTAGTATGCTTTAATAAAATGTTTTATCTAACATTTTCTTCCCTGTGAGAAGGTCTCATGTTGAAATCCTGCCCTCACTAAATCCAATCTGATTGCATCCAGAATTGTCAGTCATACTCCATCACTTCTACCACTATCTCAACCTATTAAGAATGAAAAGGTGTGAGGAAGCCAGGCTGCAGTTTTTCAAGCACCTGCAAGAGCTCCAGGAGAATGTTCTTTGGAGACACTCTATAAATGTTTTCCCTTTGCTATACCCCAGCTACGCTTTTTAACCTTGTAAACAAGATGTCTGTAGCATCAACAAACCTCACACTGCTCTTCAGCATTGAGCTGGTTGTACACTAGGACTTATAATAAAACTATTTGGCACCTACACTGAAAAAAAAAAAAAAAAGAGATATGGGTTTAGACACACAAGGGCTTTAAAATCCTGAGCACTTTACTGTGTAATGCCTTGCTGTTAGTGTGCTTAGGCTTTCATGTTCTGAAGCATATTTTCCCTCCCTGTGGTCAGTTAGGCCCCTGCACAGCCCAGGACCATGCAGTGCCTTAGCCCTGGGATGCTTCAGGGAACAGGAGCGTGACTTTTCCTTCCATATGTCACAGAGACCAAGTTACAGAAACAACCACTGTTACAAAGCTTACCAGGTATTAAAACCAGAATATCCACAGAGTGAGAACAAGACTTTTAAGAGGGTTTTTTTCAATGCTTTTAAACCTTACGACCAATGATGACAGCTATCCTCTTCTGGTTTACATTAAAAACCACAACTTCTTTGCACAAATCAGGCAATACATTGTTCCAATATTGGTCCAGGACAATATGGATTTATGTCAGTGCAATTACCTTTATACAAATGTTTCCAAAGCTAGACAACTATTTTCTGATATTTTATTTATTCTTGAAATCTCAAAAATCAAGCCCAGATTGAAAACTAACTTGCCCTTTAAAATGTTTTAAAAATTCCAGTTTGTATAGCTTAGAAATAAATTTCAGTTTGAACAAATGCTTGATTTCACATTTCTCACAGAACCTTACCACAGCACTCAATCGATCCAAACACCAGAAAACAAAGTGCTAGAACATGAAGGACATCATGCATATTGTAATGTGAATATTTGTAATGAACACAAAAAATGCGTTTCACCTCAAAGTTCCTTAATTCTGTTCTAAGTTTTAGGAAAGTTTTTTCAATAGTATTTTTAATCTTGATTCTGGTATCAAAATACTGTTTTAAACATTATTGGTAAATATCTACTATTTTTAGAATGTATAACATATGTTAAAGTATTTTTGATCTGAGACAGTTTCACATAACTTCTGAAAGTACAGAATATTGTCTATGTATATAATGTGCATATGTGTGTGTGTATGTATACATAAACATGGGTATAAACATAAATATGCAGAAGTACAGTGATAACAGTTGATTTGAATTTTTAAAAGCTATTTTTAAAAAGTTATTTCATGCTGTCTTTATGTCCAAATTACTGAGGAGATGATATTTATCTTTAATTATCATGGTTGAAATTTATTTATTCAAATGCAACATTTTCCATTTGGGAAGCTCCCCATGCTGGGCACATAAGAGCTAGAAAAGGCACAGGGAAGGATGGTTGGTTTTGACTTGGTTTTATCTGTGCAACTCTCCCTTCTGTGCATATGCATTACCATGGAGATTTTGAAGCAGATGAGCTGTTTTGTTGCCTTCAGGATTTCTGCTTCATGCAAGGAACACATTCAGGAGAGATATGCAGTGAAAATATCAGTACAGCTTTATTCATAATGATTGATGTGAGCTGGTGCCAAGAGCACCTCAACACCATCATTGCAGCTGTGGGATCTTGCAGGAGTTCATGTTCCAATTTAAGCTCAGCTCCAAATTTCTTTGTAATGTTGAACAAGTCTTGCTGAGCATCATGTTTATTAAGGGAAAGGCAGAAATATTCCTCAACCTCATGATTACAGGTTAAGGTTGAATTAAATAGCATGTAGCTACAAGCAAGCATTTTCCCACAACTAGAAATTTTTAAAATAAATTAAAGTCTTAATTTAGTGCTAGGTGAAAAGAAGTTTCATGGGCTGTGTGGCAACCCACCTTGCTCTCCACTTTGAGCTTTGGATACTTATAAATGTACAGAACCTGTGCCTGTCATTGCAAACTCTTTGATTTACCAACTATCTCAACTACCTATCTCCACAGTTAGAAAGAAAGGTGAACAAGTCATATATATATGTTCATCATCTATTCATCATCCACTCACTTCTGACCTTGCTCAGATCAGAACCTGGCTGAAATTAGGTTTATATTCTAAATTTTCATCTATTCTTCTCCCCAGCTGGCTCTTAAATGGTGTCTATATCCCACGTGTCTCTGTGGTGGGTTGACTTTTGCTGACTGCCAGGTGCTCAGCCAGCTGCTCTCTCACTCCCCATCCTCAGCAGCACAGAGGGAGAAAATTAAATGGAAAAGCTAGTGGGTTGAGATAAGGACAAGGAGATCACTATCAAAGGACTACAGTTCCTGCTAGAAAACCTGCTCCTGTGGCAGCTCCTCTCCACAGGCTGCTATTACTATGAGGAACCTATTCCAGCATGGGCTCTCCTAAGGCTGCAGGGGACACATCCACTTGTTGCAGTAAAGGATCCTCCAGAAACTGCAGTAAGGATATCTGCTCTGATGTCCCCTATGGGCTACAAGGGGACAGCCTGCCTCACTGTGCTCTTCAAGCCAGGGCTGCAGGAGAATCTCTGGAGAATCAGGGAGTCTCTTCCCTTTTACACTGACCTTGGTGTCTTCAGGGCTGTTTCTCTCACATGTTCTCACTCCTCTATTACAGCTGCTGGACAGCCTTTTTTACCTCTACTTCAATATCTTTTGCAGAGGCAGCAACAGCTGATAGGTGCAGTTTTAGGCAGTGGTGGGTCCCTGCTGGAGCCCATTGGAACTGGCTCTTTCTGACATGGGGACAGCTCCTAAGCTCTTCTCAGAGCGGCCATCCTGCCGCGTACACACAGCTCCGTAGTCTTTCTTGCATCTTTTCCACTCTGTTTGAATACTGATTCATATCAGGCCCAAACTTTGGGACACCTCATACTCCAGTGCATACATGAGAAAATCTGAGAAAAGAAGCTGAAGATTCATAATAAGGAGCTGAAGAATTCTCTTTATAGTTTATGGGAAAGAGAGAAATATTTCATCAATCTTCTTGCAAAGCATTTGCCTCGATATCTCTGACATTTGCTAAAGGCAATATTTATCATTTTCCTCCATAACAGTGCATCATTTTCTTTTAGTACCATTTGAATGACATGATACTTTTTAAAACCCTCTGTGAAGTCAGTAAATCAGCCCAGTGCTTAAAACACATAAAATTCATTATTCAAGCACCAGTGCTATTGACAGTATATCAAAAAGGTCAAATGAGCAGATTAGAAACTTGCAGTATGAATTAAACATATCAGTTGATCTTTATGACACCGAATACATTTCACACAGGCAAAAGAGACTTGTACATTTGCTGTTAACAGATTTGGGCACATCTTCTGCACTTTCTGCTCGAGGAAGGGCAAAATATGTTTAGAGAGAGGCAGATGACAAGCAATAAAAGATAATAAGAATGTCAAATTTTTTTACACATTGTCATTTTAAAGGGAAATGTTGACTGAGAGTTGGGATGGAGGGAAAGGGGAAAGGGAAAGGGAAGGAAAGGGGAAGGAAAGGGGAAGGAAAGGGGAAGGAAAGGGGAAGGAAAGGGGAAGGAAAGGAGAAGGAAGGGAAGGAACAGGGAAGGAACAGGAGGAACGGAAGGGAACGGGAAGGAAGGGGAAGGAAAGGGGAAGGAAAGGGGAAGGAAAGGAGAAGGAAGGGAAGGAAGGGGAAGGAAGGGGAAGGAAGGGAAGGGAAGGGAAGGGAAGGGAAGGGAAGGAAAGGAAAGGAAAGGAAAGGAAAGGAAAGGAAAGGAAAGGAAAGGAAAGGAAAGGAAAGGAAAGGAAAGGAAAGGAAAGGAAAGGAAAGGAAAGGAAAGGAAAGGAAAGGAAAGGAAAGGAAAGGAAAGGAAAGGAAAGGAAAGGAAAGGAAAGGAAAGGAAAGGAAAGGAAAGGAAAGGAAGAAAAGAAATTTTTAATTCTCCTAAATGGAAAAAGCATTTCTGACTGAAGAGATGGTTGAAATTTTGTGTACATGAATACCACATATACAAATCAATAAATTTTTTTGTTTGATCTTTAAAGCATCCTATAAAGGGCTGATCAAGAATACTTTAAAGGGTTTTTTTTCACATCACATTTGTTTCTCTGTGGTCATCTTTGGTCTCCATTTAGACTGCACATTGCTGTATGACAGACACCACCTCTCCAGATGGCCACAGGAAAATTCAGGTTAGAAGGACCTGCAGGGGTCCAACCACCTACTCAAGCTAGGCTGAGCTGTGAGGTCAGCTCAGACTGCTCAGGACTTAATCCAGTCAGGTCTTGAAAAGCTCCAAGGGTGGGAACAGCACAACTATGCCTAGGCCACTGTCTGACTGTCCACTTGGAGAAAATGTTCTTCCTTGTACGCAGTCTGAACCCTCCTTATTTCAGTTTGTGCCTGTTGTATCTTTTCCTCCCACCATGCACTGTTGTGAAGAGTCCGGCTCCCCCTTCTCGATGACCTCTCCATAGATACCTGGGGTATGCTATAAGGTGCCCTCAAATCTGTCTCCTCCCTGCCAAAAAAGACCACATCCCCCAGCCTCTCCTCACAGGGCGAGTGATCCCATCCCTGACCATCTCAGCAGCTTCTTGCTGAGCTGGGTCCAACTGACCAATGTATTTTTCTTTTTTCTTTTTTCTTTTTTTTTTTTTTTTTTTTGGTTGTGGCCTGAAACTGAAGGGAGAATTTTGATGTGACCTCAAGATTGCTGAATGAAAGGGGCTCATCGTTTCCCTCATCTTGCAGGTGTGGTTGACATCACCCAGGATGCCGTGGCCCTTCTTTGCAGCAGGGCACACTGGCCTCATTTGCCACCCACTGTCTGTCACAGCCCCAGAGCCTCTTCAGCAGAGCTGCTGTCCTACAAGTCCATCCCCATCGTGCCTTGCTGACAGCCATTCTTCTTCCCCAGGGGCTGGACCTTGACAACCAGTAAGTTGTTCTTACTAAATTCTGTAAGTTTACTGTTGGCCAGTTCCTCCAGCCTGTCCAGAAGGCAGCCCTGCCATTGACTTTATTGTCTGGTCCCTTAAGTTTGGTGTCATCTGCTCATCTGATGAGTGCACAGTGTTGCATCCTCCAGGTAATAAATAAAGATTTAAAGGTCTCAGGACAGACCTCTGTGATGCTCTGCTGCTCACCAGCCTGCAGGTAGAGTTTAAGCCATTAACCACCACACTCTGAGCCCAACCATTGAACCAATCTCTAGGGTCTGGCAATGCCAGGGAAACTGTCTGACAAACAACAAATTAATACACTTCCATTGACTATGCGGGGCCTTTTCTGGTGGAAAGACTTTTTCTAACTGATCTTTCTTGCCTGATTAACTGCACCTTGCAGATGTCACAGAAAGAGAAAAATCAGACTAAACAGATTTTGTATTTTTCGCTTGAGACTATTTATGTTGTGCCAGGCCACATCAGTGTTCATGCCTCTGAAACAACAAAATACACATTCGGACCAAAAAAGAGAGAAGAGTGACCAATAATCCATGGGAGACCAGTATAGTGAATCAACAACCATAAAAAAAAATATCAGCTTGAACCCTATGGAGTAGTTGGCCTATTTCTATTGCTGGTTTTTTAGTCTTTAAATTACCCATTTTCCACAGCAAATTAAAGGAAAAAGAAAATAGCTGTGGTCACATCTGCAGCTGTCTGTGAAGTACAAGAGTGGAATCAACAACAGTGCTAAAAGAATGTTATATTTGACCAAAAGGAATCTGTCACATCAGATCAGTAGTTAAAGAGGTCAATGACTGTTTCAGTTAACTGCTGTCGAAACATATAGATTTCTCCTGATTTCCCAGCAGAGCAATAGCTACTTTCTGCTCCTAATAAGTTTTGAAAGGACTATTTAGTGATAATATATGTGCACCTGTGATAGGGCATACACATAGTTTATACATTCTATAACTTTGAGCAAACTTTATAAACTTGGGTAATGTAAGTTTCTGTATGTCAGTGGTAATTAGGTATCACCAGGTATTCCAGTCCTCCAAGCTGACATCTACCATATTTACAGAGGATACTGCTGCTCATGTCCAGGCCTTTCCTGCAAAAAAAAGCATTTAGTTCCATGACCTTAACAATCCCCAAGCTTCAGAAGAGAGTGAAACAACTTGATAGGAACTTTTAAAGTTTCCTATCAGCCTGAGGAGAAGAATCCTGCCCAAATTGATACCTAGGTACTGGACTAAAGCAGAGAAATGGGCATCTGCGCCCACACATAGCTTCAGTTCCTGTTAAAATAAGTATGCCAAATTTGGGGCTTTATAAATCAGTAGCTCTGGGTGTGTATGTCAAAATTTCATGTCAAAAGGAAATGGAGTTGTCATTCAAAATTCCCAGTCCAGAGGCTTTTCTGCCATCAGCTGTAAGAGCAAACTTGTATCACGGTGCTATAAATGTGATGACTTCTTTGTAAGAGAGTGGCATCTCTCATCACTCAGCATCACTCCTGCTATGTAACTTGTACCTCCAAACTTCTCAAATGACCTGCTCTGTTGCTATTATAGTGAAACTCTGCAGCTTCTGATTTGTATTGGTTTATTCCAGTACAACTCAATGTTTTCCTTTTTGGTATAGAACCTGGATTTAATCTGAACAACTGACCCTTTATTTGCAAAATTTTTCAAGCAGTGATCCATCCACCCAACAAAGTTCTTGAGGCAGGACAGTTCTTTCCAATATTTCCCTTCTCTGATTTTAGAAGTCTGAACAATGCAATTTTCACCATATGCAGCTTTTTTGAGATTAAGCATACATCTTTTTCTTTTAGTAGCAAACAGCCTACCATTCTTATTTACACCCAAGTATAATAGTGAAACCAATGGGTTTGGGTTGTGCCGCTGCCCTATAGCCTTCCTTGGTGCTTGGAGAAGTTTCCTCCCACAAAATCTACTCTCCAGCTCAAGACATCCAAAGGGTCAAATTAATGAGCACAGCATTTCTGGCCCTGTTCCTGTTCACTGGAAATGTTGCTTCCCTGAAGCCACGTTATCAATTAATTGCCCAGGCACCCCAGGTTGCTAAGACCCAGGAGAAAATCTCTATAATGTTTCAAAGACAGTCTCTCTGAAGCAGGCATTTCATATCTCCAATTGTACATCTGTGTTGCCATCACCAGCATCTGAGACTCAAGGAAAGCTAAAAACATGCTATAGCCTAAATTACTCATCAAACTCTATTACCAATAATGCAGTGCATAAGCAGTCAAACCCCAGATGGCATTTGCATTTTTACTTTCAGAAAAACCCATCTAATTTTAAATGAAATAAAGCTACCATAAAATTTAAGAACAAGTCTAGCTGAACATGTAATAATGAAGATGGTTTGTACTTGCAAATTAGTCCTTTCTCTCTTGGTGTTTCCTAAAAATGTTCTTTTGAACTGTCAAGTATACTGCATTTTCATATCTGATAAAAACATCTATATCCCTTGATACTATTTTCCTGTACCTGCAGACAAACAGAAACCTGTCTAGTCTTCCTCTGTATTTATATGATTTGTCACAAGCAAATGTCACAGGATTCCAAAGGGTTAAGAATACTACCATCTACAGCTAAGCTGCTGCCAACTGTCACCCTGAGGTCTTTTGACATTACGTTTTTCAAGTTATGTGCTTTGTGTGGAACTTTCCAACCTCCCTTCCACTCCCATCTGCATTTTTGCAATTTGAAAGTGGTTTTAGTGTGTTTTGTCTCCAGCTCTAATCTGCCTAGGTCGCACTGAGTTATTCTTTTGATTTGAATGCCTTTTGCATACTATCACTCCTGTAGACATGTTGTCAACATACTCTTATTTTGCTAGCAGAATATTTCCAAAAGAGCTGTATGTTCCAGCTCTGAATTGTTTATATATATATACATACATATGTATAAAAATAAATTATACAAAAGGAAGCTTGACTGGCTTTTTTCCTGCATCTTCTTTAAGTTAGCAGACTCCAAGGTCTAGGACAATTATTCTGTCATCTTCCATAAGTCTTGAATGTCAAGTTCTCCCATAATACCTCTAATGCATCAGTTCTGATAGGAAAGGGGTTTTAAATTTACCAAATATGTTTGGAGCCTGTTGAACTGTCTTATAAACTACATGTATGACTTTAGCTGTGTCACTTCAGCTCACAGTTACAAAAGTGGGTGCTTAGACCTTGTGTAAGTGTGAATTTCATTCATATTAATTTCCACTGCATCCTTCTGCCTTCTCTTCAGAAACTGGATAAAGTCAGTGTTGTGTTTCCCATCTTGCAACTGGATTGATGCTTTTAGTTGACCACAGAAAACATGTTTTCCCTGTGTCCTGCCCAGGGGCTTGTAGCAGTGTCCAGCATCCTGCACAGAGGTTCACAGCAGGTAAAGGCAACCACATGGCAAAGACAGGCTCCTAAAAACAGAGCAAGCCCATCTGCTCTGGGCCAAGCAGAGCTGCACACAACATCAGGCCAGAGCACCTTTGGGAGCTGCAGCTCTCAACCAGCACCCCTGTGAACAGCCTGATCACAGGGTTTTGGGGTACCGTTTGGGCTGTGACTATTCAAATGGGTTTCAGGACATGAGGAAAGATTAAGACTAATTCACTGGTGGATAAGTATCCCTGTTACTGTTAGTTATGAGCTCTGTCAGTGTAAATTAAATGTTCTCATTCTGATAAGCATACTGTGTCACAACTCATTATGAATATTTGATAAGGTGTTGTTTATTTGTGGCAGGTTTATTGTTTATTTCTCACCTACATACACAGCTTCAAGAAGTTACTTAACCAAGATAGACTTACAGATATATATATATAGATATATTAATATATAGTTTAATTCAGTCCAGGTTTCTTAGGCCACAGAGGCAAATTCAAGTAACAGCAAAGTTCTTTCAGTGCTAAGAACACATAGAAGTGGTTCTTGCCAATGAAATGTTTCAAAATCTTTCACCCACCTGCTGCATAAAGCCTCTATTTCTGGGGAAGCTCAGAGGTGGCTCGAACAGGTGATGGGCCTCCCAGCCAGGAGTGAAGGAGAAAGGCTAAATAAAAAAGAATTTTGTCTGAAGAGCTAAAAACTGTGTGCTTAAACAGTCCTTGAGAAATCCTGATATCCCAAAACTGGAATAGAGCTGCAGAGATAAATACCAAGTTTAAGCTTCCCTTATCACATAGCCACTTCTTAAGCACTTTTCTTTTTTGACCCAGCACTTAAGGGCATAAAGCAGAAGTGATTATGGTAGATGAATTACCTTCCAAAAGTTAAATATATTGGTCTGTAAATTTCCAGGAGGTAGAGGCCTGCAAAAAGTGGGTTTTATCTGCTTGTCAGGGTTTCCATCTAAAGTTCCACACCCACCCACACAGAGCAGAATTAATTCACTAGTTAATCAATTGCTTTCACCTTTATCAATACTGAACACCACATTCAATTTGAGACCCAGGTCTATCACTTCTGCTGAGCTATTTGCTATTTCTGTTTGCTTCTAGTCAGATAAGTGCAGAAGGGGAGAAAATAAGGTAATTAAGATCATTCTCCTCACTCACAAGAGCATG
Organism: Myiozetetes cayanensis; assembly: GCF_022539395.1. Taxonomy (NCBI): domain Eukaryota; kingdom Metazoa; phylum Chordata; class Aves; order Passeriformes; family Tyrannidae; genus Myiozetetes; species Myiozetetes cayanensis. The sequence continues at coordinate 38,600,355 of NW_026086604.1, read as the reverse complement.
CACAACAATCAACTAAATTTATGTTAATATCACTGAGATTTGTAACTTCCTAGAGGGATTCCTAGCCAGTGTAAATTGAAGTTGCTCATTTGAAGGCAAGTAAAGCTTTAGCATAGGTAGCTCCTTAGAAGTGACAGTGATTTATTCCATTTGAGAATCTAAGCTGGAATCTGGAAAAATCAATATTACTGTAAAAATGTTAGCTCAATAAATAAAATTACTTTGCTTTGGGACAAACATATTTCCCAGTGCTTTTTTAAAGAAACATCTAGTCTGCCTGAGGAAAGCATCAATTTCTGAATATCAGGTGATCCAAAAAGCTTACTGCAGTGTTCTCCTCATAAGACAGATTTCTTTCTCAGTCTCCACTTGGCATGGAATTAAGTTGTCCTGCTGTTCCAAGCCCAACTCCAAGCCATTCTGCACTGCAGTGGTTTCTCTAAGGCACATGGGGCAACACTGAAGAAGCACCACTAAAAGCACAGGGATCACACTCAGCATTTACCACACACTGTAGGACCCAGCTCTTGTCTATGCTGGGCATTGGCTGTCCTGATCAAACACAAAGCCTGCTGTGCAACTAGCAGATGTCAGTGAACTTGTCCCCTTTTATTGCTGATGAATACCCCCTTTGAAACTGTTGGAAAGTACAAAATGCCACCCATATTTCTCTTCATAAAGACTTTATTCCTCTCAGGGTCTGTGTCTGCTGGTTCTCTTTGTTTGGTATGTTATGTAGGGTGTCTGAAGGAAGGTTCCTACCTTTGATCCACCAGGACTTGGGTTTTTCTGTATGATCGCTGGTCTGGCATCCAGTTGGATATTTCCTCAGCTGTCTTTTCATGATTTTATCTAATCATCATTGGTCTCCAGCAGACCTCATGTCCGTCTACTGTTAGTTTGAAAAAATGGCATTTGAGGTCAACAGCTTCCTTTTGAGTTCTATCAATTCCTTACAGCTCACCAGTGAGTCTTGTAGCTGTTTGTGGGCTCAGGGTTTTAAGGGAAGGCTAAATAGACTCTTTCACACAGGCCAGTTTCTTAAACAGCAATCAACTTCTGGAAGAAGCTCAAGATTTACATTTTCTTCCTTATTTCAACACAAATCCTTCTCATCTTGAACTAGACTATAAAAAGGCCACATTAAATGGCAAGTGGCATTGAAAGAGACGTTGCTAACTGTGGATTAATTTCCAGCCTGGACAGCTGTACATGCACCTTTCTGATTTCAGGTTAATAACAAAAAAACAGTAAGACATTCCATTATCAGACGCAACAGAAAAAAAATGTGGAAAGAGTCAGTGCCCAGTGTCTAACCACTCTACTCTCCTGTCTCAGTAAGAACTGGAAACTGCTGGGAAAGAAATTGAAAGCAATAAAAGAAGGAATTGTATACAAGGACTTCATGAAGAGGGACAGTCATTTTTCCAAAACAGACTTTTTTCTCTGATGGGATAAAATACAGTAAATCAATACTTTGACCCAGAAGAGGTTCACGGTTTTCAGAGGAACCTTTCTGGAAGAAGGTTCCTGTGAATAAAACTGATTTCACATTTCCTGTGAATAAAACTGATATTTTAGGGGATAGCAATAGCTCTGTTTAATACTGCTACCACTCTTACCACGTTTTGGGAGAGGAGAGGGAGAGGCTCTCTGTCCTGACACACTACAGCACAGACCAGGTTGAACTAGCAAATGATGCTGTTTCCCTAGAAATATTGTATCTCTAAGCACATTAAACCCAGGAGGTTAGTGAGCAATAAACAAAAGCATGTTTGTTATTAGCTTGTGTCCTTGTTTTTATTGAGCCTCATGTTTCTTTGCCAGAAAGAATGTTATTAGCTTTCCTCCTTTACCTCCCAAATTTATTCAAACTGTACGAACTGAGGAGGTTATCCCTCAGATATACAATTTCATGTATTTCTATAGAAATACATATGTATATACAAACACAGAGTGGGAGATAACTTTCATACATTTAATACGTTTACATAATATATTAATAATTAATAAACAATTTATTATATATTTAAGGAGTTTATATAGAAGCATATATGTACATCTACAAAAGTTTTTTGTAGAAAGATGCATGGAATCAGCATTCAGAGTTCCTGCATATTTCAAAGACTTTCACTGTAATCCATTATCCTGTGACTGAATTTCATGTATTCCAAATTCAACTCACTCCTTCATTTTCCTTCACTTCCAGTGCTAGGAATAAGGAAAGCTATAGCAACCTCCCATCTAAAGCTTTTCTAAAGGTCTCCAGTATAGTAAAGCTGTACAAGTGTTAACTACCTGATATTATGACTATACAAGACTCCTTCAGAGGAAGGTGAAGATTTCCTAGCTAGGAATAGACTGAGTTTCTCAGAAACCACCGTTTTATGGATTCCTCACTACAAACAGTTAATTCGGTGAGCTTAGTTCATCAAGAATTTTTCTTTTAAGCTGTTGTTATCTGTTTTTCTCCTTATCCACCTGCTTTTCTGCTGATTGCTCTCTTTCATCTTTGCAAAAAAAGTTTTACACAGGAATTTTTAAATTTAAGCCTATCTATAAATGTATCCTCAAATTCATTCTCAGCATGTCACTCACATACGGGTTTAATTTTATAAAATACATATATTCGAAAAAAATAGCAGTGAGCTTTTTCAATTTATTTAGCTAATTTTATTAACTGTGGGAAGCTGCAGAGTAGCACCTCTGGCAAATAAAAAGGAGCAGATGTTGCACTGAGGAAGGGAGATTATTTTCCTTTTTATATTCAATATCTGCTTTAATCTCCTTTGACCTGTTGAATGATTAAGCTCCAGTGAGACTGTTTGCACTTCGATCTTCCTGAAGCCTCTTGTCACTGAGAAGGATTCCCCAACTATTAGAAAGGATTTGATGATCTACATATTCAATATTAAAATCTTGTGGATAATTCTGCTGCTTCTTTGTTTCAAAAATAGCACGTTCCCTTTCTGTCAGCTGGTCACTGCTGTGCGTGGAACAAGCAGCCCACCGCACTGATCCTTAGGACATTTTCCCTTTGTACAACCTTTGCTTGTAAACTTAGATCAATAATAAAAGCAGCTATAAATACGCAGGATGAAGTATAAAGACGAAAGTATGTGTCTGTTACCATTGTGCAGTAAGAGTTTTTCAACTTGAAAATGCTGGTATCTGAATAACAATGGAAGACAAATGACAAGTGATCCTCAGTGACCCTTTCCTGCTGCACGCATCAGTTTTGTCTAGTTTGTGCTTCAAATGCAAATGCTGGGAATGTATTATTCATGGCTGCAGATTTTCAATGGCTGAAATAGGGATGCACAGAAGATCTAGATAAATCTTTGGCCCAGAAAGCACATTAATGACATATTAGGCATAATTAAGCAAACCATTCCCTCAATGCATTTTACTTCTTTTTCCAGTGTATGTAATATTTATTTCCAATAAATATATAAAAGAATATAAAACAACTGTTCTTCACAGCAACTTCTCAGACGAGCTGACAGTTTCTAGTCTAACAGTGTCACAGAAGCATCCTCCATGTCACACATTTGATCACTTAAAAAGCAGGGACTCACTGGTATCATTTAAATGACTCTAGGCTACTGCTGTAAAAGGAAGAGCTGAAAAGAGACCATCCCCTCCAACGCTATCCCCCATTTCCACAGAGCTGTGCCATGTTTACTGTGAGAATGCAAGGACACAGAGGTAATAGTCCATGTCTGTGAAAGCATGAATGTTCATGGAAGACTGCTACAAAATCTACATTAAAACAGAAAGTTTACATTTTCATTTGGAGAAGTTGGTAGTCTATTCTGCTTTCTGTCCCATAAGAAAACTTAGCATAATTTGTAATAACAACAACAACAACAACAAAGAGAGAAACTGACTCCGTACTGAAGAACCTTCGAATTTTGTTAGAAAAAGTTGGGGGTGGGGTTGATTATGATGGAAGAAAAATATACTGTCGTGGTCTCACAGACCTCATTTATTATTTCTGTGGTGAGTAATTCCTGAACTAATAGGGACCTCCTTCTTTCAGAGAGAGCCTGGGCAGGCAGCTGAGTAAAGACAGACAAATCAGAGGAAAACCCAAAACTACCACCATGGCCAGCCAGGCACCCCAACCTCACCTCAGGCTGCTGCTCCTTACGAGACACCAGCCTGGCTCACTTGCTCCCTGGGCTCCAGAGATTTACTGTACACCAGCAAAACATTGCTCTGAGGGTTATCTTTGCACTCCTGTCTTGTTTTAGATACCTTTTGCCAATACTTCCCAATTTACTGATATATATCAGAAAATGCGTGTTTTCAAACACATTTCTGTAATCCCACACCTGCAAGTCTGATGAGGTTCCAGGCAGAGGAGACAACACAGTGTGTTACCACACTATCCAGACACAGGCTGGCAGCTTGTATTCACAGCTATTCAGCACTGCCCTGAGTAGCTTCATGCATCAGAACAGGACTCAAGGCAATCACACTTGTCCAATGCAGTAATTGTTTGTATGAATCCTCACTTTAATTACTATCTTAGTGGCCTTGCAAAATTCACTTCCCCTACACTTTGTTTGAAACAGGAGTCCTCACACAACTACTATGTGATAATTATTATTATTACTATTATCATTATTATTTCATCTGGTCATTGCAAGGACTGAGTATTCTCCTATGGCTTGAACAAATTGCACATCCTATAAGTAGAGGCTTTCCCAACAGACTGTTCTGTATTTAAAAAATATATCAGTAGCATATGCTAGGATAAGGTTTTGATACAGAAAAGCCATAATAAGCAAGATATTAGTGTTGTTGGTGTTTGAAATTAAATTACATCTTGCTTTCAAACTCAGTCACACATGTATGCACATACATGGTTTCTTTTCATATTTGTGGTTTTTTCAGGACAACTATTAACCTTTCTCTTAAAACATCACAATGTTATTTCCTTAAGTTTTAATGATTTGATAATTATGTCCCTATAATAAAATTAGAGACAGAGGTATGTAGAGTATCTTACAACATGAAAATAGTATCTGAGTTTTAAGGATTCAATAATACACCCCCCCTAAAACAATAGGTAGAGGAAACTTTCCATTAGCTACCCAGAGAGGCTGGGCATGCAACTTTCATTTGACCCCTGAGTTTCAATGATGAAAAAGTGTGTTAAAACAAACAGATTATCTTGACTGTTCACCTGAACCCCGAGAGCATCATCATTGTGAGGGGGTTTGCCATCCTTTGAAAATGGAGAAAACTGCCTTGTGCATCATCAGAGTGATCATTGGAGAAATTAGATCAGAGCAACTGGCTTACTATAAATTAGTTATATTAGTCATATTAGCTATATTAGTATATGCTATAAGTAATCAATTGTATTAGTTAGCACCTCTGCTAACTGCAAAATAATTTCCTCCAGTAAACAAGAGCTGTGAGAAAACATACTGGGTTGTCTGTTGGAGGGGGATCATCACATATTTTAAAAATGTATTTCAATTATCTTTTTTGGAGAACTGCAGACAGAGTTGAGAAATTTATCCTCAAATAAGGCCTCACAGAAATGTTTTTTAAATATATGACTACAAAGAAATATCGATGGTAAAAGAATTTTTGAAATAATTCTTGATTCTCAAATCTGATATGAGCAAGATAAAGAATCTGAAGACAAAGACTTCAGCACTGACCAAAAATGAACCACTCCTGCTTAAGCCTCCTCCTCAGTTGAACCTGGAGAATAAGGACTGAATTCACAAGTGAGTTTAGTTTCCAGAGTGCCTCTTGCCAATAAAGTCGTATTATCCAGAGGAAAATGTGGGGTTTTTAAGTAGGGAAGGAAACACTGTTAAACGTTGATTAATTATTTATACTGTTCCACCTCACCTATAAATTTAACAAATGCATAGATTACTATTAAATACTTTGGTTTTTCATGGGATTTAAATAATTTCTAAGCACTTGATATTCCTGCAGTGACACAGACTTTATGAGAAGTATGTCATACACAAAACAGGAAGGACAGATTACTGCTAATCTCAGCAACAGGTGTCAGAACTATGATTATAAACCCCTTGAAATACCACTGAATAAAAATTGTCTGAAGAATTTTGCATTTCAACTGTTTCTAAAATCAGTTTTCGAGCCTCTACATAGCAGTTTGTTCCCACTATGTGTGCTGCAACCCTTAGGAATGACTTGCTTGGGATTTTCTATCACATCAAGATCTCCTAACACTTCAGTTATCTTTAGCATATACAAGAAAAAATTAATTTGAACTATTTCAATCACAAAATCCCTCATTCCACAACCACTGTTCATAAAGACAGCAAGCAGGAAAGCATAGCCAAAATCTGCATGACCCACAGTAGCCAATGACCCAACTACAGTGCAGATTCAGTAACTCAGATGATTGGTCATAAACAGCATGTTTATAGGCAAGATATTCAACTCTTACCAATGTCTGCAGAATGAAAGCGTGAACCATGTTCTGGTGTCTCCCACTATTATTCTTAGGCACTCTGAATGTCTTTGTAAATTTAGTCATTTCCAGTATAACTTTAGGTGAAAGTCTCTGTTCTCCAGCTTGATTTTCAATAACATAAAGAAAATAAGAGAGATTTTATAGATATCTATGTGTGTGTATGTATATCTATAATTGAGAATCACACAGGTAATATGGAAAATAACATCTAAATAAAAAAACTACAACTCCAAGACAGTTGTTTCAGCCCTCCCTTTGCTCAAGGAGGGAGGGATGGGGAATAGGGACACAACCAGATAAGCACCAGCAATTTGTGAGTTTATCTCGCTAATTAGATCCTCACCAGTCCTGTGTGGTTGAAGCACAAGGAGGAGAGCAGCTCTGCAGAGGGTGCACAGCTGCAGGGTATTTCACTGTCTATCAAACTCAAGTCCCACCAGCTGAAGCTGGTATTAATAAGCCAGATGTGAGATATGGCAACTGCCTGACTGATACAAGACCCACTCCTCTCCCACATCTTTTTATGGATTTGGTGGGCAGAATCACATCCCACAAAGCAGAAAAACTGGGGCAGAAACCTCTCTGTTGGATTAAGAGTTTGAAACAAGTATGAAAAATAGGCAATAATTTTGAACATATTCATGAGAATTCTGCTTCCTTTGATTGCTTCCAGGATAAAGAGCCCATTCCCTAAGGTAAAGTCTGGCTGTGGAAAGGAAGCATAGAAGCACAAGCAATTTGTTGCCAGAGAGGATCATCAGCTGAAGGCAAGTGGTGCCATATATCACAAGCTGGACAAGTCCTCACTTCTGCACAGAATCCTGCAGCCTTCACCACTCTTACGTAGAAGTGCAGCAGTCATCTGCCAGCTTCTCCTTTTAACAGTCTCACAGGATAAGGCTTTATTGATTGATAAGGCTTTATTGACTGACAAACAAAGCATGTAAATTCAAAACTGAATTCAGACATCAATAAAAACGAGAAGCCAGAGTTCTGGCTGCATTATCCTGTGAAGAAATTGTGTTGCCAGTGGTTACAGCTGAGGAGAGAAAGAACTAGGATGGTGCAGGCCAAAGGGGCTAGAGAAACAGTGCTGAGAGCAGTGCAAGCTGGCCATCAGCAGCCCCCTCATTACTGAGCCACTCATTTCCAGTGTCACCCTCACTGCACCTGCTCTGCTCTGCTCACTCAGGTAGATTTGCTGTAAATGACTCACTGGATCAATAAGGCTTTCCACAGAAAGCAGGCTTGCCAATTGGGATAGAAAGCATGGTACAGAGCAGGATCCTGGTACAGTCAGTGAAACTCAGCTATTCAGTCTGTTCAGGGAAAATTAGAACAGGATACTGATGGCTTTAACACAATGCCATAGCGCAGAGAAATGCACAGAAATGCACTTCTGGTAGGAGTGTATGCCTGAGAAGTGGGGACACAGGAGGCACCATAGCTAAAGTGGGGAGGTAAGAGAGGTAGTGTTGAGTGCTATGAGGTGGGGCCAGTGCTGGAAGTAGAGGTCCCAAAGTGTAGCACAGATCTTTAATGCTCAGTTTTAAAAAACTGCATATGTGGAGCCGGGAAACACTGATGCTGGGCATAACAAAAAACTAAAGAAATAGTATATAACATGCAAAAAATTACCATTTATAGTGAACTGAAAAGTATCTTGAAGCTGTGAAAGAAGTATAAGTGTATTAACAAACAGATACAAATGACCCCAAGTGGATCCTGAGAGAGGAAACCAGCAACACAAACACCATATTCCTCCTGGCAAAAATGACGTGCTGTAACACTCCTCTACACACCAAACCCCAGAGTAAAGCCACCAACCTTCAATCTCCAAACGGTGAGCAAAACCCTAGGAAAAGGCATAGAAACTAAGACTCTGTATGCTAGAATTTTAATGGCATTATAATTATTTCTTTCTCTGCAACAACTAAATCTGGACTAACAATTAGACTCTTAAGATGGTAATTATACTAAAAAATAAATACATTTTTGTTTACTTTTATGCAGATGTCATTCTCCTTTGTCTACAATCAGAATTTTGAGCATGGCAGGACCAAAATGTACAGCTCCATGCCATGGACTTCACAACCCTATGCCAGGCTCCCAAACACTTCCCAGGCTGAGTTCCCCCTGCTTGAATGTGAGGGAGAAAGCTGGAAAACTGGAAACTGTTCCAGGGTGATAAGAATTTTCTTTATTGACATGCTATAACGTAATTTTACTTCATACACTTGATTCTCATGTAATCTTAAGATGAAGGCCATCTTATTTTTTCACCAAGCTAATGGTAAAGTAACTCTCTAAGTCACATGATCATGACTAAAATTCACAAGAGCATGATTTGTTCAGGAAAAAAAAAGAAAAAGGTTTCAGGTAAGGAAAATCTCTGTGTACAAAGGCAACCCAGAAAATTCATAAGATAAAGTGAATAAACTGGTAAATATTTCCAGACATAAATGAAAACCAATACAACGCATGAAATCTCTTGCTATAGGATTATGTGTAACAGAGGACAGATTCTACTGCTGGCATTCAAAGCCGTGCCTAAATTTAAGATCCAAAATCCAAATCCAGATAAAATTTTATCTAGCTAACTTGAGGGTTTTCAAAAGGAGTTTGGTACCTAAACCCCAGAACAGATATCAACTGCCATTATTTATGAAGAATCAGACGCACAAGCTGGGGTGGGTGAGCAAAGAGTGGAGATGAAATTCAGAAGTCTCCTGCTGTGATTCTGCATTGCTTGTTACTTGGAGCAGCTGTTCAAGACCGGGTTTGTAAGATCCAACTCCATGCTACATTAATTTATATTTATTTCTAGCATTAAGATGAACTATCATTCAGGAAAACTAAGTCCCAGGAAAACTCCCTGTATGGTACCAATCTCATTTTTGTACACCACTTCTGTACCAAGTCACCAGCTTGGTACTGAGACATTATCCCTGTCTATTGTATAGACATCACAACGTTATCCTGCAGTTATAGGTACTCTGACTCAGTTTAAAATCAACACTTAGGAAGAATTCCAGTGCATAACAGAATTAACACAGCTGAGAAAACAACAGGAAATCAATAAGTCACCTTTAATTTCAGATTTCTTGGTCTAAAAATCAATTTAAGTTGTGCTGAAAGATCAAATTCACCAAATGTAAGATGCTCTAATGGTTTCATGCACATTTTGCTTGAACAGAGCCCAGGCCACCGGAGAATATGGCTCTGCACCACATTTTAGCAGTGCAAGAGGGAAGGCATATGCAGTTAAATCCTTTGCTGTTTGTTTAAATTCAATGAGATTTCCTTGGAATAAGCTTCATATCACAAAAAGGGTAGAGATTTATTCCATTATAAAGCCACTTACCAATGAAGTTTATTTTACCCTTGTACCATATTGACCTGATAGTTCCCCTGCTCAGGTCCCCCCTGGTGCAAACAGCTCTGCTCTCAAGCAAGCTTTACCTTGGAGGTTCTACAGCTACTGAAGTCAACAACATCACTCACCACAGGTGCCAAGGACAGAGTCTGGAGTCCTTCACAGCCTGGAGAAGTTCCTTGTTTTGTACACAAAAAGCACCCAGCTGTGGCTGGATACCTGTCTGCAGTAGAGGGAAACTCATTTAAAGTAGCTTTTTAGGTTAATGTAACAAAATAGATCAACTTGGCAGCGTGCTACCAACAGATTGATTTTCTCTGCTACTCAAAATACGTGTCCCAAAACACAAAGCATTAGTAAATCAATTAATAATGTAATTGCCATGCAGGAACACACTTGGAAGTAATAAGAGTACCAGACATACAGACTGATCTTTCACATTACTAATAATTCACACAGCTGGTGTGAATTTAGAGGAAGAGAAAAACTCTCCCTTCATCCCAACTTCCAGTATGGTTCTGGAAGAAGATTAAAGCTTATTCCACCTCCCTGGAGGTATTCAAGGCCAGGCTGGATGTAGCTCTGAGCAACTGGTTTAGTGAAAGGTATTCCTGTCCATGGCAGCAGGGATGGAACCAGATGATCTTTAAGGTCCCTTCCAACCCAAACCATTTTTTGATTCTATGATTCTGAAATAGGAAATTTTTGTCAATTATGTTATACAAACAAATCAAGTCTGGTGACTTCTTTCAAAATCTTTTTCAACATTTTGAATTAAAACAGTTATCCTAGCAGAACCTTAAACACTGATTTTGGCCTTCATTAACTCACATTCCTTATCTTTTTCTATTGGGAAGAAAAGGGCCTTTTTGGTAGGAAAACATAATTGAACCACTCTGAGTTCCTCAACAGGGAAGTGGGTTCTCCACATTCGCTTTTTCTTTGGGTTGCTCTGCTTTTATTTAAATTGCTCAAGGTTTCCCAAGAATTTTGAAAGAAAGGTTTTCACTGCAAAACAAGTTCTGGGAAAAGATTGGATTTTTCTCTATTTTACTTCCATTGTCACAGTAGCGGAAAATGCACAGCTTTCTTGGCAAACCTGAAAGTCATCAACTTCAGGCAACTTGAATGATGAAGAAGGTGTTCCAGAATGTCAGCACCTGCACAGCTATAGCTATGATATGCCCAAAACAGGAGTCATTTTCTGTGTTTATAATGCTCAGCCTGGTAGTGAGGGAGGGGGATAGAAACTAAATCCTGCACATGTACCAAATGTCCTCAGCTGAGGACACCACATGGAGAAGAAACCTGTTAGCCTACTGCTTCTAGAAAATCCTGAAAAATGTAAAGTACAAGCCAGTCCCTTTGTCATTCCCACCACATTTTGACACTTACTTGATAGAACAGAGAGACAAGCCAACCCTGGGGAGGCTGAATGAAAATGAAAGATAATAGAAACAACAGTAACAATAACTCCACCTAAAGTATTCCATTTTTCAGATCCAATCATTCAACATCAAAAATACCAAAATTGACACGATCTACATAGTCTCCAGGCAGGCCTCTTGGGTACCACATTGGTGTGGTTTAGTAATATGATGGAGTTCTCTTCAGGATGCCTGCTTTATTTGGTGGGCAGGATGACAAAACTGCTTTGAGAGTAGGAAGTATGCTGCAGAAGTTTGGCTGGCTGAAGTTACACTGCTGATATACTTTCATATAGACAGTATTTCTACCACAAGGTCTGCTGTATAAAGTTTCTGTGGGAAAGGTTTTATTTATTTTTAAAATCAACAAAGTCAGGCAAAAATGCTCTATAAACATTATAATTTAACTTCCCAATAGAGAGAGAAATTTCTTCTGAAACAGCTTATTCAAGACCAAAAAAACCTAATACCCAACTCTGCAACTGGTTGTAAGTTCCTGCAAATGTTTCTAGAAAAATGAATAGTAAAAAAGGACCTGGAAGACAGAGCAATATAATTTTTATTTCCAGAAGTTCAGCTCACTTGCTTTAAGTTAAAAAAACAAACAAACAAACAAACAAACATAATTTTGTCCTGCAATATCCCTGTACACCTGCGTGCAATGATACCAATCAAAAGTTCAGAACCATATCTAGGTCAGTATTGTTGTTACAAGTGATTGAAAATCTTTTACTAAATTCTGAAGGAGAATAAGGTCTAATCAAAACAGTAAAAAGCAATTCAGTTTAAGATCTGCTTCAGCAGTGATTTGTACTTTGCACTCTGAAGCACTAATATTTTTGTTTATAAACGTAGGACATTCAGACAGAGTGGTGCACTTAGCACATGGACAACCAATGCTTTATCTGCAGAAAACAAGAAAAGCAGTATGTCAACCAACTAAAAGCATAATTTGTATAAACTTTCCCTGCCACATTATAAGGGCAAAGAAGAAAAACTAGACATAATTTCTGCAAGTTGTCCCCTGCTGCATAGGACATAAAGTGGAACTTGGCTGTTGAAGTAATTCAACCCCAGATCCCTTTTACTACAAAGCACAAGTAATATAGTGAATAAAGGAAAAGGAAAATCAGAAACACAAAAATGAAACTAAGGACATCCATTCATATTGTCTTCTCATGTATTGATTCTTTACAGAATGCTATTGTTTCATTTCTGGTATTCCAGTCTTTTTTATTCTTTAATAAATGAAATATTTCCCTCGCTATTAATTCAAACTTGTGATTACATAGGTGCTTTTCAATTTTATATTCCCTTTAATTATAACAGCAAGAAATCAGACTTCTTTTGCACTTCTCTCTGAGCACTCAGTAATGAAGAACTACTCTGTATAATTAAAATGGAATTATTCTGTGTTCTGAGACTGTTACTCATTACTGTCTGAAGCATGTCTTTAAAAACATGCTTATGTAAACAGCAAAGTTTCCTAAGGATGCAGTTTTAGTGATATTTGATCTATGATGTTCTGCCTGTATGTCATAAGAGATGGGGTAGAAAGTCAAGAGTAAATTTTAGATATGCTTGCAGCATTTTCAAAAACCATGGAGTGGTTTGGGTTGGAAAGGACCTTACAGATCATCTAGTTCCAGTTTTCCTGCCATGGGCAGGGAGTTTTCCACTAGACCAGCTTGCTCAAAGCCCCACCCAACCTCGCCTTGAACAATTCCAGGGATGGCATATCCACAGTTTCTCTGGGCAGCTTATTTCAGTGTCTTACCACCCTCATAGTGAAGAATTACTTCTTCATATCTTATCTAAACCTACCCTCTTTCAGTCTGTAGCCATTGGTCCTTGCATTTCAATATGGCATTCTGTGTATTTCAAGCTTCCAAAAGTGTAACAGTGTTCAATTTTGGCTTTACAAAAACTTCGTTTTTTACATGGGTTTTCTGTCATCTTTGTTCAAAGAAAGAAAAACAACAAACCAATATTAAAAATTTTTACACAACGGTCTTAACTTACACGTCTTCACACCCACAGCATTCAAGATAAACTGAAAAGAAAAAAAAAAGGAAGCAGAAATGAGAGATCTTTTGCTCTAATCCAGCAAGATGTTCCACCAGTTTGTTGCTCTCAGTTCAGCAACGAAGAAAACCTCACAGTACAGAGTGTGCCTACTCAGTATTAGGTGAGACTGCAATGCTTCATTTCTGAAAACCTCATTTCTGCTGCACTCCCTGCCAGCCTTTCTTCCATGAAAATGCAGCCACAGACAGCATCCATCCCCAATGGGAAGAACTTCTCTCCTGCGATCACCCACCTGTGCATGCCAGTAACCAGCATCCTCCCAGAATCAGCCTGAAAATTTTTTACCACTGGGGAGAAAAGACAATGTATTAGGCAGTGAAACATCTAAGGAGACATCTGAATGTGAAGCTATTTACCAAGGACGTGAAGGAAACGTGCAGAGAGAAGTTCACCAAAATGGAGATGGTTTCCTTCACAGCAAGGAGCTGAATGACTTGGGGAAGCTCTGTGAGATCTGGGAGTCTTATTTCTTAGCTTGAGACTGCACAAACAGCAAAAATGCACCTGTGGCAAGCCCTGGCCTCTGCAAGGTATGCAGGCTGTGGTCACGTGTAGCTCTGCAGCTGTGGGGATGGACGAGGCTGCCTGCCTGGGTGTATTCTCCTCCTGTGGTGCCGCAGCTGCCTTCTCAGGTTGATGCATTACCAAAAGCAGTTCCTCTGATCCTGTAAATACTGGTGTTGTCATGGAACCAGCACTGCCTCTCTGAATATAATTGTCACAGTTTAACCCCAGCCAGCAACTAAATACCGTGCTGCTGTTTGTTCCTGGCCCTGGTGGGGTGGGGAGAAGAACTGGAAAGAGGTAAAAGTTGTGGGTTGAGATAAGAACAGTTTAGCAATTGAAATAAAATAATAATAATAAAATAATATAATAATAATATTAAGAGTAATGAAAAGGGAGACTACAAAAAGAGAGAGAGAGGGATAAAACACAAGACAGATAAGTGAGCCCCAATACAAACACTGTTCCGTTCTTGTCCCAGGGTTATACATCTGTCTTTGAGGGCTAAAACTAGGGTTTTTTCTCTGCATCACAGTATATATTGTAATCTTTTTAGTAAATTGTAACTCTGACTTGTAATATCTCTTGAGTTGGATTCATTTCTCCTGCCAGTTTACTTTTAAACCAGCACATAATATATCTAAAGCCTAGAGAAACCCTCAACTCTACAATGTAGGGAGGGATGAAAGCTCAGTATACCTTAGGAAAATATTGTTTAAAGGAGATTTTGTTTAGAGTCTGACTAAAGGAACAGGTGAGCAGGGGTACCACCACGTTGCTGTATGAGAACAGGCCCACAGCAGACATCCAGGTAGGAAACCAAAAGTGATTGAGAGTCCCTTACCTTTATGTTAAAGAGCTGAAAACATCACCCCAGATCAGTGCAGGATGTGTCTATATACTGCCTCCCAGAGCAAGCAGACATCATCAGCCTGAGGGCACTACCTGATCTGAAACAGGATCTAAACAACATCTCCTCCATCTGGATAGGAAGTTGAAAGCAAAATATCCATGTTGAAAACAATATACCCACATCCAGCCCTCTCTTCAACTCCAAAAGCGCAAGGCATTGGCTGCCAGTACAGCAAATGCACCAACTCACTGGCTTATTTGGTATCCTGGGGTAAGTAAATCTTCTGCAGAACTTGACCATGATTTCCAGGTTGAACTTTAGAGGCCTTTAAAGTCAAGTTTAATCAAAACTCTTCTACTCTACCCAGACACAGGCACAAATCCTTTGAAAGACATTTCTGTCTGGGAAGAAAAAAAAAAAAAACCAAACTGTGAAGAAAAAAAGCTCAGAAGACTTTGACAAGTTCAGTTTCCTCAAGAAATTAAAATCTTAGTAAGCTTTTGTTTACTTTAAACAGCCAGTCATGTCAGGATCAATGAGGTACTGATGAAACTTTATGATTGATTTGCTCAGTGTATTTGAACACTTATTTGGATGGCAGAAGGAAGGCTTTAAGACTTTGATATAAAAGACTGGAGAGTTGCCTTTACAGCCTAGTAAGCCAGAGACATAACATGGAATTTAACACAAGCTTTCAAAGCCCCTTTGCAATTTTGCAATAAAAGATAATTTCCATTTTTTTGTTCCAGATTCATTTTTGTTGGGTGGGCGCTAGCACATTTTAGAGGAACGAGTGAGGCTTTATGTTGTTGTTGTTGTTGTGAGGGCCTCAGAGGGACAAACCAGAACTTTATTCATCAGATGCCTTATTGTCCTGCACGGCTCAAAGAACTGAAAAACAAGCTTTCTTCTGCTTTCTTGCCCTTCTAAAAGAGTTTGTGCCTGTACCGAGAATACAGACTATGCTCCTCTGTTAAGACGATCACAGTGCAATTCAAGGAATCTCAGATTGCTACAAGATTGCAACTACTTTCTTTTTTTAAGTCACAGAATTGAAGTCAGATACTCATCAAGAGATCTGAATGCAACTGGCTTTTGAGCCCCTGTCCTGCATCTCCATTTTTCAGCAACAATAAAATAGCTACAAAAGAAATGGACTATAGTGAAGCTAATGATAGAAGAGCTTCAGGCAATACACAACACCACAATATCCATTAGGATGAGATATAGCAGCCACAAGGTAAGGCAGAAGTGCTTCTCACAAGGAAGAGAGGGAATGTACGAAGTCTCACCTACTTGAAATTCCACACAAGCATTTTTCACCCAAAAAAAAAAAAAGATGAAAGGATGGGACAGCTCCCACAGCAGGCCTGGGATAGATGATTTGTTTGGTGTTTTCAATATTACGCCAGAGTCTTGGGGAAGTAGGGAGGCCTGCAAAGGGGTTAAGTTTGCAGGCACAGACTGAAGTACCCAGTTCAGAAAACACTTTTCAGAGACAGGTGAAACACCCACAAAATTTAACACCCACACAGAAGCAGCTCCTTTCTATTTCCATTTCCAGTACTCATCAGTGAGATGAGTTCAGACCTCCTAAAATGCTCCTTCAGCAATCCCTGAGGCAGTGATTGAGGGCTTGCCTACCTAGGAAAGCCATTCTTACAGGGGAAACACAAAAACCCTCAGGTATGAAATGAAAATGCATTAAGCAATCAATACCAAGCCCCCCTGCCCATGCTGCCACTCTGCTTTGACACACTAATGGCCACTTTTTTCAACTTCATTGAAGAAAGTCAACTTATCAAAAGCTTATTGAAGAAGAACTATTGCAGACCATTGTCACGCAGTCACATGCAAGCAGACAAAGACTTACAGGAGGAAATCCTGCAGTGATGCACAGCCTAGCATATCTGGCAAAGTTCCTCCTTTCTAACCCTCATCAAGAAAGACATAGAAAAATTCTTGAAACTGAAGAACTACCTGATTTCTCTAAGACATAACCCAGCTGCTGTCCCACGCTCTGATACCATGATAATTTTCATTTACAGTAAAGGAAAGTGAGGGAAAATTTTGAACCTTCATTAGGATTAACTTGTAGGAATAGATGCATTTCTGGAAGAATTTGTAATGGAAATTTAGAGCTCATTTTGCTAGGAAGGCTTTCTGCCTGGGTGGTGGCTCTTTCTCAAAGGCAGTTTCAATGCTTTCCCCTCCCCCATACCCCTATATAGTAAGAGAAGTTCTCAGCCTTGCTCTCTGGTATGCAGAGAGATAACATGCATGCAGACATGTACAAGGCCTTCTTGGGCCAGAGAGAGAGGGAAAGGAGAGAGAGAAGATACAAAAAGCCTTAGAGGAGGGGAGGCGTTGCCTTTCCCCTGAAGGTCCAATGCAAACTGCGTCACAAAAAAAGTGGTCCTTGCATCTGAAATAAACCTCTTTTTTTTGTCCTTCCACTGCCTTGGCATTCTTGAAAAGAATACCTGCATATGTTTTACCTTACAAACTTTATATCATTATTTTCTTCCTGCTTACCCTAATTAGGCATACTTACATGAGAATATCAGGGTGGTTGGATTTTTTTAGGTTATGGTTTGGTTTTCTGAACAGCTTTGTAGACTTTTCAGGTGACTTCCTAAAGTTGTATGTACTGGAGATACCCTCAGGTGGTAAGAATATCACTGCTCCAAAATTCACTCTAGCTAAAAGGGCTGAGCAGAAAGCCATGCTTGAGCTACTAACTCCTAATGCAATTCAGACTGAAATAGATTGCAAGTATTTTGGCAGAAGACTACTGAGCCTTGATCTTAAGCCTGAAAAGTTTACCAGAGTACATGCCACAGGAAAACACCTTGAACCCTCCTGAAAAAAGAAGAATTCTTCCAGCATGCTTTTAATGCTCACTGGTAGGTCCATAGAGCTGTTAAGGGTGTTCCTCAGATAAAAGAATGCTTTTAGCAACAAACAGCATGGCAGAAGTAGATGGAAAATAAAACTGAACAAACCAAGGATGCAGGGAACAGCTACCCACCGAAACGAAAAAGTTAGATTTCCTTCCCTGTAAAAAAAACCTTATAGTTTGTTACTCCTTTGACAAAAGGATAAACTTGCTCCATGCTCATTTGTTTTCCAGTGTCAAATTTAAAGGCAACTGAAAAGTTTCTTTTCAATATCATAGTGCTCATTTCTCTTATGTAGTCAAATTGATGTGTGGTCAACTTTCTGAAGAAGGAATAAACTGAGAAATGCAGGAGGACGGTAATTCATGGTGCTCTAAGAAAACATTTGATTTCATAGTAGTGAAAACCTAAAGGTTTCAAGCAACCAAGCTATCTGTGCTGGAAGTGGGATCAAGTAATTTTCATACAAGTATTTTTTTTCAGAAACAAGACTACCCTGAGAGCTTCTTAGTTAAACAGTCATACTCTGGTGTTTGTCTCCCACCTCCTGGATCCCTCACCCTTGTGAGCTTTCCTTGGCCATGACATACTTCTTAAGCACAACCCCTTGGGAAAGGTTTTAGCAGTGCAGAAAGATGGTTCATGCACAATGTTGACTGTTTCACCAAGTTCTGGACATCTCAGAACATAATTGTATACTCTGGGGAAAATATTTTGACTTTGTGGAGTGTCTGCTTGGTGAAGAGCTCAGTACCACAAAAGTGGAACTCAAAAACTAGCATGCAGAGCAAGGCCCACAAAATGAAACAAACTTCTTAGGAGGTCAAATAAAAGGTGTTATTCCACCTATAATGGAAAAATTCTGAGGCAAAGGATGAGGGTGGAAGAGAAAGAGCAAGCAATCAAGTTTTCCACGCTACCTTCCTCTATACCATCAAAGCCTGATTGGAAGGCTGCCTACTTCTCAGGCTGGAAAAGCTACAGAATGTTTAAAAAAACTCAAAGGCTTGGAAGTGAGTGCAAGGAAAATGCCTGCCACTGGCATCATAAGTATTGAAGGATAATGGGCAAGTTCTTTGCGAAGCCATGGAAAATGTCTCTGAAAAAATGTTTCCTGCCCACACAGTTAATCCACCTGGCCCTCAGCAATCTCCCAAAAGTTGCAATAACATTATTTGCTGTCTTTGCTTTAAGTGAGACATTAGAACAGAGAGCATAATTGTATGTGAATATTAGATAATACAATAGAGGAAAGACTTAAAACAAAAAGGCTGTGGCACTCTTCCCCTGATGATTTTGCAGAAGGCTCCAGTTTATTGAAAACTCAACAGAAAAATAACCTGAAAAGTCACATATGGATCTTCTCTGCTTGAAATGAATGCTTCAGAATGAAGTGCAGGCCAAAGAAAATCACAGCCAAAACACTAAGCCTTGATAAAACAATCCCATTAAAATAGCAATATTTACTGTGTATTTAAAAGTATTGTGAATACATGAGGCATATAGTATAGTATTTTAACACAAATGATTTTGTGTTATATTCATCAACTTTGATTATTCAGGCATGACAAAAGTCTATTGTGAACAGCTAAATTTTAAGGATTGTTTTCATGAAGTTTTAAGAATCCAAAAAATAACTAAGAAATTTAAAATTATATTTCCCTACAGCCTTAGTGCTATGGAGCAGCAACCATTTAAAAAGTTACAACCTTTTGCCACATCACACCCTAAAGTTTGTAACAAATTCTTGTGTTCTTCCACTGGTGCCTGCATGATTCGGAGGCCAGACAGTTGATGGCACCTTTAGAAAATGAGGATGTAGAAGTCATGTTCAAGAGAAAGAAAAAGGTGGGAAGAAGTATTGTAAATAGTCTCTGAATTCCATGTTACTCTCTTTTGATTTAGTCTTTTCACAGAGGGAGAAAAGAAGGTTCATCAGCTACAAGAGAAAATCACTGATCGCAGCACGATGCAAGTTCGCTGTGCCATTTCTCTTGAGCCTGCTAGAGTTTGCTCCCTCATGACACTGAATTCAAAAAGGCTGGGACAGTTTTTCCTTTCCAGGTTTTCTGAATGATTATAGAACTTAAAAACTCATCAGTAACATAAAAGTACAAGAGCTGACTTTTATGTAATTTATTCCAGGCAATAACTACGATCAAAATTTCTAGTGTTTGCATGAAATGAGTTCAGCAAAAATACCAGAGAAACTGCCTGCCTTTCGTGCAAGATAAGCACAAGGCATCTGCAATAAGCACCCCTAATACATCAACACAAAGAATTCCACATATCAGCTTCCAATTAATACAAAGAAATTAATATATCAAGGAGAAGTCATAAATCCACTTTGCAGTTAAATTTCAAACAAAATCAGGTTTTCAGGCAAAAAAGGAGATTCAGTGTAGTGAAACTGTCATATGGCATTACCTCCTTTATGGGATCTCCAGTATGAAACAAGTACAGAGAGTTACTAAATATTCCTCATTCTACCTCCTGCACTGAAAGTCCCATTTTCTCTGTTTTTTGAATGCCACAGGGTTATGCTTTTAGATATCTAAGATGTCCTTCACATTTAAATCCAGTACTGTACCAGTTTGTGTGTGACCAAAGGAAGAGTCTGGCGGTGATTTTAGACCCAGTATTCAATTTCCCTAATTCTCAGTGTTTCCTAGAGACTCGAGCCTCCCCCTGCTTCACTGTTTCATACATAGAAAACTTTTTTCATTTCTTATTGGTGATATAGTTAATTAGGATGATAAGGCCCAGACCTCAATCCCTCTGAATGCTTTCAAGTAATTGATTCAACATTAAAATATTCAAATCACTTCTTCCACCCTTGAAAGTGCAGCCTTGTTCTCCAAACTGTTAAGTGTGTCTATGGAAGGTTTTCTCTGTGGACAAACACAACTTGCCATCATGTGTGCCTGGCTGCTCTTTGTCATGTTTGAAAGATCTTAGCACCTTTGATGAAAGGGGAAAAAAAGTATGTATACCTATACTTATTTCATGGCCTCTGTTCTACACCAGCAGTAACTCTCTAAAGTGAATATATTTACCAGAAAAACCCTTCAAGACTACTGAAGCAATCCTATATAGTTACCATAGGGCAGTAACTCACTCTTTAAAAAAATAGGGTTTTTGTTATGATTGCTCACTGCTAGTTTTCCTGTTCCCTTTGAAGGAGAAGAATTTCACTTGATATTCCATGTGTATGCTTGAATTAAAATTCAAAACCCGTTTTTATAGCTGCATGAGAGGAAACAATGATGTGGGATTTGTAAGAGACCTACTCTTGTTTTGGTTTAGACTTGATACTGGAAGCATTTTGTTACCAAGGAGGTGGTCAAACATTGTAATAGACTTCCTAGAGAGGTGGTTCTTATAATTTTAAAAGACTCCTTTTTGACAATAACATGTTTTAACTTTTGGTCAGCACTGAAGTGATCAGGCACTTGGACTAGATAGTCGTGAGTAACCACCCCTGGAGTTATTTAAAAGACATGTAGATGTGGCACTCAGGGACATGGTTTAGTAGTGGGTTTGGCAGTGCTGGGTTAATGGTTGGACTTGATGATATTAGCAGTCTTTTCCTTCCAACTGAAAATATTCTGTTCTGTCATTTGCAAAATCACTAATCCTCAATATAAAAAGCTTTTCAATTCTAGTCCACGCAGTGCCCTCTCCTGTTCAATCTGACAAGTGGTGGTTGCCAGGGGACAGGACAAGTGGCTGCCCTGAAGCAGGACCTGCACAGGGCTGCTGACAACTTATACAAGCTACACACTTCATTTCCTGTTATTTACCTCATAAATTATGAGATAACTGCAAGTTTCTAATTGATGCACTTACATATGTATCTGAAAAGAAGGCTTGCTCCATGGTGAGATAGAGTTTGTTTACGTTTCTTTTTCTGAATATATATCTGTGTTTAAATTCGTAAATAGGATGCTTCTCACTAAAAAAACACACATGGCATGTTTCTTTGAGCAATAGCTTTAGAAATTATCTTTTAAAAAAACCAAATAAGCCTTATTTGACTAAAGAAAAGTACCATCCATATACAAGAATCCAGTCCGATTTATGTGTTGATACACCTACTCAGTGTAACTAACAGTAACTTCCAAAAATTGACTTACCAGACCTATATCCAGTCAAAACTTAAAAAGCATTTGTTAGAAATCATCCATTTTAATGATTTAAAAAAAAAAAAATGAAGTAAGAATAAAAAGTCAAACCATAATGAGAAGGGTTAAGTGTTGTCTTTTACCATTTCAGCACTCTACAACAGACACTAAATGGCAGGACAGATTTCTTCAATTTTAGAATCTATTCTTACCTTCCAGTTTGTCTACAGTTACGATTAGTTTGGGGTTGACCGATAGCCCTCAGGCATCCCACCCTTGGACAGGTTCCCAGTGTGCCCAACGCAAGGTCAGGAGTTGCAGAGTATCACTCAAAGCCCTTCACCACAGCACACCAGTGTAACTAAATAGAGAGGACAGCAGACTACAGGGAAGAGGATCTGACAGTACACCAATTTTCCTTAGAAATATGACAAATATTTAGGAAATGGCATTTAATTTTTGAGGAAAGACCTGAACAGAATTACTGCTACTATGTGAAATAAAACAGTGATTTGTGGAACACACTGTACACCTGTCTTCTTTCATGCCTGCCCAACAGTACAGTACATACACAGCAAAAACATCTTGCTATACCTTCACAGTGATCTCCCACTCTTCTTTGGGACCACAATAGATGGAGCAGATCTTTGGAAAATCCCTATTCATTCAACCATCACATGGAAAATGTGAGAGTTTTAAACTATCATAGGCATTTAATATCTAATTGTTTTGTTCTTCACTTTGCTAGCAATGCTTTTTCCCTCTAGCAGTTGCAAATTCTCACAACTTATTCTGTTATGTCTAGCTAAATTTTTCCTGCTTTTTGGCTTTCCAAGCCTAAAATGGATCGTGCTGATCTGCATTACCATATAAAAGAAATATAGCTGCATACTTCTCCTTTTAAAAGTGTTTGGTTCAGATTCATCACTTCACATCCAGTCCTTTCTTCGCCTTTACTGAAAATCAGGTCTGAATAGGTGTCATCAATCTCTTCAGTAAAATAAAAAGCTGATGTGAAGGAATCATCTCACATGACTGATGGCACTTACTCTGTGGTGGTACCGTTTTCCAGAGGGCTTTTTGCAGGTCAATCACTACAAAACATACATCTGGTTATTTTTGTTCATCTCCAGCATCATAATCTTCTGTGTTTTTTCCCTTTTGCTCTCCTCTTTGAATTCCAACAAGGTGCTATTTACAAGCCATGATTTCAGTGGGTTGGTCTCATCATTTTTGGCAAGATATATGCTGAGATCACATAATCTCTTTTTTCTTGAGCAGGCTATTTACTCATAGTTTTAAACGTACTTGTTTCCCCTTCCTGTTACCTCATTTTGTTCAAGGACTGAAGTCCTGGGGTAAAGTAATCTCAAACTCAATCTTACACTTCCCTCAGTGATTCTTCTCTAACAATAAGGTTCAGAATCTGTATGTTTGTTTTACTGTGTTCTCTCACATAAAAATTAGTTTATCTGCATTATCATCTAATAATTAATTATAATCAAGTTTATAATTAGCAGTAAGTGCTTCAAAAGCTTCTGTATCTGTAACTATCAGAGTTTCTGGCTCTGGAATACTACCACAAAAAAAGCACACGCACAATTTATGACAACACCTTATTTCTTGAACTTATCTTCATTTACATCATTAATAGCATAAAAACTACCCATTAATATACAAGATAGATCTCAGCTGTTGTAGAGCAAACAGGACTTGATCACTCCAGTGTTGCCAGTTCCCAATCACTTTTAAAGCCATTCCTCACCCACTCCTCCTCACCCTTGAATGTCTACCAAGCAGTCTAAGCCCATTTAAAACTCTGTGGTAGCAGAGAAACCTTCCTAAGAACAGCTGGCATGCCGTGGAAATAAAATGTTTGCTTTCTAGATAGGCGGCTGAAATGACAGCCAGACATCAAGCAGAACCTCCTGTTAAAGAGGGGGAGAAACAAACCCCTAATGAGAATGGCTGCCCGGCTTCAGAGAGCTGGGTAGCTCTCCCACTGTTTAATTCTGATGAACTAACCCTTCAGCAGAACAGCAAAATTAATTGTATTTCTAATTCCTCTCAGAATGCTAACACAAAAAAACCCATATTATCAACACCACTGAAATATTAACTAATGTCAAATTTCCTCACCAGGCACTCATTCATATGTAAGAGATGCTCACAAGTTTAATTCCCTGTGGTCATTGGACTTGCTGAACTCTGGATGTTTCACTTAATATGAAAAAGATTAAGAAACTTTTTCTTCTTGGTTTGGAATGAAAGATCTGAGAAGCTACTGAGTTTGGCTTCCTTTAACCTAGAGCCCCACAATGTAGTTTAGAACTGCATTTTAAATTTAATTCCTTTGTGTAAAAAAATATTATCTTTGCAATATTTCATGAAAATTGTTAATAATTCAGAACATACAGAGATATTATTGGAATATTCAAATGTTACATTGTTGTAATATTTATTCTTCTCATTTCAATTTTAAAGTTATTAAAGACAAACATATTTTGTATGAAATAGCACCTTATCTTTTATAGATTACAGAACCGCTTTCCATATTGCCATGACACATTTCCAGGATGGAAACGATCTGCTCAAAAGCCTGAAGCACTCACCTTGGAAGTGGCAGATTTATGTTCACATACCTGTTGCTTTCTCTTCAGTCCAAGAAGACCTTACCCACTAATTTGGGGATTTAATGGACATATGCATACAGTCTTGCCGTCCCAGGAAGTGCATTCTACAATTGTTTCTTGTAAGTGGAAAAGAATATTGGCTTTTACATCAGATTGGGCTCCACAACCAAGGCAGACCTGGTTTAACAGTCATACCAGCTGCCCCTCAGCTGTGGTCAGCCCAACAGGCATAGCACAAGTTCAACAGCAGCATCTAAAGGTCAGCCATGAGGGCCCTGGTATTGTAGCTACATCTGTTAGACCCCTCTGGGACTTCAGCAGTATTCACCAATAAGGTGAAGGTATGCCAGGAAAAAATGTGTCAGTGCTGTAAAAGCAAGGACAAAACTTGTCAGTTCTCTGAAGAGAGGCTCTATATTGCTCCCCAAGCAATTTCTGCAGATGATAAAACAACATAAAAAGTAGGGTCCAAGCCTGGTCAAACCAGTAGTCTGAGCTGGCTATCAGGTAGCTGCCATATGCATTGTGCTCCTGTTTCCTAAATTAGACCCTGAGATTAGAGCATTAGGCAGCGCTGTGAGAAATAGTTTTACACATCCAAAGCAAGCTCTGGGTTACCGACTTCATATTTTTTTCTAGGAAGAGGAAGGGCTCATTTCTGTGAAGATTAATAACATATTTTACTTCTAAGAAGTGAAGTAGCTTTTTCGCACAACAGTAAAAGTAGTTAGGGAAGGGGAATGGTGTGTTTGTATAGGTGCAGAGCTGTTCTGACAGTACATAACTAGAACATACCCAATTTTTTATTAAGAACACTGGAAATAACATAGAACAGGGGTTAAAGTGCATATTAATGTAAATATATTAAGATAATTATGGGTGTAATGATAAATTTACCTATCTTAGTAGATTTAGGGACACTGTAGAATAATCTTGAAATTAGCCTGAAATCCTGTCTAATTCAGAATTAATAGTTTTTTTAATAAATCACTTATCTGTCAAATCACTTAATATAATTTTAAATGCATATAAGACCTTTAGAGTATTACTGATTTCCAAAGAAACGAGGAGCAGCTGAGGGAGCTGGGGTGGTTTTACCTGGAGAAAAGAAGGTTCAAGGGTGATCTTATTGCTCTCTACAGCTGCCCAAAAGGAGGCTGTAGCCAGGTGGGAGTTGATCTCTCCTCCCAGGCAACCAGTGATAGGACAAGAGGACATAGCTTGATTAGGTTTAGGTTGGACATCAGGAAGAGTTTCTTCATGGAAAGTGTAGTTAAGCATTGGAACAGACTGCCCAGGGGGGTGGTGGAGTCACCATCCCTGGGAGTGTTCAAGAAAGAACTGGACATGGCACTTAGCGTTATAGTTTCACTGATATGATGGTGTTCAGATGACCTTGGAGGTCTTTTCCAATCTTAATGAATCTATGATTCTAATGCCTAAGCCATTACAGAGGTAAGTTTAGATCCATAAATCACTTAGGTTTTTTTGAAAACATAAGCTATTTATTATAACTCACGCATATGTACTTAAATGATTATACTCTTTTCTAATCTCAAAGCTGTTGCAATGTGACAGAAGAATACAGTGATGCTTCTATACAATACATAGGCACTACTGCTTGTTCTGTTAACAAAATAATGTTTATTTTGACAGAAGCTGCTGGGAACCCTGTGAATACCCTAATCTTACTGCCTACCCATTCCTCTGCTAAAGATTTTTGTAACTCTGACAACACACACAGCTCCAAGAACACTGAGGTGTTTTTAAAGATCAGCAAAATCCTTTTCCCTCTGTTTATCCCCATGTTTCTCTATTTATCCTCCTCCGTGAGAGGAGGTTTGAGGGATGTGATCTGTGCACCTGAGGGACTAGATCACATCCCCAGCCCACTCTCACTGTCTTGGCCCACCAAGGCAAAAGCTTCTGTTCATCTTTAGGCATGATGCCAAGGAGGCAAAATATCATCAAGGCTAATCAAGGTTGCATTACACGTGTACATTATTGAGAGTGTACCACAGCCTTAATAAAGGTCTCAAAATTGTCTGTTAATATTCTGCCACCACATTATTCTCCTCTTCCCCACCAGCACCACTCCATTTATTCTCTCATTCTCTCCAAGTTAGCTTTTAATCATGAATAAAACACTACAAGAAGCCCCCATTTTTCTAAAACATCCTGTGGTTCCTGCTCAAATGAACTGCTTTGGCTTCAGCCACAACAGCTGTGGTTTGCACTGTTCAGCTTTTCAGGATGGTTTGGCTCAGCAAAATCTACTCTGAAAAAGACAGAAAGATACATCTTCCTCATTTGACAAATACATGTTCATGGTAAAAGACAAGAGTTCCCCCTGCCTCCAAGAAAAGTCATGTACTCTCAGCAACTCTCCAATAACACACACAAATCTTAATCCAGGCTAACTGGAACTGAAATGTTTTGCCTCTCTATTACACCTCACCCCATATGTTTTCACAGTGAATGGGTTTAAAATGTCTACTCATTACCCTGAGATTCTGCTACATGGCCACTGGTCATGAGAAGAATCAAGGTCTCTGTGCTGCGCAGCAACAATGATTCAGTTCCTTTACAATACCCCAAGGAAAGCTGCTAATCCACAGTCACGCACCACAAGGTCTGTTTTTCCACTGACCTCTCTTTTTTACTGCCAGCCGCAGTGCAAATTACGCAGAGCCCAGCTCATTTGGCTCATTTTGCTGCCCCATCAAACACAAGAAGTCTCAGCAACAAGAGATTCTGGATCTCCACTTGTATATATTGGTATAGAATTGCAGCAGTTTGGGTAATCTTTTTGACTTCATGTAACTTTAAATTATTGCATAATCATATTGGGGGTGGGGGTTGATCTACAGTTCCTAATCATAGAAGCTGGAGGGTCTCAGCCAGTAAGAGAAATTAATAAAAATGCAGAAAAATAGGCAAAACAGAGGCTCAGTTTTTCTGGATCCTTACATCACAGAAGTACCAATCACAATAATTTTATGCTGTCCAGATTGTGGCACTCCATCAGGTTAATGAATTCTAGCATGGCGACAAATGATTTTTGTTTCTAAGTAGGCTGTAAGTATTCTCCTTTCAGTCAAGTGATTTTACATCATTAAAATTTCAATTAAATTTCAGAAAGAATTTTGTATGTGAAGCATATGAGTATCTTGCAAAAGCTTTGTCAAGGTTTCAGCTCTCTATTTAGAAACACATACAGTTAATGTCTGTTAACCGGTCCTGCCATTTACAATCCCATCCAAAACATACAAATCACATCATTCTTTATGCAGCTATACATCATCTATAGCATCAGACTCTACAGAACACTCTGTTTAAGAGTCAAGGAGGTACTCAGATTTGAATTCATCATTTCTGTGTTTTCAGAGAAACAAAATGTGCTGATGAATGGACAGCCTCACAGCTGCAGACACAAATGGTATTTTTCCTCCTGACTACTTCCATCAGCACCCTCACAGATGACTTTCGCACCCCTTTTTCTCAGTTCCTGAAACACCCTGCAAGTGCAGCCAGATGCACATTGATGTTCTGCTGGTAACAGATGCTTACACAGCAGATCTAATTACAGACTTAGGCACTGCCTAGATGACAGTCAAATTAATAAATTATCACTCAGTCATTCATGGCACCACAAAGTCCAGGTGTGGGGTTTCTTTATTATTTTTATTCAGAGCACAAGGATGCTCATAACTCCCTCATAGACACAAAAAGTATTATTAGTTCAGAGAAAGACATACAAGATGATACCTATAACACATTTGGGGGTTATGCAAAAAAATACAGATTCTTTTAGGCAGGGGTCAAACATTTGTTCTTTCAATATTGTGTCTGCTTCAAGTAGAGATAACTAATATAAAAGAATAAGAGGCAAATAACAAAGTGACTTGGTGGTCAAAGACCCAAGTCTTTACAAACAATTTGATTGAAACCCATCAGGTGCTTAACTCTTCTTGCAATGGGAGTGAAGAAGAGATGAAAGATATCCAGCACTTTGCAGCACTCAACACTGCTGGACAGTTTCTTCTAAACCCACAGTAGCAACTGCAGTAACCTCTGAGAGTGAATGATCGTATACCACGGCAGGCCAAGTTCATCCTTGAGAGAAATAAAATTAACACTTTTCAAATATTAACCTCAATGGAATTGCATTTTTTGTCCTTTTGGTTTGTTGTTGTTGTAATGTAAGCTTTTGCTTACATTTTGCTTACATTTTGCTTAGATTAGAAGAATCCTCTCCCTCCTGAGTGCAGGAAAGATTATATTTTTAATTTCATCAGCTGCATTTGAAAAATTTAATAAGTGCTTTTTATTAAATTAATTTTAAATTAATTACCCTGACAGAAATAATTACATCTTCACCTCTGTCTTATATTAGCAAATAAGGGAAAGGAAGAAAAAAAAAATCTATGTGATATAATGTGCTCAGGACAGATGGATAGATAGATCAGTCAGTCTTAAAATTAATGAGGTAGGAGCTCACTTAATAGGAGAACAAATAATCCTTCATTATTTCTTATGTGACCATGATGGATCTACGAACCAAAACTTTAAGGACAATTGAACTCCAGCAGGGAGAAACAACCCTCAGTGCCTCCATGCTGAAAGGCCAAATGCCTGCCTAAGTGGCCAAGACCTGACCCCAAGCTAAAGCTTTTAAATTCTTTGATCCTCTCTCTCAGGATTTGCATCTGTCACTGGGAATAGCAATGCTTAGGACATTCGTTATTACTGAGTCAGTTTTTACTTTTGAGTGTGCAGTTCTTTATCCTGAATGCACAGGAGGAACACAGTAAATGCAAAAGCACCAGTGTCAAATTCTGTGCAATTCTACTGGTTTACTGTTTCATAGATAGATGTGTACTCAGAACTACCGCAGATATTCTAAACATTCATATCTGCAGCCAGAGGAGACAAATTAAGATGGGATTTAACACGTTTACTGTAGCCAGATGATAACTAAAAACAGAGTCATCCTAATAGAAGAACATAAAATATCCTAAATCGAAAGGGACCCACAAGGTTCTTCAAAGTCCAACTCCAAGATAATAAAGAATGTCTGCAAACCATGTCTGCTCATCTAACATGATGTGTTTAATATGCTTTATTGCTTGCAGCAGTCAGAGTATTTCTTTACAGCCTTGAATTGCTGCAATCCCTCAGCTGCCATCAGCTGCTGCGTCATTCAGCCCTGCTCGCAGAATTCCACCCGCAGACCTCGGCTTTCATTTAAACCACTGATGTACTTGCTCCAGACATGCTCCTGAAGCCTCAGAGTGATGGAGAAAAGGTAAATTACTGAAAAGGTGAATTATGAATTGTTTTGGGGTTTTCCTAAGAAAATATCATTACCATTTGTCTAGTCCTTTTCTTATTCATCTGTGAATGGTAAATGGAAGATGAAAACATCATCATGCTTGTTAATTCCTGTAGAACAAAATTAGATTTCACTCTATGCATTTTAATGGCAGCATTGTCTACACACTGCAGGATTCCACTCAAATTAAAAAAAAAAACCAAGAAAACAAAAACCCAAACAAAACAAAAACAAACAAACAAACAGAACAAAACAAACACCAACCAGTTCAAAAAGTTGTATGCAATGTGTATTTTGCTTCAGTGACTGTGACCTTTGAAAATATTCAAGCTACTGTTTGATTTAACATTTCAGCAGCAAATCCATTTTAATGCACAGAGGACCATTTCAAAGTTCACAAAACTGTTTGCATAGATGAGAAAAGGACTAACAGATTCCTTCCAAGAGGAGAATAATCTGAAACCAGCAAGTTTGCTCATACACGGTCTGACACCACACATTTCTTATAGCTTCCAGACACAGAGCAGCATTTTGCAAGCAGTTTGGTTCAAAGTTGATATAAATCACCAGGAAACCTTCCACTATTTCAGTGGATTAAATCCTTCTCACTTCTACTAGACATTTTCCTGCAACTACATCATAAAGCAGAAATCAGAAATTATGTAGAAAAGACAGACCCCGGAATACAGGTGAGGTTACATCATCACCAACCCCTGGCACCTGCCCTGATTAGGGATCACATTCCAGGTCACTTGTTTACTGCCATATTTAGACATAGCAAGACCCGAAAGGCAGATGCCAAACTGCCCCAAAGGCACTCTCACATCAGCAGAGTTGTCTGCTGTTCTCACAGGTATTTTGGCTTCCCCTACTGTTGCTTAGCAAGCATCTCCCATGCACTGATGCACAGCTTGATTCAGTCACCCAAATGTCAGCACCTGGTGCCCCCTGAGAAGGCTCAGGGAATCCTGCATAAAGCATCAGGGAGTACACCAACACTGGATGTATCAGTGCCTTGGGTGGTTGTCTCAGTATCGTAAGTGCCTCCAATGTTGGGATGAGTTCAGATAGCTCAAGGTCTCAGGAAGGCTAAGAGGTGCAATTTGTTTTTGAACTTTTGCTTTGCCATTAGCAGCATCTGAACTTACGCCTACTTCAGTTAGCAAAGGAGCTCTATCAACAGAACAGTCTCTACCAAAAAAAAAAAAATTGTTAGTTTTGGGGCTTTGCCTTTTTTCCCCTTGCCTAAAATAATGCACATCGCTTACTGAAAGGTCATGAGACCCCTCCTGTTTATCTCAGCTTTTGAGATAAAAGTTTAGGTGTCATTTCTTTTTCCTAGGTTTAAATGGCATAATACTGTTTTAATCTCTCCAGCTGGGCAACTGCTGTTTTTGTGGATGTTGTTCATCATCTTCTGCTATTGCATTATTTAGACATTCTGCAACAGATAGTGGCACTCAGGCTAAATATTTTCAAAAACCAGTAAAACAAATCCCCTTCAAAATATTAGTTGTGTGGAGGGAAATTCTACCACAGCTGAACAGGATTTCACTTTTATAATGCCAACCTTACTGATACTCTTTATGCTTGTAGATATTTGCATCCAAAAATGAGCTTCGGGACAAAATACTAATGAAATATTGGCAAGTGTCCTGCAAATTATGCATCAAATTATTCATCACATTATTCATCTTAACACCCTTCCAAAATTGCATTTGGGAAAATTCAGGAGCAACAACACAGCACGCGAAGGAAACGACACCAAGAATCCAATTCGTCCTTGGGCTGATGCTCCTTTATCCTCCTCTCGAAGAGGATGGAGACTTTAAGACCAGGTTTCATTGAAGAGTCCAAGAAAGTTTTCCTTGACTTCAACAAACAAAATTCTGCCTTTACTGAGGATGAATTTGAATTACTACTATCTCTCAAGACTTTTCACAGCTGGAAAGAAAGACAAAAATATACCTTTGTGGCTGCTGCATTTATTCTCACAAAAGAGCAGATGGAGTAAGTGTGTAATTGCTTTTATATGAGATCCTAGCAGGTCAAAGGTAAAACAGGAAAAACAGACCTCTAGAAAATTAGTTTGAATGCCTGTAGTGTTTCTTGCTCCCAGGAATAATTCTGTCTCCATGCTCTGCTTTATTGGGCTGTTTTGGGGGCTACCTGCCAGCCTCTCTCCCATACACAGTAATACCAACATAGAGATGGTTCCAGGAGGTCTGAACATAGAGGGGTCAGAGGGGAAACAAACCAGACAGTTTCTTCACCCAAGAGGTGGTTAAACTGCAGGACTTTGTCATAGAGTGTTGTAACTATGAAGACATGGGTTTGAAAGGACTCTGGTCAAATTCACGCAAAACAAATTAAACCTGGAGATTATTAAAGATAGATTTTGGTGCAAAGAGTAACAAACACCCTCCAGAAGTTCCTGAACTTTACTGGACACTGGGAAAGCATTCCAGGATATTAACAAGTTTACCCTGCCCTTTTCCTCTTCTCTGGCTTTCTGAGGTTGCCTGGTCTTCCAAATGGACATTAAGCCTCATCAAGCACAGCCTTCCTCACGGTCCCATGCTCTTCCTCTCTGCACTGCTCCTGCAGCCAGATGGTAATATGCTGGAAAGGCTGCTCCAATACAGTCAGAGCATGACGGGAACAAAATAAGTCCCTAAAGGAGCCATAAAATCACATTTTACTTATTACACCATAACTCCTCCAAGCAAGCCAGTCCTACAGCAGATCAAACTTCACTGACAAAAGCTTGGCTTCTCCCCCAAAAAAAAAAAAACAGACTACAACTCTCACAACATAATTTTCCAAGTCCTACCAGGAGCCCCTAGATAAATAACCACCCAAGCCATTTGTAGCACAGGCACCTTCCCACAGATATTTGTCTAAAGAACAAGCTCAAAATATCGATGGAGCTGTTCAGTGTTTTGGCAGCGAGTTACAAATATTTATTGATTTAGCTTTCCAACAGATTCAAGTGTTCAGACTGTTATCCAGCGTGAAGGTACATATTTCCCTCTTGAGTCCTGACAGGAAAATAAAGGATTTCTGCCCAACTAGTTTATCACTATTCTCATTCTCCCATAGCTATCAATACCACCGAGCCCCACATGTCAGCCATATTCTGCCCAAGGATTGATTTTACCCTCTGGTCTGCTACAGACATGGTGAGATTTGCTGGTGCCTTCCTAATGGACCTGCTCTTTCCTCAGAGTTGCTCTAAAGAACAGAGCACCCTCCTCACCATAACCCAACTAAATATTAATAACCAACATTCTTCCTGCAAATTGCATACAATACATATTTTTATGTGCAAAAGAACCACTACGGGGAGAGGTACAATCCAGTAATGCCACCAGATGATTTCCCATACAAACCATTTTATTAACTTCAGCTTTGTTCCACGCCAGATGTCCCAGTAACAGATCATACGTGTTAGATTCATAAATGCACATAAAAACCAGACTCAAAGAAAAGATCTTAATGATGGTAAATTCTTTCTCTTTTTCTCAGTTCTTTTTCTCAGTTTCACAAGCTCACTCTTCATTGCACCCTGGCAGATTCTCTCAGCACAGTGCATGCTTATAAAGCTATTATCTAAATCTGATGGCTTACAATCCATGAGGCTTTGTCCACGTATGATTAGCATAATGCTTATCAGCTCCAAGTGACATAGGGATAGGGCTTTTAAATTATTTCCAACCATGTGTAACTAAATTGGCCAAAAACTTTGCTGTCCTTTCGGGTTCAATTCATCAGACACATAATCTTGGTGCTGTTATCTACAAAAAGGACTTGAACACCCTTAGCTCGCTGTCCCCTTATTAAGCAAAAGAATCATAGTCCTGTTGTTACTGTACCTATATCACCATACAAAGGACAACCCACCAGTGATGCACTATTGAGCAGAAAAAGCCAAAGTCTCTTTAAAACTCAATTTCCCTGTTGTCTTTTTTTTAATTTCAATTTTACTAACATGCCTGCTTTTCATCTTTGAAATAATTGGCAGTTGTTCAGCCACAAACACACCTTTCATCCTTTAAAAAGCCCACAGGTCTCGTTATGCTAACTCTCTCCTGCATCCATGGAGAGCAGCCCAGTAGGCATTTGTTAAACCTCTCCTTTGAAGTACTATTGTTTGGATGTCATGGACTTTTCTTCTAACCTGAGCTTATGAAAGAGGCTATGTGCTTTTCACTCTCTCATTTCCACATAATTTCGAGACCAAGTAAAGCAAGGAAATGAGGCATGGTGCCTCTGTATATTTGAAAGAAGCATGGGTTTGGATTGTCATCCCCTCTGTGGCACCAATTCCTGCTGCTTCTGCTTCTCACAGTGCTCTGGGAACCCTAGAGTTCAGCCTCCAGGCAGAGTAAAGCCAATGTCTGCACACACTCTAAGGGAACCTGGGTTTATCTGCTCAGAGACACTGACCCACAGCAACAGGCAGGTGCAGGCAGCACACAGCTGTAACCTGTGTGCTGTTGCCTGGCAGCAGGAATCTGCTCTTCTTCAACTATGAGAAAACACTCATCCACTCCCTTCCAGCACTCCTTTGCCACAGCTTCCCTCGACACAAACAGGTAACAAGCACAGCTTCCAGCACTCACTGGCTTAGGTGCACAAGCAAAAAATGACACAAATAGCTGATGTAGCATGAAATGACACATCACAAACTCATGCACATTACGCACCTAACATCAGTCCTGTGCACACACCTCCTGGAGGGGTACCACATCCTCCTTTCCACTTCGAAAAGCTGTTGCAAAAGCAGGTGGAGATGTACTCTGGAATGTTTTTGGTACTTTCAGTCATCAGCTCAGTCATCAAGCCCATATTCACATGATCCCAGCAGGCTCGCCCTTGGCCATGGCTCAAGGTCTAAAGCCCTGCCTCACCACCAGCCACTGCTTCCTACACTTACACAGGAAATGCTCATACTGTAAATAGAGCATCTCCCAGACATTTTTACCACAACAATATAAAATGGTTACAGCTTCCTAGAGTATCTTGTCTCTCCCCTTTTGGAATTCTTCTGTACTCCTGGATTTTTGCTATGCCTTCATTGTTACAGTGTCTCATTTATGTTAGTTAGTGTCTCATTTAATTGGTTTTATACCAAGAATAACATCTTGTTTACTTTAGTCCACTTCAGTCTCCATGGTCTTTTGTGCAGTGCTAAATTGCATCTGACTCTCTCTCTCTTTATATATATATCTATATATATATATATCTATATATATATATATCTCAGGCTCACTTGAGCCTTTCATGCACAGCAGTGATAGTTAGAAATTAAGAATATCTTCTCTCAGGTTTTTGGAGCAGATAAACTATAGTAAGGGAACATTTGAGACCTATTTTGGGGAACTGTATTTTGAAGATGTGTTTGAAGACAGAATCAATTGCTGTTATCACAAATAATTTATCTCCTTTTTCTTACTTCATTCAACCTTCAAAGAACAAAGGTTAAGCTTTAGAGTGTTCATCTGTAATAAAAAATTATAAAAGAAAAAGGCATAAATCATTTGTTTCAAAGGCACTGGAAACCCAACAAACAACTTGAAATAGATACTGTTCTTTAGCACTGGGCTCCCCACCATACAGAGCATAAGGGAAAGTAATTCTGTGAAGAGCTAGAGGAAATTTTGGAATTTCAAATTTTTTATGATAAGCATCTAGTTTTAATGGGCAAATGAGTAAACTGAAGAGCCAGAACTTTTCTTTCTAGGACAGAAAACCATATTCAGAGAGAATATGGTTTCAACTTTTAGGGAAAAATAATCCAAACAAAAATACAAAAAAAACCAACCAACCAAACAAACAAACAAAAAAACCCACACAAAAACCCAAACCAAACACACACACACACACACAAAAAGGCAAAAACCAAACCAAAACAAAACAAAACACCCTCCTCCAGTAACAAGCAGATTATCCAGCTCATTGTATGGATGCAAATGAAGCCACCACTAAAGATCTGTGCAGAGGATTCACTCCTCCTTTTGACCTTAGCTCTCACATGCCAATTACCTACTTTGGTTTAAATAGTTGTTCCTCAGCCAGTGAAAAACACTTGCTGTTTCCATAGATGTTAATCTCTCTGCAGCTGAACAGGAGCTCTGCTCCAACAGCTCTTTCAGAGAACATAAGGATTTAGGATGCTGCAGACACCCATTTTCTTGGGCAGTCAGAGCTTATTCCCTTTCCAAATCACATATCATACCATATCATGCAGATATACCCCCAGAAAGATGGGACAAACATGATATGGCAAAGCCTGCAGAACCCTGGCTAAACCCTTATTCACCTATTTGCACAACAGAGGTCACAAAATATCACTGAAATTCTGAAATCAAAAATGCCAAAGGCTCCATGGAGACTTTAATGACATTTTGTGAACATTTGTAGACATTTTACATGCATTTTAATAGGGTGTTCTGTGTACTAAGAGAATGATATGTGTGTATTATACCAAGGATGGGGAGGATTGGCTAGTGTGGCACCTGAGTGTGGTGTTTCCCAGAGAAGTTGTGGATACCCCATACTTTGAAGTGTTCACGGAGCTTGGAGTAACCTGGTCTAGTGGAAGGTTGCTGGTGTCCCTGCCACCCGTGGCAGAGGGGTTGAACTAGATGATCTTTAGAGGTCCTTTCCAACCCAAACCGTTCTATGATTCATTCTGTTGGCTTTGCTCAGCTCATGAAGGTTCACAGCAAAACTCAGGAGCTGAGCATCCAAGCCCATCTGTTAGGACTTGAATCACGTTCAGTCAAATACCACAATATAAAGTGGAAGCTGCTGTTTTGTAACTTAAAAAGTGAAACACTTTGCAGATTGCAGGAAAGCAGATTAAGGATTTCTTTCACATTCTAGAGATTGATACAGCCTCAGAAGACTTTTTAACAGAAACTCAGGGACTCGATCTTTCTGTCTAAATGGTACCTTTCTCACAGGCAGTTTCAATGCTTTCTTCTCCCCCTCCCGCATAGAAAGAGAAGTTCTTAGCCTCTCTGCCTGAGGCCTTGGGAAGGGTGAGGTCTGTCCCTCCACCAAACTAATCTGACAAATTAATATTTGTCACTGTCCATGACTACTGCTAATTCATCCTACGCTGTACTCTACACACCTGAGGAAAGAGTAGTAAACAACTGCCTTGTCTTGAATGTGATCCCAATTTTTTTTTGGCTGCTTCCCAGAACAAGAAAACAACCCACTGCACATGCTCAAGTTCTAATTATAAATAGTAATGCTCAACTTTTAAACCACCGAGGCTCTGCAGCTAATACAGCACGTATGGGATGATGGGCCCTATTCCAGGCAAACAAGTAAGATGCTGTTAATGTGCACAAAAAGGGCAACAGCCCCCATCGGGGCAGGGAGAAACTGCTCTAATATAAGTAATTTGCAAAAGAAGATTTCATTTCACATCTGAACTCAGAACAGATATAAAAATAGGTTATTGTGTTTGGGACTGGCATTTTAGACAATGCTTAGGTCAATAAAAGTCTGCTGATCCTCTGCATTTAATGCTGCTTCCCAAGCGTCAAATCCTTCTCTATTTTTTCTCCTAATAACAAAGCTGTTTTCCTCCTGTCAAGATATATGAAGTGATAGATTGTGACTTATGTAATTACAGCAGCTCATCTACCTCAAACCAGTGGCCTCAGTTAATCACATAACTGCTGCCAACAATAACAAATAGGAACAAAACCCAATTCTAAACAGAAAATTATGTCAAGTAAATTAAAGAACAAATAACGCTGATGGAATCACAACCTGCTTGTAGGCATTTTACAAGCAAACCTCATCCCAATAAATCCAGCAAATTCTGTAGTTATCCACTCAATACTGCTTTCATCCAAGTGGATGAAATTTTACGATGAATTTCAGAGAGAAACAATAAATTACTACATTAAGAATCAAGATAATATTATATCAGCTCTTCTGTGTGCATAAGGGCCATCTCCAATTCAGGTGTTAAGTAGATTAATTTATATTGCCATATAAGAAGAAATCAAATTTGCCTGGCCGGATTTAATTTCCATTCCACTTATGGAGACTTCCTATTAAGTCTGAAAAGCATTTAAGCTATTTATGAACTTAAGTTTAAATGGAAAAATCTGCAAACCTCAAAATAATGGTTTGACTACTCATTGAGGTTGTGAATACCCATCTCATCTATCTAATCTGAACTATCAATTTTAAACCAGGTATCTCTCTCCAGACAGGTACTGTGACCACCAGTCTAGTGTTCTTGGGAAGTGTCTCCATTTGCTTTGCTGAAGCAGATCCATTTCCAGGCAAAACAGGCTCCAAGTGGGGATATTAATCAAATTCATTACTAACAGAATCAGAGCAGGAGAATGAGAAATAAATCTTAAAAACACCTTCTTCCACCCATCCTTCCTTCCCAAGATCTGCCTCTCTCCCCACAGTGGCACAGGGGGTTATGATCAGTTCATCACAGATTGCTTCTGCCACTGTGCGAGAGGAGTCCTTGCCCTGCTCCCCGTGGGGTCCCTCCCACGGGAGGCAGTTCTTCATGAACTTCTCCAGCGTGAGTCCATCCCAAGGGCAACAGCTCTCCACAAACTGCTGCCACGTGCGTCACTTTTCCATGGGATGCAGTCCCTCAGGAACAAGCTGCTCCAGTGTGGGTCCCCACAGGGCCACGAGTCTTTCCAGAAAAACCTGCTCCAGTGTGGGCTCCTCTCCCCCTGGGTCAGCAGGTCCCTGCCAGGACCCTGCTCCAGCATGAGCCTCCCATGAGGTCACAGCCTCCTTTGGGCATCCACCTGGTCCAGTGTGGGTCTCCTCCACAGGCTGCAGATGGATCTCTGCAACACCATGGTCCTCCATGGACTGCAGGGACACAGCTCCTCCACCACAGTCTTCAGGGGAACCTCAGCTCCAGCTCCTGGAGCACTTCCTCCCCCTCCTTCTCCACTGGCCTTGATGTCTGCAGACTTGTGGACATGTTCTCTCTCTGCTCTTCTCTGGCTGCAATTTTAATCTGCACAAAACCTTTTTTTTCTCCTTCTTAAATATGTTATCACAGAGGTTAAATTAATTCAAAAGCTAATAATTATCTCCTTTTAAGGTAACTGTACAGGAGAGACAGTGTCATATTCAGAGTACTTACTAATACCATTATACTTAAGCAATTTATTTAAGGTAAACAAATCACTAACATCTCATCACCTAAGCAAATTTTGTAAAAACAGAAAAAAATTAAATAAAATCATGCTGCATTAACAACCCTGTTCAACTTTGGAAACACCTCAAAGCAATTCGGCTCAGGAAGATAATCCTCTTAATTAGAGCTTGTGATGTATCTACAAACATGCAAAAACAGTCCTGCATTTCAGGATAACGCGTTAAAAGGCTTCTAGCTCTGGCAACCAGAAGCAGGAGTTAACCTCTTCTTCAGCTCCAGAACTATAGAAAGCAGGAAAGCTTCATCCTCTCTACTAGCAAAGTCAGGAACACACACATATCCACACATATTTTAAAAAAAAAAAAAAAAAAATCTGCTCTTACATTCAATAGTCTGCCAAAGCCTTACAAGCTTTTACAGAATTATACTAGTTATATTCATGAAGAACACAGATGAGTGTCACAGCAGTCAAGAATTAGGTTACATTGGCCCTCACTGTAAGCCAGTCAAGGACAAACAGAATGAATGACAAAAATGAGGGAGGACAGGTAGAATCCAGGTACTGCTGTACCATTTTCAAACTGATGTGAAGTGGGTCAGCATAGGAAAGGCAGTGGCACTGCCATCAAGGACTACCAGATTAATAAATTAGCACAGAATCATCCCTGAACACCTACTTATGCTACATATCTTCCCCTCATATCCTGATCTTGCTATGGACCAAATAGGTTACGAGGCCATTTCAAAGGCACTGGTGAAACAATACCTGTGTGATGTTAACATCACTGCACTTAGATCAAAATAAACCATTAAAAGAAGGAAAACGGCTTTGGGGGAAAGTATTCTTGAGACAACAGAAGTGACTTTCCCTACTATCTTCAAAAGAACATTACCACAGGAATGGAATAATGCAGTAGTAAACAATACCTGAGTAGCTCAGGATGGTTAAGAGGGAAGTGAAGATCAACATATTTGACAGAGTTTCTTGGGTGCAAGAAAAAAACCAAATTCAGGTAACAGCACTCAAGTCTATTGTCATGTCATTGGGTGGTTCATTCTGTGTGAAAAACAAGTCAAGCCAGCAGAGTCAGTCACAAGATAATTACGAAGTACACGTAAATATGTAAAAGTCGTTTTATTCTCCTACAGAATCAAACAAAAACTAGTTGTGTGAATAAACACCTTAATTAAGACATTTTTAAATGTAGATCTAATACTGCAACCTTTCCCAGAATGCCATGATTCTGACCTGGGAAAGACAATAAAAACAGAGTATATCAGTGCAGTAATTAAGGCTTCAGTTATCCACTACCTCATTAGTTCTGCCTGTGGTCCTTACATTTAAGATTTTTTTTTTGTGGCAGGAGCCATCATCTACAGATACAGCCCATGTCTCATAAGCTGGTTCTTTCTAACACAGATGTGAGGTTCGTGTCAGGACTTTCTGACACCTCTAATACATCACATCTGTCATGTTCTTAATTTTTGCATTCTGACTCAAGGAAGAAGAGTTTGTCATACTATCAGGACCCATTAGAAACAGAGATAACAATGTTTTAAGTGATCTTTCTCTAAAATTCTTTGGCAGGTGTCTGAGAGAGAGTTGCTGTCACCAAAGTTTCAGCAGCTGTAGGAAAATACCAGTACAAGAATAAGTTATAATATCCAGGTCCAGGGGCAATGGGCACAAACTGAAATGCCAGAAGTTTCATTTGAATACAAGGAAAAACTTCCTTACTTGGAGTGTGGCAGAGCACTGTAACAGGCTGCCCAGAGAGAATATCTCCTCTGGAGATATTCAAAATCCACTTGGATGCATTCCCATGTAACCTGCTGTAGATAAACCTGCTTTAGCAGGGGGCTTGGACGAGATGATCTTCAGAGGTCCCTTCTAACCTCAACCATCCTGTGATTCTGTGATCCTTATCAGAGCTTCAGTGGATCTGGAAGCAGGAAGGCTCCTGGAAGCAGAGGAGTGGGTTTCTAGTCCCAGGTCCCAACAGGAAGAGTAGGAGAAAGAACTGACACTGAGACAAAGACAGTTAATATTGCAATCTCTGAGAATGGGGACCTAGAATTAATGGGGATCTTTCATGAACCTTTCTTATAATCATGAGACAATGCTCTGCTTCCACAAATTCAAGGATTCACAGTCCTTCAGGGATACCAGTTAAGCCCTAGGAAAACTTAATGGGGAAACAGGGGACTGACTTTGCTTCAGAACCCTCCCATTTACCAGTGCAAATCTCCTCCATTCCCTGCTGCATTGTCAGCTTGTGTACAAACACTTGTGCTAGCCTGAATCTTCAGGTTCAGGAGAGGTCTCTGCAAGGATCTACCCAGGGAAACCAAATCACTGAACTAGCCTTTAAAAGGGGTGAAATCAAGAATCACTTTTGTGCTAGGGCAGTGCACCAGAGCAGCTGAGCAGGGTAAGTCCCTCACTGATGCCCTGCCCAAGCTGCCATAGCGGTCTGAGGAGCATCGGGTTACCAAGCTGGCATGGGTCTGGACAGGACAGGGTTAGTTTTTGCAGTAACCAGGAGGGGGCATAGCCAGGACACAGAGGTTATTCTGTACCATCTCACATCATTGCTGGGGGAAGTGGGGGGGGGAGGGAGTCTCTTCTGAGGAGAAGGAGTTCCTTCAGGTCAAGTAAGAGTGGAGGAGGGAGCAGGGGTGTGTCCGTGGTTCCGAGCAGGAGGTAGCAGCCGGGTATTGTCTCTTGTCGGGGTTTTGACAGTGAGCAATAAACGCTTCTTTTCTTGTACCCTCTGTCATTAGCATTGTTGCTGTCACTGTTTGTTTTCTTATCTCACTGCTGCTTCCAGTAAATTTGTGCCTCCAATTCTCCTCTCCATCCCATCACAGAGGAGAGCAGGAATGGGAGGGGTGGAGCAAGGAAACGGCAATGTGGTTTCAGAGAGTCTCAGTGAGAGCACTAAATTGGGGAGTACCGTTCCTAAACCACAACACAGGCAATGCCCTGCACTGCTCGTGGTGTCTGCCAAAAGAGTTGGGCACTTTTCAAGAAAACCTTCTTGTTTAATACAAACCAGTTACCTACTGATGTCCTACCCTGGAAGGGAGGCTACACAGCAGCCTGGTCATTTTGCATGGCATAAACCAAATTGTTTTCATAACAAACTGAACTGGCACACAGATTTCTTCTGTTTAGCCTCTTTAGCTTATTACAAATCCCAGGCTGCAACAGTGGTGAATAAACAGCGTTCCCAAGCACTGGTTTAAGTAAGCAGCATCATGAAGTTATTCTTGTTACACAGGAGCTCCTGATAATATTGCAACCTTTATTTTTTTACTCCTTCACTGTGCTGAGAAAAAAGCACTGTCCTCTACTTTGGTCACCCCTTAGCACTCACCAGCCACTCATTTTCAAAAATGCCAGGAGAAGGACAGGCATTTCTGCTAAAGTAATGTTTACTATAAGCAAATTCCCAAACATTTAGAGAAGTTTTATGCAGACCCCATTGTAAAGATCTTTCATGGTAATTTTTGTATTCAAAATAAAATAGCCAAAAGGTACTTTAAATAGACACCTGATCTGGCAGCAGAGTTTCTTAAAGCTAAAGGCTAAATGTAGAAAGCCACAATACTATTATCAGCACGTAGAGTAAGTCTCAGAAGCATCATTTGATCAGGTCTGACTCTTATTTCACTCTCCAGGCACTTCAGTAGGAAATAGCTTGCCTACCACTTCATAAAAACACAAGTTTTATCTGCAATTTCTAACAGCTTCACATAATAGGGAAAAAAATATAATCAAGATTTTTAAAAGTAGCTTTAAAGGAAATATAAACAAAACTCTCACCCCTGGAAAAGCTGTATGGAGCTCTTTATCCATAACTTCACCAGGAGGAAGTATTATCTCTCTTGGTTTACCTGGTGTTTATGCCTCAGAGGGAGCAGGTGTTCCTGCAGCCATGGTGGAAGAGAGAAAAAGGAAGCTGTAGGTCTGCTTACAAAAGGAAACAAATTGGCAGCAAAGAAATACATTCAGCACAAGCCATGCTTTCCTCTGCTGCTCTGTCAGGCTCCCAGAAAGCCAGAAGGTTAAGTGGGAACCGAAAGCAGTTCCTCACTGCCCTAGGAGTCAGAACTTGTGTCCAGACACAGAACTGAACTAGACAGCTAAGCC
Source organism: Myiozetetes cayanensis (assembly GCF_022539395.1). NCBI lineage: Eukaryota > Metazoa > Chordata > Aves > Passeriformes > Tyrannidae > Myiozetetes > Myiozetetes cayanensis. The sequence goes on along the minus strand of NW_026086604.1, from coordinate 38,557,309 downwards.
AGCCACATTCAGGAGGAAAGTGAAATGGCTACATGTGTGCTATGACCTGGTTATTAAAATTATTAGAAATGCCTCTGCTTAAATTGAGGTACAAATGAAACCAGATGCCAAAGTCAACAATATGAGTTTTATTTAATGGTAAATGTGAGACAGAGAGATAGAAAGAATTAGGAAAAGGAGAGAGGAAATAAAGAAAGGGACAGAGAGAATTTAAAACAGAAAATGTATCACCACTCCATGTAACCCAACAGTGTCCCATTGGTCTGGTTCTTCTGGTCTTCTTGGTGGTGAGGGTCCCACAAAACAGAGAGTCTAATGGATTAATATATGTTCAGGAGATGCCAGGTACCTCCCCTGGGGGTAGGGGCAGAAGCTTTGCAGTCTCTTGTGATAATCTCTGGATTTGTTACTTCACTTGGATCACTTGCAGTCCTCTGGTGGTGGAAGGCTTCAGGAATGAGTTGAGGGGGCACTTTGGGGGTCTTTGATGGTTCATGAGCCCTTCTCAGCTGCCTCTTGCATGAATGTCCCCTGTGTATGTGGTCATGCCAGAGCGGGGAGTGTGGGTGGTTTACTCCTTCAGTTTGGTGTGGAGAGATTTATTTCACCACCTCACACCCAAAACACCTTCACCACTGCCTGGGCCTTGTTTACTTCTCCTCAGACCTGAAATGATTAGACAATAGTCTTATCTCAAGTCCCCATTCCAAATTCCAGTCGGGATGCATGGGGGGAGGGGAGGAACCTCGGTGGACACAGACAGTTGCTTCTTTGCAGTTTGACAAAAAGTCTTTCTATGATTTTGAGAATTTTTAAGACATTACTGAGATTTCAGTCCATCACAATGTGCGCTACACTGAAGCCTCAGCACACGTCCTCAAAGGGTTTGGTTTGTTGGATTTTCCTAAGGTAAGAAAGGTGGTAGCTGGATGACTATAGAGAGGAAAACAAGCAAACACCATCAGTTATTTTACAAGTCTTGCAAAGCCACACCAACTGTTGATAGCTGAAGGGCAGCTTGAGATCCTCCACTTACTGAACTCTTTTCACATCCCTTTACCTGACAAACATTCCCAGTTGAAGACAAGGGAGAAAAAACCAGCTCTACAGATGTTGCACCATGGACATTTCAAATTAAACATGACTGAGCAGTGGGAGGGGGAGATGGCACAGAGCAGTCTACTTTGACAAAGACTAAGATTTAACTTGCTTGTGCACAAGTTATTACCATCACCTACAGAAGCTGCAATGGAGTTCCTTTCAGTGTTTCTCAAAAAGTGGTTTACGCTTCACTCCTATTGATTTATGGTAAACAGACGATGAGCAAATAGTTACCTTTTGATTACTTTTGTTATTATTTATCTCAGAATTCTATTTTAAATTTATAATATATTATCTAATTCTCTCAGGCTACTGAGTTCAGGGCACACAGATTAAATTTTAAGTACCGCGTTGCTGATACTGCAGAGCCAGGGTCTTGTGGGATATGACCACAGTGAATGCAAAAAACGCCTATTACAAGCACTGCATGAAATGGGTCTTCAAGAACATGCTCTTCACAGTCACCATTTTTCAACATCTGTTCCTCAAGTTGTCTTGAGGCAGAAGGTGAAGAGGAACCTTTTAAAAATCTATTGATTTCAAGTGTTATATTTATTGTGTCTGATGATCTAGGATGACTCCATAGTATGAACTAGCTTTTTTAACCAAAATTGTGATTTTCCGTATCTGTGAACAGAAAAAATTTAAGCTGTAGTCTCACAGCCAGCAAGAGATATGTGTTTGCATCCCCATTGCTGCAGAAAAAAACCATGGGAAAAAAAAACAAACAAACACCAGACTTGCCAGATTAAAAGCAATAGGATAAAAATCTTGACTACTTCTTTAGAAATAGTATTGACAGAATACTGGAATGTATAAGAAAAGTAGGTAAAATACAAAACAGAAGAGGCATAAATAGCCTTTTCTTACCAGAGAAAACTATTTTTTTCTGAAACATTTCCCTTATTCTAGGTCATATCCATCATCTGCTTAACATAGCAAGACAATGTATTTAAATTGTGAAATTCTACCAATTCTAAGATAAATTAGGATATAATACAGAAAGAACTAGATGGCCCCTAAGAAGTGAAACAGTAAGAGAGATGTGACATTCAGAAACACAACAGAAGGTACAATTTATGTACGTCCAGTAAAAGAACGTCACCAATTGAAGACATCCCAAATGGATTTTAGTATTTCACCAGTGGTCTCATGCCCATACACTTGGATAGGAAAGAACGAGCTCTGTTCAAGTGCACCAGCTGGAGGAAGCCAGATAAAAATTGATTCTTTGTAAATGCATTGTAATCTTTGTAAGTCTCAAAGATGAAGACATCCTGTGATCTTCTAGGGGAAAAAAAAAAAAGTGTTGTCGTGATTCCCACAGTGGCAGACTCATAATCCAAAGCTTTATTTTAGCCAACTAAACCTGACAGAATAGGCTTGTTTTGCACGCTTCCTGACCATGGAAATTGCCTAGAGAAAGATGACCTTTAAGTCCACAATTTATCATGTTTTCTTGCTACAAAATAATCTGATGATGTAGCAGTTCTACGATTTCCAAATCAATACGTTTTAACTGTCCTTGCCACAATCAGCTATCCAATTTCTTTGCCTATTTTTTTTGGTAGAGCTGGATGTGTGCAGCCTTTTTAAAATACTTAATGATGACACTGAAAAAGTTATTTATTTTTTCAACTCGACAGTTTGTCTTTACACAGAATACAGACAGAGTAAACTGAAGAGCCTTGAAAAACTAATATGATAAATATGCACATAAGGGCACAAAAAATTACTCTTGGACAAACCTAATTTTTTCCCTTCTGTAGGTTCAGTTTTCACACAGAGGTTCAAACTGTGCACTTCCAGGAAAATCTGTGATTATCAGGTTAAAAAAAAAATATATATATATATATAGCCTTTCGGTTCACTTTCATATGGAGGTTTTTTTTCCTCTTTAAGTTTTACCCCCAAGAAAAATTACATTCCCATAGCACAGAAGTGTTCTTGGATACAATCAAGAAGCAGAAACAAAACACTCTGCATAAAAATAATTATTCAATTTGTTATTATTATTTTTTTATTAGACTCCTTACTACACAGTAGTTTAGCTTACAAGCAGCGGTAAGGGGTAGGTCATGAAAAATATCCTTAAAGGATACTCATTGATATCTGATGCATTTCAGACTCAGCTGTAGCAACAAAATATTCACATCCCGAGGTAAGAAGAGTTCCAAGGTAATACCTTAAATGCTGCACCTAACAGGTTCCTGCTTTCTCCGGTATTTGAATGATGATACCCTTGGCCATTTGAAAATCTGGACAGTAGTTTGGATTTTTCAAATAATTATACTGGAGTGTAAGAGGAAGCAAATACAATTAATAACATACCTGATCCCCATTAGAGCATGAGCTCTGTTTGCAGGTCTGACAACACGTGGTTCTAAAATGACAACTCCCAGCTATTCCACAGATGCTGCCAAAGGAAAACGCAAAAACTTTTGGATAGAGATGAGTCAACCAAACTGACTCCTCATCACTCACTGGGCTAAAACCAGCATGTCATATTTGTGAAAAAATACTGCCCCAGCAGCTCTGAGCATTAGAAACTGTTGACTGTCTTCATTTGTTCATGTAGGTACACAAAGACATTTTTGAAACTCAGACGAGATACTGCAGAGTTCTGATATAGTGTGGTACATCCAGGGCCTGGGCAGCCCTTCTCCTGCTCAGCCCTGGTTTGCTTCCAGAAAAGTAGCTCACAGGGGCCAAGAGCAAAATCTGGCCTCCTCTGCATCTGACTGCAGGCCTGAAAATCTCAAATGACTTGTGGGAATAATAAACATTCACTAAGCATATGATTAAAAGCATTTTCCTGCCTTAGTTCTAGGTGTCACTACTGTTCTTCACCATGCATCCCCTCCATTCCTCCTACACAGAATTATTACAGATGGCATTCTTTTCACAGTTGCTGCATCTCAAAAAATTACTCAATTTACCGTTTAGACTTCAGACCAAACCCAATCATTTAAGCAGAAAAGCCGAAGAAATCTCAAATGCAAAACTTAAAAGTCAGTTTATAAAGATTTCAAAGACTTACTTTCATTACAGGAAAACAGAACTGGATTTATTGTTGGATGAAACATAAGAATGAATCAGAAGTTAGGAAAATGGTGAATTTCACAAAGAGAAGACTGCTTACCCTAATTTGGAGGATCTCCTCACTTTAGAAGCAAGTTAGTCATCTGGTCCCTGGCAGCTGATCTATCAATCTTCATGTCACCGAGGGAAGCAGGGAAGCTGCTGGCATACGTTTCTCTTCCTAACACCAAGCTCTGCCCACACTGTCATCACACAGCCCTGGAGCAATCAATCTGCTACCATGGCATCTGCCTGCCAGCACCATGCCAGATTTTGGGAGAGTGTGGCTGAGCAAGTTAAGCGAGCTAATGCGAACAGGTGAATAGTAAAAACAGTGCTCAGTAGCAAAAGCTAACACTAAGTTTAACTTGTCAGACACAAAACACATGCAGTTGAAAGTTTTATGAATCAGTTAAAATTGAACAAAAACTTTTGGTTGATTCTCCTGATTCCAAAGGTTAAAAGCTCCAGGACACCTCTGCCCTATTTTCTCTCTTGGGACCGTGGATTCAAGGCCTTCCTTCCACAGGTCTGGGCTTCAAGGTCTTCAAGGTCTTGGCCTGCCATAGGATGGGAGATGAAGAATCTACTCTACAGCTCCCTGCTATGCCAAAATTGATCTCTAGGACAGAGTGAGCACTCTGACTCCTGCAGAAACCTCAGCTCTGGCAACTTCAGTCCAAATTACTGGCTGCACAGGCAAGTCCTCCCCCACAGCTTTCCAGGCTTCAGGTACAGTTGTTGGCATCAACTCACTCAGGCCGTAACCCTTGAGCCACCTGAATGTCACCACTGGGGACTGGAAATTTCAGGGCTTTCAGGTTTCACAGGCACTAGAGTATCAATACTGCACAGGGATATAAGTGAAACATCAGAACTATTTCTTTAATTAAAAATATGTTGGAGACAGAAGGTGGTGACTAAATGGTGGAGAATGCCAGGTATCACATAGCTTAAAAACAGATCCCATAATGAAGAATTAAACTCTGCACAGAGTAATACCAGAAAAGTAAGAGAGGAGAATTTCTTCGTATAATATATGAACATAATCCTCATAATACTGAAACATAATGTTTCAGGACAACCCTTGTAAGCAATTTTGTTTCATGTTATGATTAGCTTGATTATTTCTAGCTCCTCCAGAAATTCAAGGGGTTGCTAGTGGTAGCATCCATCATGTTTACTCATACAATTCAACCCTAAATCTCCTTACCAAGCAGTGTTCCAGTGTTCCCTTCAGAATAGTAAACAACACACCCAGTTTTGAATGTGGGTATATTCCTTCCCCATTAATGCCCCACCATGGTTCTTGGGCCCAAAAATACAGGTGTAACCATAGGACAAATCCTTTATAGCACTTGCAAGATAAGTCTTAGGCTCTCCTTACATCAACAAGTGTGACATCAGAAACTGACCTGTAGAGCAAGGCACTTGGCATCAAGAATCCAGCTTTCACTCTGCGTGCATTTCAAAAGGCCATATTTCAAACAGTCTTACCTGCTCCAGTGGACTGAACACTTGCCAAGTAGCCAAGACACACAGGATGTATGTCCTGAGCTTTAGCTTTATTGAGAGAAGAACCTCGTTCATGTACTGACACCATCACGTGATGCAAATTGAAGTGTGAAACACAGGGAAGACTCAGAGACTCATTTCAAAGGCATTCAACTGACCCAAGATAAAACCGGCAGTGTGGGTGCACCCTTTTTCTCCCAACAGCTTCCCACACCATCAGTATCCCCCACCACTGTGGCAATATGTAGCACTAAGATCCACTCATGTAAACTGACTAGTCTGAGTGAGGGTTAATTCTTTTCAGGCTTCAGCATCTACCCTCATGATACTGACTGCAATATCAAAGCCTTTGCCTCCTATATGGAGAAGAAAGCAGCAGTCATTAAGCTACACAATCCAATTTTAATTAAGCAGGCCAAGAAATCACCAAACCATAATCCCCGAACTGTTCTCTCTCTCTGCTGCAACAGGGGTCAAATTTTAATTACGTATGATGAAAAAAAAATGTTCTCCCAATTTGCCTTTTCACTTGGTGATAAAGTACCCTAAGCTTCCCCAGAGACTTGCACCACACAAGACTAGCAACAAGATTATGTTTGCTCCCTTTTTTTTTTTTTCTAATTCTAAAAATGAATCACAAGAATATTAACTATGCAGTGCTGCATGTGCCTGGAGCCAGGCTTCTATCTATGCAACAAAACTATTTTCACATGCCAATCCAAGATCATCTTAGATTTATTGATGCCTACGTATTTTATACTTTCAAATTACAAAACACAGAAAATAATTATAGCTAAATTTATTTAAAAAAAACCCAAAAAACAAAAAAACAAAAAAAAACTCAACTTGATCTCTGATGTACAGCCTTAAAAGTGGTCTTAAACTGCTGGACTAATAGTCTTGAATGTACCAGTTTTCACTGACGGAAGAGTGTTCATTTTCATTTCCTCTTCTCATTTCCAGATTTTTTAAATGTAGTCTCTAACAAGAGAAGTACCCCACATTCAAAAAAGCCCCCACCTATACATTTGTTCTTATATACAATTTTTAAACTGTTTTAAGTCTTGGTATATATTTTAGTATCCATAATCAACATTTCTCAGGCTATTGCACTTTCTATGGAACACCATTTCAAAGCTTTATTAATTTGTCTGGAGACATATAAGGACCACTTGCTTTCCTTGGAAAGTCACAACACTGACAACCCACAAAAATAAGAGAGCAAATTTTCTAGGCTAGTTGTAATATCCATTATGGAAGGGACTTCCTTTATTAATATTTTTTATTATGAGAATAAATACATAAAACAAATGCAATATATTAGCCACATTTCTTCATATACATTCAGAATAGAACAAGAAGCTAATAGGCATAAGCATCAGAACAAACAAATTTTTACTAAGCCAACAACATCAGAGGAAAGTTGGAATGTTTATGCACCAGTAGCAGATAGGGAACATGTGATTTCAGTATTTCCTTTATATTAATTTTAAAGACAAACATACTGTAGTTGTAAGTATGAACTGCATGAACTGACAGAAACGTTTAGCTCCGTGCAGTGGCCGTCTGAGGTTGTTCTGACTGCAGCTGTTTTCCAAGGTATTCCCTGAAACACAACAAAAAATTAGATTGAGAAATGTCCTTGAGATTATGGAGTGGGATAGTGGTGGGAAGTATGAAGTAGATAAAGAAGAAAAAGCTTTAAATTCAGAATTATTCCTTCAAATGATGTCTACTGTCAATAGTCAACTGAAGTGACAATGAGAGTACCAAAGCTTTAGGTATCCATCAACTATCCCTATGAAAATTAAGAACAAATCAAACATCACCAAAGCTGTCTAGAAAAGGTCAAAGCCCAATGGTAACATTCAGACACCCTGAAAACTGACATAGAACACCCACATGAAGCCCACTGATTTTGCTTGTTGCATATACATTTCAGAGGCTGCGGCAAAACATTTAAACGTATTTCTTCCCATAATCCAGGTGGATGAGCACAAGTAACACCAATGACATCCTGGCAATATAACCCATAGAGTAACAAAACAGACACTGACTGCAGATTCCAGCTGAAAAAAAAAAGACGACAGAAGCAATCCAGTCCCACTGTATACCAACACTTCTTTAAAGTGTTTTCTTCACCTGCATTTTGAAGTGCACCAAGTCACTTACTTTCTAACTCTCCTCTCAACACAGGAAAAAACACTCCTTAAATTATTAACATGTGCCTTGAGCAACAATATCTAAAGTCTATGGAAAAATAACTGCACAATTCTTCTGGATGTTTCAGAGATCAACACAGAACCACAAAAAAGCTGAAAGAGGTCTTTAATAATAATACCTAGGTTGCTGCCTGTTACAGCAAACACAATATTTGTGCCACTGTATCAGCTGAAAGAGAGGTTTCAGGACTCGTGAAATGTAGGCGTTCTTTTTCCATTGCGGATCGTACACTTAGTACCACATTTTTTCTCACTACACAGATATTTCAACCTACACAGGTTAAACAATAGAAGCAGCTCAGAGGAATGATGTTCAGAATGAAGTCTTAAAAAAAAAAATCCCTAACTTGAGTATGTGCGTTCGTTTTATTTAAAAAAATAAATAAATAAAAAGATCAGTTCTTTTTGCACATTTAAAAAACTAGTTTTCAGCTTAGTGTCCTGTGGAACTGTTATTCCCTGGGCATTACAACTCCTACCGCACAATGAAGTTTAGCACCTCAACTGCACCACCCAACAGCACTTTTCTCAGTTTTAGCATTAAGCATTCAGAAAACCAAAATTCCTGTAAGATACAATGTTACCTTCAAACATCACTGGCAAAGAACACATAGTTTGCAGGCTGAACCATATGCTACAATTTAGCACCTTCCATCCCAGCTTCATCCGGTGTTGCTGTAGAATGCTTGGGTTGGCTACATTTAATAGATGTGACTCTCAATCATTAACAGGCAGGTTATCACCCTCAAAGTAGATGCTACTGAGGGCAAAGAAGGAAATGAGCTGCTCTCTCTTGTGGCTGTACAGGACTTGAAAGTGTACAAACAAAACAAACAAAATCTGAAAGTCATCCAAAAACACAGCCAGCAACTATGGAAGGTCTTCCAAACTCACCAGACCTTGTCCTGCTCCTTTGAAGTTTTTTTTTTTTTTCATTTGTTTCATGCCTATATGCATGTACTGACTCTAGTGTTTCTTCTCTGACATCGAGCCTTGAAAGCCTTGACACTGGCTTCATACACAGCTCTACTCACTGTATTACAAGCCCACAACGTTACTTATTCTTAAAGCACAGATGAACCATATTGAATGTGAAATTTCTACACCATTACTTTGAAGTAGGAAAATCAATCAAGCTAACAATCCATAACACTACAATTATTGCATATCTTACAGTGTTTCAGATGCATGATGAAGGCTCCCACCATAGCCCAGTATACTGAGCAAAAATCTCCAAGAAGGCAGAGCAGTAGCACATTTTGTATGTACTTAGTGCCCCCACAGACATATTCAACTTCTAACGACATACAGTAAGTAGAACACAGGCAAGGAAAAGCTCTCATCCCATCTTCCCATACAGAATGAGCACCTGCAGCTACTCCTCTACATTGCCATGCTGCAAGCCCAGGTGAAAACCCCAGTGTTCCTACCCCATCACCTCTAGCCACCACTAAGGGGCACTGAAACGCAAGAACCTTGCATCACCAGCTGTTACAAGCACCAGCTAATCTTCTGTTTGGTTATCACTTCCATCTGAGTGTCACTGGTTAGCCCAGGACAAGTTCTTGCATAGTCTCTGTTAGATGAACATAGAATCACAGAATGGTTTGGGTTGGAAGGGACCTTCAAGATCAACTAGTTCCAACGCCCCTGCCATAGGCAGGGACACCTTCCACTACACCAGGTTGCTCAAAGCCCCAGTCAACCTGGCCTTGAACACTGCCAGGGATGGGACATACATAACTTCTCCAGACAGCCTCTTCCAGTGTCTCACCACCATCACAGTAAAGAATTTCTTCCTGATCTAAATCAACCCTCTTTTACTTTAAAGCCACCACCCCTTGGCCTGTCACTAAACAGCCTTTGGAAAAGTCCCTTCAGCTTTCCTGTAGCCTCCTTTCAGGATTGACAAGGTGCTCTAATGTCTTCCCAGAGACTTCTCTCTCCAGGCTGAAGAATCCCAACTCTGAGCTTTTTCTCATAGGTGTTCACACCTCATAGGAGAGGTGTTCCATCCCTCTAAATCATCTCCACCCTCCTCTTGACCTGCTCCAACAGCAGTTCCCACCCCCAGGCTATTACAAATCAAGGTTCTAATACTTCTTATTTATCCTGCACTGTTCCTTAGTTAAATCTTCAGAGAAAACCTGGGATTTTAAAAGTGCTGTTTACCTCACAAAATTAATGTTACCTTTAAGAATGCAAGCATTCAACACTTTGCACTGTAGGTGTATGTATGCTGAAAGGATAGATCTTGTCTCCAAGATAAAAAATAATTTCAAAAACTATTCCTAGCATCTAGGACATTTGTGATGCATGTTACAATGGAAACTAATGAGGTGTATTAGACTTAGGGGTTTTTTAATGAATTGGACCACTTCAACCTATTTTAAGCCATTTTCCTCACACTGGAACAGAAAGTCCTCTATAAAAAATGTCAGTTTTAGCCACCTTCTGACTTCCTTCAACATAAAACCATCCTTATTATAAAGCTAGTGCAAACAAGTTTGCATTTAAAGATAATATTCAAACATGAAACAAATTACTCAGTATAAATTTACAGGAACACAAAATATTACCTCTGCACTGCAGAAAAGTTTCAAACATGCAACTGGAGTACACCACTTCTGAGAAGCTTACATTTCTCAATTAAAGCTCAGATCAATGAAACTTGGAACACCACACTTTTTCACTTCCCTGGTTATTCAGAAGTCTGATGGTGAGACATAAGTAATTTCCATTTGCAAATTAATCTTTCCATCCTCATTAGAATAACTGAGTGAGATTCCTTCCACACTAGCAATTTCCCCTTTTTCAGGCCCCTCTTTAAAAACACATTTTCTGTTGTTTCCAAAGTGCTTCTTCCAAAAAGAAAAGGAAGCTTGGAGGTAAATACATGAATTTGTTGTATCTCAAATTCTTATTCCAATTTATTGCTTCATTTTAATTTAATTGGTTTTGTTTCACACGAGAGACACTGACACCTCCAAGCTAAGATATATTTAAGTGTTGTGGTAATTGCAACAACTGCTTAAAGGTGATTTAGGAAAAGGCACGTGGAACTGATTCAACATGTAAGCCACCAAACTCAGTGAGTATGGAACAAGGAGATAATTGCAAACTGGCACAAGACACTACCTGAAAATGTTATACTAATATATACTGTATACTAAAGGACTGTTGTCAACAACAATCAGTGATAGAAGGGAAAGTTTTAAGACACATACAACAGATCTCTAGAGGCTGTGCTAAAAGGAACCAGCCTCGAAGTTTAAGGAGTGCTGATTTTAGTGTTATACTCGAAATTCCAGAGCAGTCAGACTTACCTGTCCATGAAAGAACATCAAAAATTTTAGGGAAGAGAAGAAAAGTAGATGAAGCACAGAAGAAACAAAGGCTAAAATTTTCATATTTTCTTTTTTATAACATTTATTTTAAATTTTGCTTCCTGTTTTATTAAAGAACCAAGTTATTCAAAAAATATTTGATAGTCTTGAACATCTGCAATTTCTAGCTTGGTTTAATAGACTGAGGTTCTCAACAGACAGGATGCCTTCCTTCGACAAAGGACAAAATAAAAGTATTGATTTTATTTTTCTCTATCTAAATACAAATCTGGAGTTTTTGAGAGTGAAATTAAAAAGCTAGTTCTAAAGAAACACTTTCCCTTCTGAAAGGGTACAGAAGTGTAATAAACCTATAGTAGAAAGTCTGCCACTTGACACAACACATTCAAAAAACATTGCCAAAATATACTGTTTACAGAAAAATCAAAAATATATGACAAACACTTAAACAAGTTCACAGGACAGGCAGTAGATGGAATAGTTTGAACAGATTGAACAGTTTTGCCATTTTTATGTTGCATTTCTGCTAGGGGTCTAATAACATGGAGAGAGGTTATTAGACCTGTAGAGAGAGATGGGCCAGTTTTAGTAATTTATTGTGGCTTTACAAGTAGGTATTTGAATTACACAACTGATGTATTCCAAATTCTAAGCAGGTTAAACTATCCCTTGAAAGCATTGCTCTTGTAAGTGTAACACTGCTGCGGAAACAACTCCACAGACTGGCACTCCCTGGAACCTCTGAGCAGCAGACACAAAGTGGCAACACCAGGACAAGGTTGCAACCATCTGTCAAATCTCTACCTAATCCAGTGAGAGACAAAGCTGGAACAGCCACCCTTTAACCCATTCCAGCTGTGTGCTCCTGCCTTTCTCACGGGGCATTTAAGGCACTCTGGTGAGACAGTGCTTTCTGTTCATTTAACTCAAGTGAACTGCTCTTTATTACCAAGCCCCCTGAACCTGATTCAAGGTTCACCCCCTGTAGTGTCACACTAGTACTAGTGGTGGCTGGGAGAAAGGCAGGTGGAGATGGAGAGGAGCCACCACAGGTCCATTTGCCTTGCCACAGAGCCCAGGTGCATTTGCCTTGCCACAGAGCCATGGTCACAGAAGATAGGAAAGACAATAAAGAAGCCAGGGCTCAAATCACACCTGGAGTGAAGTTAATGTTTGGCTCCTGAAACGTAATGTTAACATATCATACTGCTGGATCCAAAGTTGTATCACTGTATATTTTTATGTATCATTTTATGCTCCTCATTATCATGTGCTTCACAGAAGTAAACAGAAATTGTACAGCTACGAAAGCAGTACACTAAAAAACAAAGAGAATTCTTCCTAGAGAGCTGGGCTGGGAAGACTGACAAAGCTGAAATGCTATCCCAGGAAAACTGCAGCCCTCTTCTGTCACTTGTTTGCTGAACACAATTTTCTTCTTTGACTCAGTGGATTAATGCAATATGAAATATTTCAATTTTTAAAATGCGTTAGAGATTATAAAATATTTGTCTATTATACCAATGCAGACCATAAGTAATGTTGAAGGTAAGCCATCACAAACCAATACCAAGAACAAAGAAGAAACAAACATATGCAACAGAATCAAAGCTACTTTGACCAAACAGTTTGGGACTACACCACATCAAACTGAAGGTTTTATAAATGATCTTATTTCAGTGGAACCATGGTGATTTTTACCACATATCTCCTTGACCTACATATATGGTAGAGAGAGGAGATACTGCAAAATTCTCTGTAGTTCTCAATATATAGTTTAACAGATTCCACTTCATAAAAACAAGTAGAACAAAGTCCAACTGTTAAGATGAACAGCACTTAGGACATTGTTTCACTTTAATTACACATAATAGACATTCAACATTCTGATGTGCACATTTAAACTAAACAGGCTGAATGGTTGTGAAGAAGGATTATAAATGCTACATGAAAGGTGGGTTTTTTCCAAATGGAGCCTGTCTTCAGCTGAATGTAATAATATTGATAGAAAATCTACAGATAATCTCCTGATTACTGAAAACTTTACTCATAGGATGGTTTAAAGCCCTCCTTATGACATGAAATGCAAAATTAATGCATTCAAACTGAGACACAGCAAGAACCTCCTTTTCACTAAGCAGCTTCCCTTCAGAGAGGTTTTGTCCCTTTTCTGAAGAAGTTATTACAGACTTCCAGTTCACAACCTCACATCTTCACATATGAAGAAACAGCAGATCAGGAGGTCTTATAACATGGCACTACTTAAGCATTTGATCAGATTTTGAAAGAAAATAAACTACAAAATTCAATTCAACGTATGCCTTTCTATTAGGGAGACAAAGTATAAGCCATTTTTCACTTATAAGACACACTGCGAGCTCACATACAAAGCCCTTTTGTGAATTGAAAAAGATCACCTGACTTTGCATGCAACATGGCTTGAAAGTGGTTTCATATTTAATCAAAAGGTTTAGTTGCCACAAAGAATTTTGTTGCTTTCAACACATGTTGAATGTTTGCCCAGCATATGTCAGAATGACTGACATAAATAATGCTTAACCAATTTTTCCTATCAGAAAATCAAATCTTTAAAGTAATACTAATCAGAAGTAAACTATCAAAAAGTTACTTCTTTGGTGACACATTTTTCAGTGTAACACTTGAAAATGAGCAATTTCTTTGAAAAAAGAAAATGCAAACTGAGGATCTTTGATATTTGCAAAATATTTGCTCCATGTTATCACAAGCTCAAGAAATACTAAACTGTGTTTTTGCAACGCGTAGAGATCTTATGGCAGTAAACATGATCACAGTGTGAAAACCGGAGAGGATATGCACAATAAAAACAACACCTCCACTTCCCAAACCATACTTGATCATGCTCAAGTGATACATCCCAACTCCCACTGTTTAGCGTCCACCAACACACTCATACTCTCCATGCAGGTAATCAATGCATTGGAGAGCACTTTATTCTAAAAGTCTGCCTGTTGAAAGGAAGTTTATAGCTCAGGAACCTGAGAGATGAGGCATCACACCTGAGCCCAGAGGTAAGAGATGGATCCCTGCCTGACAACAGCTCACTACTACAGCATAAGCAGAAAGATGGGGTAGTCCAGTCCAGTAGTTTACTCAATGGGAGCAACTGCCAGTTCTCGCCACTACCCTGAACCAGCCAGAGGAAAAATAGACAAGTTTGCAATCAGATTCACTATGGTTTCAGTAGCACTTGTATGAATACTGAAGAACGTTTGAGCTACAGAGGTTAAGCCACCGCATTTTACTTTACATTTGCATGAACAAAGATCACACGTGATCTACCTCTGCATTGTCAGCTAGACTGGATACTGCAACCATTCTCTTCTATTTATGACCTCTGATCCCCAGTTCCCATCAGCACTGCTGCTAACAGAGCAAGAAAAAAGTAATATGCTGCTCTAACTACACGAGACATGAGCAAACTTTCCTGGGCCTAACCTGCCTAGAAGATTAGCAGGTTGTGGAAACTAATGCACTGTGTTTTAGGTGACCAGTAAGGTCACAAATAAAATATACATTAAATGTAGGGTATCTAGATTTCACCTAGATCTTATTTTAGTGAAATAACAGAAGTTTGGAATTAACTCCTGTAAAATGAAGCCAAGAGATTCTAGGTTCACAAATCTGAAAGACGAAAGATTATTCCCACTGCTTAACTTCAGGCACTGAAGCTGCTCTGCACTGCTCTGAAAACCTGCTTCTCTCTGTTGTTCATAGAAGGAATTTGAAGGTGCTTTAAGTCACAACAACCCATCCCTATAATTCAGTAAAATGCTGTGCCATGAAGCACATGAAAGGTTCCTGCTTCATCTGTAGTGATTAATACACTGTTTCTTTAAAGTGATACATGTAAGTGCTGTTAGAATTTAATGATTTGATTCCTTTAAACTTTGCATCATTAAGAACATCGCTCCAAGCAGGACTACCTTCCCAAAACAAGTTCCTAATACTAAAAACGACAAGTTGGGTATTGCCTCTGAACACCAGCAAAGACAAGGGATAAGGAGACGATGTTTCTCTTGCATAGTTAACGGCCAGATTGAACAGGACACACAAAAAACTTTGCACTATTGTTGCCAGGCCAAACTCTCCCACTTGCCAATAACAGGTTTTTACCATCAGCACAGGGTGCCATGATTAATACAGTTCAAATCAGAGTGGAACTCAGGATTAATTATCATGTATAGGCATTAAGTGATACCAAAAAGATAATTTTGCTCCCTGCTGCATCAAGTGCATGATGATTTAACGTGCAAATGTAACTGGAATATTTCACCTGAACTTATCTCATCTGATAAGCTGACAGCAGTTACTGCTTTTGCCAAAACAGCTTCCCCATTTAACAGAATGCCTGACAGTCTGATTTCTCCCCATTTATCCCTGACTTAAAAGCCCCTAAGGGAAAGACAGTTGAGCAGCCTGTAATGAACTAGTCAAATTACTTAAGAGCTCACTGTCTCTAAGTTGAGTTATTAGCGGTCTAATGATACAGCTACATCTTAAGCAGAATGCTACTTCAGCTGCCCCATGACACTCGCCCAGTTCAGGTACCAGAAGTCTTCCTTACTCTGCTTCTTCAGGCACAGCACTTGCACCAAGCCTCACCCTAGCAGAGCAAACCCATATTTTCACATCCTTATCTCAGTCAGCCTCCAGATCTAGGAAATGCCTGACTACCTCTGTCACACGTGTCACAGACATTAATACAGAGTTGTTCGAAGCCAATTAAACTCAAGGAAACAAGACAACTGCTTTGAGTGAAATAACTGGAGTTACAGAATATCTGGAAGCAAGAGGAAAAATGTTTATTGTTTCTCCAGCTCTGAAGAGCAAGGTAAGTAAAACCTTGAAACTGCTGAATAATCCAACTTATGATGAAGCAAAGGTAATTAAGTAGGCACTTAAACTACACTGAGCTGCATTCAGGGGACTTAGCTTCTCTGGGGAGAAGGGACAGCAATGAAACAGAGGAGCTTCTGACACTCATCAAAAGCCAGATCTATACAAAGACAGATCCAGCTTCCCATGTACGAACAGTGTGTCATTTCCTTAGCTGAACCTATCTGATGTTCATGGCAGGGGGAGCACTACTCTGGCCAATATGAGCCAAGGACAATGTGTCTCAGAAGCTTGTTCCAATAAAAATTGAACAGGAAAATACTCCCTACAGAAATGACCATACGGATCTGAAAATGGCACCAACTTATACAGATCCTTTTACTGACACCTCTGAAGATCTGAAACTAGATATATTTGCCATCTCCCTCTCAGTCTCAAGTCTCAAGGTTCAAAAACTGCAAAAACCAGGCACAGAAATGCTCATGCCATTAAAAAAACAAGACAAATCTAGAAGATCAGATATTACGTTTTTACAAGTCGTATTCTCAAGTTGAAAGTGAGAAAGAACCAGGTTAGGCATTCAGGAAAAGTTTTACTACCAGTGAGGTTTGTGCTGGAGAAAGACCAGAGTTTCATATATTTATTACCAGATTTCCAAGACATCAGAACGCACCTGCCCCTACTGCAGAAAGCAAATTCAGTAACTTAACCTCCCATGCCATAATCTCTATTTAGTTACAACTGGTTTATAATACTGAGAATGTTTCAAATATATGAGAATAGCATAGTGAGAAATGTATCCAACTGAGAAGCAGAGTGGAGTGTAATATACAATAATGACCAAAAATTAGGTTGCACATAACCATGCATTTAGTCTCCATGTCCACACACTCAGAAATTCCACATTGTTTACCAACGTACTTCTTACACGTGGAGAATATTAACTCTGGATTTTCCACATTTGGATATTTAAACGTGTTTCCCTGTTATAGAAGGCTCTAACAGTATGTGAGAGGGAGAGAGAAGGACAAAATGAATACGACACATGCGAGAATTAAAACCCATATTCTTCAGAAGGAGAGGGAGAAAACCAGCTTGGTTTTACCTCAGATACACTGCAGGGAGAGATGACAGGAGCTTTTTGTCAGCCTTGCCAGCCTGTCAGAGCAAGTAGGCGACTTAAACTGTCAGAAGGCACTCAACAGACCTTGTTCCCCCTACCACTTGCACACACTAGCATCATCACTGCTCAGCCTTTTAAAAAGATCACATTGTCTCAGAAGTGAGAAAACTGAAAGAAGTTACAGATACTTCCAAGCACTAAGCTTTTCAGAGATAAAAGGTTGTTAAAGTTCAAAATTAAATTAGTTGTTTGTATCCCAACATCTATGTTTCAATGTACCCAGATATACTGTTGCATTTCATCTTCCTTTCAGGAAATGCCAAATTGAAAATATGAGCTCTGGTGTAATCATAATTAATAATCAGATTAAGAACTCCTAATTAGTATTTTTAACTCTCCATGCTTTATGCTTAGCATACCTAATTAGTTTGGCAAGTTATACAAAGTTGTTCCATGAAGTTTTTCTTAACTTCACCCCTTCAGTGCTTCCCTATAAAGATCCTGTGCTTTGTTGGAAAGGCAGCATCACCCACCAGTGAGTTCCGTGGCAGAACATGCCAAGATTTAGGGGTTATTAGAGAACTAGTTAACAAACAATGAAAGAAAAACCTCACTTCAAACACCGTTCTCAGTGATTGATGAAAGAGGTACCAACATGAGATTTTCAACTTCATCTAACCAACCAGCCTGTAAATGTCTGCTACTCCAGGAGTACAAGAAAGTTGTATTTGCAACCCTTCAAATGGTAACAGAAAAATAACAGTGTAGAATGGGAGAAAGGACTAGAGCAAAGAACAACAAGGCGAAGGAATGGTAAGGTATGCACTTGGTAAAGCAACTGCCAATTAAGTACTTGAACAAGTGCAAGCCTAACTTACAGCTTGTATTGAATATTAAGCAGTTCAAATAAAACCATTATAGAATATTCTGAGTTGGAAGGGAACCACAAGGATCAGAGTCCAGCTCCTGGCCCTGCACAGGACTGGCCTAAGAATTGTACCATGTGCCTGAGAGCATTGCCAAGAAGTTCTTGAACTCTGTCAGGCTTGGTGCTGTGACCACTTCCCTGGGGAGCCTGCTCCAGTGCCCAACCACCCTCTGGGTGAAAAAATGTTTCCTAATATCCAACCTTAGTTAAAATACATTGCTCAACTGAATTACTCATTTGAGATTCAACCATGTAAGATGAAGCTACGCAATTCAACTGCTTCCAAAAGCAGAAAAGCTAAGTTCTTACAATCCAGATCATATTGCCCTACTGTTTAAAAATTGCTGTCTTTCCACATAAAAATGCTATTCCCTCCTTAAAGAAATCTTCTGTCTTGAATCCTCTCTCCACACCCAAGATTTCTCACTGTTAGTCACATGTTAAATGATCTTCACTTACCAATTGTGAACCATCAGCTTCTGCACAGCCAGTAGTGCATTATAACGAACTTGTTGGTCTTCGTGATGCATGTGGTTCATTACCAGCTGCTTACCACCAAGTTGTTCAATCACTCTGAAAGAGAAGAGGGGAGCAGTTTTTTTGACATTACTTTGAATTCTGAGTAATTATCCTATCCAACCACTTCACGCCCAAGGCATTAAGAGGTTAAGTTTAAGTTACATGTAATATTTATTTTATTAAAAATATTTATTTCCTAACATGGACATCTTATTTGACATGTTACAGATGCAGATTATCTCCTACTACTGTGGGGTTTTTTTAATTTTTTTTAAAGTATTCACAACAACAGAAAGTGTTTTTACTGGTCTCCTGTTTGCTTCCCACTACCTACTTCCATAAACTTTGAAATAAATAACCAAGGAAAGAACCCTTTTCAGAGAGGGTTATTTACTTTATCCAGCTCAATATCAGCTTGAAAGGGTTGGCAGGGTACAGCATTATCAATTATTAGGTAGGAGGTAGTGCTTCCCTCTCCTCCACAAATGGATGATAACCAGGTCACTCCATTTTTTGTAAGAACAAAACCCCAACCTAGTCCAGCACAGAAAAATCGTTGTAATCACACCAACACCTATTAAATCACCCACCTTGTACATATAGTACTTTTTGATACTCGAACTGTACTTGAGCCACAGCTACTCCTGCACAAGAGGCAGAACTGGCTGCTAGGGTACCATTTCCAGAAAAATTATGTTTCAGCTTCATCTTTCACTATGAACTTTACCACCATAGTCAGCCATACCTTTTTCACAGCTATACCAAATCCCCCATGAAATATCCATGAAACCTTGTGTCTCATTCATGAACATATCGTTTCTTAATAATAAAGAAAAAATAGAAGGCAACACACTTAAAACCTAAAAAGTATCACCATCCAGATGACTCTACGTGTAGCACTAAAGTTCGGAGAGAATTTGCAAGGAATATTTAAGCTGATTACCCACTGACTTCCATATGGTTTTCTACGTGACTTTTCTCACACATCACTTAGTATTTAAACATACTATCCTGTGAAGAGGCTATCTCTTGCATTAGTCTTATCCTGATGCTGTCCTGCCATTTTAAGCTTGCATGAGCTACTGGAGTTTAGCACTGCTCTTTCCATGGCCAAACGAATGTATTGCTGCTGCACAGCACTGTAGTTTTGTAAACTGCAGAATGGGTATGAAGACATAGCATGGAGATGAAAAAGAGAATATCCGATTTCATTTTATAACTCAGTCAAATCCATCCTTAAGATCATAGGGAATATTATTTCCCAACAATATTAAAACATTTAAGCATGTTTCATAAAGCAGGAATACATTCAGAAAAGTGCAGTTGTTTTAAGCTGGAGAATCCTTGCCAAGAATTCAAGGAGTTATTAGTAATGTAACATTCAAAAAACCTTTATGCCTGCCTTTAGGTTGCATCACATTTTTACTGAGTTAAATATAAAACCACCTCACACAAAGACAAGACTATGAAACACAAACAGGAATTTTTCTTTATTATAGGACTGACTTAAACCACTGGAGTTTCAGGAATTGAAAGCATTTAAAAAAGGCATTAAACTCAAAAGCTTCCTTATGCTAGAATGCAAGAACCAAAATGAAAAGTTAAAAGCCTATAATCACAAATGCTAATAGGCTCTTTCAGATGACAATACATCATTGAAATTATGGCTGACAATATGAAGAGTCGAAGAACAGCATTACCATTCTTGCATAATGCCGCTTACTAGTACAAATCTCTTCCCAGCCATCGCTTTTTGACCCAAAGGTCTAAACTGTGAGGAAGTTTCACAGCGAATCCTATTCCTTCAAGTTCCAAACGTTCCCAAAACACTACCTTTAATTCTGTTTCCCCTCCTGTCAACTTCTGCTTACTTCACAGCACTAAAGAGAGCCCAGAGGAACAGTTACCGTATGTGCATCATCTTCTGCAGGGACTGTTCCCTGTAATACCAGGGCACTAAGCCAAAACAGCAGCATTTCAAAATAGTGTCTGGATGCTGAAGATCCAGATTTTAACATGACCCATTTAAATGGAGAAAGAGGAAATGGAAGGTGAAGACAAATGAGAACAAGTTAGACTGCTATAGCAGAAAAAAAATATAAAATCCACACCACATATCTAAAAGCAGATCAAGGTGAAAAAGGGAATGCAAGTTGTTTCTGAATTGTGAGCTAAGGAAGGGAATGGTTCTAGTTGTCCATCTGTTGTACATGTAAAACACACAGCCCATGTTCATGGCATTCAAGAGACTGAAAGCGCTGACAGGACATAGCAATAACCTTTAGGTCACATAGAAGCTGTGCTGAAGGCCTGCATTTATTTTCAGTGACAGGAAACACCAGTGCCATACTTTATTTCTGCTGTTACATTGTCAGCAAATGCATCTTGGTGAGCCTCATTAGAAGCCCATAGTGCTATTGTCTTGACAACTTGGTCCAAAATGTGTAAAGTTAAAGGCAACTTAAGGTTATTTAAGCTGACAGCACTGGAGAACAACTGAGCAAAGACGTAGTGTTTAGTTTAACAAATATTTTCTTCTGCCAGACAAAGGGAAAGGTTAGCCAGAACTGTAACTCAAGGTCTCTGCTGTGTGCAGTAGGTAAAGTCAAGAAGTTTTAGGTTCCAATTCTTATCTGCAACCTTCAAAGGTTAAAGGATGATCCAGTTAAGAATTGATGATAAACACTTAAAGGAAACAAAAGTATAAGACATCTGAATTCTTCTACTCCTCTAAACCAAGGAACAGTATCCACTCTCAAAGTGAGTCATGCAATGGGAGTGTGAAATACCATCCAAGCGTGGGAACAGTAAATGACTATATATCGAAAAACATCATGGTAAGAAATGGACTATTATGCTGGAACTGACACATGATCCTTAAGTATTTTAAGCTTTTAGTTAGTTCCAAAATTGCTGAAGTCATACTTGGTAAGAATATGCCAGATTACAAACAAAATTATTTAAAAGAAAGAGATTGAGGCATTTTAGTTTGTTCATTGGAACAGAAAGCCAAATAAGGACGTCTGTAAGTAGAAAGCAGCTGAAGTATTAGAATTTGAGAGTGAATGTGGGTTAGAGTAGTATCTAGGACTTATTTGCTGATGCTGAGCTTATTTGCTGAGTTTATTTGATCTCCTTTGAAGGTCAATGCATTTCTGAATAGGTTTAACAGGCTGGGAGCCAAGCAGAGCTGTGGTTCCAACAGCAATACAGACAGAGAGATACAGGTCCTGTTTATCCACTCTTCTGACTTCATAGCTTTGGTCCAGCAACTGCATGGCCATTCTAGCCAAAGCATTATAGCACATTCAGGTAGATGCATGCAAGCTGTTTTAAAGATTACGGAAAATGCATGACAAAATGGTTTCAAAGGGTCGCTCAAAGCAAGAGCAGCCAGTATTAGTCAGTCCTTCGGCTTTGTCACTTGCAGGCAGTACTGTGAGTTTCCACCTTATTAGAGGATATCTTGTCTCTCCTCCAAATACCAGTTGTCATCAATCTCTATTGGAAAGCACAGGAGCTAATTAGCAAATACACAGCACTGCTCAGTATAAGTGGTGCACAACAAACACCTCTGACCTTTCTTAGTGGCCTAGAAAACATTTAATTTCTTCCAATAATCTAAAAATATCTTCTGTTGAAGTTGCTTGCAAGACTGCAAGAGCTGTGAGTCTATTTCTTGAGTGAACAAATCTTTCTAGCATACATATGGCATGAAGTTTTAGTGTGTTGTCTGTGATTCTACTACTGTCAAGACAGCAGTCTGCACCAGAAGCGTTCATGAAATTCCCAGCAAGGCTAGAAGGCCCTTCTCATCTTCCCTGTTGTGCTGGTTTTAGCTGAGATAGTTAATTTTCTTCTTTGTACTAAGAACAGTGCTTCATTATTGCTGAGCAGCTCTTGTACTGCATCAAGGCCTTTTCTGTTCCTCACCCCAGCCCACCAGCAAGGTAGCTGGGGGTGCACAAGGAGCTGGGAATGGGCACAGGGAGGACAGCTGACCCCAGGTGACCAATGGAATATTCCATACCACATGGAATCACACTCAGCACATAAAGCTGGGGGAATAAGAAGGAAGGTGGGGAGCATTTAAAGTGATGGTGTTTGTCCTTCCAAGTACCCATTAAGCTTGATAGATCCTAACTTTCCTCAGGATGGTTGAACACAGGCTGGTCTGCGGGAAGCAGTGAATTAAATCTTTGTTTTCCTTTACCTATTAAATTGTCTTTATCTCAACCCACAAGTTTTCTCACTTTTACTCTTCTGTTTCTCTCCCCCGCCCTGCTGTGGGAAGTGAGCAAGTGGCTTTATAGGCCTGAGTATATGAGCTGGGGTTAAACAAGACACCCATTAAATACTAGGCAGAAACCAGAAACAGACCACTTCTTTGCTACAAGAATTAAATCACATGTCCTTCTGTGTGACTGATGAGACAGATTCCTGCAAAAACCAAAGGCTCCCTTCTGCTTCAGTAGTCTCTACCTCAGAGGGGCCATTATACAGCAAACATCTTTGCTCACAGGTTTTTAAAACTAAACAAAGCAGAATTTCAATAAGAATTCAGGTTTACAATAAACATTTTCACCGAAATGCGTATTTGTGTAGTTAAAAGAAAACACGCTAAAATAGAAGAGTGACAACTGAATCTGTGCTAACATCACGGAAATTACATTAGCAATTGTTTGTAAAAAAATTTTCTCAGTAGTCTTAAGTCACAAAACAGTCTTAATCATTGTTGGAATAGTCCATCCCTACTGTAAGTACAATAATTAAAGTCACAATAGAGGGCAAAAATTATATGTTGATCAAATTCTTGGTAGGTCTTCCAATTTCTTCTGGTGTCCATCTTCTGCTTAGTCTAAACAACATATTCAGTACTTCTTTAAACACTGGTTCCCTTCATTGTTACGAGACACTGAAATATACTAAGTCAAAGATTCAGTTTGCATTTTCTAGTCTGATCTAGTTTTGTGCTTTCTCACCTTCCCAGTGAATTAAACTCAAGCATAACCTGAAATCCCTTTGGAGAATATTTTAATATAAATAAGCAAAACAAGCCACAGGCAAAGTACACATTCCAGTTAGTCTTGAATAATTTTTCTTACCGTTTTCCCCGGGGATAGTGTCGTACATATTCTCCCACATCATGAGCAGCTACAGCCAGCACTTGTGGATCATCAGAAACCTCCAGAAGTTTTGTCAGGATTCTAGGAAAGGATTTGAAACAATAAAGTCCCGGGTTTTGGCTTGGGTTTTATTTTTTTGTTTTGTTTTGGGTTTTCTTTGTTGTTGTTTTATTTTTAAAATCAGTGATAACTTAAAATAACGAAGTCCATAATCATAAAAATGTTTTACAAGTTACCCAAACAGCAAAGCTAGAATAGAACTTTTCCTCCACATGCAGCTGCACTTAAAGCAACTGAGATCCTGCCTTTATTAATAGCATTATTAAAAGCATTCACTAGAGCCAGTTTAGTGAGCCACATCCACAGTTACCTATAACCAAGGTTTACAAAATCTCCCTTTTTTTTATACACTGGCTTCAAGACCAGCAGTTCTGAGTTCAAGACAAATTGAACTAAAAAGCAGTTCTGTCCTAACTCAAAGACTGAGAAGATGAAAGCTGTACATTTGTCTATGACTCCAGTGCCATATATTTGCTATTTTCTTAGAATGCACAGAAATACAGAACTGTAAGAAGCAGAAAACAGCTTATCAGCTCTTAATATTGTCTGCATTTTTGAATTAAGTAATTAAATCACCTTTAGTGGAAAACAGCTACCAGTAACACTGTCCTCCAGCCAGTAATGAGGAAGGGGAAAAATGATACAGATTATGAAGGTTAGGCACTAATAAACTGAAAAGGTTAAACACATAGATCACTGGAAAATTAGATTACTCTATGCTTAGTGAGATGAGAAACGTGTTCTAATCACAGAAAGTTAGTAGCAAGTTGAAATAGGGGAGTTAAAGAACATTCTGGTAAAATTAAATTACAGTAGCCATTGCCTCCCTAGAGGCCAGAAAGTGACAGATGAAGCACTTTTTAAATGAAAAAAAAATCCTAATTTGGTCAAAAAGTAGAAGGAGAAACTTGAACCATAGCACTAATCAGAAGACAGTAAAGATCCATACAACGTTGCTGAACAAAATACAAGTCTAGCATCAAAGTAGGCAATAATGGTGGAAGGTATGAAAAAAATAAGTTTGACAGTAGCGTAAATCTTTTAGATTTAGAAAACTAATAAGCACACAGATAAGAGAAAATAGAATTATGTGGCCTATTGCCCGTCAAACACCTTACAATGCAAAAGAGAAGTTCTGAGGTGCAAGCATCTCCCCATCACATTGTGGGGGAGAGTGGGTGGGGTTTTTGTGGATTTTGTTGTTGTGGTAGTGGTTTGGTGGGTTTTTTGGGCAGTGTTAAACAAACTATCTTTATAGCAGCACAAGCCCAAAAAATTTACATAACAGTCCTAGAACTAGGACAGATGAATACAGCAAAACATTGCCATCACTACAGGAAATATTAAGCCTCAACATTAACCTCATGCTGCAGTTGTCACCATCTAAAATTTTCAAGTCCATAATTCGACATATTTATCAATATGCACGCAGGGAGGAATTTATCAGACTTGTTCCAGTGAGGTGTCAGGGCAGACTGAAAGCACATAAAGCTCAGGATCAGCTTGCTCTTGCCAGGCCTTTGAAAGTCTCACATGCTCCACTCAACCTCCTGATTCCTGTTAGGACTGGTACTTATTAGCAAACCCTGAACTGAAAGAACACCACATATTTCAGTTAATGACAGTGCAGTTAAACAACTAAGAGCTCTTATAAGGTACTTTAGGCCTAGACATCTTTTCAGTACATAATTTCGTAAGTCCTCAAATCAGTCCTTAACTCCAAAAGAAAATATGAGCTTCCACTTCGTTTCCTCTAACAACCTATGCACTCCAAACACAGTTCCAAGACAAAATAGACAGAATGGAATGTAATGCAGCAAGTCAGATTTTCCATGGAACAGCACCACAACTTTCAGCCCCCAAATATTCAAGGCAGTAGTTCATTACTCGGACCAACATCACCACACAACCCAAAACTAAAATTAAGGTATATTAAAAACATTTTTATTTACATCACTTAGCATAGCTGTCTTTCCAAGAAAAGTATGAAAAGAGTCAATGGCACAAATCTGCACGCAAGTTAATCTAGAGATATTCCCTCTATCATTGCTACACTTTGACCAGTAAAAGCAAATAAACAATTCAGCTTTTGAAGAAAACAAACCACACATGAGTAAGGACCATACATTCTAAAATATGTGCGATGTTCCAACTTGCTTTCATTCTAGACATTACTTAATCTTGAAATGTAAAACCTGTATCAGATACAGGTTCAGTTAAACACAAAAAATATTACAGAATTATGTGATTCACGACTTGAAAACTTACTTGAGTAGTTCATAATTCTTCTCATTTAGTCTTACAGCATTCTCCCGCCAAAACTTCTCAGACTTGTGCACAGGACTCCACTCCAGTCTTCCTGACTTGAGCTCAGAACTGTACTCATCAAAGGAGCTGTGACACAAGAAGTAAATGATATATTGGCTAAGCTTCTATGAACAGTCTGAATTGCATGCCCAAGCCTGTCCCTAACAAAGCTGGAGCACAAACTGCTATGACACATTTAGAAGTCGGTGTGATCTGCAGAGCATGAGAACTGGTCCCTGTCTCAACATTCTATAAATAAGAGAGTGCATGAAAGGTAGGCTGAAAAATTTGTTTTCAAACATGCCTCTCTATCCACACAGAACACTATACCTAAAGGAAAAAAAAAAAAAAAAGGGAAAAACATAAGCCACAAGAATATGACATCTTGGAATTCAATTAGTTATTTCACAAGTTTTTTAGGCTTTAAACTTCCTCAGCCAAGGATCCCAGTCTTTGCCTTCCATCCAATTAAACCTTTGACATGAACTACAACATGCACTTCAATGTAGGCACAAGAGCAAGAACTGGGTAAGCACTAGATCATACATCTACGTGAAGATTTAGCTCTACTCACTCACAACAGAAAACTAAAACCAGCATCTCTGTATGCTCTACCTTACCAACTAGTATTTACATATCATAATTCTGTAGATTATTTAGCCTTACAAAGGAAAAACATTTTACCAAAGCCCTATAATTGCCTTTTTTTCTAAAGTTCACACTGCAAAGCATACCTAAGGTCTTGCACGCTCTCGCCAAGCTTGTCCAGTAGAAATTTGATATCTTCACTTATGTCTTCATCATCATATTTCTGCTGATCCAAATTCTCAAGCTGCTTTAAAACCTTACACTGAATCATGGCAAGGGCATATTCTTGGCGAGTTTCTCTCTCAGTAGATTTCTCTAACAAATTCTAGAGAAGTAAAGATGTAATTATTTTTTGTGTGTGTTTTTTTTTTTAAAATCGATTACTTTGAAACAAAGTGGTATTTTTAAGAAATTCTTATTGGCATTTTTTAATTTAGTAAGTGACAGAACTGACCACTTCCTGAAATAATCTCTCTCTTCAATATTAGAAAGTATTAATTCACCGTTTTTTAACATTTTCCACATCAAATCAGTGTGACTACAAACACTATTCAAAGAAAAAATAGAAGGTTTATATCCCAAATACCAGAATCTCTGCCATAAACAACTACTTTTATCTTGAATTGTCATTTTAGCTTTCTGTGCAGCAATAGCATAAAGCAGAAAAGCCTTAAAAAAAACCCTAAAAAACAACCTGAAGTCATATTTCCAATTAAAGAGTTACCATCTGGATTAGATCAACTCCTTTCAAATTTGGGAATATTCCAAACAGACATTTTTATTCAAACAGAAGCTTGTTGGTAAGACTGGAATTACAAGCACAGAATGCAATACTCAAGTTCCAATGTCATTTATTCATTACATTTCTACTCAATTTAATCAGCTTCCAATTATGTTGCTCAATCAGAGCTGGCCACCTGCACTATTTGATAAAGCTGAAAACATGAATCTCATATAAAGATGAAGTCCTTAACAAACAAAACAAGTGTTCCTATAAATAAGACAATGTCTACCAGAAATAAGCAATGAAACTACATAGAAGGAACTTGACTGCATCACTCTCATGTCAGAGAACTACGACACTTAAGGTTTCTTAGGTATCAGACATCCTATTAATTAGTAAGACAGAACACTGCACATCATTGTTAAAACTGGCAAACTAAAAGTAAGTCATATTACTGCTTTTAATGGTCACATACAATTAGCTTTAATGTGTGAAAAAAACTCCACCCCAGTTTCTACTTCAATAAGAGAACTAAAAGGTAATTCACAGCAAGTAAAGCAAAATTACTGAAAAGTGCTAATGAGAGCAAAAGGGTAAGTCTTAAAAAGACAATTCAAGTTCAAGGATAAGGTAGATAAAGTTTCCAAAGAACTCCTAGTTAAGAGAACTGCAGGCAGATGTGAAAGCTTCTCCAAATATTATTATCCACCTCATACAATAATGAGATATTCAAGCTTTACATAGTGAAATTGAAAGGATATGATAACAAAATACAAACATGAACACATGACCAAATAGAATGGATCAGTAAACCACTCAGGGATGAAAAGCAAAATCTTAAGGTACAAAATTAGTTATAGGCAGGAAACAGACATTAAAGACAATAAAAGTATGAAAAATGAGAAAAAAAAAATATAGGTAAAGAAAGCAATTGAAAGAGACAGAAGTACCCAAGATCTATTGCTTTATAGAAAGAATTATTACATTACAATTATATACTTCAGGTAATTGACAAAGAGGTGAAATAGGTCAAATTAGGAGAAACCAAGTAGTATAGAAGACATCCAAGTTGTCAAGACTCATGGTACGCCTTCAGTAAGGCACAGGCAGATTTGGAGAATCATCAAGCCCAGTCTTTTATGCAATTCACCTTTTTTTTTTCTCCCCAGGCTATATAAACTGATACTGTAGCATCTCACATGGGAAAATAGGTTGTCTCTTCTACCTATTTTAATGTTGTTTCAGAACTCTGAAGTCTAATTTCTCATCTATTGTTTTCCTGGCTGGCAGTTTACAACTCATTTTCATGCCAACACGAGTCTTTAATGTTGGAGAAAGGAAACAGCTAAATTACATTCCCCAAAGCCTGTAACAAAACCACCGTAATTCTTTCTTAGCCTTCATTTATTAGAAAAAAGAAATTGCAAAACACATTAAACATAAGAGCTAACCACTATTTGTCCTACTTTTTATGACCTCAGAATTGGAAGAAGCTGGATGTAAGATCTAGACTGCTGACCCTCTCAACTTCTTTCTTTTTTATTTTTTTTTCAAATCTGCCTTGCTATATATATCCCTGTTTAATCCTGACACTGAGATCCTAAAGAACACTACAACAGAGGTCTACATGGTAAGAACAGCCCCCACGGAGACCTCACACCACTGCAGTCTTTCAACCAGAAAAATGGAATACTCTTACAATCTGCCTTATCTAGAAATTTTTCAGTAGCAGAGGTTTTCAGATAGAAAGACCATTTAAAACACAGAGTAGGCACCTTCACACATCTTATTGTTTCTAATTAGCCAGTCATCAAGCAACAATTCCCCTCTCCTCATCCTAATTTGCCTGCAATGCTTACTATTAGAAAAAACACAATCAACACCCAGGAAAACAAGAAGTTTCCAAGATTATGCTGTTTTAAAACAGAATTACAAGTTGTTATAGCGTTCCTGTATTACTCACAAGACACTTGACAAGCATGCACATAAAACTATTGGCATTCATGAACATAAAATAGTACTCTCACATTGAAAACATCAAGCCTAGGTACTCAGTTATTCCAAATTATCTTAAATAGGACCAGTGATTTTCAGGTAATCCAGACACAGTAAATCAACTAATTACATGGATATTCTCATTTGTCTTGACACAGCCACCAGAAGATTTTTGGACTAGCAGATAAAAATAATTTCTCAGCTGGGCAAATGTGTGTGTTCAAGGTAGTATTTTGTTAACTAAAGGCAAATTCCTAAGGTAAAATTTATCAGATACTAATAACTGAAGTGTTTTACACTAGTGCAAATAGAAAAAAGGATCTTGAATTAAAAAAAAGAAATCACTAGTGCCTGTGTTAACATATTTTAGGTTTTTAGTCAACCTTATTTTAAAAAGATATTGAATAGCAGATACCTATTACTTGTAATAGCATGTCTATTACCTGTAGAAAAACTCAGTTCACAAAAAAAAAAAAAAAAAAAAAAGGAGAATTAAGCTTTCAATCCAGTTTACTGATGTGGCAGAAACAGCTATCCATCAGCAACGTTTCAGACCTAGAAATTCAGGAGAGATGCACAGACTCATTGCAGTCAACAGGTACTTACCCGAAATGCTGCAAGAATGATTCTAGTCACTTTCTCTTTGACAGATTCCTGAAGAATATCCGATAGCACTGGGACGATATTATAACGTCTAAGATATTCACACATTTGAGGGCTAAATGCCAGCAGCCACACACAGAAAATCATCTGATACTGGAGCTGGAAACCGCATTTGTTGCTCAAGACACCCATGATGCTGAAAAATTGACACAGTACACATTTAATTTTTAAATAATGACTGTATAGATTGCAGATTTCCACCCTGAAACCTTAAAAGAAATGGTTAACAGGAACTTATTGGAAAGAGCTGCTAAGGATGAGCATACAGTGCACACTTCACAGTATCCTGCATCACTACTTATCATTGTACAAGCAGCTTGTTCAAAGTCGTCTTTTAAAGATGTAACTATTTTCTCCTTAGCCTGAGAGCCATAAAGCAGCTTTCCCCATGTGAGCCGATGTGGTACTGTATCCATCTTCAGCTTCACCGAGACACTTTTTCTCCTGGTATGTTTAGAGCATTATTTGTCATTCTAGGAGAAACAGAAAAACACGCAGCAACTCCTTCACAGTTAAGAAGGAGTAAAGAGACAGAACAAAATCTACACAAATTGAACTTGTTTCCTTAATTGTACCTCTCCACAGGAGTGTCTGAAATGAGCTGAAGTATTCATTATTTAACAGTGCATTCTCAGAAAATGGTTGATAGATGAAAATATACCAAGTACTGCTAGAAAGAAATATCACAAGATCTCCAAGAAGAAATCACGCAGAAGACGTGCTCAGCTGAAGTTTTAAAAATTTAATAAGCAACTTATAGGTCCATCATGAAACAGCTAACTCAACTTAAAAATAATCTACGTTCAAAATCACTGATATCAAGTTTACGACAAACTTGAACTTGTTGAAACACAGGTTTATTGTAATGCTTTAATACTTGATTAAAAAGCCTCCTCTGTGAAAAAGGTTGTTTCGATAGCGTCATCTTGACACATATGAACTTGATCCAAAATTTTACTTTATTGGCAACTTTGACTTTTCTCCATTTCAGAATACAAGGGTACTTTTCATTAAAATGCAAATCATACAGCAACTATCCCCAACAGAGGCACGCATGGCAGAAAAACTGTCTATATATAAGCATATTTTAAATAAGTTTAGTGCTGCCATCCTAGCCTTACGCAAAGCTACTTATTAAGAGAATCTGGACAAAAGAAAGACTTACTTGAAGTCACATGTGGCAAAAAATTGAGCTTAGCTCTAGAAAATGTTTTTCCTTTCACTAATATTTTCAGACTAAACACTTCCAAAGCCAAAGATGATTAGCAGAAACTCATTTCATTAATCCTCATTCTATTAAATAATAAACAGTGCATCTTCAGCTGAAGACAAATGGGCACCTTCCCCTTCACATAAATATTTAAGCCGTTCTTCTTTAAAAGAAGAGTAGCATTAAAGCCTCAACATTGCAAGTTTCATTTGTCTATTTGACTGTGTTAATGTCTGAAAACAAACCTCTTTGTACTCAAAACAGAACAGCTGCCTATTACAAGAGTTCTATTGCAAAAAAAAAGGTCACTGGGGAATGTGCTACTGTAGGTGCAAGTATATCCACATAAATTGAAATAGATGCTCACCAATTTACTCCATCTGCTTCTACCCACGCAAAGCGATATTCATTGACCCTGAGCATCAGCTGCAGACATCCAGCAACGCACTGTACATACTGGGAACTCTGGGTGAAGAGAACAGCACAACGTTTCTTACAAGAACAGTTAGTTACTAAGTACTGAAGTTCAGTTTTCCAGACTAGGTTTTACTGGCATAAATTGAGAAGAGTTCTGAATACTAAAGAAGTGTTACACAAGTGACAACACTTTACATTACCAGAACATGTGAACATGCCTTCCTTCAGTACCCATGAATGAAAGCTGCCTTCTGTTTGATTATACTTGCCAGAGCCCTTTCATCCACAGGGTCAACTATTATTCCACTGAGAAAACTTTGGAAAATAAATCAGCAAACTGATTACCAAGCTTGAAGGACTTTGCTAGAGGTTACTGCAGAAACAGGAATCTTGAGCTTAGGTTCTTTCCACTCCAACTCAAGAGAGCAATGGTGCCCTCACAATTGCAAATTTTGCTATGCATTTGCCACACAGTACCTTACTTATCATAATGAGATGTGTATTCAGACAAAAACAATGCCACCAGAAAAACACATAAGCTGTGCTAAGAAAAGAATAAGACTAAATCTTTACCATCAGAAAAATTATGAGATGCACCAATGAACTCTATTTTCATTCATGAACAGTCACATTAAACAATTTTTCATCAGTAAAAACATATATTTTCTGTGTAGTAACACATAAGATGGGCTGCAGTTCAAAAATGGGGTTTGGTCAACACATTGATCCTCCCACTACAGCAACTGAAAAATCCAAAGGTGCAACAGAAATAGCACGTTTTTCTCTCTTCTTACTCAATTGTCAGCACTATCTTCACTAATACTCAGATATGCTGCTGATAAAATGTTTCTGGGGGCTTTTTCTCCTATAAGCCTTTTTCGTCACTTAGTGTTTTGAAAGTCTTACGGCAGCTCACTCACATAAGATCAAACCTTTCAAACAGTTACGCGATCCCAAATGAAAAGGGACAATAAAGAATTTAAAATAGAGAGTAACTAATTCTGTTTGTCTCTCATGAGAGATTCAAGACCTTTATGTAAAAACTAAGCCTGAACATCTAGGCCCAAATCATCACACAGAACGTTCATTTCCCTGGGTAAGTATTCACTTTCACACCCCATGCAAATAAAACAGCAATAAACACACAGACAGCTCTCCCACCCCAAACATTATATTATCTGCATCACCAACCTGTATACTACTGAACTTGGAGTTTGCTTTCATAAGAGCATTCTCATCCGACACTATTATAATTGAAATTTCATAATAGATTCTTGCCCTCATTTCCTGTACAAAATGCTACAAACGCATCTCTAATAAATTAGTCAGGACCTGCTTCAAAATCCTGTATAAGCTAGATATGAAACCTGAACACTAATGAAGTTAGGACAATACTTGCCCAATTTAATTATCCATGAACATATTTGCGCTATCAGTTCTGCTGCTCTGGGACCTTGTTGTGGCACAGTACAACAGATGCAGATTTCCAAACAAGTCAGAAGAGCTCCACAGTAAGTGATGTTCCATGCTACTCTTTTAAGGCTGTGTGACAGAGGGCTGTCAGTCCAACAAAACCTAACAGTATGGCACAAAGATCTGCACATGAAATACTGGAATACTTCATCTTCACCCATTACCCATGGTCATGCATAACAGTCTTTCATCTTTCCTACTGTAAACAGCAGACAGATGGCAATTTAAGAGGCTCTCCTCTACAGGAAGGTAACACCTTAAAGCAATGATTACACTTAGAAGAAAAACAAATTCCAGGTTAAGACTTTTGAAAAGCTGTGAACACTTTCAGGCTGCACAAGGAGCAAGAGACCAAATTGAATTCTACTCCACATCCAAGAACTATGATAAATCACCTCATCCTGCCACACCACCACAGCAAAACCAGTTAGGATGATCATTTGCATTTGTCATACTGCCACAGTTCGTCTCCAGGCTCACCAGCCATTACAGTTACATGAAATTTAGTATCAAAAAAAATTTCCTTTGAATTCAAGCTATTCAAATATGAGAAGCTTACAGCTTTGAAAGTACTTTTGCAATTTCATGCTACAACAGTTAAGTGGCAACATTAGCTTTAATGTCTGACATGCCCTTTCTGAGTTCAACATCACAACACCCAAAAGCTTCATATAGCCTTAGGTTTCTTCTACAAGTCCAACAGCTCAGTCCTAAACACACAGTATTGAATCATGGAATTATTCAGGCTGGAAAAGGCCTCTAAGACCACTGAGTCAGTGACTTAAAATTGTTCAAATATTAAATTAATTTTACATAATTTTTTCAAGTCTTAACAAAAAGAAAGCTAGATACATCTACAGTTTTAACAGCTCAAACTAACTTGCAAAGTATATACTTTCACTGCCAACATTCTTTGTGAAATGAGAGTTTAAAAATACTTTTGTTTCTTGGCGCCATCACCTGGCACTCTGCTGTATAGTTCTGATTCCAAGTACTTCTTATCACAGATACCAGAACAGATCTGCACCTTAATCCAAGGAGTGGGTATCACCTGCCCAAAATAGTAAATTCACAGATTTCAAAGATATACTCACATCACTTGTGGAGACTGCTCCTGCTTCCACAGAACCCCCTGTACCACGCAGTTTCTAGCAAAAAAAATTAAAAAGTTTAAAATCAGAACCTGTCTTTCACCCCTAAGGAACAGCTGTTACCAAGTTTCTTTTGGTTCTCCAATCTCTCTAGTTACAAAAAAAGAAAAGATTTAGAATCTATTAGATAGTCCTCCTTCTCAACACACTGTCATAATGTATTATATTTATTTCCCAAGCACACTTTGTGTCTAAAAAAATATGCTTGGACATGATTCTAATATATCAAGATTTAATTTTTATTTATGTGCAGATTTACTCAAGACATATTCAACTTAAGAATTTGAAAACTGTTCTTTAGAATCTTCGTGAAGGAAATTCCAACTTAAGATACTTATTCCAAAGGAAAAAATATAAAACTCCTTTTTAATAGACCCAGTTTAGAAAACTATGAAAAATATACAATTACTAAATCTACTTCTCCACTCTCCAGAATGCACTTCTGCTACAACACTACATTAGAGAATGACACATCACTAGGTTTTTAAAGGAAAAATCTCCAAAAATGAATACAAAGGAGAATGAATCATCTTTGAAGGACAAGCCACAAGTAAGCAGTTCATACTAAGACAATACCTTAAAAAAAAGTCAGAATTTACTTAATTTCAAGAGAGAGAACTAAAAATAAAAGTTCTGTACTACAGTCAACTGGAAAAAAGTTTTGACATTCAATTCCTGCTGCCATGAGATTTTTCTTCCCAGCAAAAAGGATAACCAAAACAACAGAGGCAAGACAAAAACCCCCATCACGTATTTTCTCAGTGTCCAGAAGAAAAATTAGTGTTAGCCAACAGAAAAGGCAAAAAGTTTTACTTATTTTAAATTTCAAGGACTAGAGTAGAAAATGCAAAATACTAAGTTAAAAACTACATGCTTGAATAAAGGATATTTAGCTTTAAAAATGACAAAGTAAAATTCCATTTAAAAAAAAAACAACAACAAAAACCTAAAACTATACCTCTTGCTTGCACATCTATACATTCATATTCTTGAAAAATGTTTCCAAAGTCACTGTAATGTTTAAACAAAAGCAGCTTTTTACCTGTGAACTGAGTTGAGTTTTAATCCAGTTGAAATAGTAATTCAGGTCACTGCCTTCCATAAGCTCCCTTCCCCAAGCAGCCAGTTTGGCAATAATTCGTGCTGCCTGAAAAAAATAATAATAAACAGATTTTTCAAGCACGGCAATTTCAGAATTCAGTGAGAAGTACTATAAGCTTTGGAAACCAAGTTTAGGAAAAGAATGGTCCCTTACAAAAATCCACCTCTTTTCTATGTATGGGACTCTTTGTGCCTAGTAATTTTGTTTCTTTTCAGCTCTCTGCTGCTTCTCCTTCCAGTAACTGGTTAATTTTCACAATGTCATCTGTTACCCATAGCTGTTGAAGTTCACAAGGCATCAGTGAAGAACTCAGAAGAGGATTGATGGAAGCTACCAATGGGCTACTGCTGTAGGACATCATTACAGTCAGAATTGATCAACAGTAACACTTAAAGGCCTAACACACATGAGCAGGTTGGATTTAAGCAACTGTGGCATATGGCAAGACAAATGAGGACACGGTATCGAAGTTTTTTTGTACTTAAACTGAAGCAAGTCATCTTCAAGTAGGCAAAAGTTTCAAGCTCAGAAAAAGAAGAGCAGAAAAGAAACTCAAAGGGAAGGCAGAATTTAAGAATAGAAGTTGAGGAGTAAAAATGTCGTCAGGTTAAAAATTTTCATGATGCCTATGGCTCAAGGATACTTTAAACAACAAGATATTTCTATGTCAGCCTGTTCAAATTATATTTGAAGTAAATCTATGTTGTAGCCTGCAACTTATTTGCAAAAACATTTGAGCCAGCTCGGACATAAAAAGGCAGTGTAACCAATAAACTACTGAAGAAGGGGTTTGTTTGCCTGCATACAGCTCCATGATGGAGTGACGAGACTTTCCACTTCACTGCATTCACATGTGCAGCGACACCACCACCGATTTCTAGAGGGATTACAAGTGAGAGTCTGGAAAAAATCTCTACACTAAAATGCATCAAATCCCCTTCTGAATGCAATTAAATAACCTTGTAAAATCCCTCCAGCTTTACAAGACAAGATATTAGCTCTCTAGTCTACCACGCTCCTGAGTTAAAACTGCTACCTGGCCCACAAATGAGAGACCATTTATGCTTAGCAGAATTTAAGCCTAGACAGAGGATAAGGATTTTTATCTGGCTAGACAGACGCAATAACATGGTAACAAACGCCTTCCAGCATGCATAGTAAGGAGGAAAATAAAATAAAAATAACGAAATAACACAATCCTAAAACTTGGTTTAGAAAACATTCATGTGCTTTAAAAAAATATGCACAAGAGCTGTGAAAAGGTATAATAAGGCAATAAACTTAGTGTTTTAAAGTGGATGCACTTCACATGAGGTTCTCTGTGACTTGTGAAATTATTTGTACAGTTTTGCAGTACCTAAAGGAAACATTATCTGAAAAACATATCTCTGAGTAGAGAAATAGTGAAGATTGAAATTTCCATTCCACACATTTAAAAGTCACCATTCCAGGGAGACTAATTAGGTGGCACTACGAGGGGTCCAAAAAAAAAAAAAAAAATCAGACTTTACCTGCATATTTGGGAAATCAAAATTGTCTGAACTTGCTCAAACTGCAGTTTTGCAGGATGGGTCTTCAGCAGCATTACTACCAAATAAACCAAGAAACAAACTACACTAACCAGAAAAACCCCAGCCACCTCCTCCCTCAGCTGCACAAAGAAACCTGATTCACATCCACACAGTCAATCAGTTAGATTAAAAAAAAAAAAAAAAAGGAAGGAAAAAAAAATCAAGTCTGATATTTTCCTTGAGGACAGGCCAGCTCACTGTTCAAGTTGCAGCACAGTCCTAAACACAGTTGCACTGGCCACACCTAAGGGCAAAACAGCATGACTTGCCTGGTGGAATCCCTGCACCAGTACAGCCTAATATGCAGGGCAGGTATGGGGGTTTGCAGTTTGATCCCTGGTTTGATTCTACCATCTCATGCCAGCATAAACATATGCAGTGAAGAACAATTCACAGCCACGCCGCTTTCTCCTCTTCATGCCATAATGCAAGTTTCAGTGGTGGAAACTGTGGTCTTCACTAGGAATTCACAGTAATACAGCCATATTTTTGCCCCACAAGGAAAAAAAAACCTGCCAATATGAAATAGCCAGTTCTTACCACTGATGACAGAAGAATTCCAGAAAAGTTACTCCATATACATGAGCAGCAACCAGTACCTCAAAACACAGCAGAAACCATACACTGCACATGGTTGTACTGAGTTTGACTGGGAGGGACTTAATTTTCCTCATAGCAGTCCATATGATGCCGTGGTTTAGACTGGTGTCCAAAACAGTGCTGATAACATATCAACGTTTTACCTGTTGTTGAGCAGCACTTGCACGGCTTTCAGTGAATCAGTTGGTAATTTGAGCATATGAGAAAATAAGGTTCATCAAGGTAAAGATATTTTCCTTGCACAGGATGAGAACTTAAATGCTAGTATTTGTACAGCACTAGGGGCATTGACTGGCAGCTCTGATAAAAGGTAATTTTTCAGGTATGTCTTACTGTAATTAATTAATTCTAAAATCCTTGTTTTTCCAAGTTTTTTAAGCCTGCCTTAATCTCCCAGCAAAAAAAAATGTCAGCAAACAATGTAACTTTTGTTTCTAAAATGTGGTTAAATGAAGCCTGCATTAAGAATGACTCATCTAGACTGCAAGAGGAAAACTTTTCATCCAGGCAGAAGTTTAGCTTCAAAATCCAAAATCTTCTGAAGAAAAATAGAACCAGCATTTGCCTCTACCATCTTCAGAGACAGGTTCATTTAAAACTTACCATATGCACAGTGAAGAGATCTTGTCGATTCAACATTGGCAGAAAATAGGACCACGCAGTGTTTTTACCACGCTTTGCATAATCAAAGAAGATGCAAACACGCTGATGATTTTCCTGTAAAAATTGGGAGAGGGGAAAAGATGACACATTTGTAAAAGCATTCAATGTTAACACAGTTATTTGCTCCTTGTTACGTTGGCACACATTGTCAGAGCACATCCCGGTGTGAAAATATTTCAGTTTGACAATCACTTGTGGATACAGTTCATCTGAGCACTTCCACATTATGGTTAAAGATTTGGCCCAGGGGAAACAAACCCTGAAATCCTGGTTATATCTCAGTGCTCTTAACACCTGCTTGGGCAAAAATGGATATATCCGTTTGAAAAAGCAATGAGAGAAATGAGAAACGAGATAATTACTGTCATTTTTTAAGAGGAACACTACTCTTCATCCAATCAATTATGCTTAATTAAAGTCCATACAAAGTTTTCCATGTGTTGCTACTTCTGCCCATGAGCCTGTTGTTCACCTTGGCTCCATGTGCTACAAGTGAAATTTTGGAGGCGTAAACTAGCCCTACCTCTGCATTTCTCGCTGCGCTATCACCGCGGAGACCCGGGTTCGATTCCCGGTCAGGGCCACTCCCGGGCAGGTGGGGTTCGTTAGCCCTTAAAGGCAACCCACCTACGTCCTAAGGACCTCGCTGCCACCGTCCAAGCTCGCTTGGCCCCGGCAGATGAACCTTAGGATTAAAGGGTGGGCTCAGTTCCGCGCACACTGTGTCTCACCTAAAAAATCCAATGCGCAGGCTGGAAGGTGTAAAGACCTTCCCCGGATCTTCGCTCGCGAAGACTGGCCATTATTATTATTTATTATAAGTGAGCCCTTCTCTACCAGATGAGGTTGCAACTAATTCAGCAGTTCTGAGGCAAGCTGCATACCTAAGAGAGGGCACAGCCACCAGAAGTCTGTTCCCCAGGGCTTCTGTGTTGAACCACAAGTGACCATGAGTACCTAAACCTGGGCACTGTGCAGTCTTCCAGTATTTCACCTAATAATCACTATGTAAAGTAGCTATTACAGTTCTGCTTAAAGCAGGCCAGACAAACATGAAGGAGAAAGGCAAGCTCTACTCTTTCCTAGTAGCCTAGAATATAGACAGCCTTCCAAAAAATCTAATACTTGAATTTTTGCTTTTCCTCAAGCACTTCCATATACTTTCCAGCCTGGTGGATAGCAAGCTTTCCTTCTGAAGAGATGTCTCCCCGCTGAAGTCAAGCTACTACAACCAAGTATGCAACTTCTATCAGGGAAGGCAAAACTGTTTGAAACACTGTAACTGGGAAACTTGCATGAGAACAGTATCTCAGTCTCCACCACCCAAACATTTTAATTTTCAAAGTCCCCTAACTAGAAAGGCTTTTCTCCATCAGTTCTGCACGTTATTATTAACTCTGGACCAAGACTCAGCTAAGCAATTCTCCTTGTTGGAATACCCATCTAAGAGTCACTAAGCACAAGATGACCTGAATGTATCTGTGATCCAAACACCGGCATCTTACTAAGCATCAGAGTTACAACCAACCTTTCACTGAAACTATCTGGCTTTACCTCAGACACAGGTTTTCTCACTTTTATTCTTCTGATTCTCTTCCCCATCCAGCTGGTAGATGAGTGAGCAAGTGATTGTGTGATACTTAGTTGCCAGCTGGGGCTAAACCATGCCAGTACTGTACCACATGGGCTGCAAATTGCTGTCCTGATCACTGACTGGGGAGGCTCAGGTGTCGCCAGTTATCTGCCAGCTCTCACCCTTACAGTGATCAATGCTCTACATGGCATGTGTCAAAGAGCACACAGAAATGCTTATGAAATTTGTTGTTCAAACTATGAAGTAAATAAAAAGTTAAGATCTCAGGAACACAGTGTCTTGGTGGAGAGCTTGCACTCTGTGAGGGCTTGTTTGATGAAAAATGGCATTCGATCAAATACATTACTGTTAGCATCTATGCTTGTGCTACTCAGTCTAGCTAAAAAAGATCAAAAATAACTCGATCAATGGGTTCCATTTACAACATAACTAAGGAGGAGACAGACAGGTCTGGAAGTAAAAATGTTGAAATAACTTCAACAGTGTCAGTCAGAAGACTCATCTGGTTTGCTGTTAAGGTACAGGATTAAAGAGGGAAGGAATGGAAAACTGCCCACGGCCCTGAAATCTGTAGTGTTGCACTTTCCTAGGCAGCTACTGACAACGCTGCTAAAAAGAAAATCCCAAAGCTCTCACATCAACAGTTGAATAATTTAGCATCTGTCACTTCTAAAAAAGCATAATGAAGTTCACTTGGGTGGCACTACCTGCAGCAACTACAGCATAGGTTCTTAAAGATTTCATAAGTAACAGATTGTGTAGTGTGATGGGGTCACTAACCCAAAGAAATTGTTCCAAGAATTTATCAGATGAATACAAAAAGAAATGTTTCCTCCAGGACTCCAGTATGCTAACACTCTCCATTTTCAGAAATAAGCAGAATGGCAATATTCTTACAGAGTTAACACCACATTAATTTCATATTTGCCAGAGTTTAAAAGAAATCTTTCTTATAAAAATCATCAGATCCGTAAGTAGAATTCCTGGAACAATCCTAGACACTCAGGTAGGCTTTTGGTGTGCTCAGAACACAGTTGATGTAATTTTTACCACCTCACAACAAAAGCATAGAAAGATAACAGAAGAACCACAGCCAGTCACTATCAACACAGACTAAAAACCTGGACACTGTTACCTGTGATAGTCTGTAGAAGTTTCAGCTATCAAAAGCAGCTTTCAAATATTATTTCATTAGTTCATCTCATGAAACTGCAGCAAACATCCATGCTCAAGGCAAATTTTACTCAAAGAGTCAATGGTACCATGACCTTGAACAATTAAAGATTAAAATCTTTGAATGTACTGAATTAAGACTACTCAGGTAAAGACAGGAGAGACTCCATACCTACTACAGTAAGGACAGGGCAAGACTACAAGAGCATGGAGTGACAGGACATGAGGGAATGGGACCAAATTGAAAGAGAGAAGGTTTAGATTAGATATTAGGAAAAAATTCTGTACTCTGAGAGGGTGGTGAGGCACTGGAACAGGTCGCCCAGGGATGCTGTGGATGCCCCATCCCTGAAGGTCTTCAAGGACAGGCTGGATGGGGCTCTGAGCAACCTAGTCTAGTTGAAGGTGTCCTGTCCCAAGGCACAGGGGTTGGACTGAGATAATCTTCAAGATCCCCTTTTAAGCCAAAGCAGTCTATGATTCTATGAAACTGTGGGTTCTTCTGCCCATGCAGTCTGCAGAGAACCTGCCTTAAACTCACAGTCACTGGCCAATATCTTGCCTTCTGACAAGAATCTTACACCTTGAAAACGTGCAACCAGGGGTCCATATGGCATCGCTGACAGCATGTTCTACCACGTGAACATGATCAAAACAAAACAAAAGTCCTGTTTCAGCCTTGCTGCATAGAGATGTGGCAGATTAGGAAACCCTGGGATGAAGCCATGCAGATGTCTGCACGCAAGCCCTCTGGGCCAGCAGTCAGACATCCCGGAATAATGCATTCACACACAGCATTACAAAAGTCAGTGCAGCCTTTCAAAAACTGAAGCAGAATTTCTAAAGTGAAAAGGGCATCCAAATTCAAACAAAAGCCAGTATATAATGCGCACCATTATATATTAGCACATATCTATTCTCCTGTATCACTATAAAGCCTGGTCAATTTAAAGCCATTATGTGTAACATTAAGAATTCCACACATGCCACTTCTGTAGCAGGGTAAGGCCCTGAACACAGCAATGTCATAAAGTCAAGAAAACACATTCATCTAACCACTAATCAGAATCACAGAATATTCTGAGTTGGAAGGGACCCACTGAGATCAGTAAG
Organism: Myiozetetes cayanensis; assembly: GCF_022539395.1. Lineage (NCBI taxonomy): Eukaryota > Metazoa > Chordata > Aves > Passeriformes > Tyrannidae > Myiozetetes > Myiozetetes cayanensis. The sequence goes on along the minus strand of NW_026086604.1, from coordinate 38,515,065 downwards.
TCCAACTCTTAAGTGAACGGCCCATCCAAGGATCAAAGCCATGACCTTGGTGTTAATTAGCACCATGCTCTGACCAACTGAGCTAACTGCAGGGTTTAAGACAGAAACAATACAGCAAATAAGAGATTACTCAAAACTACTTCCTGTGACCACCTAGAACTCATGCAACTGTTCAAGAGTGGACCAGTGAAAGCCTTTACCTGTGGGGTATTAATTCCACAGCACAGGAGATGATATGGGCTATCGTGTACTGTAGCTGTAGGCTACGTGCTAACAGCAAAGGGCATAAGCAAAACAAGACCTACTAACGCTCACAAAAAGTTCTGAAGAAGGGCAAGAGAAATTATTACTTCTGTGGCTACTGATTTCTTGCACAGAAAGTGAGACTTATTCCTCACAAAAGTAGCTATAATAAACAGAGTTCTCACACACTGAGACAAAGTTTGTCATCAAATGCTAAATGAAAACCAAAACAAGGTACTCCCAACTCAGTGTGATAATCAAGAAATGACACATGACACTGAGGCTCCTTTTTGTCTTCTCTCCTTCTTGATGTTTGTGCCACACTTGCAAAAAAGTAAATCTAAAGAGGAAGAGGTCAGAGTGACAAAGCTACAGATAAATAAACTGTCACCACCACTAGCTATTATCCTAGATGTCAGGGCACTCACTAAGGGCTCTATTATGCAGACAAGTGCCTGAAAGAAACCCCATGTTATACGTACTGTGGAGTGGTTCACACTTTTCAACTTGCCTGTTGAAATACTAAATGCTCAGAGTTGGCATCAGAACTCACATGGTTCACCTCCATGGTGAACATCCTAGGGTGATGACCTAAACCAATATCATTAGATACATTTCACTGTCACCTCATATCAAATATAACAGAAACTGTCAAACACAGATAGTTTATGTGAATACCAGGAGAAAAACTCACACAACTCAACTCATCTTGTTACATCATCACTCCAAATACTTCTCTTAGCCTACTTCAGAGCAAGGAAATGTAAAAGCAGGATTATCTGACTGAGCAAAGCCTCGCCTTCAGTTGTCCCAGTCAGCTCAGCAGTCCTGAGACCAAATTTATAGCCTACTCTCATAAGCCTCTGTATCCCACAGCTACAAAGACCTGTATACTACATTAATTCAAAAGTTCCTGGTACATAACTAACCTAACTTTTTCTGGAAACCTGAAGCTGCAGAAACTACACTTTCTTGCTGAAGGTGGCCAAATTAACACCTTCATAGGAAAAGCCTCAACAACTTCAAGTTAGAACTTTTAGACAACAGGAAAGGCGGAGGGCACAGGTCACAGAATCTTAGAATCATTTAGGTTGGGAAAGACCTTTAAGATCATCAAATCCAGCTATTAACCTAACACTGTCAGGTCCACCACAAAATATGCCAGTACAATAAGTCCAAAAAGCATTTAAAAAAAATTCTGCAAATCAGGATCACATAAAAGAAACTGCTATGCAATACCAGCCTTAACATCCCAGTTCTGCATTAAACAAGGTTGAGAACCCACAGACATGCATACAGGTATGTTTTATTTCCAGATTTTAAACATGTACATATATATATACACACACACATGACTAAATTATCCTTACAACTTTAGATCCAGCATTTAATCCCTGAAGACAAGATCTGAAAATTTAAAAGAATATTTTTAACACAGCATGACAAACATCTGAAGAGACATAAATGAAGGAAACATTCAAGCATGCATTTAAAGACTTAAAAATAATACAGGTTATTGACCTACTTGCAGCATATCATCAACCATAGTCAGAATGTACTGAACAGTCTGTTCCTTGGAGATATGAGTCATCAAGTTTATAAATGTTTTAGCACACTAGAAAAATAAGAGAAACATTAAAATTAATATTAGCAATTGTCTTCATTCCTTTTGATAATATAATACAGGACCTCATTAATTCACAGTTAAGTCTTACATAACCATTGAGCATCCCAACATCTTACTTAATTGCAGTAAGAGATGAATACATTTGACATTATCTCACAAAGAAAATTTTCTGTCACACTGATCGTTACCCTTTACAAATTATTTTATGGCTTTCAAATGAAATAAGTACCCGCTAGGGAAAGTCACTGAGATGCTTTGTTGAAAGTCAGATTAGAAATGTTTCCCTCAGCGTCCTTTTCTATGGCAGTGGGAAGATCTGAGTAAATTGACAGGAGAGCAACAAACTCAGACATAGTACAAGAAGGCTTCAGCAACATGAATGGGAGGGAGGAAGATAGGTCACTCTCATCTCTTCACTTACTATATACCTTGTTCCTATTTGTGCTGTGCCTCCCATATTATTTTACAATTTCAGCAACAGATATTACAGGCTGAAATAGTTTCAGCACTACTCCCTCCTTCCCCTTCACTACATGCAACCTAAAACTGAAAGAGAAATGGAACTCTGAACTGCTACATCACAATTATACAGTGGCATAAAATGTACACCACATACACGTTTGCTACAACACAAATTATGGTCCATTACATAAACAGTCACACAATACAATTTAGAGAGGAAATAAAAATAAAAAAAAAAAAACCAAAACACAGAAAACCCTAAAATTAAAGTAGAAAAAAAAGGCTGGAAAGTAGTGTATCTTAAAAGCATCTACTCTTCACCTAACTCTCTGCCTCTCCCAATCCTCTTGATGTCTGATATTGTGTGCTAGAACCTCAGGTTTCAAGGCTGAGATTCTACTGATTCAAATGTCAATAAAGTGTTTTTGGGCATCTTGCCTGGACTCCATAAGGGCTAAGGGCTGATTCAGTCCTGAACCAGTTCTGTCCCATGCAGATGCCTCATATCGTATCTTACCGTGTTTAAAATGACACTAGACACCTGTGTTTAACTGAATCCACCTTAGCAGTCAGTGGATTCCATTGCTGGAACTAAATTATTATTACTGAGCTAACTAAGCAGAAATCTCACTGGTAGCAGCCAACATCAATAAACTATAAGGAAAAAAGCTTTAAGAAAGTGGCTCAAGTACAAGTGTGCATGATTAAGTAAACTGGGATGAGGAAAGACTTGAGCTGGCTTGTCCCAAAACATAGTTAAAGTCAGACGACATTTGATAATTACTGAATAGGTTTAAAAAATAACATCCAACCTATATCCAAGGGAAAAAAAAAAAAGAATCATTATAGTAAGCTTTATACTTATTCCATTACATCTTAACTGTATACAACCAACAATAAAACAAGAATTACTATGAAAACTTCCTTCCATCTTCCTCCTCAAAAGAGAGACCATTAAAAGAAAGGAAAGTTACTTGATTGCCTTCTGTTTGCAACAACTCCTGTTTTTCTTCTGGACTCCTTTTCTGTTCAAATCTTTGAATAAATTCACAGTCTTCACCTGAAATCATCTGCCCTCTGAAAAACAAAACCAATGAAAATGAAACCGTAAGTAACACAAACAGTAAGTTTGAAGTAACTGTACTGGGTTCACTTGGCAAGGTTTTGGTAGCGGGGGGCTACATGGGTGGCTGCTATGAGAAGACAGCAAAAGTGTCCCCCATGTCATACAGAGCCAGTTCCAGTCAGATTCAGGACAGACCCACCACGAGCCAAAGCTGGGCCACTCAGTGATGACAGTAACATTTCTGTGATAATATATTTAAGGAGTAAAAGCTGCTGTGCAGCAGTAGCCATGAGACAGGACTGAGAATATGTGGAAGAAGATTATAGCACATAACATGAATAACAGTCTAATCCAACGAAATAAGTGCTAAAAACAAAACTAATTGTTATTTTAAGTTTACCATAAGCACTGGAGAGACTTGGAAGGAGGACAGAGAACAGGGTCGCTAATTTATCTTTTGCTAATTACAACTCTTCAGCTTTTCCTGGTAGTTTCACAGTACCTGAACATCACAAGAAATAACAAACTTGCCAAAACAGTACAATCAGATACTCTTCAGGTAAGAACACTAGTTGTAAATCAATTAGTCCTAAAAATATCCAAGACTTTAACAGATGACTGCCCGTACTAGGTAATACCAGGGGTGCTACAGGAAAGAAGAAAACTGTGCACATCATCATCAATACAAAAGTCACTGGAGATGAAAGCATTAGACATTGCTCTGATTCAGTTATTTCCAAGACTCATCTCCTCTTAATATTTCCACTGAATCAAATGCCTCTTCCACTTTGCAAAGCCATGTAGCATGGACTCTTTTAACCTATCTTTTCCACATCAAGGTCACTTTTCAGATGTTCCATGACTAGAGGTTACATTAAAATACTTGTAAACTTACAGGAAATGTTCCCTTTTTATTTTTTTCCAATTGGCTCACCTGGATTCTTGACATACAGAAACAAATAAGATCTACAATGTGTTCTTATCTTTCATCTTTCTTAAATGATTACGTCATGAGTATGGCCCCATCACAGAGTCATATTTTACCAATTTACTATTCAAGCAAAGAACATAAATAGCCTAGTACCACGTGTGCTATTCCTGTATTCCAGCTGCTTTATCCTCATATGCACTGAAGAAAGGCAATTAAGATTTACTAGATGGAAGACTCACAAAGCCAGTGGTAGGGTAGTCTCGACTAATTTCTACAAAACCATAACTAAGTATAGATGAACTATATATGATTAGCTGATGATGACCATGCCGCTAACACATGCCTTTTAGATGGACCAATATTCTTTCTTCTCTGTTTAGGATGGATTTGAGTAGTTGTGGAAAGATGACAACAATTCACCTGCAACAAATACTGGATTAAACGACCCATAACTAGAAGCTTCATATGCTTCAAACAATGCTGGCCAAGCCACGGATGGATGGATCATACTGATATAAAAGCAACAAGATAAGTTGATTGTTTATAAGAAAATTGCCACTTACAAAACACTTCAAAGCCAACATAAGGTGAAATTCTTAATTTTCAGCTTTAATGTTGGAGAAATCCTCATGAAGAGAGATGCTTCTTTATAGCCAAGCTATTAGAAGAGGTCTGCCAACTGCCAAGGAAAAAAGCTTTCAAGTTTTGGATTTTATCTTACATTAGACCACAGGGTAAAAAAATAAAGAAAAAAAGATGTGGGGATTGATATTGCCTTGAGAAAAAAAGACATTAGGATTTACTATTTATTGCTTTATTAGCACCATTCAAAAGGACAACTTCCAACCCATACAAAACATTACAAGGGATCTGACAGCTTTGTAAACCAGTTGTTAATATTTTATCAGGGAACTCATACATATGATTAATAGTTTTAGTAATTTCAAATGCATCTATTTCCATTCCTCTCATTTTAATACTGAAATAATTGATTATGTAGTAAACCTCAGCAACCACTGGAGGGGAGAAAAATACCCAACAACAAACCACGAGAAAATGCAAAGCAGCCTAAGACAGCTGGTATCAGGTCCCATGATCCTATTACACATCCTCCTCATCCTCTTTTCAAAGAGAAAGGAATTTTCTCTGCACCTTTACAAAAACGAGTAACCAAAGCTTCCTTCTATCCCTAACAGGAATTCAATTTGTTATTTTCCAGGATGTGTCTAACAGTCTTTTGTGAACAGACAGAAGTCACTTTGAGCTTCAGCAGTGCCTTGGTTTCAACCGGGAGAGAGTTAATAGTCTTCCCAATGGCTGGCACAGTGCTGTGTTCTAGTTTTAATATAAATCCTTTTGTTGTTGTTATTTTATATTAGTAGTAGTATTACTTCCCCTGCCTTTTCTGTCCTATTAAAACCTCTTTATCTCAACACATGAATTTTCCTTCCCCCCCTAATTCTCTCCCCACCCCCTTGTGGTGGGTGAGGAGTGAGCAAGCAGCTGTCTGGTGTTTAACTGCCTGCTAGGTTAAACCACAACAGGCTGTCTGAGCATATCAGGTTTAGACCAGGAACCCTGGAACCCCATTTCAAAGCTCTGTGCTTGAGATACCGAGACCTGCCTTTGAGAACACCAGCTACAGGAGAGTAAACTGAAAAGATTTAGAAAGCATGAATTTGCAAGGCCACCATTTTTAAAACCTCTTGGTCTCTCAATATGATTCAGGAACTTGTGACTCCTTCTTTTAATTATGCATTTCCTCCAGTAGCTTTTGTTCCCTTTTTTTTTGTTTGAATGATTTAACCAAAGACACTCTGGAGGTGAGAGTATTTTGTTTCATTTTTATTTTGGATTTTTAGGGGTTTTTTTGGTTGGTTGGTTTTGTTGTTGTTGTTTTTAATATAAAAAAATTACTACATCTGCAGCAAATATGAAGCTCACATGAAGCCATAATTTCTTTTATCCAGGTTTCTATAGTACTTTGCATGTACCTAGAAACACTCATTTCATACAACTGCTCAACAGTTTTAACATATACAAACTTAAAACAGTAAAACAGGCTGAATGTACTCCACAAGACTAGACCAGATTTAAAGAAAAACAACCAAAACCACACACTACAAATTAGGAAACTTCTGTATTTCCTCTAATGCAAGACTGCCTTTCAAAGTCTGAGATATTCAACCACTTTAGAAAATTCATCCACTCCCAGGAACATAGAATAGATATTTTAACATCAGAATTCACAAACATGTACGTGAAGTACTCGAAGACACACGGGAAGCTATTTATAAATTAGCAAACAGGTATCTCACCTGATTAAGTATGAAGTACTGTCAAATGCTGTATATCTAGAAAACCTACAGTGCAATAAGATGCAAGGTAAATTCTGTAAAAAGTTCATTTTTCTACAGAACTCATTTACTACCCTTAGAAAGCAAGCCAACACACCCTCCCCAAAGGCATCCTGACACCCTGAGGCAAACACTGAAAGCAACCACAAAACAGTCACCTACTGTATTTTCAACCCACAAAAGGCATCCATGCCTCAAAACTGCTACAAGTCCCAAAATCCAAAGGCAAAAAAGTCCGTACAGAACTAATGCCTTCAACTACATTTAGTTTCCAAAAGGTTGGCAGACCTACACTTCACCTTCCACTGCTCCTAGTTTTGCTACTTCCTTCTCCCTCAGGCACAGATGCTAGCTTAAATTCAACACAAAGAAAGGCTAAATTTTAGCACCAGGAAACAAATTGTCTCTTTCCACAGCCTAATTTTGTAGGGAGCAGTGAACACACTAGCAAACTGATAATATATACAGTTGTCATACCTAAGTACCTGACTTTTGTGCCAACCATATACAGAAAAAACATCAGAAGTCAGCAGATGTGTGTTAGCATAGTTTGATACTTAGTTTACAGTTACAACCTTCAGAGGTGGAATAAACACTATGTCAGTTAATCTTTAGCTTGAACTAGCTCTACAAGAGAAGTCAGGCTACTACAGTCTGACCAGCTACTGGTGAGCCACTTTATTTTTGCACTGAAGAACAGAGAGAGCAGAAAAGAACTTCAGAACACCTTACTGTGTGACCCAGACTCCAAAGCTGTTGCAACCAATGCAACCTTTAAAGCATCTTTATACACAGATACAACTGCCACAGCCAGGGGGAAAAAAATTTCATCAGAATTTCTTGTAAAGTTCTTTGACTTCAATTAAATAAATACTACTTACAGCTTAAGGAGCACAAATTATGTGATGCCTGATGTGTTAAGAACTTAGAGAAAACAAAAATATTTCCTCTAATGTAAAAACATCTGAAGACTTAAGCGTGCCTTCATTTATTTATATGCAAGTGTACCACACTAAGTGCATCAGCTGTCAGAACAAGGAGCTCAAAAGAAAGAGAAGTGTCCTTCCAAGTCACCAGGACTGCATTTTCCTTCTGCTCTACAGAACAAAAACACATCAATCTGAGCTGCCTCTAACAGGTGCATCAGAATAAAGTTTCCACTCATGCAGTAATGTGCTTCATTCTACAAATGAGCCGATACAGCTGCACTGACTGACTTTTCAAGAAATCCCTTAAAGCTCAGCCTCAAAGACACTATCACATCCAAGCCTGTCCATTGTAAAAAGGGCATGTCCAACAGAAGCTAGGATTTTACTTCCTCTTCAGAAGCACAAAAAGTTCTGCTGATGTTCTTCAATAACTATTTATAAGAAAACTTCTAAGTCAAGGAACTACAGTTACTTCACAATGTTCCACAATCCCTCTGGCACCATTTAAGTCAATCCTTGAGCTACTTCAGCCCCACATAGACAGGTTGCTATCAGTTAATACAAGACAGAAAGATTACATTCAGTTCAAAGCAAAAACAAAGAGGACACACTGTCATTGACATACAAAGTGCACCAAGCATCAAGCAGTCTCACAATCTGATGGCAAAAAACACTAGCCAGATGGACTACAATAGCCTCCAGAACTTGGCTGACTCAAAGACAGGAAATAGATATATATTTTTTTTCACAGATTCAAAACCAAAACAAAGTCAAATTCTACAGGTAGAATCCTGAAAAGGAATCCTGCCTCTTGGTAAGATGCTATAAAAAATGTGGTGAAAGATTTATAAACAAAACTCCCCCCATCCTTATACAGCACCGGAGAAAGAGAATCCCAAGAATGAATGAAAATTATAAAAAGCATAGTCAAACAAATATTACTACATTAATATTCAAAATACAACTCCTTGTCAAACAGAACCATCTCTTATACCAACAAAAGCAACAGATTAATCTCACCAGCCCTACAGTAAAAACCACCAAAGAAGCAGTGAAAGAGTCTCATGTTCACTTATATTAGCAGTGCACAACTGTACTCTCCCTTTCATCACAAGTCACTGCAAACTTGCCACTAGGACAGCACAGGAACAGCTGCTCAGGCTTCCTCAGGACACACTTCCTACCAGATGGATAATAGGGCACACGGTAACAGCAAAAGCCATAATTTGAAAACTGCTTGGTAGCTGCCACTGTCAAGTTACCACACCAAGCTTCCTCTCTTGCCTGCAAAGCCACTGGAGGACCACCCTATAAACTGAACCAAGAACTGATCCATCTTAAAAACAGCCTAGAAAGAGAAGTTCCCTCAGTAGATCAGTTCCTTTATCCAGATTTATAATGCAGATATACAACACAAAGAGGATAAAAATAACACAATTCAATGTATGGAATAAGCAAGTCTGAGATACACAGGAAAGGGCAAGCAGGAAGTCATTAGTAAGCTCCTACTGGGTTAGCATTTCTCAGCCTGCATGTGTATGTACAGTCTTGTAGGTTTCCTTAATATAAAACATTTATTTACATATGTATGACAGCGATCTGAAAAACAATTTTTTAAGTGGTGTAATGTTGATAATCACAAAACATCATCAGTATGGTTTGTACCTCTACAGTCATGAAGATTTCTGTCACTTTCGTTACAGAGCAATGAACTATGAAGTAATCTGCTAATATACGTGGGCCCTCATGAGATAATGGCAATTTACAGTTTGTCATTATTTTTATAGGTTCTTCTCATGAGAAAGGCAGGGCTGCAAGAATGTTGCATTTCACTTCGGAGTACAAAGGACCACTAAAAGTCTGTTTCTGCTCCCTGTTCCCTACTTCATGCATAAATCTATCTTCCTCAGTTTGTCCTTATATCCTCTTAGGACACTATTTCTCTTGCTACTCCTAGTGCCACCATAACCAAGTCAAAGTGAACTCTGAGCTTACCTGAAACACCAGCACAGCTCTCCCCACACCAAAGTATTTGTTTCAGCCTACTCCCTGATTTACTTGCTTCAACTGCTCTCCAGTACTGCTCTTCCTTTACTTAAAGTACTGTCTATTTTCCTGGACTACTAGTCCAGTTTTGCTAGTACAATTTGTAATCCCACAAAAAGCACTTCAGCAATTGAGATAACAGACCTCCATATAAAACAATTATTACCACAAACTTTTCTTAATTCAGTATTCATCCAACAAGGCTAAACTTGAGAATGGTGTTTGAATGAGGAGGGAAAAAATGGACAGTTATACCACACATTTATGCAAACTTTGTTCCTCTTCTGGTAATAAGTCATAAGAAAAAATTCCACAACCCCTTCTGTTTAATGTGGACTTTTACCAACTACTTCCATGGAATTAAGACAGAACGTTCTTCGCTGCAACCTGATGTTCCAATTCAGCGTAAAATCTCAAGAAGTCTAACGTTAAGAGAGAAAGAGTACATGGGAAATTTTTACTTACTGGAGATACGACTGCCAGTTTACTTTGTTTGCCCGAACTTCAGCAGCTTTGGCAGCAATGATGTTTGTTGGGACAGCAGCGTCTACAGCACCTCGGATATCCATCCTGACCGGTAATTAAAATGTACCTAGAAATGCAAGTCAGATTTGAGACCTCTTATTACAGTATTAAAGACCAGAGTATCTGTCCAATATTTTAAAGAAATACAAATAAAAATCTGTTTTCAGGTATCCCATTCCCTAAAACTGTACTAAGTACTTTCTGAGAAATCAAAGTTCTATGAAATATTTAAAATGTGCATTACCTGAAACAAAAATAAGCCATACCTACACACTAAACTGTAGCCAATCATAAGTTTGCTAAAATAAAAGACATATACCATTACTAAATAACTTCCAGTCTTGTAATTCCTTGAACAATGAAAAGAAGTTATTTGAATAAAGGCTACTCTTCTGCAACATCCAAGTAGCCCTACAGATAACAGAAGTTATCTTCCTTCCAAAGCATGGCTAAAATTGAATGCGTACCCTCTCCACACTCACACATTAGGACTAATTTACTTCCCCTATTTGTCTAAGCGTATTTAGACATTAGAAATATGTGAACTACAATTTCAGGAGAAAAAAAAAACCTTGTAAGTATATAAATTAAAACTCACGCTACACAGACAAACAAGAACATTAAGATCATTACTGTACAGAAAGCAAATCTAAAACTAAATATGAACAGAAGCTCTTCATCAGAATACACCACATACCACAGGCAGTGACCTTCACCACTTCTTCCTCCTTCCTTTAATCACCACCTGACTTTGATGCCAAAACAAGAAGCGTGTTTGCAGAGCCTTCAGACCCAGCTGGAGCCGGAATTCTTTACAACCTAAACTGCACGAAGCCTCTCCATGCAGCCTGTTTCTGGACTGTTCTGACCCCCCTTACAAGAGGGGGCAAACTGGCACATTCTGCCCTGCCCCGAGCAAGCACAGCTCGTTTGTGTGACTGAAGTAAAATACGATTCTAACAAAAAAAAAAAAAAAAAAAAAAAAAAAAAAAAAGAAAGGAACTATTCTGGACAAACAGAGGAGCAGAAGTCTCCTCCCTTTGAAACCACCTCTATGAGCAGACACCCCCAAAAGGCGGTACCGCCACGTCCTTCGATAACCCCCTGAGAGCCGCTCAAACACCCCCCGAGGGCACAGTCGGCAGCACCGGTTCCAGCAGTACAGGAGCTGCAGTTGAGTCGAAGGAGCCGAGAGACGCCTGGGAAACGGGGTGGGGGGAAACGCCCCGGCCCCGGCCCCGTCCCGCCGCTCCCTGCACTGCCCGCAGACACGGGGCCCGGCACAGCCCGAACCCCACCGCCCCAGGGCCCGTGCAGCTGTCACTCACCGCGGGGGCCGTGGGAGGGCAGGAGGGAGGGCAGGAGGGAGAGGGAGAAGGAGAGGCGGCCGCGGGCGGCCCTCGCAGCGCCGGGAGCTCCGCGCACCGCCCGGCCCGGCCCAGCCCGCCGCCCTCATGTGACGCCGCTCACGTGAGCGCCACGGCGGCCGGCGAGGGACAGCCCGCGCCGGCCCCGCCTGCGCGCTGCGTGGCGGTGTCTGCGTAACCGCGTACACGCGTGTAGAGTACACGTTAGAGTACACACACACATACATATATATATGCATTTATACATACATACATACACATGCCATAGAGCCATAGGACGCTTTGGGTTCGAAGAGACCTTAGCGGTCACAGAATCGACCAGCTTCGGAAAGACCTCTGAGGGCGTCGAGTCCAGCCGGTGACCGAACTCCGCCTCGTCAGCTGGCACTCAGTTCCACGTCCAGTCTCTTCTTAAACACCTCCAGGGGCGGTGACTCCACCACCTCCCTGGGCGGACCATTCCAATGCCCAGTTACTCTCTCCGTAAGAACTTCTTCGTAATGCCCAACCTAAACCTCCCCTGGCGCAGCAGAAGACCGTGCCATCTTGTCCTACTGGTGGTTGCCTGGGAGAAGAGACCAATACTCCCCTCCCGTGGGCAGGGACACCTCCCACTGGAGCTGGATATTCAAAGCCTCATCCAGACTGGCTTTGAACAATTCCAGAGATGGGGCAATCTGTTTCGCTGCCTCATGACATTCACAGTAAAGAACTTCTTTGCAATATCTAATCGAAACCTGCCTTTTCAAAGCCATTACCCCTTTTCCCATCACTACATGCCCTTGCCGAAAATCCCCTCAGTTCTGTCCCCCAGGGCAAGCTCCTCCTGGCCCCTGGAAGGTTCCTGTGGCTCTCCCCTGCACCCCACAGAGGTGAGGGGCCACCAAGATCGGGAGGGAGCCACAGGAGGTGGATGGGCTGGGAACAAGGCAGGCAAAGCCCTAGCTGTGTTGTTTTTCCAGTATCCAGCATTTTCTTACTCTCTGCCTCTCATGCTGCAATGGAAAAGCAAAGTTTGCTCTTTCCTACAGAGGTGTTCCTGGGCCTCTGTGCCTGGCAGCAAGGCCTGAGTGCCTGTGCTGGCTGTGCTGTGCCAGCCTGGAATTTACTGTGTCACAGCTCTCTCTTGCCTCGTGAGCCCCTCACTCCGGGACATGCATCAGTGTCACACCATTTCCTTCCTCCCCAGTCATACCTCAGTGGAAAATGCTCCCTGCATAACTCCTTTGTTGTTTGGGTTTGTTTTTTTTTAAAGAGGGCCCTTGGGCTTTGCCTCTGCAAGCAAAAGATGCAGGAAACTCTTCAGACTAAAAGCCCGAGTGTTTCAGCAGCTATGGACCTAAACTTCCAAGTTTCTGAGAAAAAGCTTCTCATTGCATTCAGTTGCTGAGTGAGGTTTTCCAGTCATGCTGTGATGAGGTGCACAGACATACCACTCCTAGTCAGAAATGATCACGAAGGATAACTCTGCTAACATATAAGGAGGAAAAGCAGAGAAAACAAAAATAATCAGAGTTTTGTGTGTGAGCAGATCAAGACAGCCAATGTAGAGCTGACTTAGAACTGGCGTACAGTTAACTTAATTTTTCTAGGCTCTCTGTATTTTCCGCTTAAGGGATACATTGATTTTTAAATTATACCTGTCCAGTATCCCTATAGGTGCTTTTTTTAACTCAAGGAGCATTGTCGTTACTTTGCCACTGATTTATAATTCCATAGAATTTCTCTTTTAAAATGGATATTTCTTCTCACCCCAATAATACTGTTGGTTTCTTGGTAGCACAAGCTTAAATCCCAGACACAATCTTAGTAACAGCATTTGCATTTCTTTATGCTTCATCAGAAGAAAGCTCTCTAGGCCCTGAGTACGCTCTGTGTCATTTGGTCTGTAATAAACACATCCATTATTGTGATTCTGTGGATTACCCAGCATGTGGGACTTGGAAATCTAATCTAACAAATTTGCATTCTTGCAGGTTTCCTGCATACTGTGATAACAAACGCTGGCACAGCTCCTGATCTCTAGCATAGAAATATCCACACAATCTCGAATAAAAATCTGTTCCTTTTAAGGATTATTTGAAATTGATTTTTACTTCATAGCTTAGAGATAGAATTTGGCCTTATTTTAACCTCTTTTAAAACACTCTTTGTAACTTCTGTCCTGTGGCATTCTGTATCTCCCAATTCTGCTCTGCCTTTTTATGGCATGTCTCACTTGCCACTCTTGTTTTGAGTCCAGCATCAGCTATCTGGAATACACCTTTTCCACAGTCCTTTCAAACCACGTTACTGATGATACATATAGCTCTACCTGTTTTACAAATAAACCAGAGCACAAAGGTCTGGCAAGATAAACTGAACAAGGTTTGAAGCTTTTTAAATGCAATTTGCATAATGAAGGCAGGTACTGGTTTTGGCTGGGATAGAGTTAGTTTTCTTTAGAGTGGCTAGTGTGGGGCTATGTTTCGGATTAGTGCTGAAAACAGGAATGTTTCCATTACTACAGAGCAGGGCTTGCAGAGCACCAAGGCACCTGAGGTTAAACCACAGCAAGGCATCGAAGGCCTGTGCAGCCATCCTGCAAGCTACCAGTTCGCCCTCTTCTGAGGGTCACATTGCTTCCGTGAATCTTCCTCAGTTGTCCACCATATTACTTCTACCCAAACCCCAAACTGTCCCAGCACCTAAGACATTGATGACTTTGTGCATTCTCTTACCTAGGCCAGGTATGGTATTCATCCACCTTCACCTTTCCAAGCTCAGTCCAATAATTGTTCTCAGAGATTGAGTAAACCCTTGAAAACTGGATCAGCATCTTTTAATGTGCATTTCCAGCTGCTGGTTTTAAGACACAAGTAGAGTTGCTTCCCATCATGTGCCCCTATGTCTAGCAGAGTAATGTCCTGAATGCTTTCTTGGGCATGCAAAGACACTTATTCTGCTGGGAATCACCTATTTAAAGGAAATTATCCAAAACATTGGACTGTAATCTATTTTGTGCAGCATATTTCTCCCACCCCTTTAGCACATTTCTTTCTTAACCCAAGCACCAGTACCAGAGTACTCTGTATGAGCCTGCGTATGCACAGGATTGTGGTTCTCCCACTTCCATTCCCTGCCTCCACTATGGTTTCAGTACTTTATATTAAGCAGAGAATAATAAATTCATGGTTTCCGTTTGGTGCCCAATGTGATCTCTTATTTGGAGCATACATCAGGTCATCAGTGGTCATACTTTTTCATAGCAGACTATTTTTTTGCTTAATTCCACCACCTGCATGAGTCTAGCTCCATCCATTCAGCCTGGAGTCTGGCTAAAAGAAGATGGATTGCTATTTGCAGTCAAAATTTTTATACTACAACAACATAATCAGTTGTCTATAGAAAAGAAATTTGAAAAGCTGTGATTTGGTGTGTTGACTTCATCATAAATGGCAGCCTCTGGCTCTACTATTTATTTCCCAGGCTGTTGAGAGGCTACAGTAAAAAATATTTTTCCTGTAACATTTCTGTAACCTTGGAGCGAGGCAGAATGTCTGAAAGCATGAAGCTACTGAATTAGCAGAAAGAGAAAGGCAAAGAGAGGAGAAATAATTGTAATAGTAATTACTTTTTTTTTTTTTTTTTTTTAACAGGAGTTCCAGGGGGTATTTAAGGAACTATAAAACAGTAAGCATACCGTCGATGCCAGGCATGGTAATAGAATCTCCAGCAGAGGAATCAAATTAGTGAACCCAATGTGCCATGTTAAAGGATGCAAACAACACATCGTTTCTGAATATACCTGTATAGAAATGTATTTAATTTACATATTCTTCTATGCCATGTAAGGGAAAAAAAGCAAAACAATAACAAAAGGTCACTATAGCTCTGTCAGGGACAATCATGTCTCACACCTCTGAAGGAGTTCTTCATGTGTGTAGACAAGGTGTGTACAGGTAGACTCCATCCAACACCTCTTCTGGGCTAAACGGAAAAGTCTGTGCACTGATTCATAACTCTTGAATGAGATACATACAACGTAGGGAAGGAGGAAATTACCAGCTTTCACAATGCAGAAGGGTCTTCAACAGAGTGCAAAAAGCATCTGACCGGAGACTGTACTATTCAGCACACTCAGAAATGCTTGAGAAAGGAGGTAAATAACGTAGTGAAAACTTTACTGATGATGGTGTTAGTCCTTTGGCAAATGTACAGCGAAATTGTGAACCACCTTGCCAGAGGATGGTGGTAAGCTACAGATTCACATGTGCTCTTATGCCCCACCTGTCCAACACTTGGGCACATCTGAAAATTTTCACTCAGTGCGAGTCTCGTGAGGCCCTCTCTGTGTTAAGAATCTTCATTGCATTGCAGTGGGAGGCTTTGAAAAAGAAAAGCATTGCATAGCATTATAGGAGCCTGTCTCATGTGTGCATGTCATCACTACGACATCGAGAGGCAGTTCTCAGCAACCAGTACAAACACATCCTGTGTCATCAGCCTTGGACAGCACCTCATGGCACCTTATTCATGCTGGTTGATTCTTTGAATCTTGCTAAAGGTAATGACTGAAAAAGTGCTGTGCTCCTATTTTTCGGCAAGCATGTATCCTTGAGGATTCAGGTGCGCAAAACAATTCTCATTTAGCTATTTTCAGTCACATCAGTGCTTGTCCTTTAACTCCTGGC